>NW_026138067.1:3475555-4091944 GCF_025592945.1 Manacus candei | reverse complement strand
GTAGATAATTCAGAAATCAGCTGGCTTCAGTTGGAAAACTGGGGGAAGCAACATTACAAACGGAAAATTTGTGAAACATCAAGTAACACAAAATGAAAAAGGAAAAGAAAGAAGCCTTGCAATCATCCAGCCTCAATTCTTTTAAAATGCAGGCCATGGGATTCTCCTCCTATATGTAAACAACAGCATCAATCTATCAAAAAAAAAATCTGCATTCTCAGAAAGTTGTTGTAATCATTAACTATAGTTAACATAAAAAAGCATCTTTTTAATTGGAATTTGTTCTGGATAATGGAACTTGTTGCACCTTAATTTGCTAGGCAGAGATGTTGCATTTCTAATAAATGACTCAGTTGACTGAAATACAGGTAGATTTGCCTCTTACAAAGAAAATTTTTCAGGTGTGTGTGCAATTTCTGTTATGAGTCCCATCTCCTACTAGAAAGTCCACATGTGCCTTACAATGATGAGTGGCATTTCAAAATTATGACTTGAACAGCATTTGGAAGTCGAGCTGTTCTTTGAGACTTCTGGGAGTACAAGACAGCACTGATCTGAAGTACGACAACCATGGAGTTGTTTCTCAATATTATGCTCTTTTTGTTTATGTGATTAAAACTGGGGAAGGCTATGACAAAAAATGGCAAAGAACAAAAGAAAATATTCTCCACTTAAATAAAAAGACTTAGCCAAGAGGTGATATTTGAATTTAATACAGATAAAAGAAAAAGTGAACTACAGAAATGATGGTTTTAAAAAGGAAGAAAGCATCCTGGCACTACAGCCAGTGATTTTATGAACTCCACCTGGTAAGCAGTATTCAAACAGGGAAGCACCCATTAGGATACCTAGTCTCTGAACTGTGATTTTAAGTGTAACTGCACTAAGAAGTAGCTTTCTAATTGCCAAAACAAAAAAGCTCTCTACTATCTCAATGTAATAAAACATGACTCTTTTGTGTAGAAAAAAATGAAGTGCGTTTTACAGAAATGAAGAGCAAGTCTTTTCCCTTTAGATTATGAGATGCTAGACGTCTTCTACTGACGACAACTTATTATTAACGAAAACAGTTTCAAAACAGCAATAAAGCAAAGTCAGAGCTGGTTAAAAAATTTACAGTGTGGTTCACAGCCATATGAATATAGACCGGCACATTAAAGCTTCAAGTTTCCCCATTCTTTGCAACAGAAACTTTTAAAGTACTATAAATGAATAGGGAATAAATATATTATCAGAATATATTCAATTATATTCAATATGTGCAATTATATACAAAGTAATATTGGTCTTTCAAACTGCAAAGGAGATCAAGGAATGTGATACATATACTAAGAAATTTTTATTCCAGAGATAGATAAATCTTATTGCATTACAGCAAACAAGAGTTTCAAGGGAAAATTAAAGATTTCAAGTGAAAATTAAAATCTTAGAAAATCTAAAAAACCCACATAATTAACCTAAAGATACTCATGGCATTTTGAAAGCCTAAGAACAAAGCCACTTGGTGCAATAAAACAGTCTCATGTTCACCCTGGAAGCATTTGTACAGTTAGATGCATTCCAGAAAAGATTGGGCATTATTAGAGAAACCTGAATGACAACCTTCATAACTCAGACTAGCTTCAGAATGTAACAGGGAGGGAAATACAGAATTCAGTTCTCTACAAAATCATCTGCTTTACTTGCACGTGCACTTCAAGGTATCTTGTTATAAAGTCTGCAGCTTCTTTTTCTGCAGCCAGATTTTCTCATCAAATGCTACCATAGCAAGTGCAGCACCTGGCTGAATGCCTGATAGATAAGTATTAAAATAAAAATCTTTTTCAGTGAATGCTCTGTACTATACTTCTTTATTTCATGTCAGAACCATGAGTCTGGACTTTTTAGTGCTTACTGCAATGCCGTAAAAAACTGATCACCAACTCTTTTCTGTTAAGCACTTTCCCTCTAGTTTTGAAGTTAGAACAGCTTTCTACTGACATCGTTAGAAAGAAACTCGCATAAAGGCTTACACTCAAACTCAGCAAATCATTTAAATGAAGGCAGCAAAGGAAGTGGGAGGGCATGAGATGCGAAGACTGAGATCCTGACAATAGTTCAGTCCAGTACTATTCCCCTTTTCAGATAGTATTTCCTTTGTATTTAGGAAATATTCTGTACGTGTAAAGAGAGTTTTTCAAGACTTCATGCAAATTTACAGAAGGCAAGTTTTGTGAATTAAAGAAGGAGTTGTTCTTATTGCTGAATATGGCAGAGGTACTACCTTGGTGATAAGCTCAAAATCTGCTGGCAAGCTGTGTTTCATTGATAACATATGGGACTCTGCAACATACGAATAGACAGCAGCATAAAAGTGATCCCACTGGGAAAGTAGCCTGGACACGAAGTACACATCAAAGCAAGTTTTATAAAAAGCTCTCTTGAAAGACAGAAGATCAAGTGCTTAGCACTTTGGTGATCACAACCACCTCATCTAAGCCCAGTGAACGGAATACTGAGTTAACCGAAGAAACCAGGAGCTGTGAGAGCTATAGCAAGATGCAATTATATGAGCTTTCAACAGAACTGCAAATGCCGTTATATCAGTGCCTCAAAGCTCTGCCTTAAAGCTTACACTCAGCCTAAACTGAGTAGACAAATATCTATGGACTACTAATGCTTCTGAAGTTATCTGGTTTGTTAGCACAAACTGTATATTTTTACATGCAATTTCCTGAGACCGTGGTCAGAATAGTGCCACTCACCCTTCTGAACTGTACATTATCTTTGTTAGACACAATTCCACAGCATTTGAAAAGCTATTGAATACACACAAAAAATATGTTATTTAAAAGTCAAGAAGGATTCCAAAAGAATCTGCAAAAAGATTAAGTATAATAGATATCTAACAGGTGTTTTACATTGTATACACTACAATGCTAAACTTGCCACTCAGATGTGCACTGCCAAAAGCATACCAAGCACAGTTGTAACTACTTATAACAGCAATATTCGCTATCAAGCATTCAAACAAAAATTGCATTTAAATCCTGGGAAGCATGAAAGACAGTATGACTAGGTAAAAAAAAATCCAAAACTGTCCTCCCTGTTGCCAATTCCTTTGTTTATAACACACCATAAAAAAAAACATTTTGTTTCGGTACATTTTGGATGGAAGGGAAGATCCCTTCTGGCAGGCAGGGCTGCCACTCTCCTCCATTCCACTGGGTAAAAATGGACTCACCTCTGATTGCAAATGCAACAGACTCTTGTGATATCCAAAGTGTCTCTGACAAAACACCCATTTTATTCCTAACTCTAGTCATCCTTAGGAATTGCTGAAGTTTGAAAACTTCCCTTTTTTCAAGCAAACAACTGAACCAAGTTACTATGTAACTCCTTTTGCTGAAGTCACTGTAGATGGATGGCAGACTTATTCTTCACACTGGTAACAAATCTGAAGGTACTCAGAAAAGAATGATTCTGCATCTCAAAATTTAACTGAGGTCTGGATTTCTTAGATAACATATCGGTATATGTGTTAAAGGAGAGCAACAGAATTTAACATAGTCCTTAGATGGCCAAAATTTCAGAAAGCATAAAGTCAGAAAACTGAATGGACCCAGTTATCCAAAAACAGGGCACACATTTGGAGGATGTATTTTTGCTATTCAAACTGACACCAAAAGATATTATATAACTTCTGAGTACAATCCACTGAGTTCACACTAAATAGGCTGATACTGAGATAGCAAAGAATAGATTTTTCTTAAAATATTTCCTTTGAAAATACATAAAAAGATAAGAAAAATATGTCAGAAGATAGATGAAAATTAAAATCTTATGGACTCCTTGACTTGCTAAAATAGTAAGTTGAGACAGTTCTAAGTCAGTTTATTTCGCCAAACTCTTTGGTGAAATAAACACCTGAAGAAAAGTACAAAGATCAGTGTTTACAGAGCCATAGTGCTGTCTACTCTCTTATATGGATCTGAATCATGGGTCATCTACTGCCACCATCTGCGTCTCCTAGAACGCTTCCATCAACGCTGCCTCCGTACAATCCTAAACATCCACTGGTCAGATTATGTGACCAATACATCTGTTCTAGAACAAGCAGCAGTCACAAGTATTGAGGCCATGTTGATGAGAACTCAGCTGCGCTGGGCAGGGCACGTCTCAAGGATGAAGGACCACCACCTCCCTAAGATCTTGCTTTATGGTGAACTTGCCACTGGCTGCTGCAAGAGAGGAGCCCTGAAGAGAAGATACAAGGACTCCCTGAAACAACATCTCAGTCCTGGCCATACTGATCACCATAACTGGTCTACTCTGGCCTCCAATCGGGAGGTCTGGAGACACACCATCTATAACGCTGCTGCTTCCTTTGACAACGCACACAGGATCACTCTCGAGGAGAAAAGACAACGCAGAAAGAATCGTGCCTTGCAGAATATACCTCCTAAGGAGTCTTTCTGCTGTGCCTTTTGCAACTGGATGTGTCTATCTTGTATTGGCCTCTTTAGCCACCAGCACACTTGTAGCAAATGCGGGTAGAGCCCTCCCCAAATCTTCATTCGCGAAGCCCAGCCATGATGATGAAGTCAGTTTAAAAACACCTTTTTGTCTTCTTGGCTTGTAGTAAAGCAAGTGATTAATTTATTAGTATTGTTACTCATTATTACTTCAAAAATTTTCACCAGTAATTCCATTTACTAAAATACCTGGTTTAAGATGATTTGGCTACATCACAAATCTGAATTTACATATAGGAGAATGAAAAATGCTAACTAATGCAAGAATACAGCAGTTGACATAACAGAAGTGCTGTATCCAGCTGTGGTATGGCACACAAACCAGGTAAAACACAAGCAATCCATCATAAGAAGAGAACTCAAAGTAGCAGCAATGGCACACGGCCAGTTGGAATTCTTGCATTTTGCTCTAAATCATCCAGTATTCATTAATCTCAGAAAACAGAATCAGACTACAATATAATGTCACTATGGTGACAATTCATTTGAAGAACTAAATGTAGCTTCTCAGCAAGATCAGACCCCTTAGAACAATTAAGCTTTTCTTCAAACAGTACGTTTCCATGTTTTAAAATTGGAAGGTTTGAATAATTACTGGAATAGGTCAAAACACCCTTGGCATCAGTCAAGAAGACTCAAAAGATTTCTCTAACACTACCCAAGGTCTGCATTTCTTCTTTCTCAATTTTTGTGTTTTCTAGTCACTCCTTTTGCCCTACAATAACTAATGGGGGGAGAGAGAAATGGTTACCATAAACCCCAGTTCAGAAAAAGCATCTTTAATAAGAAAAGCAACATTTGAAGCTACCATGCAAGAGACAATTTTCCTCATCCATACCTAACTGATCATGCCCCCTGCTGTTTATTAAAAAAGAAAAAAAAGAGGAAAATCAAAAAGAGAAAAGAAAAAGACTGAAATCAAGAAGTCCAGTAAAGAAAAGGGTTGACTACCACAGGGTCTGACATAAAAACAGTAAAAGGAGGAAGAGATCCTGAGTGAGATGCAGCAACAAAGCTAAGGTGTAAAGAGAGAAGAAATCAACATAAGACTGTGTAATATCTGGATTTATTTATCATGTTAAACAAAAAATCAGAACAAAACAAAATGAAAAAAAAGGCAAAAGATATTTGGGTTGATCTTTGTCCATACTAGACTTATGATACAGTCATGAAAGAAAGAAATTAAGACGAGGAACTGTGCTTATTTAGATGATCTCCAACTAAAACAAAGGTGCTTCTAGAAATAGCTCTGATTACTTTCTCTGAATCGACAGCAGCCCTGGTTACAAAGTATGTTTTGGAGGATGTTAAGCAGATTTAGGAGCTCTTGTTTTGCTTAAGACAAAGCTCTCAAAATCCAGGAGCTGTGGTTAAACATAGAACTCTAACATCTCCTCAAAATCTAAGATTTTAATTAACATTTTGCATAGTGTGATATATATCTTTACAACACTACAAAGTAAGGAATACTTGTTTCAGTAGTACAATACTTGAAAGCAAGATCAAAGCAGTTACATCTGCTTGTGCCATTTTTGATTTTCCTATTACACTTTACACAGAAGGGACATTCACTGGCTACTGTCAAATAACACTGTAACAGAACACATCCCTTTCTACACTAGTTCCTTAATAATTACCCTCCAACAGTAAAATCAAAACTGTAAAATATTCATTTAGGAGTTTTCTTGCTTAGCATAGTTCCCTGAGAATCTAGTGTTTGACTAACTTTGTCTGCCTTATTGTTACTACTTTTTATGTTACCGTGTATTTCTACCATTGGTAGAATTTTTCTCCAAAAGAACTTCCCACCTTTAGAGACATAATACTGACTAAAAAATTAATTGCCAAAGAGCTGCTATAATTGTAGCTTGGTATTTTCCAGTAAAAATACAGTTTCTGTCCTTACCCTTACCTTATTACATGTACCTTGCAATAATTGTATTCTATGACTAAGAGGTGGACTAGACACATAGAAAAAACATTAATTCTTTACTGCAAGGAACACAGTAATTACTTCTCATAGAGTATGGATTTTTAACAGCTTAACAACTCTTCCACATGATATATTCCAGAAGAAGAATACATTTTTCTTGAATATCCATGCAATTAAAAATAGAATTTGGATCTATAATCTCTAGGTTTAAAATAATCACAATGTATGTAGCTTTTATAAAAGCCAGATTTAATATAAAAAGAAATCATTTGTTACATAAGACTAAAAATTGCTATTGCAGTACATAATGCTCTGGTATCTTTCTATGGCAAGAATACCACTGGTATTTATCCTCTTACCTTGCCCCAAGAAATGAAAAGTAGCTTTCCATGCCATTCACTACTACTTTACATAACAGTAACTTTAGAGAGTACTAGTATTTTTCAACTCTTAGTATTGTAGATACTCTTATAAGTTTTAAGCAGCAGCTTGATACTTGGAATCTGTCCAAGTACAACTACATACATTACATAAACTCACTACTCAAGGTCAGCCTTCAATATTACATATTTGCAAACAGAAAACATGCTTCTACCACATTTAATAGCTGTTTATTCTTAAACCTTTCTACTTTTGATTATGACTAGGCATTTTTTTCCTAAATCAAAGAGTACTACTAAAATAAACACATTTTTACTACATTAAGTTCCTCACAGGAACTTCAATTTTATCTTTACTATTTTCTCATTTCCTTCATATTCCTTAATCATCTATTCCATTAAAAATTTCCTTGCTGATATTTCTTGCCTCTGAGATCAAAACATCTAATTAGCCAGTCACCTTCAAAACTGAAAAATTTATCATTCTAAATACAAAGAAGGAAGATATGCTATAGGGTGTTCCAATTTCTTTTAGAGTGATTCAAGTTGTTTCTATAAATAAAAAGAAATAAGTAAACATTATAAAAAGGTCCAATGAAACCTCAAACGGAAAACATTATATCATAATGAACATTAACTATTGATCATTTCTTTGTGCTACTACTTCGCACTTGTATGCATTTTCATTTTCTTCTCAGAAAAACTCACTACCATAAACTGATCTGATATCCTACAAAATAGGATTTTTTAATCTGAAGGGGAAAAGGAGACATACTGACTTCTGGAATTTCCACAACTGTCAAACTAGCACAGAGTGATGATCTAATCTGGAATTAAGTCATGTCATACATTAGTATACTCACTAATCAGACAACAGTATGACTGAGTGTGTATGTACTGATAGCATCAACACTCTGGTTAAATCTAGTTGGCATGAGAATTAGAACTGGAAATGGATTTCAGAGTCACCATCACCAAGTTTTAGCACTAGTTAGGACTCCTCAGTTATAGCTTTGTTCTACTGTTCAATAAGGTCAAAACCAGCAGTTAACACACTTGACATATTAGCAGCCTTCCCATATGTATGAGAAGGTTGTGATGAAGGATTGTAACAGAGGTGCACAGGGGAAGGATGAAAAACAACGGTCATATATTGAAATAAGAAAGCTTCTGTCTGGATAGGAGGAAAAACTTTCTTGCCATGAGAACAGTCAAGCAGTGGTACAGGTTGCACAGAGAGATAGGGTGTTCTTACACTTGGAGATTTTCAAGACCTGACTTGGTAAAACCCTAAGGAACTTGGTCTGATCCCATAACTGACTCCAATTTTAGAAGAAGATTGAACTAGAGACTTTCTGCAGTCCCTTCCAACTTGAATTTTCTGACAACCCTTTTATTTTTTGCCAGGTGAAAAGAAATAGTTCCCTTTCACTCTTCCGGAAAGCACTGTTCAGCCAAAGGCAGTGTGACTGGCATTGATACTTCTGCTGCAGAACCTCTGCACAAACCTTTTTCTTAAAAAACACAGATGTCAAAAAACCACCATGACCTTCTCATTGATGATTTATTCTTGCATGAGCAACCACTGATGGCTCTCTGGTTCACTCTAAATTTGACAATGATCTCTCTGGGCCCTCCTGCAAAAAAGAATCCTTCCTTCTGTTATCTCTGAAGCTTTCGTTTGTGTGCGCTCTGAGCACTTCTCAGAAAATTCACATCTCCTGTTATGCAGTAGATTCATGACTTCTGTTCTTCCCAGTCTTCTTGTCATAGCACTGAATTCCAGTAGCTTAGTCTCAACACGCTCTATTGCTCTTACAAAAGAAGTCACTATCTCAACCTCCCTGAGAGTTTTTCACCTGATGCAGTACCTGGCAGCTACAATAAGGCAAAAAGGTAGCCTTCCTCTCTGCTGTCCAAGTACACCTTTCTTAATAGAACAAGAAATAACACCAGATTAACAGCTGAACAAACAAAACAGGTGCTCTCAGTCACAGCTTCCACTGCTATTTGTGCAAATAAACAACAGACTGGAGTAAGAGCACTATTTATAGCTCTAAGCTTAGGTGTCTTGGTGTTTTGGTAGCCCACCTACATACTTAAGAGTTTGCTGTTAATTTCAACACACACACTGAACTAAGCTCTCCTGCAATTCTGAAATAATTCAACTTAAGAAACTTATATACATTTATGTATAGCTATGGATTCCATGCATGTATGTATTCCTTTCACAACTTACTGGGTTTTTTAGCTTTTCTTTTTCTCTTTCACTGTGCTTTTGACAGAATGTATGCATTCATTTTCACCACAACAGACATTTAAAAAATCTCAACTGAATTTTGAAGCATCAGAATACTGCATTTTTCAATTTCAAACCTTATTAGTGTATATTAATTAGACCAGAAAAAAAATAAAAAGGTAATCATAATTACTGGTTTCCATGCATACTTGGCATCGATTGGCAGTTTCCTATTTCAGGTCACTACAGAATCATTGCTTCTGACAGAGGATTTACTAAGAAGATACTCAGCAAGATAAATCTGACTGATTACATATCGAAATGATAAAATGTCCCACTTATCTCCTCTCAGTGCAAGTTAGTTTACGACTTAAGAATATCACTGAAAATGTTTACAATAAGAGGAAAAAAAAGCTTATACACAACTCTATTAAGTTTAAACAGTTAAGTTAAAGAAAAATTATGCTTAGGTTGCTTATCCATGCTGGTTTTCCATCTGGAATTATTGTTGATAATCTACCAGACTTTCAAAGAAATGTACAATGTATAACAATAGTACTATTTACACACTTCATTCTGAGCCTACATGAAGGATAAGGACACGTGGGCAGTTACCCACGCCAGACACTAAATTGTTTATACTGCACAAGTTTCATACAGCCGTGTCCTGCCACTCCCAAGCAACTACTTAAGAGAATACACTCCTAAACTTTGATTTTAGACAGAAGGTTTAATTTTATGCCTCAAAATGAATGCCAAAACTGGTCATGTTATATGGAACAAACAAAGGTTAAATGCCAATATGTTGTAAGGAAGTGATTGGAGCTGAACAACCTGCTACACTTTGAAATGTTGGGCTTTTGCTGGCTTTTGTGTTTTGGAGTTTGGTGGCAGGGGACCAGGAAAGAGGAAAAAAGTCATTTTAAAAACAGGGGTATTAGAAAAGCAAGTCACTTATTTCAGTCTTTTTCCTAAGTGGTTAATAGAACTATGCAGCAGCTCCACATCCCTTTTTTATATGTACACCTGGGAAGAATACTGAATCCTGTTACTTTCCTCAGTGTTACCCTGATGTGGTTTAGACCAGATGTTTAAATGTTACAGTATGTACATTTTCTTCTCTTCTTCCAAGGCAAAAGCAAAATAAGAGGAATATTTGACTTCACTCCACAAGAGACCTATTTAATAGTTTGGCGGTTATGTAAGTAAAGGTAGCTTGGCTAAGTCAATGTTGACGACATACAGAACGACATGATCCTAATGAGTTGGAAAATATTGGCTCTCATGAGATTCAACCAGATGCTACTGCGCTGAGAAAGCTACTGTATTATTGAATTTCATTTTTATGAGGTAAAATTTATTATTCAACCATTAAGGTATCCCACATGAAATCTTGCATAAAATAGTTTTACAGTTACTTTCTGGAAAGTAGATTTTATTTTAACTTTAAGACATCATTTACATGAGGGATTCAAATGCCTATTTGATCACCTTCAATAGAGAAATGTAAGGTCTGCAAGCAATTTTCCCAAAAACACCAGATTAATGGAACCGAACTGTCAACAAAATAATGAACTACCTGAATAGGACAAGGAAAAAGTGGTAGTAAGTTCCAGTTTTCCAGAGTAAACTAAAGCCACATGTAACTGTGTACGTATTTTCTTGGCAGGCTGAAATGGTTAGAAACTGAGTGCTTCAGGTACTTACTAACAAATAAAGGAAAAAAATACACAGTAAAATTACTCTATAGGATTAATCATGCTCAACCTTTGAAAGATCTTAACTGGTGCCCTTTTCCTAACATACTGGTATTTTGTACATTTATTTTTGTTTAAAAATTTGTATAATAGTAATTGTAATAATGTTATTAACATCTATACATGCAATAATGTAGAAAGCATGATGTATTTCAGATTTATCTTTGTTTCCACTTTTATAGTGACTGAAACATAAAATTAGGATGTTTCACAAGCATGTGCAAGCACAAGAACTAACATAATTTAATTGACATGTAATATGCTGTTGTGTTTGTACTCCAAAGGATTATAAAACAAAACCAAAACAGAAATTTCCAAAGATTGTAGATTGAAGACTGCTTTGTTCTATTTTTCTATTTTAGATCTAATGCATTAAAAAAAGTTAGTAATGACTTTTTCTTGACCCATGGAAAAGAGTAAAAAGCTGTTTGCAGCTGTTTTACTTATCCATTTCTTATGCTGCATTTTGTCACTTGTATTCCCATCTACTATTTTAAATTTTCTATTCTTTTTGTTCTTGCATAACTATTTTAGGCAGTATGCATCAATCTGGTACTTGAATGGTAAAGCCTATTCATTCCAGTTGTAAATTATATTGTTTACATTATCTCAATTTTTTTAATTGCCTTGGCTTCTCAGAACCCTAAAAACAGCGGCCCACATTTGAAAAGAACCTTTGCCAAGTAGGCATTTAAATATATGGATTACAAAAGGTGTCACTGCAATGAAGGGAGTTAAGTGCTTTCAAAAATTCCATTATATTCCATATCAATTATAATTAAAAACCTGCTCTTAGCAGAATTAGATAGTCTCAAGCTAAGAAAGACTAAATATTTAAACATGTTTATAAAAATATCTATCTATAAAAAAATATCTTTCTTGACATACTCATTTTATCTGTCCTCCACAAGTTCTGAGCTCAATCAGCTAGTTCTTTTCGCTGGAAGTTTTCAGATAACAGATCTTACTAATACTTATGACAAATACAAATTTTAGGTAGTACAGACACTTCATTTTTAAATTCCGTCAGAAACCAAACACACACAACTTGCTTTTGAGACTTCAGATTTTATTTTTTTTTTTCAGACAGCTTGCCTTTGGATAAGTTCAGTAAAAGAGAAACTCTAAGATGATCTGATAAAGTAGTAATCTAATAACAAACTAGGAAATATTTGAGCAGTGGTTTTCTCCTACTAGGAAAAGGTTTCTGAAGAGCAAGGGGAGGAAAGTACACAGGGAACAGAAGAGTGTTAATCTTAAAGCAATCTTCCCTTTCTAGTATTCTATTAATCTATTCTGAAGAAGAATTTGTAGAGGATAGAGCTTGGAGAGGGTTCTTCTGAATCCCTAGACCAATTTCAGCCTCAATTACTTTTGAAAGAAGTTCTGGAGCAGGAAATCATTTCTGCTCCAGGTAAAACTTTAGAACAGAATCCCAGACACCAGCTATAAATTCTGTTCATATGTTTGTGGAAATACACAGTGCAGTTACCTTGCAGACAGGTTCCCAAAGAGGCCTTTGTACCTTGTGAGCCTTTCCACAGCATGTCAAAGGGCCAACAGACACCTGGCTTTCTCTGAGGTTTTTCCCTCCTCCTGCAACTCATGTATTTGTACTTGTCTTCCTATTAAATTTTGCCTTTCTTAACTTTTACTGATTTTCTACTTGAAATTTTTCTACCTGCTTCTCCTTGTTTGATCTTCCTCTGCAGCACTCTTCCCTTTTTATTAGATGATCCACTTTCTCAGTTTTTTATTCCTTTCTATTTTTTATTTCTTTTTTTCCCCTAATTTCATCTGTTCTTTTCCTACGGAATATCTTAGCGCATATTATAAGCACAGTTTAACTGATACAGTTTTAAAATTGGAAGAGATGGTTGTGTTGGAAAAAGCATACAACTATGGACCATAATTGCTGCTAAAAAATATCTTTGCTGAGAGGATGCTCGTGGTATCACTTTTGAGTTCAAGTAATACTGAATCACTACGTTACGGAAGCACATCACTCACAAAAGCACCTGGCACAAAGCCCCAATAAAGACATAAGCCCCAATAAAGCTGAGCAACAACTGTTTCAGCCCAATAATGCTCTTCAATCACACATGAAAAGTGGGAATACAGACACAAGCAGATGAGAAAGATGTAGGCTATGCAAACAAATGGCAAACACATTTCAGACTAGCTATGCGCAAGTAGTTACTAAAGAAGAAAAATGTCAAGTCTCAGTATATTTCAAAATGGGTAGAACAGATCTGGGTGAGTAAGTTATAACTAGACCATTTCTATAACAGGCCACATTTCATTCACAGAGGACAAAAAAGGCATGTTGTTGTACTGTGTATCAAGAATGTGTAAAATCCTGTGATCCAGTCTGGAGCAGGCAGATTTGCTGAAAACTTCTGGATAACAGCAGACCATTAATAGGAAGACAAACTACATAAGTCCTTTCTTTTTTTTTTTTTTTAAGAATAATGTCATAGATGGGCAGGGTTATTTTACTTATTTTTAACAGGTGTATAAAAATCTAGATAAATGCATAGCTGTTTGTATTGCTGTATTTCCAATTAGTTAGAAAGATGGCTTTTAGAAGTTTGAAAATGCAAACATAGAGGATAATTTGGGCAATTGTATTCATGAAATACATAGTGCATGATTCTTTTTAACAGCAGAATGAAAGTAAATTATATGAAAAAAGAGATTCCCCGAGAAACAGGATAAAGTGAAGGTAAGGGGATCTTTAAGCTGTTGTTAATTTTTCCTGCAAGAAAACTACAATTTCATGGAAACATAATCGGAAAAAGCAAAGGAAAAAAAGCAAAGAGCTATAAAAGAAAATACAGCAAATGTGTTTATACTTGCTTTTTTTGTACTAAATTGATCAAAGAAACAATTAATCCACAACACCGTGTGCATGGAAAGCTATTTTCTCTAAGTATTACTTTTGTGTGTAGCTAAAAATGAGTTGGCTTAGATGGAAAACACAATGCCATTGACAAAAAGGCTATTATTTCCTTGAGATGTCAGGCTACACAATAAAAGCTCATCTGTACACCCACAAAGATTCTCAGAGAGACAATGGCTACTGCCAGGCCCACCACATGACCCGTCTGTGGCCAATCTGCACCAGCCCAGAGGAACACGGGGGCAATGGCAGGCAGGAACTCCAATCAAGGACTCCCAAGGAACACTCATCAGCTGTTGTTTTATTTTGGAGAAACTAATTTGAATATCAGTAAAAGAATATCAGTGCATTACCCTCATACTTACTCCACTGGAAAAAAAAAAGAGAAAAAAAGGAAAAAAAGAAAGAAAAACAAAGAAAGGTAAAAGAAGTGTTCAAATTCAAACTTCCCTGTGCAAATAGAGTCAGGTAATTTTTAGAAGCTTACACACATACACATTACTTTTAAAAGTATGTGAAAGCTAACACTAAGTATAAGGACAACTTTCAAGGCATAATACTACATTTTACACACCAGTATTCAAACAAAATGTAGTTGGTTTATAGAATCAACAAAGACAAAAATTAGGACAAAAGGATAGACAGCAATCGCTTCATAGCCTTGAACACAAAGCTGCCTTCATCTAGTTAATGCAAAGCACAACTACAGAAGTATAAAATTTACCAGGTCAAGCGTTAAGCCATGAACAAGAAAAGATCAAAACAAGTGTACTATATTGTTCATTTACTTGAAGTACTTAAAATGTGTGCTCCAGATTTTTATTCTGCAGAGATATTGTTAGCAGAGTTGTATCACAGTTCATTAAACTGACAGACTGAAACATGTTAAATGATAGAACAGGTTAGTTTGAAACTGTGCAAGCCCTAAGACCATCTGAAGTGATCAAATGACCGTATTTTCAGATTTCTCCAAGGTGTGGATTGTAAACCTGCTACCTTCAGAAACACCAGGACTTGAAAATAAAACCTCACCATTTCATCCTAAGGCAACCCACACAGAATGAAGGATTAAAAAGAACAAGTGACTTTTGGGAAAGCACTTTAAACACTTATTCCAAGGGATACACAAAAATACAACAGTTCTTTTGCAACACTAAGTCAACATAGATTTAATTCTAATATAAACACCAGGAGTGAAAAAGAAAAATAAGATTGAGAAAAACAGGACTGAAAGACTTCCAGTATTCTAATCTACCATTCTGCTTCAAGTCATGACTTTCTACATCTGAATCATTCTCCTAACACATTCTCCAAGACTGGTAATGATGGAGATTCCAAAATATCTCAGTTATTCTTGTTATGGGTTTATTCACAACAAATAAACAATAACAGCTATAAATTACTATAGCCTGCATAGAAATCTAAAAAAAAAAAAAAAAAAAGTCATTTTCTGGATGAACTTTATGTACTTGAAAATTCTAGTTTCCTCTGTAAATTGGTCAAAATGCTTAATTTATTTATTAAGGATGACAGGTAACGCATTTCATTATTTATGTCACCAAAACCAAAACTTGCATATCTGCAGCAGTTTCACAACACTTAAGTAACATTTATTTATGAAACTGGACGAGAAACATCTGCAGCCCCTCTAAAAAATTCAGTGTATGCCATTGATTAATAAAGCCCTTAATAATCCAACTTCACCTCTGAATGATCCTAAGTTACAACGTTGCACCATATAAGGTAGCGAGGGTGGATGTTTCAGATGAGGAAAGCATGGAAAAATTATCCTGTATGGGAAAATTAAATGCATCCAGAAATTGGTGCCAAGGAGTGAAGCTGGGTGGCTTAGCTTACATCCTGGATTTTAAGCATAAGCTATAAATACCCATATACACACAAAAACCATTCTGTCTGTTAACTACTATAAGTAAAAACCTGGATTTAAAGGATATAGTTGTATTCACATTCACTAGCAGCGCTCTGTACCACTATAAATACTTAACCAAAAGCATCACATATTTACCTGAAGTTTGGAAAATCTCATTCAGCAAAGGTTCATTCACCACCACTGAACTGACATGTCCAACAGGATGAAACCAGCTCTGGTAAATAGTTTGAAGCAGAAGAGTTTGAGCTCTAGTTGCTTGAATGGTCAAATTAGGGAGCTCAAAAATGCATTCTGTTAGTGGGACATGAGCTCGCTTGGTCCTGTTTAATATGGAGGAAAAAAAAAAGGAAAATCAATACTTTGGTGTAAAAAAATAACAATTTTAGAACTTAGTCACAGAATATCAAACTATTAGCAATTAGTTTGTAAGGTCGGAACTGCATGCCTATTAGATTTTTTCTTGTAAGAGCTGATTCTGCTTATACTGAAATGAAACCTAAATAGGACCTGTCACATGATTTAACTTTATATCTCCCTCCAAAACACGATAGGAAAATTCATATATTTGTATCTAATTATCTCTTGGTTTTAAAATACTTAATAAAAGCAATTCCATGTGCTCCCACCAAAATAAGAGCTATTCAAAATTATTAAGTTTTTAAAAACACAGAAAACACCTGTTCAAAAATTGAATGTTCTGAATTTTTTTATTTAAAAAGCTTACAAAGAATTGCTAAATGAGATATGGTCAGTGACTTAAAAAACATATAGAGAATATTCATACATGAAAATACAAACAGGCACATATTCCATATTTCGCTGACATAGAGCTCATTAAGTAACTATACTATTTTTCAGTGCCTTTTACCTCTTAAATGGGGAGGAGGAACAGGAGGGGAAAGACAGTGGGTAGTGCAAAGTAAAGGACATTTTCTTTGGAAATAAATTCTTCTGTGACAATATAATCCACCATCAACAAGAACACTTTACAAAAACCATAGCAAAGTCAGTAACTTACTTTTTCTTCCTAATACATACACTATTACCTGAAATGAAGCAACAGATTGATTTACTATATTCAACAAAAACTATAAAGGTTTTATAACCCTCTCATTTTGGAGCCTTTTCATGCAGCACATTTACAACATTATTATTATTGCCCTAATCACCTCCTGCTCCATCAATGAAACATACTTCTTGTGCTATTTAGCATTATTTTTTCTAATGTCCCACATGGCAGGGGCAGTTGGAACTAGATGATCTTTAAGGTCCCATCCAACACTAACCATTCAATGATTCTGTGATTCCATGAAAAATAATCACTGATGAACATATTGGCTCATTCTCATTCTGGAGAATTAGAAGATTTTAGGGACATCCTTAAAGCCACTTACAAATAAATAAAAAAATGTTCCATTAAGAATCAGAACCTCAAATGAGGTAAAGCTGCTAAAGCTGCTCACAAAAGCCCTTAGCCCAGAAAAAGAAGTGTGCTTTAGCAAAATATTCAGGGACTGGAGATGCAATACATGCAGACACTGAATGGCTCTTTAGATCAGAAAAATCAAAACCTTTCAAGGAACTCTCAGACACAGTCACAAAACACTGCATCTCCCATCTGGGTCCAGAAGAAAATGCTTGCAGCTGCATGACCTGACATTTGGGAGAGAATGTCAGCAGTACAGACTCTGCAGGAGGCTCAATGAATTCAGAAACAGGCCATTCCTGATGCTCAAATGCTAAAACCTTTAGCAGAATCAAGTGACACAAAATTCCAGTAATAAGACTTCCTTGAATATTCTCCATCTGATTGGGAGAGTGGCCCTTCAAGACGACTAGAGGGAAAAAATACTTCACTTCTCAGACCCACGATAATTATGCTCTAAGTGAAGGAGCAGAATAGAAAAATATTTTGCTGTTAACACTTTTGGCCCATAAGCTGCAGATAAGGCCTGTGTGACACATGAAACATGGTTTGGAAGTAAGTATTCCAAACATCTGAAGACATCTAACAACTACTATGTTGACATGGTGGTACAGCCAAAGGCAGTGGCATGACTTGGAATTTGGACTTGGGCATACAAGCATTCACCTTAAATCACAAACAGAGCTCCTCCCTTAATCCCTCGTCAATACCAGGAAAGAGCAAAGCGAAAGCTTTCTTTCTTTGGTTTGGGTGGATTTTGTTTGTTTTTAATAGGAGTCACAGACACCAAATAGTGAGCTAGAACAAAAGTTACATATACCCTGTTTTGGGGAACTGTGCATCTCCCACCTGCCTTTTCTGCTGACAGCCAGATAAAGATCTACAGAAAACCACTTTGGCTCAGACAACCAAAAGGAATGAAGAGCCTGGAAATTATTCTGACCATCTCTACCACACAACATGCACAAGAAGACACACAGAAATCACCATCTTGTGGATACAGTTAGATAAAACGTCTCCCATTTCAGCTCCTCTTCAGATACAAAAACAATCCTCTGTGCAAATGTACATATATCCCTATAAAGACTCACAGAAAAACTCTGGGTTCCATGAAAAGCACAGGTGGAAACTACAACATTGTGACCTTTCCTGATGTTCATGTCAAGTTAGAATTCAAACTTGTTTGCCTAAAATTTCCTAGAATTTAAGTCCAAGTTCGGTAATCTATCAATTTAAGCAGAAAAGGTGCACTTAAGCAAAGAAGTATTCAAGGCAATTCTGTACTTAAGAAAATCCATTCCTGTAAAACAAAATGGTGCATACATTATAAATAATTTATTTTAAAACTCAAGATTAAACAGACAGCACAACCCATTTCTTTTACATAGAACTGAAGGTGGACAACTAAATATGTGTGTTCACAAAACTTTTCCAGGCATTACCTGGAAAGAAATGGAATGCATGGTGATATTACAATGTTTCCTGGTATTCTCTCCCCACCCCCCCCAGACATGTAATGTAATCCATTACTATTTATCTTATTACAAAAGTGCACTGTAGCATTTTTCCTTTCTGGTATTTTTCCTTTTGTTACCCTTTCAGACAACATGTTTTTCTATTTTTCCCCTCTTATTTCTGAATATCATTTTGCAGGATTAAAACTAAATATTATAGAACAAAGTGTCTGAATATTTCAAAAGACAGGTTCCCTAGTGTAAAATGGGGAAGGAAGAAAGTAGGTAGAAAACATTTTTCAGTAAAATTCAGGACAAACATGATTCTGCAATAATTCCATCTAAAGTAACAATCTGGTATTAACAAATTCATGTACTTTAGAGGGAAACTGAGGAGCTGTGACAATCAAAACATGGAATATGGCACTGGAAAAGATTTTGCTTTAAAAGTTTGACTCTTCAACTAATACATATTACAGCTACTGTATGACCTATGTTACATTCAAAACTAAGAGTTTGACATAAAATAGTCCCTTAGGAGTAATAACAGTGTATTAATTTTTTTAACAATATGCAAATTCTACACTTACTGTACTTTAACAATCCCATAGGAATAAAGTCCACTGGTTTTCTTCAGATAACTTTGGGGGAATAGGAAGTCGAAAATAAATCCTTTTTTATAGAAAAAAAAATCAAGGCAGGGGGAAGCATTGTACCATGTGTGCAGCAAATGTTGCTTAAAGGAAATTTTAACTAGACCTGGCTAGTGATGAAAGTACAATTATAATTCAGGATTTATTATAATAGTTTCGAAACACAAACAATGCATTTAAAAGATCTTAAAATATAAGTTTGCTACCAAACTGCACCTGTTATTACAGAAAATATATCATTAATAAGGTATTGAGCTATATTTAACAAAGTTTTTATGACCCAAGAGATATATTTGAGCAGTAAGTGAAAATACAAGTACAAATAATTTTTTTCAGTAAACCAAGTCTGATCTGTGTTTCTATACTGTATCATTAAATTTGTATTAAGCAACTGAATATGACTTCATATCAAAACTCATCACCATATTAAAACAGTTATGGCACATAGTTGGAGTCTAAAACCACTACTTAAACTGCATTTTAAAACTGCAACAGCAATAGAAATAATTGTTTCTCAAATCTTTACACTCAAGAGTTAAGATGCATTTCTGAACATATGTTCATTTAACTGAACAGGTTAAAAAACTACCAATTCAAACACTCTTCTCTAGGGGAAAATAAATCCTAATGTAACTAGCAGGATAGGCTACTCATTAAAGCTGAACTTGGACAAGTTCCAGAATAAATTTAAGGAAATATGAACAAGCGAGTCTTGCTGTGTAGTGGCATGGAGTGAAAATGAATCTGTCCTAATTAAATGATTTTTAAATACACTTTGGTTGTACCCAGTTTGCTGACAAACTGTAATACAGACTTGCTGAAATATTTGGATAAATCTGGCATATCATTAAAGAAAATAGTTTTCTTCACTGTTTTTGAATGAAAACATGAACTGGACCTTCTTATACACCAAGCATAGGCACCAATATAACCAATTCACAGGCCTGTTATGAAATATTTTCAGTTTGTAGACTTTAGGAACAGCAACTCATTCTTGTAAAATCAACACCTCAGAGTGATTGAAAGAATATAGTGGTGAACAGCTGGGTCCAGAGGTTTATACAGAGTCCCCAACTGCAAAGCTGGACCCTGCGAAATGTTTGAAAAAATTTGATTTTTGTTATTACTCATATCCTGTACAGTAAAATACGATTAGTTCATTTTTTCCAAAATAACAAAACCAGTAACCTGCTACTAGAACCCAGCATTGTGCCTTAGAAGAACCTGAATGTAATTTAAATGCCCAAATAATTTCAGTCAGCATTTGCACACCTTTCCTCTTAGGCAAACGGAAAGTGTATGCTGGTTTTATGTGACATGAATGAAGGTTTCATCTACATACCTACAAGAAACCTGTACTTATTTCTACTTAACCTGATGTTTCTTATCAACTTAAAGGAAATTATAATTTTGACCATTTTTCTTAACATTTAAGCAACTATTTATTATGGTAAAGGAAACAACGTCTAGCTATGCAATGACAAATATCAAACCTCTGAAGGGAACATGTGGAACGGAAACTGGAATTATTATTGTTTTAAATGCAAAACTGAAGTCACCACTACTCACAAAAAAACCCTAAAACATATCATGTCCACATATACTAACACAATTTTCAGTCTTCAGTCAGCAACATACAGTTATTCATGTTAGAGGGCCAAGTTAATTATTATTAAAAAACATCTCGAAGACTGATGTCTTCAAAACTTCTTCTGTTCTTCTATAGACTACACTAAAAGCTGCCTGACATCTTATGTTATCTCTTACATGGATTAATTTTCAGGAGCTGCAGCTGCCTTGGCCTCTTATTTGTAGGAAACACTGCTAATCATACAATCTATTACAAGGGAGAAAACAATTAACTTAAAGGTTCACCACTTTTTTCTTTTTTTTTCAGGAAATCAAAACATTAACTTAGTATTCCTGCAAATTTCAGATATGGGATTAGAAGAGTACAATGCTACCTTTTTAAACTGACTACTGCATCATTTTTTAAATATTAGATCTGAAATTTGTCAGCGATGAAAAAATTTTTGTAAAGTATTCAGTCATGTGAAGTTCAAAAAAAAAAAAACCCTACAGATTTCCTTCAAACAATTGTGAAAACAAAACAATACAGGCAAGAGTAAAAGCTTCCATATGGCTTAGAAAATGAACAGAGACTATCCATTTTTCATTTTCAATAAAATGTGTGTTTTAATGGAACAATAAAATTTACCTTTACACAGCAAAGTAAAAGTGAATAATTGCATATTACAAGACAGAAATAATAAAATCAAACAAATATCTAAAGGAAGAAACCTCAAAAAAAATCTATTTTAAGTAAAGAATGCAGGACTCTGGACGTACCTGCTAGAAGCTCTAAATTTGGATCTTTTAAAAAATAATTGTATTTGTTTTGATATATCTGGATATTAAAAGTTATGATCATTAGATTAAAAATTATGATTGCTATATGCAAATAACTATATTGGCTTGTGAAGCAACAAGGAAGTGAAAATCAGTGACCTCAGTAAGACAGTTATTGTAACTTTACCTGCCATGAGATACCACGAGAAAAAAGTGGAAGACTGCAAAAAAACCCCCAGGACTGTGAGGGTAGGAAAGTCCTAATTTTTGCCAACCTAATTCCAGCCACACTAAGCACGAGATGAGTCTTTCCACCCACTGGATTAAAAGTATAAGGAAGCAGGCAAGAAAGTAGTCTATGTCCATTTCTAGTTAGGTCATTGCCTATGTGCCACAAAATGTAACAGATCTGAACTAAAAATCTGTTGATACCAACAAGGGATTGGGCGTTTTCAGTCTTATTTTTGGATAAACTAAGGTGGCTGCTGAAACTTTAATGGAGGAACATGTTAAACCTGCAGCTGCACTAGAGAAACATATTTAGGATGTTAGATCAAATTGAGCTTACTAGCTCATCAATGGGACAGATGCTAGAGACCTGAACACCCATCAAGTTGCAAGTGAAGATCAAGTGAATTGTCATTTCTTCCTTTGTAAAAAATTCTGTTCCTAATAATTAAAGTGATATGAGCAATCTACAGAAAAAGAAAAGGAGATTACAACCAGGCCTCAGCCTTCTTTAAGCACTTAATATATATGGGTTACACACATTAAACAACGTAATCTTATGCATAAAATTACATCTTTAAAGAACCATTTCTTCAGAATGCCACAAAGTGTGGGGTGCACATCAAAAAACAAGGGATAAGAAACTCTCCTCGTGGAGATGCCAATTCAGGACTTTTTTCTTCCTTGCACTTTAATCAACCAGCCTTTCTTTACTTCTTCTAGAAGGTCTAAATTTTTTACTTGGATCTAGGAATCTTCCTGTCACTGATGGTGGGTATTAGTGAGAACAAGGGAAGGGCTATGACATTTAGCTGCATTATGTTCAACAAGATCCAAACATAAGGACCATGAGAAAAAAGTCAGTACTCATTAGAGTGACCCATGATCAAAATGTATTAAAAGCAAAAAACCCCAGAAACATTCCAGAAAGAAGCAAGGACTTTCTATAGGGAAGCACCGGCTCAATGAAGGTGTTACAGGGTGGAATCATGTGAGAAGCAAAGGACTTTTATATCTACATCTAAATTGTGCCTTGTATCTTTTCACAAAAATAGCTCCTACCTGAAAAAGCAGCAATGACAAACTAAATCACATCATTATCATTTACCTCTTACATAAAAGTTGGGGGGAGGGGCAGGGAGGAATCACGTGGAACTTGGAGATGCTGTAACTAAACAGCTGCAGATGAACAAAACCACCAGGGCTAACCAGGTAAAAGTTGCTAGTGGTCATAAACCTTCACACTGCAAAGATCTGTGTTTATCAAAACAAAGCAAGCATTACTTTTTTTGGTAGCTTTTAGAAATCCAGTATCATTGCTTTATATATCCAAGTGTAATCCAAGCTCAGTGCCACAGGGGTGCTAAAGGGTTTGGGAAACTGGTTTCCCACAGAGCAGCCTGCTTTACTGTCCCGGGAAGTAACCCCATCCTTTCCCTTTCCTCTCCTTCTTCTCCTTTCACACAATCCCAGAAGGAGCAGAAACAGCCATTAAATCAATCGTCTAAATCTGCCACACAGAGCCATTTGGTTGCCATTAGCAGGTAAAACAGGGAGCCAGAAGGGCTCAAACATGCTGGTGCTCAGTGAAGAAAACTGCACTGACAAATCCAGTTCAAAGGTCTTCTTGGGAACGAACACAGTTTCAAATTCCTTGCTGAAGATTCAAGGGCTGAGCACAGCTCCAGCTTCAAGTAAACACTAACAACTGATCTCAATAAGAAAATTTGTCCAAAAAGGTAAGTTGGTTCTGATTTGGGGGTTTCTGTGAATTTCTTCTACTAAAAACTTGTGCATAGTGTTTATGTTGTTTTATAAATAGATTAAATACTTTGGTGGAAAAAAAAAGACATATTTACACTGAGAGAAAAAAGGTTACTTGAAATTGTGGTAAATCATTTATAGCTAGTCAGAGAAGTAAGAAGGTGAATATCTGCATTAGTGAAACAAAATTATTACTTGAAGAAAAATATTGCACTAAATGGAGATGTCACAAACAAAATACATAAGACTAAGAGAAACAAAGCTATATCTTTAAAAAGCCATGTGTGTAGTGCCATACCTTTCCCTCATCATCCCCTGCTAAATGGGGATATATTCACAGGCTACTGCTCAATTCTGTTAAAGACAAATCACAATGTTTGGGGGTCGGAAGGGAGAACATTTAATCCAACCTTACTGCTAAATAAAAGCACTTAACCCCACTCTTTGCCTTACAGTACCTCAAAAGCCAATTCCACTATCCTTTAAGATAAAAGTCACAGCATCAAAAGGAAGCTGCTGGAAGCAGGGAAGCGTGTTTTGTTTTTCCGATTACCAGAAAAGCCTTTAATATAGCAAAGGATGGATCAAGGGTGTCTTCAACAGCAAGGACATGAATGGACAAGGTGTGCTAATGGTTCATGTGTATACTCTGCATAACTGCAGAAAGAGTATAAAGGCTTTAAAATTACTATACTGTGGCCTCATTAAGTAGCAACCTCAAAAGAATTTTAAAGGATATCAAAAGCTATTTAAAGCAAAACATTAAATCTCAGTAAATGCATAATGCTTTGTACTTCAAAGACTACATTTATTTTAAATCTAATTTTAACATCTTTAAGCACTGACTCCAGCATTACTTTATACCATTCATTCCCCAAAAATAATACAAACTTTAAAGCAGATTCTATGTATACACTTTTCCTGTGTTCAGTTTTGGTCCATTCACTGTGTGCCTCATAACATTTATTTCATTAATTAAAAGCTACGCACATGAAGAAAAGATACTGACAGTAAAACACATCAAAGCGATTTTCTTGTAATATGTATACACAGCCAAATCCAAGACGTATCCAAAATCAAAGTCATACATGTACTTTCAGAGCAACAGACTAAGTCAGTGACATTAGAAAAATTCCATTTGAATTTGCCCTTCCTCTAAAAATTTATAATACAGAAATCAGATGCTTAATTCTGTCATTCTCCATGTATATGCACATTTCTTCACTATCAAAGGTAAACATGATTAGAATATTCTAATCATGTTTACCAAACCTATTTTCTTACATTTGATTGTTTATTTTGGAATCAGTCATTAAACTCAAAGAAAAAACATCAGCAAAGTAAAAATTTTTTTAGCCTTTTCTTTAAAAAACATACATGTTATAATGGGAAAAAAAATCTGATCAATTGAAAAATGAATCGACAATTTTTGTACTCATGTCTGAACTAACACAATCCTTTCCATTTCTTGCATTGATATCAGAAGTACCTGCAACAGGTACTACAACCCATTTCCAAATTTGATAAACAGGTTTTATTCTCACAGTTTACTGTTTAAGGACTTTATATCCCACCTGAGCCTGACTCAGTTGTTCTTTTTTTTGTTTTTTGTTCAAATGGCCCTCTAACATTCTCATCGAAAACATGCCATGCTAAAAAATCTAGTTCAGAAACTGGGAGCTGATGTCCTTTAGAAGATTAAAACACAATGAAAAGCAGACAATGTTTACCAAACATACAGGTCCAATGGAGGTCTAAATGTTTACATGTTTTCAATACAGTACCTGTTTCTCAGTATGTACGCCTGACAGGTTACTTTAAGTTACTTTAAAAGGCGTTCCTAAAGAAATAGTAATAAAAAAAATACAAACTGGGGGAAACAAGCATGGGGAGAATATAGCAAACAAATGATCCTGGACACAGGACAAAATCCTCCAACCTAGAGATGAACACAGCTGCAGTAAAGCTGCTAAGGTATTATAGACAGCTGAACGTGCACAGGAGCCCTTATATTTGGCTTGAGTCAAGATAAATACAGCTTTTTTTGAATAAAATGGTTTTAGTTACCATTTATCATGGTTAAACTTTAACCAAGAGTCAGATTAAAATGCTTGTAAGAGTAGGTGCATAATTTAAGACTACAGAGTTTCTGGTGCCTACTGCTTGAGAGTGAAGCTCTGCAGTACAGTTCTTCAGAATTCTACGTAATACCCAACATTTGATCAGGGCTGGCTAGCGGAATGACATCACAGTCAGCTTCAGGGTGCAAGTTTCAAGCATCCTTGATTGCAAACTAGGGAGGCCAAGTGCAGGCTCCAGTAATGGTCCGTGGCTGTGCCCACTGCTGACCGGTTTGCTTGCTCTCCTCCAGTCTCAGGCCACGGCAGCTGGCACTTTCTCAAACGATGCTGAAAGGACCAAGCATGTCAGAAGCTATTCTCAGTCTAAAGCTTGGCCATATCCTTCTTAGCTTTAATTTTACGTTTTTTCCCCTCCTTTTCGGAGCAGAAGGGAAAAAGTCACAGGTATGTGTATATGAACTGAGCTACGAGAGGTTACCAGGCCTCAGGGCAACGGATGTCTTCTAGAATATTTTATTTAGCAGCCATCTAAATATTTAGATTTATTTAGATGACAGCTCAGAGATTATATTTTTCTTTGTAATTCAGAGATACACTTAAAGAGGTAGGAAAAAAAGGCACAAAATTGCAGGCAAAATTCTGGAGAAACAAAGGACAAACTTTGTGTGACAAACTGCCACCAGTGCATCTTCCTAGTCAGAGTTTACATGGGTAAAGCCTCATAATAAAGAATATCACTGAAAATCCTAACCAGATCATTTCATACACATAGCTTTACCACTAAGAGAAACAAAATTTCTAAATACATCCAGTGCAAAAGGAATATATATTAAGGATTCATTTTTTCTTTAGAATCTATGCTACAGAACAGCACTTCGGCTTTAAGACTTAAGTTTTTGAAACCTTTCACCAGTCTCTAACCAAAATTTGTCTTTAACCCTGAAAATCCCACACATTTCAACATACCATTTTCTTGTTTTTAGTACAAATGCCAGCAAATACTGATGGCAACAGTTATAATAACCAGGATTAAGTATTAGCCATGTGCAATCACTTTCCCTGGACAGATATTAGTCAATGGGCTTAATTTACTTTCACTGAAGAGACTTGACAATTAATTAGTCTAAATAACTACACTGGAAACACTACAGATGACCACCCTTTACTGTCAACTCTGCTGAATTTCCTCTTCATGGACAATACTGAACAATACAACTGCTTCCAATTTACACTGATTAAAAGTGAATTTTTAACAGATTTGCTGAATGCTGTCTGCCACATCTGCTGAGAAGCAGTAACATTAGATCTGGACTTGATTTTAAAAAAAAATTAAACTAGAGGTTTGCAACTGAAGTTAATTTGTTGTCACACTAATCAAGCTGCAAGTCATGTACTCAGGATGCAAAACTCTTCCTGGTCTAAGGGCTCTTCTTGGTAACTGACAACAACTCCTTCCAGAAGTTGAAAAGTGCCCCAAAATGTTCTTGCTGAAATTTGACATATTAATATCACCACAGATTATAAAATGTTCCACACAAGTCTTAAGTATCTTCATCCTTACACACAAGCATTGGCTCCCTTGAACTTTTATAATGCAAGATATGTTAAATCACATTTTCAATGTAAAGTCCTTCTCCTGTTAAAGCTGTTAAATCACTCTTTATTACTGTTTGCAATGTGCTGTGATATTGCCATACTTACTCCTCAAACACAAAGATGCACAGTAAACCAATTTCTGAAAGTGTCAAAGTTGCTGCTCACAAAGCCTGACCAAAACCAGCTACCAATAAGTTAATTTTAAAAATCTGATTTAGTATTGTTCTTTGATGCATTTTCTAGGCAATGGCAGAGAAATATACAATGCTGAAGCAATCCAGCACA
The DNA here is from genome assembly GCF_025592945.1 of Manacus candei. Taxonomy (NCBI): domain Eukaryota; kingdom Metazoa; phylum Chordata; class Aves; order Passeriformes; family Pipridae; genus Manacus; species Manacus candei. Next base: position 4,064,492 of record NW_026138067.1, on the reverse strand, counting down.
CTCCCTAGACTGATTGTTCACATCTGAGGCAATTCTACACAACCACCTCTGCAGAACCCAAGAGAATGACTGTTGCATTCTGCTTTTGCACAGCCCATATCACTGGCGTATCTCAATGGTTCAGACAGGTTTTAACATGTGCTAGCTCTAACTGGCACAACGTTGATGTGGCTGAAACTCCCCTGTCCCATACACTGATGGCATCCGTTCAGGCATTCAGTCTACCCTGAATTTTCATCTGGCAGATATATCCAATTACTAACATAACTAATAGTCACAACTGAATGCTACAAAATGAGTTTCATGTGTTTTCAACCTGTTTCTACTTCTGACCCAGGAAACAAGCATGCCCCTCAACTGCCCATGTGAAACGCAATCCACACCCAATCTAAACTGACATTACTCTTGATTTACCATGACTAGCCAGTAAAACAGGCTGCCAAAATCAAGACCGAAGTGCCAATTTATGAGAAAACTTCCTAGATTTACGATCTAGTGTTCCCAGTCTGTGGATATTGGGCTCTGTGTTTCCTGCCAATAGGGTCCGCTTGCCTCTTACTAGCACAACTGCACTGAACAGCACAACAGCTACGTCTTGTGACTCTCAAACTCAGAAAGCTACTGTGATTTCTAGTTCTAAGCAGATTATTCCACTGAACATGCCCTGCAAAGATGTTTCAATCAAAAATGTAACAGAGACAGATAGTTCACCTGATCCCCCATAATACACTTTTAATCCTCTCTTCAGTGAGCAGCAAATCCTAAAATCTCCTACTGTCATCACAATAGTACCTTGTAGGTAAAGGCCATGTCACCAGGAGCTAACTTCCTTGCTAAATAACTTACTGTGTAAGAAGTCAGATCTTCATCAACCAATTTGCTTGTGGATCAACATGAATTGCTGTCACTTGAGTCAGTTCACTGGGATATCATCAAAAGCACACAGGATTTACAAAATGACACAGAGCAGACATGAGTGGATGCACATGCTGACTCATACTGGAGCCTATAATGACCTTACTGGATTGTGTAAGGAGTCTAACAATGAATTCTGTCAATAAGAATACGGCTTTATGGCACACTAGTACATGGCTATGACTGAGAGGGATGTTTGCCTTGTAAGGGGACACATCATGGAAGAAAATGGAACCAAAGCTGTATGAAAATACAAACAACTTCACAGTAACAAAAATTTGAGCAGAAACCTATACAGTAATAATGAGGGCTTTAGAATCCTCCATTTTTGTAATAGTAATATTAAAGTCAAAAAATGTAAGAGAAACTAAATTGTGTGTACAAAGCGCTACATTTTGCAACTACATGGTGACAAATTCAAAATCAAATGCAGGAAGTCAGGTAAGAAAATAAAATGCTGATGTTCAGGTTGCTGGCAAAGTATATTTCTCAATATCACTGCATAATAGTTAGCCAAAAGGCTAACTTCCTAGTGTGCCAGTCAGAGTATCAAAAGCTGTCACGGGCAGAGACAGTGAGAACCTTCCCACAGACCTGATAAAGAAAAACGAGAGTCTGGAACAGGTTAAGAAAAGCAATGCAATGCAATAACACACATAACTGGACTGGTATTTAGCTCAAAATATACAGAGGACACTTCACTATCATTCAGATATCAGAAAAATAAAAGGAAGGTTATTAAGAATATATATTGTGTAATGTTAGTTTAATATTCTTCAGAAGTACAACAAAGTGGTATTTTATAAGTGATAGAGGGTTATAACACCAAAGTGTCTTACACTAGATTACCTCATCTGTTACCACAGACATTGTAGCCAAAAGAACAAAAGGGAAAGAAATCAGCTAATTCCTGTTTGGCAATAAACATTTTTGTCCTTCATTCTAGGCTTTTAACCATATTCTGCTAATTCTCAGTTGGTTTTAGACATCCTCCTAAAAGCTCTGAAAGCTGCTTTACAATCTGACATGCAACACTATATAAAGTAGTTGTAAAATATTGACATGAATGTATTTTGCATCTTGTTATGCTTGACAAAAACAAAAGACCAGATGGTTTGTACTTTCCAATAAAAATAGATTAGCTATGCAATTTAAAAGATGTCCAAGACTTAGTTAACTAGTGAGTTTGAGCATATTCTTTTATAGTAAGAAAGAGTATTAACTGCAATTAAAACAGACATCAATCTACTACAAAAACAAAACAGCACTTTATGACAGTTTATGGTTATTTACTGGAACTCACCGGGTTGATGCTGTTGAAATTTTATCTCTTAAAATAACCTGCCAATGTTTATCAATCAGTTTTAAAAAATTAATATTACTACAGTATTTTATACACTGTATACATTTTAAGATTATTGTACTGAAACTAGAAAAGAAAGCTATTCTACTGATTTATGTCAGAAATAAAGTTGAGATTTTCACTGCTAACTCAAAACATACTACCTAAGGGATTCCATAACAGTTCATAAAATGTCTTTGTTTTTAAAAGGTATGGTCTGTGGTATATATTTTCTACGAAGAAATAGAAGAACACATGTAGCATCAGATGTGTGTACTTTAAGAAACTCTGGAATGTGAAATCCACAAATCCAAATAAAGCAGGTGGTATAATTTGGGAGGGAGGATTGAATTTAAGTTTAATGACATTACCAGGTTATCCTACCAGACTAATTCTCACTCACTGCATGACTTCAATGAAGCTCTCAGTCCTCATGCTGATTTCGATTTAGTTGAAGTGCTATTTGATGTGTTTCATCTGGAGTTTTATTCACTTCAAACTACACTTCATTTAACCAGGCTGCTGCTGTACTCATTTGTTTTTCTACTTTATTACTCACAAATTGGTGCTGCTTAGTTTAGATAAATCCTTGGAATAAGTTCATTTTATATAATTATCTTGTACTGTTAGTAAATAAACAAGCTTTAGAAAAAGATCATATCACAGGAAAAAAGTGAGAAAAATATTAAAATACACTAGACCACAATAAGTGTTGATCTTACAAGATCTACTAATAAATGCTGATAGATGATTTGCTGTTTTAGCAGGACCATTCCCCTGCCTCCACTCCCCAAAACTACTGCTCCTTTATGTTATTAATCTACCCTACCCTATTTTCCAGCTGGGCACACGCCACAATACAATGCATTTTTAAAAGAGAGAGATAGAGAAACAACAGCTAAACAGAAACCACGAGAGAATCAGAGAACGCGCGAGCGAGAGAACGCGAGCGCGAGACCACGAACACGTGAGACAGAGCGCGATGGCAAGTGTGCAACTGCACATGGGGAAAAGCACGGGACACCAGGCATGGGTGAGCAAGAAAGAGAAGGAGCATAACGAGCACAAGCACCTGCAGAAGAGCACTCATGAAAAAGCAGCAGCACTTGAACTTGTCAGATGACAGATTTCTTTAACTATTTTTCGTCTGAAAAATAATTTTTTTGATTTTGCATAACTAAGCTTGGGATTTATAATACAGGAAATAAATTTAAGTTTACCATTAAACACTAATTCATTCTTACAGTTTGCTAACAAGAATCACTAACCAGAGCTTAGTGTTAAATGTTAGGTGACGTCATGACAGACTGTCAATCTTAACCAAGTCCTGAAGTACTCTGATTAGTGCTGATTATGGGTCCTGGTAACACTTTTTATTTTTCAGAAAACGGTTGCAACACAACAGCAATTAACTTGAAGAGGTTATTACTTTTGTAAACTATTGATAAAAAATATGACAAATCCAGTTAGGCTGCTACCACCTGGTGGTGTTCTGATAATGCTAAAACCCTCTTACATTCAACATGGTGTCACAGCCTGTGAGAGAAAAATTAGTATATTCTCTGTGTGGCACTAAGAACAGTCACAGACATAGTCCTTTTTTCTTAATCCATTAAGCTTTCACAAACAAATGTATCTTATAAATTAGCTATGCAACACAATGTTTGAAGCCGAAGTATTTAACATATTAACACGTTTTCTTGTCATTTTATGTAAAATTCTTTGCATGTGTTTAGTCAAAGTAGTATTACAGACAGCTACTTCTCAAAAGGAGGGACAAAGAAAACTAATATCCTGTCCAAAGTATTGCCAAAATGCATTTTCCTGAAAACAGATTTTATAAATGCACTGACATCTATGTCCACGAGATTTAAACTGAAAAGATAAATTTAAATACTGAATTTTCCATGACAATTAAGTTTAAAAAAAATTTTATATAGCTCATTTCATAATAGCGCACAGAATTTGTTTCAGAAGAAAAGTGTTCTCATTTAACGTATGAACTACTACAAACAGCTAAAATACCTGATCACAATGTTAAAACACTTCCAACTGTAATGAGAGATAAATAAAAGTGTAGTAGAGACTTTGTGGGGTTGGGATGTTTTGGGGTTTCATCCTCCAACTTGTTGCTTTTTATTTGGTTGAGTTTAAAACAGCAAGAGCTGTTCAGTTAAACAAATCAAGCTTTGCTAGCAGTATGTAACTTAGAGTGGAAACTGCTTTTAGAAATCTACAAGGTCTAGAACAAAGTCATTTAATATAGGACTTGTGGAGGTTGCTTTCTTGGCCAAACAACGGTCTAAAATGTTTATTAAGAGCAATCCTTACAGAGAAACTTATTAATAATAACAAACAATAGTAGAATATGACAGATGAGACAGAAAAGTTTAGGGATATATATGAAGCTTTGCATTTTTACGTCACTCATTAGAAATGCAAAAGTAATTGTGCATTACTTAAACACTTAATGCTCAGGCTTAATGCTCACCAATATTTGGGAAACTTGATCAGCTTGCCATAAACAGCAGTACTGAATGAGGGGATAACTGGAACAGGGATGCAGTACAATCCTTTACTGTCCAAAGAAGTCAGTGCTGCTTGAAAACCAAATACCTGGAACAAATTCAGTTAGTCAAACAGTATGCTACCACATGATTAGATCACTTTCAAGTTATTTTATAACATAATATATAGAAATATACTCAATAAACATTAAATAAATTTTTTATTAATTTTAGATAATTCCTTTCACCCAAACACAAATATAGCTACAGAAAGTTACTTAAAATAATGCCTAACAGGAATACATACAACAATATTTTCTTCCTCAAAAAGTGTTAACTATGCTCTGCTGAATTTTTAAAACAATGCTGAATTACAATTTAATAACTCAAATACTTTATTCTATATCCTTTAACTTGCAGATCGCACACTGCCTTTTATATAAAATAAAATCACTTTTGGTAATTGTAACAACACTGGTATGAAAAAGTGGTATTTAAGGAAATTAGAAGCTTTCCTTCAACAACAAATTAACTTCAGTTGCAAACCTCTAGTTTAATTTTTTTATTAAATCAAAAAGCTTTTTTTCCTTCAAAAAGCTTTCCTTTCCCTGTTCAATGTGGAAAACAAACTTTTGTAGAGTTGCCTTTTATAATGCTGTACCACCATTCACATAAGAACAGACCACTTTGGCCAATATTAAAGCTAGCAAATAAACCCTTTAAAACTCAAATCTGATGTTCAAATGTTGCTGCTGTAAAGTTTTTGAATAGAAAAATCCCCTCAAACTGAAAAACATACAGATGACTTGCAATATTGCAATACCAATCACTTTAAATGTGACAGAAGGTAAACATATCACACAAAAAACTTAAAGCATGCCATGCAATTCTGGAACAGAGTTTTGTTCATGCAGAAAATAAGGATTTAAATAATGAAATTCTTACTAAGATATCAGCATGGAAGTGAATAGATAATTGAAAAATTGAGCAAAACTAACAGTACTAGTATTAAATATTTACATTTTACTAGCACCCAAAAGGTTTTGAACTGCCTGAGCCCATCCTAAAAGGTTGGAAGGTCTGTTTTAAAACTCCTCTTGAGAGCAGAGGGCAACTGAATACTCCTAAAACAATCTCCCATAGCTTAAGCTTCCCCCAACCTCACAATAAGAACTCCTCTCACATACTGCCTCTTTAATTGAGAACATTCAGAGGCCTTTCCTCTTATAACAAAAAACAAATTGTTAGTCAACAGTTTTTGATTGCATACCTTCACTATCATGGTATTGCTACATCAATACTACTAGTAGTGATGGCTTTTCCTCATAACATCCCATCAAGTGTCTAAGTGTACTTTCCAGCACTCAATCTACATATTCTATGAGCATTATCTGGGAAGAAGAAAAAGGTTTCATTCCACATTATTTTAACTCAACCTTGCCACAAAGACCTTGGGGCTTCACTCTCTGCAGTTTCCTCATACAAAGTTCTCTGTTCATAGTACAAAGCATTTGGCTCCAGTCAGAAGCAGCAATTCCAAACAACAATGTTATGTGAAACGTCTTTACATCCTTTTAGACAAGCTGTTTTAGGCAAGCTGAAAACTTTCTCCCAAGAAACATGCTAACACTTAGGATTAAACTATATGTGTATGATCTTTTTTTCAGCACAGCAGCAAGAAACAGTTCTCAAGCCTTCCTTTACCTTCAGATAGCAGTGTGAGTAACAGTAATGAAGCAGGTTGTCAGATGGCTGGCCAAGGCTGCTGACCACATGCACCAGTTGCTCAGCATACATGGGCACTGAGTGCTCCAAGTTAACCTTATCCACCAAAATTCGGATGGAAGGTAAAGGCCGCAGGGGATGGAAACTTGCAGCATTTAACACTCCACTTAAGTTCTAAGTGACAGAGGAAAAAAACCATACAATTATTAAATTACAGATGTATTATTTATGATGTCTACATATTCTTACCTACATACACAAGCAAATCTACCTGTAATTAACTATTGACAGATACCACAGCATTATACTCATCAACTTTTTATCCCGAATTGTCTTAGGTGCAGGTGATCAGGTGCTGGTGGTGGGCAGTGGGGGTTGCAGGGGCAGCCTCTGTGAGGTGAGACCAAGGGCTGCCCCAGGCCAGGCTCAGCCAGTGCTGGATAAACAGCTGACAGACATGGACATATGAGAATAAGTTTGTTGGAAACAAAGTGGTTATGGGGTTGGAGGACATGAGCTCTGTCTCAAGAAAGACTGAGACAACTGAAGTAATTCAGTCTGGAGAAGGCCAGAGGGAAATGCTACTTCTGTCTACTGCTACCTACTGGGAGGGTAGAGAGAAGAGGGAGCCAGACTCTTGTCAAAGGTGTACCGTAAGAGGATGACAACAGACACAAGCTGGAACACAGGCAATTCAAATTAGGTCTATGGGAAAGCTTTTTATAGCATCTCCATTTTTGGTGCTAATTCAGCACTTGACAGAGCAACCCCTGGAGCAACCTGCTCTTCCTTTGTCCAGGATGTTGGACTCCTGGAGAACACCTAAAAAGATCTCTTCCGATCCAAATTACTCTATAAATCTAAAACAATTATTAAACTTGCATCAAAATAGGACAGTAAGTTGACATATATATGATTTTCAATCTAAAATTCAAAATTGTTATTTTAAATATGCATGGCTTCACTCAGGAAACGTAAATTGAAACTCCAAGTGGTGACTACACCAACCAAAAAGTTCACTTGATTTAAACTCTTTGCCTCACATCTAAAACAAACATGGGACTGTTCTCCCATTATAAAAATACCATCTTCCCATGCCCATAAGGTGAAAAGCCCCACTACAATGCAATGTGCTAAAAAATTCTAAAAAGGAAAAACCTCTCTGGGCAACCTGTTCCAGTGTTTCATCATCCTCTGAGTAAAGAATTCCTTCTTAACATCTAATCTAAATCTGCTCTCTTTTAGTTTAAAACCATTGTCCCTTGTCTTGTCACTATCTACTTGTATAAAAACTCCCTCTACCTCCTTTTTATAAGCTCCCTTTAGGTACTGAAAGGCCACAATGAGGGCTTCTTGAAGCATTCTCTTCTCCAGTCTGAGCAACCACAGCTTTCTCAGCCTATCAGATGAAATATCAGACAAAAGTTCCAGAAATGTAATTAAATCAAGAATTGATTGATTTTGCTCTTTTCCCATTCCTTCTCTTATCCATAGAATACCTTCCAGTCTCATCTCTACAGTACCTCAGCATTGTGCACTGAGGAAGGAACCCTATAGGAATAAACCCAGATTCTTTAGCTGGTGTTATACTACACATATCCAGAAAATAAAACAAATTAAGGCTGTTAGGAAATTTCTGCCTCTCCGAGCAAGTCATTCAGTAGTTAAATTCTCAGTAACAGCCCATGTCCTGCTCATATCCTGGCTGGAACTAGCACACACACAGCTGGCTGTTAACATCTGTGTAGTCTCTATTGAGCCTCTGTATTAAAAGATTTCAGACTCTACCAAGTCTGGGAAGACCTGCACAACAGGTACTCTTCTAATCAAAGGAGCTACTACTTTTTCATCTCCTTGATGGTTTAAAATCTTTTTTCTTCACAATTATTTTTTTCTTATAAGTACAAGACATCTTCAGTTTATAAGCCTAACTAGTTACATCCCACTCGTCTTAGGTGAGCTAAGGCTCATGGGTACCAAACCAATTCAGAATTCAGCAGTGTATCCAGCACATGGAATCACAGACCAGTAAGAAAATTTATATGGAATAGCACATGCCAATATAAAGAACTGAATAATTATCTGTACATACATACCTTCTCACCCATGATTATGGGCAGCAAGTGGTCTAGTAAATTGAATTCTGCCACAGGGATTATAATTGTACACTTGAGAACAGTGAATGTTGTAAGTCGAGTGGGAATGTATTCCTCCAGTGATGCTATTTCTTCTGAGCTTGGCACAGTTCTGTTTCCATCTGTAATATCTACAATAAATCAAGATTACATATGTTTCACTAAAATATATAAAATGTGTCCTACAGTTGCTGTTTCAGAAACGATTAGGGACTAGCAAAAAAAGCAAAGCTTCCCCCCCACCTCATAATTAATAATGTTATTCCATGCTGGTTCTACCTAAGGCTAAATGCAATACTAACTGGATTTTCCTGACTTTGAAATCTGTATTGCTCTTCCTCAGAAACTCAACTGTTTACCATAACTTGTTTCCATGCATTTTCATCCCATATAACTATTATTTCAAACTAATAAATATCAACAAGGATACTTCCTTCTCTAAGATTCCAAAATTAAGCTAGTCAATTAAATAAGCCCTTCTTACTCAACAAGAGTCTTATGATTAAAACAAATGGCGTCCAAAGTGTCTGAAATTATCTCAGAAGTATATCCAACACTGATGAGGATACTACAATGAATTTTATCTTTATTTTACATTTTGCTCTTCAGACTCATAAAAATCCCCTGAAAGGTTTTGAGTTTAACTACTTGGAAGCTGCACCTTCAAGAGCAATAAATTTGGTCTGGTTTAATTCTGAACATTTGTGTATATGCAATAGGAGCAAACCTGGCTTAGTTTTGCTGTAAGGCTCATACTCATGTTCCAGAGCACAAACTATCATTTTCATTATCCGGTGTACCGCGCTGCTATCCAGCCGAAGATTGAGTGGGCCCACAATGAGGCTTTTTGTAGACATCTCCTGAACATTTCCAAAATCTTCACTCTTTACTGAAGAGAGGTCTTGCTGATTCCCAGAGACTACAAGAAGTTTTATAAATAACAAGTCACACCAAACAATTAGACATAATAAAATTTTTTATCAGCTACTTCTGTTCCAAATCCTATGATCACAGACTTATAAATATATATAAAAATATAACAATGCAAACAGAACACACAAATATACCACGACTGGTTTAACATGTTTTTTAACATTATTTCTGTTTAATGCAGAGCAAACAGGGCAAATTTTTGCCTTGCCTCCAAGCAGAGCACAACTTAGGAACCCTTCCATGAACTTTGTATTTCTCAAGTTTAGTATTCCCTGGAGGTGTCTAAACTTCTACGGCAACTTAATCCCAGGTGCCAATGACAGCTGTGCTGTTCAAAACTTTCTACAGCTTGTCACGAAGACATCCATCCCCAACAATCAAGGAAAAGGTGTGCTGCAAAGAAATTACAGACCTGGGCCCTTAAAAGGTTAGCTGCCTGTACACAGCCATGAGAATTACACTCATTTGTACTGTCATAAACCAGACTGACAGCTAAGGTAAACCCTTCCTTCCGTTCACATTTACCTCAACTCACTGTTGCATGGGCAGTGAGAAAACAAACCTCTTTAATCATTAGGTCTCAGGCTGTTTTTAGAAGAACCAACACAGAGATAGAAGAGTGGTTCAGTAAGGTCAGGTAATAAGGTAGACCAAAACCATACATTCACTGTATACAGGCTATTCATCAGTTACCAAACAGCATGACTATTTCTCTAAACATACTTCACAGAAATCCTTCAGTTAAATTATGCAAATTTTAGAAGCTCAAGTTTTCCCGTTACATATGACCTGTAAAAGAATACCCTCATCCCTCTAATATATTTAGTTTGCAGAATTGCAGAACTGGGTTTTTTCCTAATAAACCATCACTTTGACAGTGTCTTCATTGCTTTGACACATGCACTAAACATTAAATGTCTTGCTGATCATTACATAAATGAACAGTCAGTCTGACAAAATAAGCATCAAGACTAAATAGATTCTGAGATCACAGAAAGGCAATGGAACTGGTGAAAGGTCTGGAGTACAAGTCTTAAGAGGAGTGACTGACAGACCTGGGACTGTTTAGCCTGGAGAGGAGACCTTATTGCTCACTACAATTACTTGAAAGGATGTTGTAGCAAGGGGGTGGGAGTCAGTCTCTTCTCCCAAATAAGAAGTTATAGGATGAGAGGAAACAGCATCAAGTTGCACCAGGGAAGGTTTAGATTGGATACTGGAAAAAATTTCTTCACTGAAATTGGCCACAAGCATTGGAACAAGCTGTCTAAGGGAAGTATTGTAATCCCTATGCGTGGAAGTGTTTAAAAAATGTATGAATGTGGCATTTGGGGACATGGTTTAGGGGTGAATGTGGCAGTGCTGTGTTAATGGTTGGACTCAGTAGCAGTTCTTTTCCAACCTTAACAATTCCATAATTTCTGGTTGCCTGAGAGGAACCCAGTCTTTTACCTTCCAGAGTAACATTCACTTTTGCCTCTCTCCTTTACTGTACTCATTCAAAATAGTCTTTCTATTGGTGCAAGTGAGCTTGGGGGAAAAGGAAGCAAGTATAGGTTTTTTTCCCCCCTTGTGTTTAAATAATAAAATGTTGTTGCTTCTAAGCATTGGTGAGAAGAAAGGTCGTAGAACAAATCAAGACTATGCCCAATTTGACACTTAGCTGGTCTAACACTCTGCAGGCCTTTACAGGCTTATATACTCAGCAGAAGAATTAACTTTATCCTTAAAAGCCCAACAGAAGTTGATGCCAAGAGCATTTATAGTCTCTGCTTCCCTTGGTGTGTTCCATGTGAGAGGAAAAAGAATAATAAAAGAAAGATAAAAGAATAGAAAGATACTATCTTATAAAACCTATTCAAATCTTCAGCTGGAACTGAGTTACAACTTTTTTAATAAATTCCAAAAAAGATTTTTTCTTAAAAAGCCAGCATATAGCCTCCTGCATTTATTTTACAGGCAGTTAACATGCATACTTTTATCCTTCCAATTCTACAGAGTATTCAGTTCAGATGAACACTACTAAAAAGAGCAAAAAGCCATAACATCACATAAAAAGGCCAAAAAATAATAAGGCCAGAAGTAGTAACAGCCTACCTTTTCAAAGACTTATACTTGCTTGTATATGAATAATATATTGAAGTGACAGAATTTATACAAACCATTTTCTGGAACAGTCCCATTTAATTCTAAGTGCAAAGAGAACGTGATAGAAAATCTATTGGTCCTACTGAACTAGGTGATCACAGGTGACTTGAAACTTCACAGTTGCATAAAGAAAAACAATTTTTGATCATTGAGTATTCAAGCTCTCTGTAAACCTTATGTCTAATTCTAACTGACAAAAAATACCAAAATGAGTGCTGCATAACAAACTTGCCACCAAGATAAGTACACATTACAAACAAAATGGAACTTCAAAAGTACACCCCGCTAGGTCTGTAGGTCATTCAAATCAGCGAGCAGGGAACTGACAGGCTACATAATGTTTCAGGGAAAATGTTTTGCATTGAAACACGAAGCCAAAATCCAGAAAAATACAGGAAGGGGAGGACAGGCAGCATTTCAAAATAAAACTACTGTGCATGACTATCTCGTTTTCATTCAAAATACCAAAATTGATTAATGCACTTCTGTAAGTGACAGATGAAACTCCTGAGGTTAATGTTATCCAGGAGGCACTTGTGGTTTAATCAGTAATTCTATGCTTCAGGAAAGGTTAAAGGTGCAAAGAATGTGTCAAACCAAAATTGCCTTGACAGATAAAAATCTTACAATCACAGTAACTGCCTCCTATAACTTAAGTTGGGTTAGGGTATTTTATGGAATGTGGTGTGCACTGATTGTAACTAAAAAAATAGTTAATATCAAAATAAGAAATAGTAAAATTTAAACTTTCATATAAACAACACAAAAGCGCAGCAGGTTTATATTGTTTTCAAAATCTTGAGGTATTTATATCTTCATTTTAAAGAAATTATTTACACCTCTTTTTATGTGTTATTTAATAACTATGCACTTAACCCACAATATGGAAAAATAAACTAGAAAATAACTAGTAGAAAACACCACATTTGCTTTTCTGAGGAACAAAACTATTTGAAAAGTTAAAGTTTTAAGTTCTTGATTTAGAGAAACAACAACTATTTTAACAACTTAAAAATTAATCATTCCATTTTTCTATGTAGAGAGGTAGCTGAAATTAAAGGAGTAATACCAAAATAAAAGCACACAGCTTGATAGGAAGTCAAGCTACACTTTGTGAAGTGTTTTCCTGGTTGGAGAAAACAGAAGCTAAGGCTCTGAGAAAGCAAACTGGAAGAAAAAGAAGAGAAGCTAAAGAGGGAAAAATGTAGTCAGAGTATACCAGTAGCCTGGCATTGAGGAAAATAAATTCATTCCCGAGTTCAGTCATTCCTGAAAAGGGCTAGTTAAAAGTCAGAAAAAGATATGATCACAGCATTCCTTGTGCATGCAGAGAAACAAGACAAAATATTCCACAAAAACAATTTTTCTTCATAATCAAATAGTCTTTGCATATTTAATTTTTTACAGCAAGATTCAAAAAGGAGATAAGGCTTACCCAAGATTTTCAACTTCTCTACATAAGAGTTCAACACACAATTAAATATTTATCGCTATTAAAACCAGAAGTAGACTGCAGTAGAATCTTGACTTAATTGTATATTTTCTCAGCTTCACACGACACTCATAGCACAGAGGAAAGCCTCAAAACCAGGAAAGAATTGTTAAATATCCTAGTGTATTCTTCTACAACCAAAGGCAATAGCATCATTTATTTCTTTTTTTAAGTTTTGCATGATCCATCCTCTAAGGAAACTGGAAGTTTCTTTCCTACTCCTTTTATTCTTAATGCCCAACAAGTCCAGAAAACAAAATCAAACATTAGGAGTTGTGACTTCTTTTACATAGAGAGAAAACACACAAAAACAACAAACACACACACACAAACAAACAAAAAAATATAAGCACCAACCAAACCAACCAACCAACCAACTAAAAAAAAAAAAAAAAAACCAAACCAAAACAAAAAAAAAAACAAACCACAGATGAGTTGGATTAGGTAGCAAGGACAGGACAGATAAATGTTCAGTCACAAAACAGCAAGAAGTTCCCAACAGGGAAATAGTATTCACAATAATAAATACACAGGTGGGGAAGAAAGCACTATTAGTTTGACAGTGAAACTGCAGAGCAGCAGCTGCAGATGACAGTCTTAGAAGAATTGGGGGGGGAAAAGTCACACTGCAATTAATGATGAGAATACACGTGTAAAAATATGTATGTATTTCTTACTGCTAGATTAACTCCTTTGTCCCTTTTTTTGTAACACTCACAGTAGTAGATATACTTACTGCATTAAATTCACTTCTCAGACTTAAAAAAGAACTGATAGGAATCTCAAAAATTACTTAGAATTGGTCAATATCTATGTGCACATGGTTTATTTGTTCACAAAATTGTTCAGATACATATATTTCAAGATTAAGCCTCCACACTATCTTGCATCCTTGCATTTTAATTTGTAGGAGAAAAATCACAGTCCTTTTCATCTTCTGCAGCAAGTACACAGTCAACCTCATTCTTCAACTAGGCTTTCTCAAAAGATTTTTTTTTTACATGCAAAGTCAATAATGATAACTTTAAAAAAAAGAAAAAGACATCATACTTTATGAACTTCACCACTGCTACAAGCTAATTACTTTCAGTTTAGCAACTGGCTATAAAAATATCACTGTGATTACTTATGCAGAAAAGAAAAAATAACAACACCGACAATCAACAGCTAACCAAAATAGCTAACCTCAAAGACATCATTGAAGAAACAAAGATGAAAGCATTTTAATGATGGTTTTGATGGTAAATCTAAGATAAATTAGAGGACAGTTGGTCAAGGACCATCTAGGCATGAAAAGTCTTTGTTTCTATTATTTATCAGGGTAAACAAAGAAAAAAAGGTACCTTTCCCACTAGTGCTTTCCATTGTGTACAAGTAATCCATGTAGAAAGCCCCAAACCTCTGCATTCCGGCTATCTCTGTGTACATCTCCTACCAACACAGCAAAGCAAACAAAGAAAATGTTGTATAAGGATAGAATCTTGAGATTACCAACTGATAGACTGGTATTAGAGAGATATATTCATGTTTGGATTTGTGCATCAACACACGGAAAGGCTTATCAAAACAAAGGACAGAGGTTATCCCAAAGAATTCACCTTTCTGATAGGTAATGTAACTTCTATTTGAGGCCACACAAATCCACATCCATAATTCCAGTGGACATGCTGACCAATTCATCAATAACATCTAGTCAATTAGTACCTTTAATGGAGTAAATATTCTTCACCTTTTGCATGCAACAGATCTACCTAATTAAGTACACTGAAAACTTAAGCTCATTCAATCTGGCTTTGTTATTCAAGCAACATTGTAGTTTTATCTTTAAACAACAGGAAACATATTAAGACTTTCTGCCATCACTGAGATTTATACATAATATAATCCATTACACAGCAAACTTGCTTCGCCAAAAAAATAGGCAAATCTAAAAGCATTGAAGACAGAGCAAATATAGAGTACCTAAAACACTATATGGGAAAAGTTTGAATACAACTACTTGTGATTTTACTAATCATTTTTACAGGATTCTTCAAGGTTACACTTCAGTAGTACTAAAAAGGTGACAATAGTAAAATTTAAATTTAAAAGAAATTAGACACATTCTAAATTGTAAATGGATTATCTGTACATTAAACAGAGCATAGAACTCCAACTATGAACAAAGAACCACCTTGGTCATTACATACAGTTTTTAATAATCACAGATAATCAGAGAATGAAGTTTTACTGCACAATTTACAACAACAGACACTACTGGTGACTGAAAATCTGTCTCTAGAAAAGGCAGGATTAGTAAAATTTTCTCTAAGTAGACAAACATAGGACATGAACAATAAAATTAACACTGTCCAAATCTGGTTTCCAAGACAGCACTTCTTAGTTTGAAAACCATGGACCACTTACTGTATGGGTTTAAACTATGTGCTGGTAAAGTTTTTGCTAGCATTCTTTCATACCTATTTTTCTCTTAAAGTGTTCTGTGGCTAGTGCTTTTGGAAACTGTGGAATTAATTCCGTTTTTGGAGCAGGAGACGGGGGTTTGAGGTTTCTTTCGAATATGTTTCTTCAATTTGGGGGGGGGGTTTGGTTCGGTGTTTGTGGGTGTCTTTTTTTTAACACAAACAGATTTACTTTTTTTCTTTTGGCCAGCTGCAAAGTACGATTCAGTTAAACGTGAAAAAGTAATGAAAAATCAGTCCTGTAGTAGCACACAGATCTAGATAGTTATTAGAAATCTATTAGACAGCACTGGAATTTTTTTCTAAGAAAAATGTGATTCTCTGACCTTATGATGAGCTGCATCCAATATAAATTCTGCCCGAATACTATTATTTTCTGGACTTCTGTAATCAAATAGTGAATTGGTAAGATACGTCATCCCTTTCGCACTCAAATTTTCTCCACAATTAAAGAAGTAGGCCTCCTTCATGAGGTAGTACAAAATAATATGGCAGGGGAGGAAAAAAAAAACAACATAGTCAAGTTAACAGAAGTTTCAATTGTCATAACACACAAATAACACACACACAGTAGCAACCCTCGAGAGTATATTTCATTATGAATGAAGATAAAATAATTAAATTATTTTCACTGAAGTAACACTGAAGTCCCTCCCCATTTTCAAATCAATTAAAATGATTTTATAGCTGACAATCTCATAGTTGCTGCAGACAAGGCTGCTGCCCATCCTCACATCCCCAGCAACATCTCCCTTGTACTTAACAAGGCCAACAGAGCATTTTTACAGTTTTTCAGCCTCTCTTTCTGGAAAAGCCCACTTCTATCCATTGCAGCACACCAGCCATGTAGTGTGTCCCACTGCATCTCTAAAATCCCATATCATAAACTAAAGTTGTGTAAGGATATCTAGATCTTTTTTTGTTTTCTGTGTTGCATACACAAACACCTGAGATGGATGCCAAGCCATGCTTCTCTCACAGGTTAAGGATAAGAATCTGTCCCATCATACCTATCACAGTACAGTGCATGATTTTCCAGATTAGGAGATATTTGACATAAATATAATCATTTTGTGTTTTCTTTCATAAACTTAATTTTTCTCCTTAAAATACATTCCAAGACTTCACAAAACACTAACATCAAGTTAATAGGTCCGTTCTTGGCTGTATTACTTTTTTTTATTTAAAAAAGATAACAGTTGCTGTTTTCCAGTACCTTAGGACACTATTCTATCTACAGTTCAACCACAAATCGTTATCGAATTTAAAATTTAATGCACCACTTCATTAAATATTTTAAAAGTACTCCATACTTGATTTTGTCTTAAGTAATTGAAGATTTGCTTCCATTTAAAATACAGAAACTAATACTGTTTAACTCCTTAATTTAATATTTCTCTTAACCTTATTGAAAAATTAGGTAAAATACTCATTTGATATTTGTACCACACTTCTACTATCTTCAGTATACAGTGTTCCCATTTGTTCCCTTCCAACCTTCTGTTCATTTAAGCACTTTCAAAGATTTTCAATTGTTTGTATTTGTTATATAAAATCAAAGTATGCAGACATAGACAATAATGGGCTATTGTCAAAGTAAAAAGTCTTGTTTTGCCTCTTCTCATTCTGAAATATTTGTCTTTTCAACTCTGAGGCATAGAATTGAGTCGTATATACCAGTAACATTCAAAAACTTAAATCACAATTTGTAACAGCAGTCTTTTCAATTTTTGCAATCAATAAAGCATAACGGGACTGCTAATTGAGCAAGTCAGCTCATATTTCAGCATACTCACTTCATTGCTCCTATTCATGTTCTCTTCAAAATCTTTAATTCCCATAATTCCTTTAAGGCACATAGCTTGGCAACCAACAAAACCAATTTGGCAATCAAAGAAAAGTTCACCTTTCATAAGGACCTAGTGAGGAAAAAAAAGTGGTATTTTTAAGACTTCTATTCCCCAAGAAATAAAAAATGTGGACAAAAGTGAACCAAAATATGTTTAGGTTTATATATTTAGAGCTTTAATAAATAGCAATCACAAGGGCACTTAAAAGGAAGAGATTACTTTAGTATTTCATCATCACAGCACTAGAAATTTAGAGAATTTATATGTAAGTGATTATTACAACAAACACATCCAATATGACAGAATATGAAAACTTGGCAACAAAATAATTAAAAAATATTTTATTGGTAAGTATTTGCTACATTACTTATGATAAATCAAAAATGCCCAGTCAGAGGAAAATTACCTCAACTGTTGTTCCTTCTTGTTCCCAGCATATAACTTCTTTGGATTTTACTTTCTGAGGGCTGTAATAACTACTTTCAGCTTGCATTTCAGTGAGCTATGAAACAATAGGATAAACACATTATAAAAGTCAATATTAGTATTAAACAGCAGTAATGTCATTAATATACAGAATTGATGAAGACAAACTATGGGCCAAAACTTATTAATAGGCAGGAAACAGGTGCAATTAAACAGCTGTAACACATTATCCATATTGGAACTTCTCATATGCAACTTCTGGTTGAAACATGCCATGACAGAATGTCTAAAATCCACTACAGTATTTTTAGTTTCCTTATCTAAAGAGAAACTATGTAAAAAGATGAAAGAAATACACAGCTGCATTATTAATATAATAACAAATTAGCTCATAAACTGCTGTAAAAATACATAAATACATTATTTATTCTTCCCGAAATAATTAAACAGCATGATAATATTACAAAAATATTTCGGTTACAACCATACCCGTTTTTGTTTCTTGTCATGGCAACCAAGAGGAACATGCATTTATATTTCTTGAATTATTTCAATATAAAAATTCAAAATGGTAAAACACAGATTAATAAAAGCACATAGCCTGCAGCTAAGAAAAACAGGAAAAGAGGTACAAAATAATGGTGTTATATTTTGACTGAAAACACTTAGTTTATGTTGAACAGCTTAAATAGTTCAAATTCTAATTTTTATATAAAAACATCCACAGGTTCTCATTTTTTTCAAGAGTGGATACACATGGATGTTGTTTCAAATTAAAATTTTACAATCCAAATGTCCAAGAGAATTGGATGAAAAAAATCACTGATCACCCTTCACCTGTGTGCAATTATAGTAGAGGAAAAGCAATTAATTGATTAAAAGAACTCAGACATTACAAGAATAATTTTCACCATTATTAGAAAAAGCTACATTTAATTTGGCATGATTTTTAGCTGGAATGATATCAACTGTTCATAATGCTAATGCAGAAACTTGACCTTATTTTTTAACCAAAGTATGAACCACAAATTAATTCCATACATTCTTTGCATGCAAGCAGAACAATGAATTCTGTTTCCCTCCTAACTGTCACCATATTAATATCATACATCATTTCACATTTAAAATTTATAGAATGTAAGATGTTACACTCTAAGTAGTTTTTAATCACTTCCCAATATAAAACACGTGAACTTGCCAATGAAGCATTAGGAAATCCCCCAGAAAAGTATGTTCAAAAATAAGTTCATATTATTTTTAATGATTTTTCTCACATGAGGAAAGAGCATAAAATTACTATTGCATGACAAAGTGCAAAAGAAGATGCTGAGCCACGAAAAACAAGAAATTTGAGTCCTGGTACTTTGTTTGGGTTTAAGTGTCCCAGGGATGATAAGTAACACAGGAAGAGAAGATTCTCCATTATTTATTTTTAGCCTTTTTTAATGAAGACTGAAGCAGATTGACATAAAAGAACATGACAATGTTTGTTGATATCCTCAAATTTTGCAACCAAATTTGCCAGGAGGCTGACAGCTTAAAACATTAACCTTCCCACAGAATGCCTACAGCTTCCAAAGTCATTTGCCTCAGCCTTCCTGACAGTTGCTGAGCAGCTCAATGCCCTGCTACGCCACCAAACAAAAATAGCTAAGAGAAACTAAGCATAAAGCCCCTCACAACGCTCTTGTGCACAGATGACAAGCCACACAGGCAATAAAGGTTCAGGGAGCTGCTGATGGTATTAGGTGTATAATCACCTGTTGTACGAGAGGTACGAAAGTATTGCAGTTCATCTGAAAGGCTCAAAGTCATAAAAATCAGCCTCAGTTACTCTGTGGCAAAGTTCTGGCCTTGATTTAATACATGTTTAGTTGTAAAGCCAAGAGCCACTTTGTGTAGTTATGCACATAAAATTGCTTGCATATAGTTTGGCACATGTTAAAAGTATTTTGTTAATTCAGAACCTTAATTTTAATTTCTGTCAGTATATCTCAATATCTTATTCAGACTCTCCATATTCCCTTCTGCAAGCTTACAAAAGAATAGAGAGAAGGCCAGCAACCCATTTGAAATTTGTTTACAAAAAAAATACTTAAATCTTTCTCTACATACACAGTATATAGTTCAAAGTATATGTACTATTTAACCTTTGTTTGTTCAATTCAATTTCAACAAATGGAAAATAATTTCAACATTATCAAGTTAAAATCATACTTTTACTCACAATAGTCTAAAAAAAGAACAGTCTAAACAATTCCTCAAATTCACAATCTCTATGAAGCTAAAGCTTTTTTATAAAGAAATATTACACATTACATGGATAGAATACTTCAATAAACATTCATAGAAAGCCTTTAAGATTCTTCTCCCATCAAAGAATATTAATCCAAGTTGTTTCCCTTTTAGATTATTAAATTGGCTGAAATGGCAAAACCAGCTCACATTGCAATTATCAGTAGAGTATGACAGAAGAGGAACATTCAACATTCACTTTCCATGTTATTCATTAATGTACCATTTCCCATCTCCAATCAAACTGTATGCAAACGCTCAGGTAATCTTTATGCACTTCCTCAACAAGCCAAATGAATCCTTTATGAAACAGAGAAATACTTACCTTAAAAGTCACTGTTGCCTTCGTACAGTAAAATCCAACTGAAATAATAGGATCCTTTAGGGACTGAGATTTCTGCTGATGTAACATTGTTCCATCATCAATTCCACTAGAATCATTCTCTTCATCATCATAACTTACAATGGCAGGGACAAAAGACCAAGCCCAAGATACCCATCCTTGTTGCTGGTCATCGTCTTGATGCAAATAAGGATCTTGATACTGTGTCGGATATTGCATTATTGAGCTTGTTTCATCTTCTGCACCTTTTGAAACAAAAGCCAATTTAAATTTCAGAGCAACCAAGCTTGAAAGTTTATTTATTAAGTTCAAATTTTCAGTATATGAAATTTATCCAGGACAGTATTATACATAGCATTCACTGATACTTGGTTTATAATGACAGAAAACAAGTAGAAATTTTAAATTACTGAATATAAGTTTCCAAACACCTGTTTGTTTCATTAACATTTTCCTCCAAATGATATTAAGGACCTTTGCAGTAGTTTTAGTATATTTGCAGTGAGGCCAGAACTTTTCATTTATACCACAAGCTTTCAAGATCTCAGCCTTCTAAAGTTGTAAATTAAACCTTACTTTAATTAATTAAAAAAATTAAAAAGATTAATTAAACTTTACAGAAATTATGCTATGTTATGATCTCATAGTTTCCAATTTTAAAATGAAAAAAAAGGACTTCAATTGCAACAGTGATAATAAGAAAAATGTAAACACAGCACAAAAATTAACATCCAAAATTTAAGGCTGAAAACGTCCTTTGTTTAACTCAGCTTTTCAAGTATTCAAAGATATAGGTTTAACCTGCTCAAAAAAGCTGGCATGCCAGTCAAAAGTCCAAACGTTAATTCTTCTGAGAAAAAAATTAGAGATAGCATACAGAACAAAACAAGGATTTCCCCAAGGATTCAAGTCTAAGATTCATGATCCAGATGGGTAATACTGCATGTACTAAGAGCATAAATATCTTCTATCTGGTTTCATCACCACTCTTACGGGACTCTCAAGGGCTATTAACTACTTCAGAATTACTATAGGTAGTACAGGATGCAGTACTGTTCCTTTAGGAGAAAAATATTATGTTTATTGTATCATTTAACTGAGAACAGAAATAGGCATATTCTATTTCTATTTACTTCTTGTTAAACTCAGAGATCCCACTCTTACAAATTTTAGACCTTTCAATCTTTAGTCTAATTAGTCTTTAGTCTTTTACTCTAATTATTTATACTTGCATAATGGAAGAAAGCGTAATAAAAAAACACTCGTGAGAATTCTGTGCACATGCTTAGAGGCCAGGACACCTTCACCCACAAGGCTAGTGCAATCTTCCTTCCTGCTCTCTTCACAAAACAGTCTTAGAGATCAGATTTCAATCCAAATGTAAATCTTGAAACACAGGAAATACAGAAGAGGTGCACATAAAATCTTGGAAAAAGCCAAGAGGCACAACTGTCAGATACAGAAGGAAAAAGAATTGATATGAAGGATGACTCAAGTAGTTTAGTGTAGACTGCTATTGGCAAGCACAGAAGAAATGGCAGAAGGTCTGACAAAAAAAAAAAAAAAAGGTGGAGGGGTAGGACCTGGGTCATGCATAACATTTAGTCTACACAGCCATAAAATTAAGCCACCATTTAGCATACCTCTTGCTCCAGCACACACAGAGGCAACAGTAAAAGATGCCAGATAATAGTTTGGACCATAAATTTCGTGGAAGTCATTAAAATAAGACAGCACCATTTTAGTTTACCTGCTCTATGTATATGTTGTGAGACAGAAAACAGAAGGAGGAAGCTATACGTATTTTCTATCACTAAATTAAAACCACAATAATCATTATGAAGAAACATGTAGAAGAGGGAATACATGTTGTATGAAAATAAAAAGCAAACAAGACCAGACAATGTAAATGGACAGAACTATTGAAAACAGAGTGCAAAGCAGTACTTTGATGTTTAGAACAAGTTCTGATATATCTATTGTCAATAACAACTTCCAAAGAAAGATGACACACTCTGGTTTTTCTCTTATTTAGTACAAATGTGGCTGCTGCCAGTTTCGAACTTGCTTATGGACAGGTGCTTTGTTGCATGATATAGTGACAGGTAAAGTCTAAGTACCCTACTGTGTCACAACTCCCAAAATGGTCTTTTTGGATCCTGTTTAACCTCAGTTTAGTCAGGACCACCAGAACTCTTTACAGAACCTATATGAAAGAATGTTAAGAGTACTAAATACTTACCCAGCACAATGAATTGCTTCTAACAAACTGCAAACTGCAGAGATACTTGATAAGGACTAGACTTGGGCATTTATATTTGCAAAAAGCAAAGAAATTCATGTTTTTAACACTGCTTCTTAAAAAGTAGAAGTTGTATTTACCTGTGATATTTCCCAACATATCTTTAGTGTGGCAAATCAAATCTTCACTTTCCCCATCTTTGAAGCTGCCTATTTCTCCATAATACAGAGCAATCCCAAGCTGCATTATACGTATAAA
Organism: Manacus candei; assembly: GCF_025592945.1. Taxonomy (NCBI): domain Eukaryota; kingdom Metazoa; phylum Chordata; class Aves; order Passeriformes; family Pipridae; genus Manacus; species Manacus candei. The sequence goes on along the minus strand of NW_026138067.1, from coordinate 4,041,419 downwards.
CATAGGAAGCTGCTGATCAGAGATTGAAAGTTTCAAACTTTCAACTAATGTGTGAATCTAGAATATGAAAGAGAACAAAAGCAAATAATAACAAAGCTCTGTGATCAGTAACATTGGCTTTTAAACCATACAACTCCATATAGTTTTGGTATTGGCATTCTGATTTCCAAAACTAAAAGCTGCAGTACAACACAAGGCAAAGAGGTGCAAACAACAACAACAAAAACATACACTCTTTAGGTTGCCACACAAGAGACCTTCAGGTTGAAATGTCAAGTGTAACATATTTTACATATATAAACATTTATTTATTTGGGTTTTTTTACAATTGTTGCTGAAAACGTTTCTTAAACATAAGTGACTTAAGTGCATCTGATTGAACTTTTATTTTCATTTTTCATAAAAATCTCTGCATGCTAAAGAAACACAAGATATACTGGGTTTAATATACACGGTCCTTCATTTTGATTCTTTCCCACTCCAAACTATTGTAAGTGCACAAACCTTTTCTGTGCAGAAGAACAGGAAGGATAAGTTAAAAATAACTATCTGGAAGAAACTGTTTGGAAGAAGTAAAAAGGATTATTTTGCCAGAAGCCTTTTTCAAGTCACAAAAGGCATATGTCATAGTCGAGAACAGGAACACTAGAGAGCATTGTAGGCAATGGAGATAATTATAGAGTAGCTTCATTGAAATTACATTACACTCCATGACGTCTTGTATGGTACTATCCTCCCATCATGATCCTGCTCTTACATGGTCAGTGGAACTCAGCTGCTCCTCAGTTGATTCGCTCATCTTCCTAAAACTGGCAGGAAACTATTTATTTCTTCTTGTCAAGTTAGCTTTCTGTCAACACAGTAAGTGGACTCAGATGACTGACAGGTCAGACAAATGTCAGTGCTGCTACAAATAGACAGAGGCAGGACTGACATCGCCAGTGCAAATCAGCTCATCTGTCTCACAGTTGCCTCATCTTGTGATGGTTTTTACAAGAACAGCAGGAAAAAAAAGCTTTCAACTCTAATCATTTTACATGTGTTTTGTCATTCTCACCCACTTACACTATTTGCATTCTAAAACCCAAAATAGGAGCTTAGTGTTCCTAGTTTAAAAGCATACAAATACATACTCAAGTATTTAAGAACCATCCTCCTTTGAGAAGTCTTAACTCCAATAAAAGTCACTAAGATTAGTTTGGCCAAAACATTGCAATGGACACAGTAATCAAAATTATGCAGGTTACAAAAATGTTTTAGCACCTACAAAGTTTTCTCTCAAGACTGAAAATCACAAATCCTTTGCTAAGTGAACAAGACATAGAATAAAAGATCTCATTATAAAGATCTTCACAGATTTGGAGAAAGACTGAGTGCTGCTGGCTTTTGTCTTGAGCTGGGAAACAAACTACTGTCCTTCACTAACCCACCCTTCAGACACACTGAAGCTGCAGTAATATTTCCAGCAGACACTTTAAAAAAGCTTTAAGCATCCTTGAATTAATACCACTAATGAAGCTGTTGTATTTACTGATAACAGCTCCTTTTACTTCAACTGTAAGAAAACACAGCTATTTCCACTGATTAGCTAAATATTTTAAAGAGTCTCTTTAAAATGCTGCAACCTGATGACCTACAATGCACAATCTCCACGCATAAAACCATTCAGAAAGTTACCAAATCCAAATTTGCATGGGTCAGCAGATTTGTAGATCTAATTGTTGCATAATGGTATGGCAGTGAAATATTAAAACAGAATAAAGATTTAAAAATAATTATCTTTAGACATTATTCTATGGATCATAATAAACAATTATTACTTCACTTAAATATTAATCTAGCATCATATGTCTAATATTTTAATTGTGCACATTTCTGAATATTTTAATAAACAGTATTTTATGTTTAAAGATTGAAGAAAAAGGAAGAGAAAAAAAGAACAAATGAAAAAAGAAAAGTGTTAAGTAAACTATTTGCAACACAGCCAAAACCAAAATCAAAGCGTAAAAAAAAAACAAAAAGTTAAGACATCTTTTAACAAACTGACATATGCCTTAAAAAAGGGCAGAAGCAATAAATGGTCAACAAAGATGACCAAAAAAGTTTAATACAAATTTAATTAAATTAGTACCATCACTGTGTATTTTAGTATGAGTTTTATTTTAGTCCAATATCCTCTAAAAAACTGTAAGCAATAAAATAATAACAATCATCATTTTTACAACTCTGTAATTTCAAAGTATATGGAAGACTGTCAGCATTTACATTAAAGTGTGCTGTCAGGCTGTCAGAAACTTGTAATTTGGCCATAAACTTTTGCTCTGCAAACTTAGCATATAGGATAATCATATAATGATTCCTTATTATCACTGGAGTTCACACAGATTCCAAAGTTAAGGCACATAGTTAAAAGTCCTACTAACATTGAATACACAACTACTTATTTATAAAACTAAAATAAGCAAAATTCCAAAATTGCTACACATTTCTCTGAATAAAGAAGAAAGTAAATAAAAGTTTTTCTTTCCAGTATGAAGAATCAGTCTTTGTATAAATCAAGATACACATATGAAAAAAGGAAACTTCTGCAAACATGTGTACCACCAGGCATTCTATGCAACATTTTGTGATTATTCTTAGCTGGATAAATACTCATCTGGTCATTACCATATCTACGAATCTTCAAATTTGCTCAAAGTAACCAAAGGCATAGAGATGTACAGCACACAGAACAAACAGGGGCATTTGGCAAACCAGATAAGATTAACTCCCAACCTCAAATTCACAGCAGGACTTCCTGAATCATATGAACTAAAAGACTGACACTTCTAAATTATATTCTTGAGAAATGCCCATCAAAACTGATCTCAAAATCTACTTTGTTGCAGTGCATACATCCGGAGATTAATTTTTATTGACACTGTATTTTTCCTAATTTAAAAAACTTCTCAGCTAATTAAGTGGGCACCATTGATATTCTTTGAGAGCAGGAAGGAGGATAGATGAACCTTACATTTGTGACTATTCAGAGCAGAAAAAAAAATAGGAGTGTGAGGTAGCTTAGTCTCCCCATCAACTCAGTGTTTTGTTTCTGCACTGTGAACCCTAAAGATGTCACCTAGTGTTGGATGTCTGTGTACAGCCTCACAGCCCCGCTCACAAGGAGCTGTCTGACTGGCTAATCCAGTTCACGTGGTTCACTGCACAGTGTTAATACACCCGAGTTTCTTCTTATTCGTCAGAGTTTGCGCTACAGTTGAAACAATAACTTGAGGCAAAAAAATCCTTTCCATCTTATTGCAGACACCTTTGAGAACACAACTGGTTTTTTTTCTTTAACAGATTACCTGCAGACCGCACCTTACAATTGTGCTTTTTTTAAAGTCCAAGGAAAAAAGGAAATATTAGAGAACATAACTTCCTTATTTACATACTGCTACTGTAGATAAACTAATTGCATCATATGAACAAAACAATTAAAAATTCCTTTAGCAAAAATCAACAGCATAAGCTTCTCATACTACTTAAAATTTCTAAGTATCTTTTGAAAAATCTCAAAACTCACAAGTGAGAAGTAAAAAATGTTATTTCGGATACCTACTTTAATAATAGATGGCATTTTGGAGTTGAGGTTATCATAAGTGAAATGCAGACGAGTTCTGAAGGAGCATTTGTACAGCAGAGGTTCCTGGTAAAATTCAATTTTACCACTAGCATTTCTCTTATCAAGACATACTGTGCAGTCAGAAAAGTTGATCATCTTTCTCAGTACCAGATCGGTGGCTTTTAAAAGAAGTGTATAGGTTAAAAAAATATATTGCATAAGAAAAATTGTGCATACAGCTTCTTAACTAAAAGAAATCAATACAAGATACTTATTTGGTCATTATTTAAATCAGTAGCAAAGTACTTGCTTATATGATTAATGTGTCACAGACTTTTTCTGCTGAATGCGCAAGAAGTGAGGACAAATTAGTTACACCCAATTAAAATTTTCACCCCTTCGCTGTACCTTAGATCTTTCTATAAGAGTACTGTTTCATGTGGAAGCATAAGAGCAATAAATATCGTTCTCGTTATTCTCCCAGAAATAACTTTGCATGTTTTCCCCCAAAGTTTTCTTTTGAACCTTCCCAAACAAACGAGAGCTATTACAGTGATCTTAACATGGAACATATTTTGTAATTTTGTCATATTAATTTATAATTATTTCAGCCAGACCAAAAACAATATGTCCAGGAAAACATTAATTGAATTCCCCCGAAATCTTCTATGTGATCTTAGTACTCTTACCGCACTACAATTCCACTTCTACCAAATGTCAATAAGAGTAGCTAAACATAGAGGTGAATGCTGACAATTCAAGGACTGAAACATTGAAATACTGAAGACCAAAACAAAAATGAGAAGTTGTTTCCTTTTACCCCTGAAGCGAAATGTATCATGTCTTGCAATTGGTATGTCGTGCTCACTACAGTGCAGCGCGTTTTACTGCCTCTCTAGCCAGTTCAGAGTTTTAAGATCATCACAAACAAGGGCAAAGAAATGCCTTAATATGCTACTGCTCGTTCACAAAAATAGAAACTGCTTGCCTGTGCACTCACACCAGCAGCAAGCACAGAATGAAATACCCTCAAAGGACGGCAAGTATGAGCAGAGGACTGCAACACGTCTAATGTAATTATGTGTGATCATACAAGTATGCATTAAGAATCAATCTATATTAGCATAATTGGCTTTTCAGAATCAAGGTAAGGACCAGGGAAAAACTGATTAAAAATGAAAACAGGCAGAAATTATTTTACTTCTGATATAAAGAGCTGTTTTTATGAGACTTGCAAATTTCTATATGAATTTAAGAATGCCTCCACAGTGATACATATAATCAAAAACTATCTGCTCACCAGAAATGTCCATAAATGCTCGATCCCAAAACTCATCCACTGTATAGCATTCTGCAGAAGTGATATTGACTGAGAGAACAATATCATCCTCCACATACTTTAATATGAGATTGTTGATCACGATGTTGACATTGTTTACAACACGCCTAATCAAACTCTGAACATAACCTATAAAATAAAGCAAATTATTGGAAGTGATAAGGAAGATATGATACCAAACTCATTTAGTAATAAATTCAATTATTTCCATATATTCATTATTTTGAACCTGCACTCTTTTATTTTAAAAGTCAAAATTTATACAAACTAAGTAACATTGTCTTTTATTTATCAAAAAAATCACACAACTTAAAACTCTTTAAATTCTGTGCAGCTGTTAAGTCAACCAGCACCCTAGAAATACAAGACAGTATAAAAAAGTTGTAAATACTGTGAATACAATAGAGCATAAGAGACTAATTAACTTCCAAACTGATTAAGAAAATAGAACACTATGGATTATTGTAGACAAAGAATTGTAACAGCAATTACTTTTTTACTTGAAAGATATTTAGAAATAGATTTGGAAAAGTGAACACCAGTTGCTACATTACTTTTCATGTTATGTCTATCTGCTCCCTCACAGTTTTTTACAAGTTGCCTAAAAATTAATATGCCTACTACTTTTTCCCCTTCTAAAAGTTGATACATCCACATCTTGTTCAGTAATACCCCTGAGAGGTACATCAAAACCAATTTCTGTCAACAACGCCACTAGTAAGCACCTGCACTGAAGTCTCTTGGGAACAAAGCCATTTACATTTTTTCAGACATAATGTGATTGGAAAAATAACCTCATCTGGGAATTCACAGCGTGTGGTATGCACTCATATTTTACCAATATCATAAAGAAATAAATGCTATTCGTATTTTTGTCTTTTATGTATACTGAATCTAAGTATGGAGATAACTAATTTGCGCTGGAAAAAAGTGAGCCTTAAAATTTCTATGTTTATAACATTACCTGCATCTAAAATACATTTAATACACGCTACAGAGTTATAGTTTGGTAACTATGACTATAACGAAAAAACCCAGTTAATTATACAGGCTTAAATCCCACAGGCTTCAAGGGTAGTTTTCTGAAACTTGCATTAAATAAGACTCATTTGTATCACAATTTTAACTCAAATAAAAAACTAAATTGAACATCAAAATATTGTGAGGTAAGTAGGAAAAGACTGAAGTTGCTACTTCTACTCTACTCTGCTTTTTGTAGTTATTCATTGTTTTCACACTCAAATATTACTTTTCACCTCAGAGTATATGATAATGTTTTCAAGTTACATGAATTCAGAAAACCAGATGTATTATTTCAATAATTAAGAGGCATAAGAGACCCATATTCATCACTAGAGTGATGTAAACTGACCTCTATGTAAGTAGAAGCCAGTGCAAAGCATTTAGTTTCTTTTCTTAATTTCACCATAGAAATATTTTGCAGACTATTTAACTACCAACTATAAAATTATAACCAGGTATTTAATTATGATTTTAAAGCAGGCTACTAATTTCATTGAAGAAAGTGAAGTTATCACTCTATGGGCCCTAAGTTTTTTCAACTTTCTTGCTTTCAAAGGTCTTTCAAAGTCAATCTAATATACATTTTCCTGATGGGGATGACAAAAGCATTACAAAACCAGCACCACAGAAGGAAAAAAGACAAATTCTTGAATACCTTCCAGTCTTTTAAGAAATTGCAATCCTTCCTATTCAAAAAAAAATTAATAAAAACATCAGTATGCTCACGTATAATAAAGAGTTTGTTGGGTTTGGGGTTTTTTTGGTTTTGGTTTGTTTTTTTTTAAAGGGCTTTGTTTTAAATACAAGTGGGAAAAATGCAAGTAGAGGTTGCTTGTCACTCCTGTAATTTTTAAAAATAAGATTATGAGCAACTTTGCACTAAAATATAGGTTTTCTACAGTAAGTGACTAAAAACACCAGAAAATCTGTACAGCTAAATTATTTTCTGAAGTGTCATACGAAATCCACAAGTATGTTTTTTCCAAATTATCCAGAACCCAGGACGCTGCACCGTGCACTAAGAGTTAGAAATGCAGTTTCAGATCCAACATTCCAAAAACATTGTAGCTCTATAGTCAGAGAGTTGATATTATCAGACTGGTCACTTCTAAATAACTTAAGTTTAGCAGTGGTCTATTGTTACCAAAATACATTTTTAGCTAAACTCTGCCTAGCTTCATCTCTGAGAATACTGTAGAACTAAAGGGCTCAAAATCTTACTAAAATGCAGGATGTGCACATTGAAGTTTAGGAGTTTTCACCACATAAGTTCTATACTAAACAGTGTAATTTGTCCACACAAAACCAAAGTCAATTGTACTTAGAGAACTTTGCCAGATAGGAATTAATGTACAAAAATCCTAAAAATGTCGCTGGAGGCAATATAATCATCGAATTTTTGGCAAGCCTTTGACTTCTGTGGTTTGCAGGTGTGACCCAAAGAACCAAATGCCAAGGAGCAGTCGGAGCTGAAGCGCTGTCCATGGTAGGAAATGGTATCCCGCAATTCCAAGCCACTGGAGTTCATTGCATCTCAAAGCCCTAAAAGAGCCTCCAGATCTGTCTCCTCAAGTACCCATTCCAAAGCAAGATGATACCCTGTAGTATACAATATTCTACACACTAAATTTCAACGTTGTCTTTTGATTCAAGTCAAGTATAAATTTTCTGGTAACAAAAGACAGCAAAAAAGCCTAACACAAAACTGTTATGTCATGTCTTTTACTCATCTAAAATTACATGCCCCAAGAAGGCAAAATGCAATTCATTCTAGTACTCTCCAATTTCATTTTTCTGCACAGAACAACAGCTCATATCCAAAGGCAGAGGCAACAGAAATAGAAGACATAATTCCTTAGACATTTTTATATCATAAAATATCTCCAAGTTCAACATCCAAATTCCACAAATGGGAAAAAAAATTGGTGAGAATTTCTACCAGTAGATACAAGACTCAATAAAAAACATGAATAAAAGAGGCTGATAGAGTTTGGGTTGTTCAGCCTGGGAAAGAGAAGGGTCCAGGAATACCTTAAAGCAGCCTTCCAGTACATAAAGGGAGTCTACAAGAGCTGGAGAGGGACTTTTGACAAGTGCATATACTGACAGGACAAGGGGTAATGGTTTAAACTGAAAGGGGGCAGGTTTAGATCAGACATTAGGAAGAAACTCTTTACTATGAGTATGGTGAGGCACTGAAACAGGTTGCCCACAGAAGTTTTGTTCAAGGCCAGGTTGGATGGGGCTTTGAGCAACCTGGTCTAGTGGAAGGTGCCCCTGCTCGTGGTAGGAGAGTTGGAACTAGATGATCTTTAAGGTCCCTTCCAACTCAAGCCATTTTATGGTGCCACCTTGCACTATAAATGAGTTTTGTAAATTTAAGAATTTGATAAAATGGAAAGAAAGATTATCAGCATTAAACCATATTTTACTGTGATTTTGTGATTGTTCTATTTTCTAACATACAAGTACTTCACTGACCTTTATGTGATTTATAGGTAGACAAAAACATAATAATCTTACTTAAACACTGCAGACATCTGAATGAACTTCAGGTATTTTCTACAACTCAAATACAAACCAGCTTCTGAAATTATGGATTACCTGGAGGCAAATCAGGGTCAGGAGAAGCAGACTGCTGAACTCGTCGTGGTTTTACTGCTGATTTCATGCTTTCCGTGGTACTGCGATTTGTTGAACTGGAACCACAGCTTTCGTGGTCTTCCTGCTAGAGGAAAAGAAAGCAGCTGTGTCAACCAAACAGAAAGAAAATAAATGTGAGGAAAACAACTTGGTCAAGATTCAGGAACTTCTGTTACTGTTTTTCCATCAATTCAACCCTGTAATACAGAAATTAATACAAAATTAGCTGGACAACATAAAAAAATGTTCATAATTAATACCTTCACTAACTTTTGTTTAAAAAAGAAACCAGTCATTTAAATATTAATTTCAATTGAACACATTTCATCTTGCTGCATTTCTGCTGAAACATTCCTTCAAACAGAGACTGAGCCTTGCAGACTACTGAAACAAATATGAGAAACTACCTAATTGTCTGAGCTTACATGCCTACTCATGAAACCACCTCAGTTGGTTCTAAGATGTCAGTCATGTCCTTCCTAATACCACTAAGTGAAGCTGATTCATAAGGCAAAACATTTTTGTAGACTTCTATCATAGTAAAACATGACCCCAGGAAAGATATATGAGTTGAGGGCACCTGCTCATCTTGAGCTTTTATATACTTTATTCTAGTTCAGGAATTCAAAAGCAGAAACATGGTTCATAATTAGAGAATGTGATATAAGCCTTACAGACACAGGAAAATCTTAATTAACTGAATCAAGGATTTTAAATACACCACTAATATTCCCATTACATTCCAGAATGACAGTTTAACTACAGGGCTCAAGTGCAAGAAAGCCAAGAGAGGTAATACAAATATTCTTGTAAATGTATTAAAAGAACGGGCTAAAGAGGATGCAAACACAACTTTTGACCCAAGCCAAATTACTTATTTGATAGATGTAGTCTTTTGCAATGCAAAATGCCTTCTGGGTCATGGCACTACTCAGTTCACACAATGTGTTCACAAAAAGATGGTTTGGGGAACAAATGTCAAGTACCACAGTACTAAGCTGTAATATTCTTAAGTCCTCTAAATATAGAAAAGTAAACAGATTAAACTGTGTTGAGTTTTGGTACAGGACAGATCATGTGTTTCCCTGCATGCTGCCTGGTATTTTTAATAATCTCAGAGAAATTACAAAATGGAATCTTCACAGTACTTGCTTTTTGATTTAGCCGGTTTTTTTCATTTAAAAAAAAAAAAAAGAAAAAACAAAATTAAGTTACATGTAATGATACATTTTAAACACAAGTCTACAACTTCAAAAGTAATTGAAGAGATTTTTTTTTTCCCTTCCACTCCATATTTGGAACAACAAAACACAGAAATTCTCTGATAAAGTGGAAATACCATTTCACTAAGAAAAAGAAAAAAGAGCAATACAATCTTAGTCTCAGAAAAAAATAAGATGAAGATAGAAGCCTGAATTTATTTGAAGCAATTACGTAAGACAGACATTCACATATTAGAAGGGTAGATGATAGTTTCTAAAAGAAGGATAAGCTACCATAAAGAATTTGAGATTTTCCAGTTATTAATAAATATAGAATTGAAACAAGCTGTTTGATGTTTTTTAATTTATGGTTATTTGGTCATTGAAGTCATACAGGACTGTTTCATTCTAATGCATAAAAAAATCTAAACGAGCATTTAGTATCCACTCTGTTTATAGGGAATTTGTTTGTTTTGTTGTTTTCTCCTCTCTGATGAACTTCTGGTACTTTTCACCAAGGAATGAGAGTCTCCTGAAGACTCCCTCAAAACTTCAAACTATGGTGCTATTTCACAAGAAAGCCACCTCTCTCTTCATGGCATACCTGACCTAATGAAAACTCGAAGCTCTTGCTTTAAGCCCGGGGTGATGGAAGCCTCTTCATCAACATGTATATTCTGTAATTAGTGAAGCTCAATCCACCTTCCTCTCCAGTCTACTGAGAAAACTTAGATCACATACTTTTAAGTTAAAATTTTTTAAATAACTTTTAACTATACTCTTTCTTGGAAACCAGTTTGCATATGATGTGAAAATATTTTTTCAGATGAGTCATCATACTTATGGCTTAAACTTGCAGAAATCCCAACATGTCAGAGTGACCAAACACCTCAATTAGCACATTTCCTTCTTTCCTGAGCTCACTCCTGGATTATACATATTGTTGTGCTGCAACAATTTAATGACCTGATCGGATAGGATCACATTACACTTGACTTTTAATATTTATGTCAACTACAAGAAAAAGAAAAGGGGGGGCAAGGAGATGAGGAAGGCATTCTTTTTTTTCAAGCATTAACTGTATCAAGCCTGATTACATTTAAGTTTAACTTTTCCATCTATGTACTGCTACTACTACGTTTGATGCATCTTCTCAAAACTTCACGTAAGATCTATGCAATATTTTTGAGTATTATGGACAAAGATTAAGTAAGAGTGGCTTAAGTTTTTACCACCCAGAAAGCTAGGAATAAATACTAGCACATTGGGGGTGGGTTGGTTTTTTTAAAGGAAAGGGGCAGAGAACACTCAAATAGAGTTAATTTTGAAAGAAAGTCTCAAATCTCAACCTATAAATTCATTAAATACAATAAGCTTTTTATATTTCCAAGAGCTACAAGTCTGTTGTGATGGAAAACGGATGGAAATCATTTACAGCAAGCTGGACCTAAACAAAAGCAAAAATGTACATGTTCCAAGATGGTGTCAAAATACAAAACAAATTTATCTCAGAAATATACCTATGTGACTTAATCCATATGAAGCAACAGAGTATACCTACGTTTAAGAAGAATTCACCCTAACATTTGAAAAAAGGGTGGTTTTTTATATCTGAGATTACATCCATTCATTTCTTTACATTACACAACTATCAAAAATATTTCAGAGCTGCATGGGTTGTTTTTGGGTTTTTTGAGCTTGAACACACACCATTTTTCACAACAGTTACTGATACTTTGTAAGCCAAATATATTCTTCAATTACTGGAAGATGATAAGAATGGTCATGAACTTATAAAAACTACATTCCTAAGAGCACATATATCCAAAAGCTTTCTGTATCTGCATGCCTCTGCTCAATGTTAACTTTAAAAGCAAGTTATTAATTTCTCAAACATGTGGTTGCCTCATAAGCCCAGAAGTAAAACATGTTCATTAAAGAGATGGGGAAAGTTCCAAGGAAACTGCCAAAACTAGCATAATTATGAAACTATTTAACACTGGAACCAACTAGAGTCACACGTTGTGCCTAGATCATAGTGATGTCATCAGAAACACCCAGCCAAAAGGCACTAAAACTACCGCGCTCCCATAAATCCACCTTACACCAGGTGACAAACATTTAAAAGTTGAAGTCAAAATCATACTGGTGGAGGGAAGGGAGTAACATTCTGAAAGTGGTCATAACTATAGTTATGGTATGAGATTTGACAAATGCCCATTCATTTTAGCATTAATGAGAGCGATTCCAAACAACAGTCACAACAGTGGAAAACTAAAAATACTAATGATATATCTAGAGAGATGATTTTTAAATAAGATAACTCATTTACAAAAATATCTTTCCCACTAGCTTGTATCATAAGCAAAGCCCAGAACACTTACATTCGAACATGAGGGCCTGGTTTTGGGTGCTGTTATGCAAATATGACAAAAATAATTTTGCACAACCAGGTTCCTTTTTTGCTTTTGACAAATGTGTCAGATCAGGTACTCAACTAAAATGTTTTTACAGAGCACTATAATTACTTCCAAAACTATGAAAGTCATAAGTAACATCCTAAAGACACCTAGGCTAGTAAAGTTACATGCAAATTCCTCTATCAATTTTCTACTGCAATATAAAATTATTGCAAGGTTTAGAGCAGATTACAATTGACAACACCTGAACACATAACAGATGACATTTATTATGATCCTTCCTAATAAGTGTTTATAATCTTTATTCACTATTCTGTTTTCCAAACACTCTTTTTAAAACACACAGATCTTATTCAATGTGCAAGATCTCCAAAATGCCTCATAAGCCTGCTTTATGGGAAAACAATGTTTTCTCTTGGAGATCAGTTAGCTATTTATACAAATATGGTCCCTCTGCTTTCATCAAATCAAGTTAGAGATAAAGAAAACTGAGTTCTTTAAAAGCCACCCAGAAAAATGTCTAAAAACAATTAATATTATGAATTAAGATTTTAAACCCCAAACTGATCCTAATTTACCTACTGCAAGAACTTGCAGTGCTCTCCATCCCCATTTTTTCTCTTCCTCTACAAAATTTGCTTTTTCTGATCTTTTATCATTTCTAAAGGAATAAGCTTAATATCCTTTTAAAGTCAGTAAAAGACAGCTACTTCTCTTTCTGTAAAGCATATCTTAAACTACAAGGTGCAAAAATTGAAAGAGAACTCATTTCCCACTCTGCTTATATGGCACAGTTCTCCGCTGGTGACAAGATTAAAAGTCATATTCAGAATGTGTTAATTTTAGGAAGGGCTTTGACACACTGTCCTGCACAGACCTTATTTGCAGATTGGTGAAGTATCAACTGGATAGTGGGAGATAAGTTCAGTGAGAAAGTGGTTGGACCACTAGGCTCAGATGGTTGTGATCAGGGCTCCAAAGTCCAGCTGATGGCTTGTTACTTGTGGCATCCTTCAGGGATTAGTACCATGTCCATGGTGTTTAACACCCATATTAAAGACCTGGAAGATGGGATAGAGTACACCCTCAGCAAGGCTGTGGATATTACCAGCCTAGGGGGAGGAACCAATGCACTGGTGGGCAGGGCTGCTATTGATAAGGTCCTTCAGAGGTTGAAGAAACAGGCTGTCAGGAACTCAGTGAAGTCCAGATTCAAACACTAAGTGCTGGGACACCCAGGATGATGGTACTCTGGAAATGCAGACTAAGAGCCAAACTGCTAGAAAACAGCTTTGCAGAAAACAATCCAAGTGTCCCACGGGACAGCAAGCTGCGTGGGTCAGCAGTGTGCCCTTCCTGCAAAGGCCAACTGTGTGCTGGGCTGTACTAGCAATGGTGAAACCAAGGGCACAACTCTTCTCCTCTCTTAGCTCCTTGTGAGACATTGTATGGAATACTGCACCCAGTCTAGGGCTCTCCAAGACATATCAGAAGCAAATCCAATGCAGGACCACCATGGTGGTTAGGGCACAGGAGCACCCTCTTGAACTCTCCCTCAGGGGAGACTGAGATAAATTAAGGTTGTTCAGCCTGGAGAAGGGAGATCCTACTGCTGTCTACAGCTACCTACTGAGAGAGTACTGGGAAGAGGGAGCCAGACGAAGTCTGTTGCCATTCATCTTTTCATGGTACACCCCGACAAATCTGAAACACAGGCAACTCCAAGCAGGGAAAGCACTTTTTCATTGGGAGGGGTATCCAGTATTGCCCAGAGAGATGGTAGAGTCTCAATCTTTGGAGCTATTCAGCACTTTGATGGCTAAGTTTTTAAAAATAATACCCTGCAGCAAGTTTTTAAAAATAATACCTTTAAAATATGCAACTTTCACTGAAATGGTAAGCACTATCAAGAGCTTGTTTTCAGAAAGATATCTGATTCTTTTCCACTGCTATAAAATTGCCAATATGCATTATACATAAATAGACAAATTGATTCATATTACACTTCTAACCTCACAACAACACCGCTGCTGGCTAGCACAGGTTAAGTGTTACTTAGAAATTAGTACAGAAACAGAAAATTAATTTTATTATTTTTTCTAATGAATAAAAAACTAGAAGCATAACAACACTGAAACAGAGAAAATCCAATGACCAAAATGTGACATCTTTTGTAAGGTGTGGTTTAATAGTGTAATGCACATTAAAATTATGTAAATATATGTATATTTAAAAACTGTGACAGTATAATATATTGAAGATGACTTAGCCAAACCAGACTGTATTACAATTTTGTAGAATAATTAAGGAGTTCTGTATTATATATAGAAATTACATCTATAGGTCCTACACATACACTTCTTGTACCTTCAAAAGGCTTTTCAGGACTGTTCATTTTTTTTCACTGTTACAAAACTCAATTTTAAATCTTTTCAAATTGGCAAATCATATACCTCAGACTGAGTGTTCAGAGATTAAATGCTGTCTTTATGGCAGATGTAAACATGATGGAAGGTTTTTTTTTCCTGCTAAAATTTTTTTCAGTACTATTTCATGTAGAAAGATGTCAAATTTTTTTCATTTATTTAATAATTTATTAAATGAATTAATATTATTAAAAATATTAATTAATATTATGTACCAGACCACAAAGAAGAAATACGAAGGAATTTTGGGGCAGAGGTGCAGAGGGTGGGGCAAATAAACAAGGGTTAAGGTTGGTTAAGCATAACAGTCAAGTTGGAGCAATCAGGAAATAAGTTAACAAGGTGTTAGCCTCCATTTGCCTCTTGTTGTATATGATCTCAACTGATGTTAAATTAAAAGAAACAACTAGCAGTGATGACCTACAAGACACACTGAAGATACTTGCATTAGATTAGGAGGTTACATCCACCTCCCAGTGTTATAATAAGCCATGTTTTGTTAATTCTACATTAGCATAGCACACCATGCTCTGAAATACATGTACGAGTTAAAAATCCCCATGAAAGCTGTGGACAGGCTAAAAAGCTGCCACAGCAGTCCCAAAGATAAGCCAATAAGCTTTGCAGGAAATCTGTTGCACTGATATGGCAACACGTGTGCCATTGGCCTATTGATTTCTGGGCAACAGCATCTCCCTGGGATGTTGCTACTGTTCTGATTAGCTGATTATGCAAGGTATTTGAAAGGAGCATTCCTCTGTTTACAAGGGAGCTATCAGGAGTCTGAAAGCCTATGGTGATAAGGTCATAGAGCCAAAGATAAATAAAACAGGCTGTTCTCACTAAATGATTCTCAGAAATATACTCAAATTTCTCAACACCTGAGACAGATTAACAAATAAAATGACTTTGCAAGTCTTTTTGAGGGGAATTGTACAAATATCTTCCTTCTATTGTGGAAAGACAGTTACAAACTGTTAACTGATCATCTAGTAAAGTCTGATACATTTATTGTGGTTTTAAAAAGTTATGAGGCCACCTACCACGATGTAAGTGCTTTTTAATAGAAATAAACATTTCAAAATGGTTTTTCTGCAATTTCTCCTAGGATAACCTTTTTCAAGATGTCATTCTTTCTCATGTTACAGGAAGCTTGGGCAGTGCTTTAGTAGGGGTGATATGGGTGGGGACATGGTAATTCTTTGACATTATTCTGTGTTAAAACCAAACATAGTGAAGTCCTGATCTGTGATTAGAGTTCTTGAAGCCAAAAAAAAAAAAAAAAAAAAGGAAGGGATACAAAAGGAAGGGATACAAAAGGCAATTCCACAATTATGGAAATGTGTGTTCCATAAAACTCATAGTGCACAGAATTTTAACTCAGCAACTCTCACACCAGCGTGACCTGAAAAGAAAAATCAGGAGGAGAGACAGAGCAGAAAAACTAGTACTAGGTAAGCTCCTTCAGCCAAGCTGATGATATGAGTCAAAATGGGTTCTTCTGCCCCACATATTCCCTGTGCCTGAGACAATTTACCCTGAAGGACTGGAAGGAAAGAGTTACAGTAAGTAAACTCAGAAGAACAGACTGCAAACCTAAGAAAGGAGAAGTGGCCTGCCACATTTTTATTCTCTTTTCCAACTTGTGTTCAGAAACAAGCAAATCTAATAAAATTAAGAGTGACAAAAGAACTGATACCTACTTAAAAAATCTCTTAAAAATAACATCTGAAAAACTAGGACATGTATTTCAAGTTGAAACAGCTTATCTCCATACATGAAAACTCCAGACCAGTTTGACTGTTCGCTGTCATCCAGCTAAACGTACAGTTTGGAGGCTGCTTTAGGAGCATCTCATCCATGGACAGGTCCAGCTACTGAACTGGTCAACACTGCAACAAACATTTTTCTTGCAATGCTGTGTTTCTTCTGTGTACAGAAACAGTATTTAAGCCAATTCACATTTCTCTGTGTGCTATTTTGGAAGACACTGTACCAAAGACTGGACATACTCTCATCCTTGTTACAAGTTCCTTGAAATACTGAGAATAGCTGAGCACTACTTCTCTAGGATTTATCAAGTATGTTCCTGCACTGTTCACCATAACATCGAAACACCATTGCAAGCGTGGCTCGATTATATCACTTATTCATTAAATGACACCTGGGAACCATTAGCAAAAGTTTGGTCCATTCAGGTCATTCTCCCTTGTTCCACCTGCCAGAGGGCTAGCACTAGTCTCCAGTTCTATTTCAACTGGCACCACACTTCACCAAGATACCACTTTCCTTTTTGCTAGTAGATTATTGAGGGTATTTGTTTGCCCCCACAGTTCTGGTGAGTTGTAGCTGCAGCTCCATTTCCCACTTTATTTAGGGGTACTTTCCCCTAATACGTTTCCTACTGGATTTTATTAGAAAGCCAGACCTCATGTGCAAGAATTTCCTTCACCAAGCACCTGCCGAGGATGTAGTAATAATTTTTATTACAACATAACCTTGCCACCCACTTCCTTCAGAGGAAGGCAGAATACTGTCCAGACCAAATTTCCTACTAATCCCAAACACTACTGAACAGCAGACCTACAGCAGGGCCCCAGCAAATTGAGTAATCCTCAGCTCTCAAATTTCCATCATCACAATAAACTTCTGACATATAACAGTGAAAGGCCTGAGGCAAAAAGCTTTGCTGGGAGAACTTGTTATCCAAGCAGATTCTTTTCAGTGCTGAGCATCATTTGGGTAGTGTTTGGCTTTTGTCAGCTGCTGGGGGTGGAAAGAGAGCAAAGAAGGCAATGAAATGGCAGTGGATTATACATGCCCATGTCAAAAGGAGGAGTATATCCACTAGGGTCTCTCCAGCTGCTACTGATTTTCACAAGTGTAGGGGTTATCCTTAATGACTAATTCTTCATCAAAATTGTTTGAAACTAGCCAGTAGGTTCAAAATTTCATGGGGCAGTGCAAAAGAAGAGGAAGACAAGACTGAATGATGAAGTCACGCACATCTGTTTCCTTAAGATATCAAGCTTAAAACCCAACACATTGGGTAAGAGATGTCAGCGTAGCAATCCTTTCTTCCTTAGTTACTGTCCAAGATAGGTCCAAGACAAATTTGAGCTTGTGTCCATTGTCCACAGAACTCACACCAGGGAATTCTTCCCAAGCTGTGAACGGTGCTTCTCAGGATATTTTTGCCAGTACAGGAAAGTTCAATTAGGAAAGATTTCTCAGCCACAGACACAGCAAGAAAAACTCTCTGCAGCTTTCACTGCATTCTTCAAATTCAGAAGTATGGGCATTTCATTAAAGAAAAATTAAGATCTCAGCATACAATACAAAGGAGATTGGAATGTCAACATGATACTAATAAAAAATCCTTCCCCTTTTTAAAAACTAAGCACAATCTCTAAAAAAAAAATAGTAATGGATTTTTTAGTTCTATGTTAAAACAAAACTTCATTTCTTATTTCCAATAGTTCCTCTAATGCAGTATGCTTTTCATGCATTCTATGAACATACATGCAGTACTATAAAGTTGTATTATTAATGCTATGTATGAATGATATTCCAGTAGCTTTAACAAATTAAAATCTGGGTGAGTATACTTTACAGATTTCCATACACCTCTCTGAAACATCATTTGCCCTAATTTACACAGTTTTCTTACTTTCCAGCTGATAAATTCTAAACACAGAAGCCAAGTTAGTCGAGAGCTTCACTATTTCATTGTCTCAAGCAAAAGTTCCGTAAAAACAATATGATGATTTTCTCAAAATCTTTGTCTTTAAACTTTCAAGTACACATTATTAGCTCTGCTGTGTTTGTAACAACTCTCCTGAAAATTTGTACTTTATTTGTATTCTTTCTCTTTAAGTTAACTTCAGACACCATCATGGGGAAGAAAGATTTTCACCAAACGTAGTTTATCAATTACATCTTATCTAAGTAACAATATTTAAAACTAATGGACTAAACTACACAGCTGGCTGAATGGCTACAAAAACTCCCTGGTTAATCAATGTAAAAAAGTACACATAGGAGTAACTTACTCAAAACATGTACATTAAATGTTTTCTACTTATAATCAGCCTTTTCTTTGCAATTGTCAGTCCGATGTGTACACCATTTTCAAGAACTTATTGCTATTTATAATGCACTGCTTTTTAAGTAAGAAAGCTTTTGAAACATTAACTTAAACCTAAATAAACAGTAATTTATCTTCTAAAATAGTCAGCAGTCTATTACACAAAACCGACGGAATGCTATATATTAAGACAAGTGTGGCTGTCAACACTACACTATAAATGCTGCAAAGTTTTACAAAAGATGTCTGTAATTACAACGTAACATGTAAATTTTTATCACATTGGTTAGTTTAAAATAGCATGCCTCCTCTCAGGCAGTAAGGACTTTTTATAAGGATCCAGCATTTGTTATTCTTTCCAGTGAACATCATGTGCACATCACCTACTTCCTTACAAAAATTTAAACATTGAGAATTCAAATATATCTTCCTTAGTACTAACAATTCAGAAGGAATGTTTTCTAATATCAAATTAAGAGCAAGACACCTTCTTCCAAATCCATGCCAATCATTCTGAATGGAAAATAACTTTTATCCTTGGTCTAATTTGCAATGAAAGAATGAGTACAAGTTTAAAACGAGGTAGGAAAGTGAGTGTCAGGAAGAAAGGAAGTTGAGCGCCCAAGGGAACAAACATATAAATATTCTGAAAGGAGCTGTCAAGACAGGACTGTTTCTATTTATGCTCAACTGCAACTCCAGCCACGTGCAACAACAAGAGATTCAAAACTGGACAACAGGATGGAGAAATAAGATTGAAAACAACTTGGGGAAAAAATACGCATGCAGGAAAGTTAAAAGCATGGAAACATCCTCTAATCTCATATAATGCCAAGAAGGAAAGCTCAGGGAGCATTTACTGTGGAAGAAGAAAATACTGTATCTTATTTCAAATCAAAACATGGAACAACATCTGTACCAAAACTACTGAATAACATCAGCCAAGAAATATATTTAAAGCTAAACTCACAAAAATATTCCCTTAAATCTATAATTCATTAGGGTTTTATCTATTAGTTTACACTGTGAAATTTAAGTTTGACGTGAGTAATCACAGTTAACACACTATTAAGTCATCAACTCATTCAGGTTTCACTAACACTTATTTTACATGGTATATATTGGTTGGGATGGTGAATAGCTTCAACATCTTCAAAAACTAACCTAAAGTATACTACCCACAATACTAAAAATTCATCTAAGGGCAACTGCATTCATACCAAAGGAAGTGACCTTTCCTTGAGTGATACATTGTATCTGCACTCCTGAAGAGCAGTTGCAATAGATAATTTCATTAGTCAGAAGGCAAATCCCTCACTTTACAAATAAGTCCTGTGAATTTTAGATAATACCAATAATTTAAGGACTATGACAATCCAGAATTATCCACCCATGGTAATCACCTAGGGATTGGGTTCACACTTTAGCACCCTCCTGTGGCACAGAACATAGTCCACTCATGAATCCACAATACACACACAGACACTCTCCTCTTATTCTTTCCAGACAGGTCTTCTCAATACTCTCCTCTCTCTCCTTCTCCCTCAAACTGCCTGTGGACCAAAAATTTTTACCCTGCATCTCACCGAGTAGGCTGAACAAAGCTGGATACTGCAACTATCACTTCTGAACACATCTTACATATCATTAAAATATATGTCCAAACAGCATTTTAAAAACTATGTTTGTTCAAGATAAAGTACTGATACATATATATCGTTAAAGTGCTCTGGAAACGTAACGCTCTAAAATACATCAGTTTGAGCAATGCTTTTTTCTGAAATGGTCAACTGATTCTTGAGACTTACTATTGGGGAGGAACACAAGTTTGTGATTCAATGCACAGAGATTAAGTATTTGCTTTATAGTTCATAAGAAAGAAATGCATCTAACTTTCATACAGTTTACAGGCTGGTACAGTTATTTCCAAATTTCCTGGCAGAGAAGCCAGGATGCAAAGAACCACACACCTCTACTTCATTCTGAAAAAATACTGAAGCATTGGGTGCTTAAATAGTCCTTTTTTGTCCATGTGAGCCTCAAAATCAGTTTGTAAGGTGCAATAAAACATTCAAATAGACAATACGCTGGATATCAAGGAAGTTACCACAGGACATGATTGTGGAAGTGAATCTTACTGATAGGAGCCTTTTAACATAGTCATGCAACGATATCTAAATATTCATATTTTTAAACACACTACTGTGCTCCCTACATTGTGACTTTGTATATTTTAGATACATGATCTGGAAGTTAAAACTTCATCCTAATCCTGTTCCCTTTGTGGAAGTACATAGGCACGCTTACGCATAGGTAAGAATTAGTATGAAATATGAACAGCCTTTTTCTATTCACATGTAGTCTTTTTTTAAGCTATCCCATACCCCAACAAGCATTAAGATGAACAAATGTAGTTTAAATAGAAAAAATATATCAAAATTAATTTAAAATACAATTAGAGAGTTGCAGTTTCAATGTACTTGCAAGTGTGTAAGAATATATTCAGTTTCCTAGGGCTACTTAGCCCACAAACATCCTGATTAAGTTTTAAAAAATCCTTCATAAGCGTACCCAAGAAATGCTTTCAGGCACCAAACTAATTTTTTGGGTGTCATATTTTAGCCCACAGAAGAAACTGACTTATAGCAAACCCAAAGATCAGGGAAAATTAGTTCAATTTATAGACACCTTCTTATAAGAAAATGAGATTTGATGATCAAAAAGCTCCTGCTGGTGTTAAAATACTATTAATTCAGAATGGTAGGAAGCTTCTTCAATAATTACTTCCTCCAATATTGACCACTGAATACTGCCCCCAAAAAAACAGTGCCAAAACTAATAGGTGATCAGAAATGGAGGTGAGATAACACAAAGATGACAAATTACAAAGGAAACATGAACGCAGAGTGGTAGAAACAAAATGCAAAGTATTTCTTAAAAACATCATCTTTAATACAAAAGAAATACAACTTTCAAAGAGTGCAAGTCATAGTATGGCCAGTCATTTGGCTTAATCCAAGAAAAAAAAAGCAGTAGACATTGCCCTTATTCTCTTTCAAATATATTCTTTTGCTATGTACAATTCAAATGTTGTCTCTCTACAAAAGTTTAAAGCGACCAAAATTTACCAAGTGGTTTATGATATGAAAGATATGCATGTTTACCAAAATAGTTTGGAAGAAGTTATGAAAACTGGTCTCTGAACAACAGCCAAACTAAGAAGCATGAGAATATTCCCAATAATATCTTGCAGCAACACTTCAGTCAACCACCACATACTAAGTTGAACTACACGCAGTGGTAAATGTTAGTTCCAGCATTACTAAACATTTGACAGTAAATTTTAATTTGGCATCTGAATGTAAAAGTATGTCCAATAATTTATTTTGATCATATAAAGACAATTACATACACAGCTATTACTAGATGTATATTAAATACTGTAAGATCTATAAAAGTTATTGGAAACAGGTTTTTCCCCCTACTAATGTACAGAAATTTAGATCACTATCTTTTAAGCCATCTTAATATCCCACAGCACAATGTTCAGAAATTAGGCGCCAGTATGCACTTCAGATACATCAGGAACAACAGGACGTAACAGTATGAGACAATATAGGTAGAATGAAGTTCCTACGTTCAAGCACTTCAGACAAGCAGTGAAAAGTATGCTTGTTACCACTACATATCTACCAAGGTTTGGGTTTTCCTATTTCGTCCCCCTCTTTCTGGAGGAAGTAGCTTTGTTTCTCAGGTGGAAGGAGCCTGAGTTTCTGAGTTACTTTGCCCCAGTATTCCCTTTCAAGCAGAGTTTGGGACATTCTCCAATTCAGGGTGGGAGGCCAACAGTGGGGGAAGATTAGATTCATTAAGCGTTTTCCTGAAATCCATGCAGGTGGATTATTGCAGGAATATTACAAAATACCACCATGAGTATATAACAGCAGCTTGTTATGAGATATTCAGTAAAACATTTTATTGAATAAGAGTACAGGAAAACCAGCTGTAGCAAACCATGCCCTCCAGAGAATCATGAAACTACCTGCTACTCACATGGTATTTTGTGCAAATGCCACTAAGCACAGAATTAAAATGGTTAAAGTATTTTCAAATTAATCTTTGGACAAGCAAACTATTGGTTTCAGAATTGCATTTGGAGCAATACATATCACAGCAACGAAACACATGGAGTAAAGCTACTGAACTACATGTGAGTTTTGACAGCTGGGGAAGCTGCTGGGCCACACACAAGGTGAGGAAGGGTCGTGGACAGCAATGGATGAGATGGCCAACCTTGGGAGTCAAGGGCATCACAGACTTCACAGTACATACCATGGGGGCAGTGAAGCAGCAGCACTGCTGCCCCCAGGCTGAGCTCCTGCAGCACCCGAAACACTACACCCTCCAGTGACAAGCAGCTTTCGGCACAACCTGCGTAGGCAGTGCCTGGCCCAAACAAACATGAAAATGAGGTGTCCACACAGCAAACACCAACAGGCAGCGAGTTTCAATATAACAGTTATCTCCGAATTTGTACACACACCAGAGACTAGACTTTTTCCAACAATTTACATGTTGGTACAAGATTGTCTCAGCTGCTGTTACACAGGAGCAAAAGAACTAATTTACTGATAATGTAACTTACATCATGTGGGACTATATCTGCAGCCTCACACACACACTAAATAAATAAATAAACCACACCCAAAACTACACCATGAACCCTCTTTTCAACCAAATTCCAAGGTACATTACTGCAACTAAGTTTTTTTCTCCAACTCTCAGACTACAGCAAGAAAGATAATGGCAGAGAAAAATGTTTGCATTTTACATTGCTCCTGTCATTTAAATTTCTATTTAAATGCATATTGTATATTACATATCACCATTCTCTATGTTAAATGAAGTATGTAGCTTTGTTCTCATGAAAGGGGTGATTTTAATTAAGAGACTGGAAAAACAATTACTTAAATGGATCATAAGTGCCATGACATTCCTGCAATGTATTGACTTCAGTCTTAAATATTTAGCATTCTAGCGAAAATATAAAATGATTTTATAGGATCATACAATTATACATGAGAAGCTTTGGACAAAACATCAAATATTTAAATAGCTCATGAAATAACATTCTTTCAGAAATTAAAGCTGTGAATAAAAAGAATAAATAGAAAAACATGATAAAAGTAGCATTCCCAAGAGGGTAAAAGAGAGTTTAGTTTTCATTTAAAAACTTTTAAAGTGAGAGTTTATAAACAATTACATTTATAAACAGAAATATGATAAAGATTATTACTACTTTCATTTTTAGTGCCAAAAAAACCCTCTGCATCAGAAGACTCTATGCACACTACCTCTGGTTACCAAATCAAGTGAATGAACTTCGAAACTCCCCCAAGAAATTGTGCAATTTTTTTAAATTATGACATTCATCCAAATAGTCCATTGTAATAGAATGCAAATTTGAATTTTTACTGTATAAAATTAAGCTCAACGAGACAGTACCATGTAAGTGATTTTGTCAGATAAATACTTGTCAATCCCTAAGACTCATTAATTTTGAAGAAATAAATATTCCCAACTCCTGTAAGAACTGGGAAAAGTTACCTTTGTCTTCTAACCAGTTGCAATTCTAATTTTCAGCCTAGTTTAGATCAGGATTCTGAACAAAGCAAATATTTATAGGAAGTGGTTCAGGACTGCAGAACAAGTTTCTAAGGCCTGGCTTTCTGATGAAGGACCATGCTTATACACTACTTGTCTTCAAAATACAATAGCAACCCTTTCCAAAACTCATGTCTTCTACTCCTCTAAGACAAAATCAATTATGCAATAACTCTAATAAATCTATCTTAACATTCAAAATGAAGAAGCAATTGAAGCACTACGGGTTTGTTAAGTTAAAGAGGTTATTGAAGCAAGGAAGGGGAGTTTGGAAAGGGAAAGCATAAGCTCAGGCAGCAGAACAGCACCTTACAAAGTAGCAAGTAGGACAGCAAGTGGTGATCTGAAGTACACGGTGAATAAAAAGCTGAAAATAAGCTTTACTGCCTGAGACATCTCATAAGAATAATTTTGAAAGTGTTCAACCCTACCAAATTGTTACATGTGTGGGCTGACATGGATATCAACAAACATCCCTGTTCTCCTCCCTTTCCCATCTTGCTACCTGCTCTCCTACCACTGTAAAACAAGATCTGAAACTGTAGTGCAGGCACAAATAAAAAAAAATCTCCACACCATGCAAGACTGATCTGTTGCTCGTTTGGAGTTTTTACTGATTAATCAGTATATACCTGAAACCAAGCAGCATCATACTTCACTATCTGCTTTTACATAACAGCGTCTTTCAGAAGCAGAACAGGCCACAGATTGTTGTTCTGAACAGGTTACATATTGCAGTGAACCAAAACCAGAGCAATGGCAGAAAATATGTTTAGGAATATACTTGTGTTTCTTAAATTGAATTAAAAAAAGAGAAAAACCTTGCCTGAACAAAACCATTTCTTACTCAATAACAACAGTAGACCTGACCTGAATTTATATACAAGAATAGACATATCAAAAAGATTGATTAGTGCAAGGAGTTACCTCAAGTCAGCTAAGATGACAGGATCATGCCACACTTAAATTCATTACAATAGTGTTCAATGATGAAAACAAAATCATCATGTACAAAGGCAGTTTTAAAGCTATTGTGACCTGAATGTGTTTAAGGTTACTTTATAGATCACTTATGAAAGCACAATGTCTCCCTAGAGATAGGAATAAAAACTGAAGAGAGCAGAACACTCCACTTAAGTCTGTCCTTACTTTCTGTCTATACAAGATCGTTATGCATAAGCCTTTTGCATAGATCTAAGAAATGTTTTTCTTCAAATGAAAAAAACAAAAATATGAAATACAAGCATGAGACATCTTAAAAACACAAGTATCACTATTAAGAGTTTTAACTGGGTAAAGATATCCAAGAATATTACATAGTCGTAAAGTGTCATACACCAGACATTTTAGATGGGTAAAGAGAACTTAAACACCACAATCACTTTGAGCTGAGGCATAAGGAAGTGGCAAGAAAGGAACAGGTATGTCTGTGATGCTGCTCTGACTGTCTTCAAGCAGAGCAGGACAGGACAAACTCAAAAAGCTCAATCCCATCACACAGCTCTTCCTTCATGCTTCTATTACAGTCGAATCTCCCAAGCAGGGGATCTCTTAACAGCTAGCTGCAATTCCCTCAGTTTCCTCTCTGCTTGTGGCACTACTCATCATTTGCTCTGGAACCAGCAAACTGCCTCCAAGTGAGAAAAGAGCACATCAGAAGCCTATTAAATCAGAAATCACAAAATACCAAGGTCAGCAGATCATAAAAAAATACTTCAAGATTAACAAGCAATACTCATGGGACATGTACCAGTCCCACTGGTGCCAAGGACTGGATAAGATCTAGGTATTAGTATAACCATCAGATTGGTTTAACAATGGGTAAAGACATGAAGTGTTAGTTTCAAAGTAGCTCCACTTTACCCTTAAACAGAGTTAGAATCTTATAATTGCATTATAAGAATCTGTGGGCCAGAATCATCAACCTCTATCCAGGTCCAGCACAGCCAGAGGGAAGATGAGCACTCATGAGCTGGCAATTCTGAGACAAGTCTGTCCCTCACCAGATGCTAACACATGGGCCAATTCACTGAGTCAGGTTCCTGAGGTCCCACTACCTCAATACTTGCTTTAAGTACAAGGTCAAGATAAAAGCTGGTGGAAAAAGAAATATGTAATTGGAAACACCAAAGTTTACTTTCAGATTTCTGAAAAATTGTATTTTTCTAAATGTGGTTCAAATAGTTTCCCAACATTCCTGAAAGCAGCACAACTTTATTTTGTCCGATGAAAATATTCTGCTGTTTTCACACACAAAAAAGCAACCACCTGAAAAGAAATGTGCCCACAAGAGCTTTGAGTGTAACCAGTTCTCTCCTCCAAAAGAACATCTCCCTGGTGGTGCCCTGTAACCATAGCACTCATGTACCTTATTAGGCACTTCAGTGAAAAAGAATGCTGCTGAAGAAATGCAGCCAGGAACATAGTCCAGAACAGAGAACCAGACATCCAAGTTACAAGTCACACACAACACAGCAGCAGTTCAATTAGATACAACTCAATACTGAACAGTACCAAAAATGTGAGTAACCTGCTTTGACAAGCAGAATTCTGTTCTGTATTCTTCCAAACTCAGTATCTTGTTCGGGTTTCTTTCCCCAAGACAAAACAGACACTAAAAACATCATTCTGAAGAAATTATGTTTTCATAAAAAATGCCAGATGCAAAATGACTGAGCAGCTATAGCATACTCTTTCTTTCAAATTAATTTGGGTTGTACAGACACCCATAGAAGTGAATTCCAGATTCTCCTATGACTATATGCACAGTTCACTTGGTTTTACTTGACTGAGAACAGAAGTGCTTAAACAATCAGTATATGGGTAATAAACTACAGTTTTATAAGCCCCAGTTATGAGGGGAATACTCTTTGATACATAATAAATGAAGAATAGATTACAGTACCTTGACCTTCAGATTACAGTTCTGAGAATGGAAAGGTAACTGCAGAAGATTTCGCATCGTCAACAAATAGAGGATTTCAGATGAAAACAACTGTTGCATACACATAAGTAGATAAAAGATACGTCCACCATTAACTCCATGCCACACAATTGCTTTCAACTTTTATATGGATACAACAACCATACCTCATTTTTGTACAAGTCAAGGAAAGTAGAACATCCTTAATAGAGCAGGAAATGAAGTTTTATTCATTGCACAAAATAAATCAACAAAAATGTAATGTCTGTTGATGACAATGAAACCACTAGCATATGCACTTGGGACTGATCTATTCTGTCTACCAGATGCTCTCTATTCGTGGAAGGCTGGTAAAAAGAATTAGGTTCATTGTGGCTTAAGCAGATTTTTCTCATGCTGTTAAGTATTTTTCTAACGTTTTACTGCAAAATCTTAATTTTCTTACGTATCATAAGCAAACATCTACAATGAACAAGTTATAGCCCACAGGCCATAAGCAGCATGGCAGGACAATTCATTTAGCTTGTTCCCTTTGGCCTCCTCTCCTAAGAAGCTCAGCTGCACACCAGATGACTGCAGTGGAGCAGGCAGCGTGCTCCCCACAACCATTTTATCTAGGGGTTGTAGCCTCTCCCCCCATCATATAATAATCCCATCTTTAATGCATGCTGGGAAAAGGGTTGAAGAGCTTCCAGAAAAGGTGGTCACTTCCCACTGCCAGAACGATGCATTTACCCCACAACGCCATCACTGGCCACATCTGAGGAACATATGGGAAGAGACTATCAAGAACAGGCTGACTGAATTGCATGGAGTCAGCAGCACAGCCTTGTCTGCCCTTTTTCTCAGGTCTTCATCAGGCCCCGTTGGGGAAAAACTGCAGGGTAGAAAGCTTAAACACCTGGAATCCAGTAGAGATACAGGAAGGCAGAGACTTCCAGAAGGCAGCAGAACTATATATATATACAACATAGTCCAGATGATATTCACCTACAGAAAGTGTTCCAGAAGCCATGAAATATGACACTCCTGCCACTGGGAATAAAAAACAAACCTGAGATCAGCCCATCCACCCAAGAACTGGAACACTGCTGTCTCCTATGCTCCCACAGCAGAGCAATACTGACTGCGGTGATCAGGAGACCCCTCCACTACCAGAAATGCACAGAAAAGTAATCCTGCATTACCAACACACTTCAAAAAATCAGGACTAGTCATCTTTGGGTTTAATTCTAAGTAATTACACACAACTGCTGCAGCAACAGCTGTTAGTTCATTTTGGGAAATCCTAAAGTAACCTGAAATATTGAATAATGCTGACAGGTTAACAGGCCTATTAGGTTTTGCTATCTAATGAAACCACAATACGTTTTCAGCTTTAGCTGAAAATAAATAACTGAAATCAATAGAAACCCTTACATAACAAAATCTTCCAGAAGAATGATTCATGCATATAAAATAAAAAAGGAAAAGCAGCTTTGTGTTGCTCACCCTCCCATTAGATACAATACATAAGGACTTCAACTGAAAACGAAGGACAACATTTCTCAGCATTCTGAGCTCCGTAGACCTTTGCAAAGGAAGCCAAGTGAGGATCCTTAGTAAGCTAAGGTGAGGGTCTCAGGACGTGGTTTCTCAGCAAGTCAGTGTCAGAATCACTAAACAAACATGTTGGAGAAGATGGAGGGGAAAAAAAAATTTATTTCTCAATAGAGGGATCAACTTTGTTCCATATTTTCCAGAGGCAAAGAAATAAATATTTACAGTTAAAGTTCATGCTTTTGTAACAGTTGGAGTAAGACTATATGGTCCAGGGTATTGCCAGCAGCACAGTACAGTTTCCCTGGGGTTTTATGGCCTGTAAAGAGGTAAGACAATGACTTTTCCTTAGAAAAGAATGTACACATTTAAACCTGAATATTGATCTATTCTTTTGGAAGAAGTGTAGCTTAATGGGATAGAATTTATTATTATCCATAAGTGTTCAAAATAAAACACAATCTACATCAGTTGTACATCAAAATTATTTAACAGGAACTACTCTTCAAGTGCAGGTATTGCAAGCGAAGTGCCAAGCAACAGGCGAATAAAGGGAATTTTTCTGCTTAAGTTGTATCTAATAAATTGTAATTCAACCATACCCTTAAAAGGGAACAAGCTATAATGTCAGAGTATACTTTGTAGTCAAAAGAATTAAGAGTATTCTGTCTTTTGATTTTTAGATGCTTTTACGCAAGGTGGATAAATTACAGGGGTTTTCCACTACAAAATCTGTAATCATGCCCATTCTCAAATAGTAGGTTCTGCTATAATGAGGAGCTAAAATACATTCCAACAAATTTAACTATGCTTTAATCTATCAACAAATGAGGAAAAACTACTTCCTCTCCAAGGAAATATTTTTAAATGCATTACCTCACCTCATTCCCCATTAAACCACACCAATCCAAACTCTTCACCCAACTACATGAAACAAAGCTGGATTGTAGGGTCCTGATTTGATGTCAGCTGGACTGGGACAAGTCTGGAATTACTCCAAAGTAAATCAATTGAAGTAGTCCAGACCTACACCAGGGAAGCTGAATCAGAATCTGACCCTCTATTACTAGGAATTATGCCAAAGATGATATATAAACCCTTTTACCCTATACCTTGGAACAAAGACACTGACTATTGGCATTACATTTCCTTGCTGTAAGTAGGTCAGGAAAAAAAAAATCTGAGTAAAAATCAGTAAATGTACAAGGATTATTCTTCATCTTTCTACTTTATACACCTATATTTACACATAAGAATAGGTTCTCTGTACTTTATAAAGACAAATACACCATTTACATGTTAGTATTTTTGTTTGTCTCAGTAAACCTATTTTCTGGAATATAAATTGGAAGTGTTGTGGTATCTGAGTCCAACTCTTACATCCACTTTCTACTTGCCCACTTGCAGAATTAAAATAAACACTTCTGCTGGTTTCTTTAAAAAAAAAGTCTGCTCCTGTGCAAATGGGTTCCCTTCCAAAATTCAAGAATACATACCATGATATCACCCCCAATTATTAATTTACCAAATTAACCACAGCAAAAAGGAAACCAAGCAAACTTTTTTAGGCAGTGTACCACCACGAACAGTGAAGCCTTATGCTGTGGCAAAAAAAGTCTGAAAGCTGCTGGTATAGGTTTGAACCTTGAGCTGTGTCACAGCAAATGCAACTTAACCTTCAATTTGAAATTCAGTTTCATCAGCAACATAGGTGACACACACGCCAGCTTCTGCTCTCCAGATGCTTGGTATACACCAAAGGGAAGGAAAGGGACTGTGGCAGGGAAGAACAGGTCTGCTGGCTAGCTAGCACAGACCAAGTCAGTTAGTTACCTGTCCAGGACTATCCTGCAGCACAGTTCCTCAAACAGATGAACTCTGTATCACCCTTGTCTGTCTCCCTGGATAGTCTCCCAATACATAAAGTTACAGACACAGTACTTGTAATTCTCTTTGTAAGTGTTGGCACTCTAGGTTACTTACACATTTCCAAAATCATTATGTACTAATACACAACTTTCTGGCAAGGTGATGTGCTATTTTCCCTGCTAACTTTGATGTTATGCTAAAAGCATGAGACACAGAGACAGAAAATTATCTTCAAGGAGGCCTATGTCAGGAATGAACTTCATGAACTTCCAGAAGACCTGAACATCCATCAGCCCTGTCACCTCTTGGAGTTACCAGTAAGTTTGACAAAGTTTTCTTGAACATGAGCACTCGAAGTCTATTTCAGAGAACTCATAGACACACACACCCACACCCCCTTTGCACTCATATGTATCCCAGAGACAATAAATAATTTTACAGATGCAAATCACTAGCATTAGTTAGGAGGCATTAATACATTTTTTTACTTATTGATGGTTTTTTGCCCAGAATACAGCACATTAAGCTGTTCTAAAAGCAATTCTAGTGCATTCATATTCAAATTCACAACCTCAAGACCCATAACATACTCCAAAGTGCTAAAACACAAGTAACAACAGCCAATGCTGTATTAGCTCTAATACACCATTTGTTTCCTTGCATGATGTTGGTTTGCTGCATGTAATTCCTTCAATTTCCTAACAGCACAGCCATTTCAACAGAAAAAGTACTGGATACTACCCTAGCTGGTACAGAACAAAACTATTATTCACATTTCAACAATGAACTTTCTAATTGGTGCTTTGCCAAGAGTTTAACCTGACATTTAGTTTCCAAGTTCATTTGGCAGCCTAGAAAGCTCTTGCATATCATCTCCTCCTCTCTCCACACAGCAAATTCAGCGGATTTGATTTATAAACAACCATAACATCCACAATCTTAAACTTTCCAGAATATAGCTGTACTACATAGTGTAAATACTCAGTCTGGGGTCTGCAGTTTTCCAGCAGAACATACGAAGATGGGACCACAAAAGAATTCCAGAGATAAAAACCGGTTTTGTTTGAGGGAAGGAAGTTAAATATACATTGACTACCATTCAGCTGGGCACGTGTGGCAGTGCCTGCCCACAAAACAGTCAGAAAACAGCTCTTCACTGCTCTAGATGCCTTACTAAGTGGATTAACAGTGAAATTACAACCAATGTAAAACAACAGTTTACCCATGTCCTAAGTGTTATTCATGTTTCCTGTCCCAACTGTTCCTCCTTACCATCAAGCAATAATGAAATAAAAAGGTCAGGTGGGTCTTTAATATGCATAAATACATATACACATATATACACGCACACGGAGGTATGTATAAAGAACAAGCTTCTACACCAGTGCAGTATAACAGGTAAATGGGATTGCTGTTTCCTCACTTGTTAAGTAACATCACAATACCCCAAGCAAGGGAATCTAAAGCAACAAAGCAGAAAATGGGGAACTACAGTTTTAAATGAGAAAAAGAAGCAACATCAGCTTCCTCTGAGACAACAATTCTTCCCCTCCACATGGGCAACACTCCTGAACTGTCAACATTTGAACTACTTCTCAGGCAAAGTGGGATATGTACAGATGTTAAGTGTCAAAAGGTGTAAGAGCTCACTGGAATTGTACTGCAGAACAGAACCTGTACAGAGATGAACACAGGAACATGATTCCTCATGTAGAGAACAGAAGCACCTGCTTTTGGTTAAAACAAATAATACATATTTTGTTAACACTGGCATTTGGCACAGGTTTATAAGTTTTCATATGCATGAATAAAGAGAAATGTGCATATATGGAAGTCAAACAGTTTTACTGGTTGTTTCCTTACATAATTTGTTTTCTAATTTTTTTTATTTTCAAATAGAACATGATTTGCCAGTGGCAAGTTACAGTCAAATTCTAGAATCAATTTTAGAGAATGCTATGGAAGTAGAAATAAAAAAGGAAGGGGGAGAGACACAGAGAGAGAAATGGGTTAAAACGACTGTTACTTGCGGTCTGTTTGAGAACAATAAAAAAATGCTCAACAATATGTAAGTTTCCACAACTAAGACATGGGGAAATGCTTCAGTCAGAACACACTCCCCCAAGCACAGTCTGCCAGCTTCTATACCAACAAATCTCTAATCCTAATCCAGTTCCAGAAAAATCACAGAGATGGATATCCTTCTCTTGTTTTCAGAAACATCAGCCCGTGTGCAACAAGCTCATAACACTTCAATTTTCAGCAAATGAAAATTAGTATTTTCCATCAACAAAGACAGTATTGAAAAAACTGATATGAACATGTTTATAAACATTTGTTGATTTAATACTAAGTTTTGAGATTCTGAATTCTCACCATGTTATTTCTCAACCCAATTTTGAAAACGGACCTATTCTCTTTCTTCACACTCTACATTGAACTGACATTGCCAAGGGCATTGACATGGAGTTGCAATAAGACAGACACCAGGTCTGGCACACTCTTTAGTCCCAAAACACAGCTCTTGGAGAAAAAAAACCAAAACACATTGGCCTTAATTCAGAAACATCAGTTTAGTAGGGCAGCTGATAACTACTCAATACATAATTTAGTGGCATGAGACTGATCAGACAAGGATAGGCTTATACAACAAATGGAAAAGTGAAGTTACAAAAAGAAGCAGAACCAACTTTCACATCCAACTGTCAAAGCACAATTAAAGCTAAAGTGAAGGTCTAAATAGAAAGGAGGAATCTAACCAGGAAGTCACTGCCCACAATTTAAGTGTATAATGAAACCCCAGCACATATAAAAGAACAGTATAAGAAAAAAGTAAGGGAATTAACAAAAATAAAGTGGGTAGAGTCAGAGATTAATTTAAGAGCATCTGCCCAAAAGCCAAAAGCTTTAAAAAAGTACAAATCCAAAACACATGTCAAATAAAGCACCGATTTCTGCAGAAATACAAACTGATCCAGAAAAAAGCAAGTCCCATATCTACATCTATTTTAGAACCCATGAAATAACTGCATTGTAGTAATCTGCTCTGAAAATATTTTCTTCAAAACATAGGAGAAAATAATAATAATATATTAAACTACTAAGCCTGAAATATTTTGACAGATTCAATATATTCAGCACTACGCAAGATTCCCCAAAAGATACATACATGTGGAAAACTACTCTGACATGTCTAAAATTAGGATTACATCTTCCCAAAATATGGCATCCCGACAAGGTTCCACCAAAATAAGTGAGACATTTCTCGGCTAGTCAGGTGTTCCAAGGTAAACAAGTGGAATTTTTTACATAAGCATGCTACCCTCACCTGATTAAACAATCTACTTAGAATTACCTGTAAAGCTAGGGAAGCTTAAAGGACCACTAGGCACCACATCCAAAAAACACCCCTCCCCTTCATATCCATCAGGTGGCTTTAATCTCTTCTCACCTAACCTATTTGTCCATTTAGCTGCCTCAGCCTTCCTCCATGTACTACTCCTATCTGCATTATCCTTTCCTCTTGCTATTTGAGAAAGACAGAACTCCAGCTGATGTTCTACATAAGACCAACTAACTTCAAAGTCATGCTCCAAAGAAGTGCCTTTCCCTAAGATAACAAAGCCATAAATCTGATATAAATTATTTAGTGCCTAATTTTGTAAATATGTTTGGGACACTACCGAAAGTCAGAATGGACTGCAGAAGAGCTCTCTTGGTTGCAGAATACATGTTTCCACCTGGTTGCCTCAAACTTTACCTGCTAAAGGAAGACTGAAAATTGGCTGTTTAACAGTCTATAGAATATTCATAAATTAAATGAGGTACAGTACTAGCATCACATAAGCATTTAAAAAAGATCTCACCCTCCAAAGACCTCAATCTCCAAACTAGGGACATTGATTTGGCACTTAAAAGAAAGCTCATGTACACTTTATGTATAAAGAATTAAAACATTAATGTATATAACCCATGTTTATACATAAGTAAACATATTTCTCTTTCTTGAATTTAAAGGACAATTACACTGTTTTTTTTGGAGGGTAATGAGTTGTTTAAAACATGAAAAGTGTTATTTCCTTTTTGGCAAGGCCATGTTTCCCCATACACAACAGACATTTTAAAAAGGCAAAGAGCCAGTCTAAGTCAGTATAGTCAAACAGTAATTAAAAAACCCAAACAATGTTTAATTCTAAATATTTAAATTTTAAAAAAGCAAAATGGCAATTTAGGATAGATGACAAGAAGTCCAGTCCATATGCCTAAGACCAACTGTCCAAGTATACTAAAAGATAGAAAGTACCACAAATTATGCCAAGGCAACTAGAGAACCCGAGGCCTTAAACCTCAACAAGACCCCAGCAGTTGGAAGGCATAACTACTTCTGGAAGAAAGCTGGTTTTAAACAGCAGTTCTCCACCCGGATAGCAACCATAAGACAATACATCCATGTCAAGTAGCTTTTCAGCTACCAGCTCTGCATTATGAGGACTGTCTTTTAATCATTTGTTGCAAGCCAAAGTAAATCATCCATTTAGAGGTAGTTCAGGCAACAGAAGGAACAAAACAACAGGAATTTTTGAGCTTTACTTCAAAAATGTGAAAAGCAGAAACTTCTTGCCCTTCACCAGTACTGAAATAAATTCCACAGTACACAGGAGCACAAATAAGTATCAGCAAAACTATGGGATATCTATGCACAATAATAACACTATAATCTTGAGGTTTGTCAGTATGAAGGACATAAGGACTTCTTCAGGCCTGGATTGGGTTTTAAGGGCAAGGTTTTGGTAGCAGGGGTCTACAGGAGTGGCTTTGTGAGAAGCTACTAGAAGTTTCCCTTATGTCTGAGGGAGGCAACGCCAGCTGGCTCCAAGAGGGAAGCCAACACTGGCCAAAAGGCCATCAATGACAATTATCAGATAACAGATTTAAGATGAAGAAAGAAGATACAGAAGCATTTATGGCCAGAGTAGAGAGGAATGAGAACATGTGAGCTAAAGAATCCTGCAGACACCCAGGTCAGTGCAGGATGGGGGTAGATGCTCCAGACACTGGAGCAGAGATTCCCCTGCAGGCCACAGTGAAGACCACGGTGAGGCAGCTGTCCCCCTGCAGCCCATGGTAGAGCAGATATCCACCTGCAGCCTGTGGAGGACACACACTGGAGCAGGTGGACATCTGAAGGAGGCTGTGAGCCCGTGGGAAGCCCACACTAGAGCAGGCCCCTGACAGGACCTGTGGACCTGTGGGGAGAAGAGCCCAAGCTGGAGATGGTTTGTTGGCAGGACTTGTGACTGCTTGGGGGACCCACATATTGACAAATTCACATGAAAACTGCCCAAAATTAGGAACACATTAAGAGGCATTCAGGTAACCAAGGCAGCTACTCAGGCTGAGGCAACACAATGGCACTAAGAAAATTAAGAAATGTGCCTGTGGGAGTCTTTGAACAAACGCAATTTCTTCTTTGATAATATTCTTTCAGAATAACTGCAATCTAAAGCATCAGATACTTTGCTTTTAAAATCGATAAAGTGGTTAATAGGAAAAAATGTAGGTAAATTACATGGTCTCTCTTGCTTGCCCAGC
Source organism: Manacus candei (assembly GCF_025592945.1). NCBI lineage: Eukaryota > Metazoa > Chordata > Aves > Passeriformes > Pipridae > Manacus > Manacus candei. The sequence continues at coordinate 4,005,088 of NW_026138067.1, read as the reverse complement.
TAGAACATGTGAAGAGTAATTCAGTTTTAAGCAAAGCTGCTCAGCATCTCCTCTTTAGCCTCCTTTGAAAACAGTGGAGATAGAAGACAAAGTGTCTGAATCGAATGCTACAAGGCCTTTTCTAGCAGTTACAACCTGCCTTTACTACTTTCTCTACTGAAAGAGTAAGTTTACTAAATGTTTTTGTAAGAAATTCGTGGGGTGTGGTATTTCTCTCTTAGAAAGACAATATCCTTGAAAAAGAGAATCTCCTACCTAAACCACTTTTTTTCCACACCTATCAATTCATAGAAAAATGTAAGAACTCTTCATACTGGAGTTCTTGAAAATGGCATAAAACCCAACTAAAGACTCTGCTAAATCTTCCTGAGCCTTTGGAAAAGACTAAACAACTGAAGTCTGATTTGCACAAAGGAATTTGTACAAAATGCTTTAATTCATAATATGGAAAACTGCTCTTTTTAGTTATATATACTAATTTGTATGCATGCACACACAGAAACATATAAAATTCCCTTTTTTCTTATATTAATCTACTAAAACACATATAAGAGCAGCATGAACTGGCTGCTTAATGAGAATTTCAGATCCATCATTAACCTGAGATGATGATTCAACACTAGCTGACAACATATTTTACTTTTGGCAGGGCAGTTCTCAATATAATCTTCACTTTAAACTTTGCATACAGATGTTAAAACTCAGTATCAGATTTACTGAACTAAAGAGACCACTATGAAAGTGAGCAGGTATCAAATAAAAAATATTTTAAAAATAAAGACCTTGAGCTTCTACATGAGGAAACAAAAAGCACAAAGGTGGGTCACTAAAGACTTTAAGTTTCTGACTTCAAGTCTTATCATAATTTTGCTGTCATGGAACAGCAGAAAGACTCAAATGGAAAGAAAACAGCACTGCTTGTCCATACAACCACTTTCCATTGAAACTGCTACAACCCAGGTGAGGACAAAAACAGCAAAGCACAGCTTCAGACCTGAGATAGCTTTACCATCTAAGCAAAAACTTTATATAACTACACACTCATTAAACATAAGCCTTGTGTCTTCACTGTCAAAGTTCTCCATAACCTGTCTACACACCTTATCTCCCATCTCAATCATTTTCCGGTCAAGACTAATTCCTGCTTTCAGCATTCTTTGATGGCAGTCCCTACCAACTGTCAAATAAGAATGTGTCTGCAATTCTGACAGTCATGCTTGTGGCCTGTTCTCCACTGCTTCCACAGAGTTATTATATTCCTTCACAACTTCCTTCGTCATGCCTCCTGAAAAAAGAAGTGCTCAATTGTCTGTATGCTGATCCAAACTACTTGTTTTCCCTGTGCCCCTGTAAGTGCTTCTACCTAACAGCCTTTCTCAATTCCATAATTAGTTATCCTTGGAGTACAGAGAATCTTCATCTTCATATACATCAGCATATTCCTGGTGCACTGTGTCCTGATTAAAGGCAAGGACTCAGAAGTGAAGCAATAATACAGATAACACATTTCTCCTTGATCTCCTCATTGCGTCAGTTCCAACACTAAAAACCACAGAAATCAAGGCTGAACACAAAGAATATTAGTCTTGTGGTTAGTTATAATTGCAGGAAGGTGAAGAAAACAGACACGGGCTTACAGGCTTGTCCTTCCCAATTTGTACTACCTGAATTTAAAGCCTGTGGTTTGGGCACAGAGGTATTGTGGCACGGAGAGGCAAAGAGAAAAGAGCAAAGAATTTCAAACAGGACAAAAGGAGAAAAAAAACTCTAGGAGGAAAAACAGCAGTCAACCCAGATTTAGCAAGGTGTTTTCAATTTTATATAAAGTCATGAGATTTAATATATAGAGATAGGTAACGAGAAGAATATAATACCAGAACTTTAACTATCTTCTATAACAAGTCAAACAAATTTCAGTTACATGTAAGTATGTAATAACAGATTTCACAATCATCCTTACCAACATGTTTCATGAATTTGAGAACATTATAAATGCTCATACTTAAAACTCAGTGCTGCAGAAGATTACATTAAAGACCAAAAAACAAAAAAAAACAGGCACAGTTGCATTAGGCTGACAGACATCAAAAAGCAATGCAAAATGCCTCACACCAAAATTCTATTTCAAGTACTGCCATTAAACAAGTCATAACCAAAAGTGTACATACAGAGAATGTTCAATAGAGCACCACTTTAATCACTGCAAAGTTCTGTTCCTGATTCACTTCAGTTTAATTTTCTTGTAAAGTAGCCATATTTAACATTTGGGTTTTAGAAGCAGTAGTATCAGATGTAAAAAAAGTAAGAAAAGGAAGCAAAGCACAGACAAAGGGGGAAAAGCAATGACCTTCAAAATGTCCAAACTTCAAAACCCACATAAAATACCACTAATTCTACAACATAGATTTTGTATATCGTTGAGTGAACTTACCAGTTTTACAACACTTCTGCTTAGAAAAGGACAGTATTTGCATAAAACTAGAAGTTGAGCCATTACTATCTACTCCAGACTTAGCTGAGGAGATGCTGCAATAGCATGAACAAAAAAAACAACTAAACTAACACCAAAGCTGAACTAACAATGACAAAGCATCAAAGTAAAGGGCATATGTACAAAAGCACTCCCAAGGAACTGATACACTTCAAAAACGTAAAAAAGAAGAGAGGTTTTTGCTCACAAAAATCTGCAGGGTCCACTGGACAATAGCTTCAAACAATGCCATGTATTTTAATCTTCATATATCTTCAACAGAAACATTGTTTGAAATAGCCCCTTTCCAAAGAATACATCTCTCATTAAGTTGAGGTCAGAACTTTATTTTTTGTGCAGGTGAAATTATGCATGTGCTCATTAGAGGTTTCACCTGAGGAAGGAAATGCAGGATCAAGACAATCAATTTGAGACCTAAACTAAACTTTCTTGGTAATTATGTTCTTCACAGATATGAAGTTCTTGGCAGAACAGTTCCAAGCTGGAGCTAAATTCACTTAAAGTCCATTTTACTAACATTTTCCACAGAAATATTTTATTTCATTCATAGTTTTTATTCACTGATTACAAAGACTTTTATGACAACTGGTTTTAGCCAAGTACTCCGCCATACAAGGTTAGAACACAAGAATTTCTCGAACACTTTCTTTTTATAAAACACTTTCAAATAGTAATTTAAAAAATAAAATTCAAGCTGTCAACTTTTTAAACCATATCCTCAGATAACAGCATAAAAGTGTTTTCATTTACATTCTTGTTAGTCAAAGATAATCCTTCTATGGCACAGACCCAAATTTTATCCTCCTGGGTGTACATACCACTGAATAATTTGTTCAAATGTCAGTTGCAATTTTCAAAATTCCTTTCTTGCCTCTGAATCTTAAACATCTGTAATAAATACTTGTTTTGAGAGTGCTTTACATTTGTGACACTTGACCTCTTGCTGTATGCACCACAAAATTTAAGTTTCGAATACCAGGCAAGGAGGAAATCTGATCATTCCAGCAGTAGCCATCTGCAAGGTCCAATATCAAATATTAGTTCTGGGTTGCACAAAGTCGTGGGCTACAAATCTTTTTCTGCAACTCTTATAATCAGCTGCAATTTGCTGCTTCTAAAACCCATTTCTCATGGAACATCTGGTCTCAAAAAGCTTACCTTAATATTGGAACTGTACTTAGCATTTGGCTGCTGGTGCGTGTACCTGTGTGTATATGCACATGCACGTCTGCACACAGATTTAACTACAGAATGCAAGCGTGTGCTTTGTGGGTGGCACAGCTAGAACTAGAGGTTTCTACTCCAGCAAAAAAGCCTCTTAGATCTGGAACTGTAAAAGAATATTACAAGAAATATCAACCATCACAGAAAAGTGTTTGGCAATGTTCTTGCTGGTTTGCATCTATTTATTGCTGTTAAAAGTTAACAGCTCATCAAGCACCCTACAAAACACTTGAATTTTGCATAAATTGGAATTTTCTTTTGCATGAACCTCAATATAACTGAAAGACCACCTTGAAATTGAAATGTAAACAAGGCTTTAAAAAAACCAACAAAAACAAACCAGAAAACCTCTCTAGAATCAAAGCACTATAGTGACTAAAACAAAGCAAGTTTAACATTAATATATCTACGTACTTTTGGTTAACTTAGATATATGACAAAAATTGAGACACCATATTTCAGCTTTATTGTGTCAGAACAAAACCTTTCCTAAGCCTGTGAAACAGCATAGTGTACAAATTGTGACCTTTACATAAAGGAAGTCTTCCAAGTACTATACTCAAGCAAGCACTGTAACTCCTAAAGGTAAACATTAATTACAGTCCAGAATCTTTAAAGCATTCCTTCAGCAACACCACTTCTGAAAAACGCCCAGTGCTGAGTTGTGCCACATTCAGCTGACTCATGCAACCAGCACTGTTTCTTGAGAGGCAGCAAGCCCACAGGACGGTATATTGCTCTTGAAATCCACTTCTTCTCTAATCATGGGAAAATTCTGACAGAGCACTATTAACATGCTTTCACATCTGCAAGAACTCTTTATTAGCTGCAGCTAAGACAGAGTTTAAAAATAAGCATAAAGGAAGAGACTAGCCATGACAAGAAGAACATCATTAGCCTCTCAGAAAATAAAAAGAATCCCAACTTTACATGTCAGATTCTTCAGAAGGCTTTGAAGAAAGTGACCTGTAGAAGTTATTATTGTCATCAACCTCTCAATGTTAGAAAAGCATTCATCACATTTCTTACCTGAGCACCATCCTTTAACTTCAAAATGCATTCCATTGTATTGATAGTGATGACAACTGGTTCTGATCCCAATTTTGTCCATGGCACGTGAATCCGAAGTTCATGAATATGCCCGCTTAAAAATGTAAATGGCAGTTTCAGCTCCTAACAACAGCAAAGAATGCAGAATTAACTACCGAAACAACAAAATTCAAGACGCATTTTTAACTCAAAATAGTATGGTTCTATCACAAAACAAGTCAAAATTTATTCTCCCCTAATCAGTAGTGTGTCACAAGGCATGGGATTTGCCCTTCTAATCACTTGCATGCTTACATTACAATTAGTCTGTTCAAAGGAGACGTTTGGATTACCACGTCCTTAATAATAAAACAGTTTAAAACCACCTCTCTCACATGAAGCTACTGCAACATGCTTCACTATTCAAGGGACAAGTAGAAATGATCAAGGTGAAAGTAAATGCTCAAATTAATATGCAACCTGTGTTATTGTGAAGAGAACAAATTTAGAATTAAACATTGACAATGCAACAGAAAGGCAATTTCTTTGAAAATATTTTAATACTCAGAGTTGTAAGAGCTCAGTGCTCTTAACACTGGCCCACTGTTGCCCCATTCACATCAAACTGCTAGTGAACACAAAGTTATTAAATTTTTTATGGACAAAACTGGACTCCTCCTCATCAAGGCCTAATGTGAATATCACACTGCTTTAAAAACTGGTGCAAATCAGTCCAGAACTCCTAACAAATGCCTGACACTCCATCCAGCCAATGCAGGGATCACAACTCTACAGCACAGCCCCACTGAGCCAGCTGCTGCATGCAGCAATTCAGCAGGAAATAAGGTGCCAAAGTGTTTTAGGTTCTCCAGTAGCTTCAGAGCACTTAACAGACACAGTGGTCAGGCTAGAGACCTGGTCCCAGGACGAGTAACCAAGATTTGGAATAATGAAGGCAAGTGTTTACTGCGAAACAAGGAAACAATTTTTGATACTATGTCAGAATTTTAAGTCAGCATTCTCAAAACTAAGTATTCTAATGATGAGGTTCCAGTGATGATTCATCTTCTTACTCTTCTGATGTCCTATTCTAACATTTTTTACTATAAAATTTTAATGGAGAAAAAACAACAGATGTCTTCAAGTTGCTTAAAAGCCTGGTGTTTTCATCTTCATCTTAGATACTGGGAACTACAGGTGTAAATCTTCTCAGATGGAGAAATAAGTGAATCTAAGTCTCCTAGATGCTAGGTGATAGCTTTGGCCAACCTACAACCACCCTCCAGTCCAACTGCCCCACCAATCCAGGGCTGACCAGAAGTTGTTAAGGGCATTGTGCAATTATACACAATATGCATGGGGCATCCACTTCCTCTAGGAAGCCTGTTCCAGTGTTTGACCACACCCTGGTCAATGCTTCTTAACGTCCAGTCTAAGCCTCCCCTGGCAGAGCTTTGAACCATTCCTACATGTCCTATCCCTGCATACCAGGGAGAAGAGCTCAGCACCTCCCTCTCACATCCCCTCCTCAGGAAGCTCTAGAGAGCAGTGAGGTCACCCCTCAACCTCCTTTCCTCCAAACCAGACAAGCCCAAAGTCCTCAGTCCCTTCTCACAGGACATTGCCTCCAGCTCTTTCACCAGCTTTGTTACCCTCCTCTGGACACATCCTTGTTTAATTGTGGGGCCCAGAACAACACACAGTGCTCAAGGTGAGGCCGCACCAACACTGTCACAGCGGGACAGTCAGCTCTGTTGGTGATGGTTGGCTGGTGATGCCGAGTTTGATGCACCCCAGGAGGGGGTTTGCCCTCTGGGCTGCATGGGCACACTGCTGACCTACTGAGTCTGCTGCTGACCAACACTCTCAGGTTCTTAATTGTTGTGTTTCTTAGTAAACTCAGGGACATAAAACTTTGTTCAGAACTCCAGAATTATCCTGGCAAGGCAGGGCTTAAGCACCTTTGCACCTTGGCTCAGTTTGGGTACATACAACATTCAACTCAGAATTCCTCTGAATGAACAGATGTTAAATAGAAAAGGTCCAAGAAACTCAGAGGTCGAACAGGCAAGTTGCTAGGCAATTTTAGACAAACATCTAGAAGTAGATGCAGAAAGCCTCTTTTCCTGTACTGCTTGACCCTAGACGTATCCATGCCGTATAGAGCTTCTATGTTAATAAAATTTGGGGACGAAGTTATTTTGCCTTTGGGAGGTGACATATATTATAAAGTCTTAAAAATCTGCCTATAGAATATTTCTGTGAAGCTAGCTTATGTCATTATTTTCCTAATATCTTGAAATAAAATCAAGGATAGATTTACAAATTATGAATCTATAATTAAACCTTGGTGACATATTTTGAAAGCCCACCAAAATTTTTGATTTTCCTAAGTAGTTACCATGTCCTAAGTTGAGAGTTGAAACAACCATTATTACATTTGTGACAGGTTAGCATTCTGAGATAGCCTCTAATTAGTCACCCAAAAGACAAGTTAACAATTTTTACTCAGGAATACCTATCACCACGACAGCAACAAAGCTGCTAATACGAGCTGTTTTCAGCAACACTTTCCACTCTGCAGCTGATACCTCTTCAGCCTTTCTACTGGTACTATGAAAAAGTTCATCTTGCATCTAAGAGCAGATGAAAGTACATTAACTGCTGACAAAATCTTCAGAGAAGAAAACTAGATAAAATTATAGCTCTGGGGGTTTTTGCCAAGTACAGCTTTCAGTTTATAAATTAATTTTGGGAGTTTAATGAGCTTTCGTTAATGAAGTTCAAAAAAAACACACTCATCTCATGTTAGGGAAACTCCTGACTCCTTCCTCAGCCATGCTTACACAAAGTCACATCTAATTCCAAGTCCCTATTCTAAAAGTTGACAGTTACAGAGTTTCTCACAAAAGGTTTGAAGGAAATTGCTAATTTGTTTTTACAAAGTGTTTCTTCTTCGTCTCATTCACTAAAATACTTAAGGATTTTAGCCAAAAGCCTCTCTCCTAAAAATTCAGCTGTATGCTCACAAGCAACACAAATAAAATTTTAATCCAAACAGTTTCAGTTAAGACACTGAAAAGCAAGTACTGGGCAGTTTAGTTACACATGTTGCTACAGGAATCATACAATAAATTAAATAGAGCCTTTTGTCCTGGAGTTTTGTGGTGGTTTTCTGTTGTTTTTTTTCTTTTTTTTGGGGGGAGGGGGAGTGGCACTGAAACAAATTATAAAAAACATACAATCTATAAAAATACATTACAACTTAAGAGATAATGCTTTCAGGGATCAAGACAGCAAATTAACACTGTTACAGTAATAAGAAATAAATTCCCATTCCAGACACGTAGTTATCTAAATTTTATGTTACTCATCAATACCACAATGTCTATTTAGATCCTGACCTGTATTTACTTCAAAAGGCATTCTAGAATAGCTCTTTTTCCACTATTTTCTGGATGGATTTAACACATTCTCATTTTTGTCTAGTTAACTGCTAGATATTGAAAGACACAGAAGTAGGAATTATTTCAAAATGAGGTGATACAAGCAAATGCACTACATATTTAAAAGATAGGTTTTTTTCAAAGAAATTTAGATACAAATGTTGTCTGGCATTATTCTAATTTCCTTAAAGCAATGCAGAGAGATCTGTTGTACTATTTCAATAGACAATACATGTGTGTGCCGAATTTATAAACCTGTTCATAATATAACATAACAAAGACCATTTTTATTCCTCCTCACTTCCTATGAAATCTTTCCCCTTTCATTAAGTACCGCTTGAAATTCTTAATATTTCTTCTGTACTCATGACTGATTAGACACTACATTTTAGATTTTACATTTACATCACAGAGATCCTTCACAAAAATATTATATGACTAAAAACAAACTTCTGGGCTTGACCCATAAATAGCAGATTGATATCATGCAAGACTGCAGACTAGATGACCATAATGCCCCTTTACCTAAAATCTCCCCTTGCTCTAAAACACAAGACTATCCCAAACTTTGGAGTGTTTGGCAAGTATTTTTCTCCACATCAGCATTAACTCAAATACCCTTTCTTCACACTCAAGGCTGTATTTCACAAGTAAGCCAGTGGCACATAACACAGACACCTAAAATAAAGATATTTCAATGCTCTAGTTTCCTTAAAATCATTTAAGTACATTAGAATTTTTCATATGTCTTTTTTAATTCTTTTGGATATGAAAAATTCACACTTATAATACAACTCAATCTTTAGATCAAGCTATCCTTTGTCTTCCAAAGACTGCTCCATCTTTCTCTTCTGAGTTTGTAAAACAGTTAACATAAAAAACTACATTGTTAAGGGAATATACAAAAGCTGCAAAAAGAGCTCTCCATGTATCTTATCTCTTTGGTATCACTGTGTCAACAGAAACATTACACACAAGTTGGTCACCAAGTTCATGGTAGTTCTGTTACCTCTGGTACCACGGGAACCTCACATAGAAGTTGACAAGTGCTTAAAAGGTTTTTCCAAAAAGCAGTATTTAATTGTTTATTGCATATTACTTTCTTGAAGTAATCTTTGTACAATGGGTGTATTATGCGTAGATGGAAAATTTCTTGGCATGTTTCATCTTGCAGTAATTGAATCATCCAAGATAGGGAAAAAAGATACCAAAATTTTATCAGATTTATTCTTCAACTAAAGATAATTATTATAATATTATATATTATATACATATAATTATAATTAACTGGTTACTCAAAGAGGGACACAATTAGGTACAAAAGCTACACTGTACCTAGAAGGTTGAACCTGAGTACAAACCAGTACTTGACTTCCACTACAGAAGTGATATTGTACAAAGAAAAAGGGGGCAGAGAGAAGGACAGACTCTAAAAGTTATTGCAATGACAATCAGCTCAGTTTAATGAGAGCATAAAACATATATAAATATATGTAAAAAACATGCAAAGTATTTTCAGGTACTGAAACATTCTCTTTGGGGTTGATACATAGAAAATTTATTACATTATCTTATTTTACAACTGTATTACATCTGATTTCAAAAGGTACTGGTTCCAAGTTGGTCACAAAAAGCTTTTGGAAGACAGACAGCAGTTTATGTTCTGTTGTCACCTGTCCTTTGAGATTCTGTTCGGTAGCCTGTAAGAGCACAACATGGGAACACTAATATCAGCTGAAGTGAGGAGAGTGAGGGGACAAAGCACAGACTTGTCCTAAATCTGTTATAAGGTGTTTTGTCCAGTAGTTTGGCACCTATTCTAACATTCCCAAAAAGTCACGTATAACTCCACAAAAGATGGAATTCTCTGAAAAATGTTCAAGGCTATAGACAAAGATATCCAGGATATGTGCATTTCTATCTAAAAGCCTAAAGCATGAAATTAAAGCTGAGTTCATTTCAAATAAGGAGTAGGGAACCAGGCTGGGGATAGCCTGGGACAGAAAGGATGTTAAAAGAGCAGAGCAGTTAGGGTGACTAACTTCAGATACCATGAACCCATCATGGCAGAGAACCCAAATAAAATCATATAGCTGGTAATTTTTAGAAACCAGCTTCTCAAGGGAGCTCCCTGCCAGCTGCAAAGGTTTGGGTCATTGTATTATCAAATACTATATACTCAAAGACTTCTGCTGAGCAGGTGTAAAGCAGCATCCCTTCACAAAAAAGAGAAAGACACCCTAAATACAGTCCATGGGTCCAGACAAGTTCCAAAGAATAATAAGAGTCAAATTACGATCGCTAAGTTTCACAAAGACACAGTCAAATAATGTAAAAACAATTAATCCAAGCTAAATTTTGAATTTATCACATCCCCATTCAAGCTGATAAGTCATGAGCACGGGTACATATGGTAACACTACAGGAGCCATGACATTATTAGATTGAGCTGGATATTTAGGAACCCAGTTGACACATAGGTAGACAAAGATGAAGCCAGGGATCATCCACGAGCAAACTGCAACTACTGGAAAAGGAATATCACCAATGACAGCAGCAAAATTCTAATAGTATCAGGTAATACAGCAAGTTTAATATCCATCACAATTTGTTATTAGGACAAGCTTTCTCTATATACAGTAGAGCATTGAAACAGTTTACCCAGAGAGAAGGTTTTCACAAGACAGGAGATTTCAAGACTCAACTGGAGAAAAACATAAGTTGGTCTGACAATGTTGGCAACAGCCCTGTTCAGAAGAGGAGGCTGGACTACATGACCTCCAGAATTCCTTTCTGACCAGTCCTTCTTTGGTTCTACAATACACACATTTAAAAAGGCTCACAGGGGAACACATCCTATACAACTGAAGTCTAGTACCCACATCAGCTGTATGGACAAGCTGTGTCAAGAACATGAGGAACTAATAGACTTGAGAGAAAATAGAGAGGCCACCAAATACTTGAAGGCAGACAAGTCAGGCTCTTCAAAAGGCACAGAAAATAGGACAGGATCTCTTGAAAGAAAGATTGTCTCCTCTTCCAGAACAGGACCAGAGATTCTTAATTAACCATAAGTACTTCTTCCACATTTTAAAAGGTGTCCCCGACAGAGACTACGCAGTCTCCTCAGTCTACTCCAATGCCTCATAATCAAACTAAAAAAAGACTTTCATTTATGTCCAACCTAAGGCTCCCTGTGTGCAATTTATTCTATCGTTTCTTGTCACATCCAAAAAATTCTTACCCTATCTTGTCTCACCTTATTTTATTCAAAATTAAAAATGCATTTCCTCTCTATTTCATTCTTCTTTCAATGGATGTATTGTCTAAATTTCTCATTCTTCTTTGCTGCATTTATCTCAGTTTCTTCACCTGGTTGGACTGGACACAGGACACAGGACTCTAGCTAAGACTTGCTACACCATGCACAACAAAAGCCAGCTTTACTTGTCTCACACACTCAAGCTGTCAACTCAGATAAACATAAAAGGAAATCATCTCTCTGCTAAAACTTAATTAATTTATATTGATAGGAGACTCCAAATTCTGTATCTAGCGTATTAGTTGGTCAAGCTTGTCTTTAGTCTCTGATCTAATCTACATAAACCAGCTGATCAAATCTGTCCCTCAACTACTCTTAAGTTTAGATACAAGTGGAATGATGAAATCTTAAATGAGAAAACCAAACAGAGAACACAAATCTGTGTTTAGTTTGCATAATTCTAGAGATCCTACTTTACTTTGTGACATTTTGGATTAGTTACTATATGCAATTAGTAAATATGACTGGAAAAGAAATTTAATTAACGTTCATACTGTAAAACAATGGTTACTGAAAAAAAAAACATGTCTGAAAAAAGGCCCTTCTCTTCACACCCCATAAGTTACAGAATGTGTAAAGAACTACCATTAATTGCTAAACAAATGGCATGAAATTAAAGCAAGAATAACTAAATGCAGGGGGGGAAAAAAAGGACTTGCATAAGAAGAAAACCAGCAAGCACTAAATGATTATTTAGCTGTGCAGACCAATCTAAATAATTCAGTCAACTTCTTTTAAATCAAAAGCACAGACTGTAACAACTAAAACATAACGTACCTGTTCAAGTACATCCAACTTTAATTCAAGTTTACTAAGTACAACATCTCCTCCCCAGAGTGACAACTGCAGATCCGAAGGCTTCAAATTCTTTATGTAGCGATTCACATAACTCATCAAAATAGGAGTTACATAGGACTCCAGCATCCTGGAAGATATCTATATTACAGGTCAAGCACTAAGAAAAAAAGGACAAGAGATTGAGTTATTAGTTACAAATCTGATGGTCTAATTTTCAATAATGCACCAGTCCCACTGTTTGAAAGTATGAAAATAATTCTAAATATGCGTTTATAGGTAGAGATACACATAGTTACATATAAAGATCAAGCATATAGCAAGATGAAAGCACATCTATTTGACCTACAAATTTTCAGCTTACATATATATATATATATATATACACACGCATATACATGTGTGTGTGCGTATATATGAACTAGTATACATGAACTAGTAACTGTCTTGCTCAAAAGAAAAGCTAACCAACCAAACCAAAAAACAGAAAAGATGATCACACAGCACTTAAATGACAGGAAAACTGCTTTTCGGAGTCATCAAAAGGATAACTTTTGATAACATCTAAAAAGGATAACTTTTAACAGACAAAAGTGCACACTAAAACATGCCCTTAGATGCCCCTCTCCGCTCTGACACCAGTGTCAGTCTCCGAGCACGATGTCCAAGGCAAACCCGCCAGTTTCCTGCCACCCTGAACTCCAAGAAACCAACATCGTCCATGACCCGAGCCGAGGTCACTCTCCTACCTCCCCACACCCTCTCCCACACCTCCGCCGTCCCGAGGAGACCCTTCCCCGCTCCGTCACCCCCGAAGCCTCACCCAGACACTCTCACGGCGCCGGGCAGCCCCCGCCCATACCTCCGGGACACATCTTCACATGTCCCTCCCCGGGCCCCTACCACCGCAGGACCCCTTTACCTGCCCCAGCAGCAGCCCCGACGCTCCGTGCCCCCCGAGCGGGCCGGGCCGCGGGACCCCGTGCTGGGAGCCCCGTGCCGGGAGCCCCGCGCTGGCAGCGCCCCCACCGCGCTACCGCCCCGGACCCGCCGCGCCGCCGCTTCCGGGTTCCCCGGCGCGTGCGCGCTGCGCCGCCGGCCCCGGCCGGAAGCGTTTGGCGGGAGCGCAGGGGCGGGGCCAGGGGCGGCACTGAGGGCGGGGGTCACGTGCCCTGCTGGGGGCGGGGCCCGGGAGGGGGCGGGGTCTGATTCGCGCGTGCCTGTGGGGCTGCGGGTGTGTGGCGGCTGTGCTGGGGTCGGGTGGTTTGGGAAAGGTGTCTGGGATCGTCGAGTCCAACCTGTGACCCAACACCACCATGTCAACTAGACCACAGCACTGAGGGCCACGCCCAGTCTTTCCTGAAACACCTCCAGGACCGTGACACTACCACCTCCCTGGGCAGCCCATTCCAGTGTCTGATCACCCATTTTGTGAAGAAATTCTTCCTGATGTCCAACCTAAACCTCCCTTGGACAACTTTAAACTATGTCTTCTCATCCTGTCACCAGCTGCCTGGCAGAAGAAGCCGACCCCCACCTACAACCTCCTTTCAGAAGTTGTAGAGAGTGATAAGGTCCCCTCCTTTTTCTCCAGGCTGAGACCCACCCAGTTCCCTCAGCTGCTCCTCATCAGACTTGTGCTCCAGACCCTTCACCAGCTCCAATGCGCTTCTCTGGACACACTCCAACACTTCAATGTCTGTAGTGAGGGGTCCAGAATTGGACACAGTTCCCAACAGGGCATAGCAGCCTGGCTGCCTCCCAGATGTGCGTGAGCCCTCACTGTGGGGACTCGGGCATGGTGGGCTCTGACCTGGAGCACCAGTAATCCCTGGGATGTGCTGCTGTCCCAGCCAGCCCAGCTCCAAGGTTTGATTCACTTCATTAATATTGATGAGTGACCGTGTAGAGCAACCCTTAGTGGTGGCAAATGCTTGTTGTTTCCATGGTGCTTAATAAAAGTGGGCATTTTCCAGCTTGCTTTTGAGTGAAGTTCTTCTTAGGTTCTGAATTTTACCATTTCAAATGTGAGAGGAGTTCCTGTCATCCAGGAATGCCCTTGATTATCTGCGTGCCCAAAGCACTTCTCACTATGTTGATCATAGAGAAAAGCCTTTGCCAAAAGCCTCAAGCCCTTTTGGGATTGCTCCTGGCAGCAAAAGCCCTGGAAGATGGCATGTGGAAAGGAGATGGGCCCATTTCTGTTAGAGAGAAGTGTAGTAGGCATTGCCTGTGGGTATGGCTTTGATGTAGATAACGAATAAGCTTTTACAAAGGCCTCTGATTTGAATTTTAAAGAAAAGCCTGGGATATGCCTGTTGAATTACATATTCCTCTTGGAAATTTTTAAATCCCATGTGTTTAATCCACAGTGTAGTTATGTGGCTGAAAACAGAAAGACAACATTATACAGCATTTGAGATAGTCCATGTGAAGCCCAAAGAGCGAGCACTCAGGTAGGAGCCTACTCCCCATAGCAGTACATATGTTGAAATCTGGCTGAGCCTAATCAAGGTCTGGAGGCTCCAGCTCCTGTTGGATTACCTATCTGTTCTTTCTCTGTTATACACATGCTGAGTTAACCATGAATCTAACCTCATTTTACATACACCATCACCTCACTTACTGTGCCATCTTCACTCATGAATCACAGCCCATAAAACAGTATTCAGCTCAGAAAGAACTGAAGCAGCTTGGACTACTTTTCTTCTTACAATACTCACCACTCCCACAGCTTGACTGTATGTTTGATCATTCTTCAGCAACCTGTGGCTAAGAGGTTGTAGCAGGCAGGTGAGGAACAGAAAGATTTTAACAGCATCAGTGGTCTTTAATTAAGATTGTGCTTCTGACTTACAATTTCTCTAGGACTAACACTCTTAAAGAGCTCCTTTACAGAACTACTACATCTGTGTTAGAGAGTGGTGGGAGTGATGAATTTTACTGGTAAAACTTCTCGTGAGTCTGTGCAGCAAGCCAGCTTACTGAAATAATCCGTGTTAATGGAAGCAACTTCATTTATAGCACAGCCTCCCTGTAGAGTTGCATTGACACAGCAGAGGGATGGGCCAACAGATAAGTGTAATGCTGAAGCACACCCTGAGCATGCATCAAAAGCCCTCATTTCAACAGAAAAACATTCCTCTGTTTCTTTGTCCATTATGTGATTAATTTTGAATGACACATCCAATCAGCACTGGAATGTTTTCTGAAAGTTAAGAATTGAAGACCAACACCCTATTTTGGTGAGAAATCAGTAAACTAGAAGAAGAGTAGGGGAAACACATAGTGCTCCTGGCAGCTGCTTGGCAGATCTAGCAGCTGAGAACAACTCTGTAATTTTCCTGGCAATTATTAGCATTTCATTATAACTACCTCCGTCTCAGTTCTAGTTCAAGTATGTTGACGCCCTGAATAATTTATTTCCTACAGAAGGAAAAAAAAATAGAAAAAAAAATGGAAGGAAGAGATCATGCAGGAATAAATCTTTGAAGGAAATTAAATGGGTGGCATGAAACGAGAGTAGTTGAGAGGGTTACAAAAGGTCCCTGATGTACAGAAGGATGAGAGTACATGGGGAATTTGCAGGTAACAGGCAGATGGTGGGCAGCAATGAACTTGGACATACTAAAGCAACAAGGGCATGTCTACCAGAAATGTCAGCTGCTTCAGCTATTCCAGTTTATTCAGTATTTTATCAATTCAGTGAAACGTGCAGGATAGCTATAATTAAAAAGTGCAGGTCTAGTCGTATGCACATCTTGTTCATTCTTATAACTTGAGCAATTGCAAATCCCTTAAAAGCTAACAAAAGTAGGTACGATTTAACCTGGAGACTGGAAAAGTGTACACAAGATCCTGTAACTTTTCACCAAAAGGGAAAGAACAGCAAGGAGGTTCTCGGGAAATGTGTTTGCCTGCAGAGTACTTTTTCTTGATAAAAGAGTCTGTCAATGTGTCTGTCAGTGTTGTTGCTGCTATGGGTGATTTGCCATTTTCTGCAGCAGAAGCAGGTTCAATGAAATACAAACAAGAGGGTAAAAATAGAGTTCATGAAAAAAATTATGAAAGTCTAGAAAAGGTAGAGGATGATTAAGTATCTGTTACAGAATCACTCAATCACAAAATGGTTACAGTTGGAAGGGCCTTCTGGAGATCATCTAGTCCATCCCTCCTGCTAGAACAGGTTTGCCTAGAGCAGGCTGCACAGCATCATGTCCAGATGGCTTTATATCTCCTAAGACAGAGACTCCACAACCTCCCTGGGCAGCCTGTTCCCTGGGTTCTCTTTCACCGTTGCAGTAAAGTTCTTCCTCATGTTCAGGTGGAACTTCCTGTGCATCAGTTTCTGCCCATTGCCTCTCATCCTATTGCTTGCCACCATCAAGAAGAGCCTGGCTCCATCCTCTTGACACCCTCCCTTCAGGTCCACTCTTAATCTTCTTCCCTTCTCCAGGCTAAACAGGCCCAGCTCCCTGAGCCTTTCCTTGTAACTGAGGTGCTCCAATCCCCTTAACAACTTCATACCACTCCATTGGACCATCTCCAGTTGTTCCTTGTCTTTCTTGAACTGGAGAGCTCAGAACTGGACACAGCACTCCAGGTATGGTATCAACCAGGGCAATCTACCCAAGGCTGCAGTCAAGGGGAAAAACAAGGAAAATAGACGTTTAAATAGATTTTTAGATATTTGGCCCAGGCAGTTTGCAGGATGGGAGGGAATCTGAGGTTACTGACGAGGAGGGTTAAGAAACAACCTGTGAGGATCTCCTTTTTATACTGGAAAAAGGTTTTCAGTCTTTTAACCTCCTTCTCTACGTCCCTTGGCTAGCACTGGTACTTTAAAGAGGATAACTTAATGGGCAAAGTGCTGTCCCTGTCTGTCCTGCTCCTATGCCTCCAAGTATAGCAGCATGGATATAGGCAGCTGGTCCCAGAAGCCTCCAGTCTATCCACATGGGAGAAAACTTTACTGTTTTATGATTCTTTATAGCCCACTGAGGTGTCCCATAGACAGCATGAAACTACAGTGTGAAGGAGTTGGTAATCATAAATAATCAGTACTAAAAGTGATATTTTAGAGACACCTGTGAAGGAAATAAAAATTTGTAATGTTTCTTTTTGGTTCCTTTTTCAGTTTTTACTGCAAATTATTATTTGTAGCAAATTATATTGTATCTTATATATATATTATGATATATAAGAATAATATATTATAAGCATATTATTATTTGCCCTCACTGTTTTACTGGGAATTTCCTGAGTTCAAGTCTAAACTGACTAAAAATATGTATCTTCTAATATTTCTCAAACATTAAAAAAATGCATCAACAAAACCAAACAACATAAATCAGTCTGCTTTGCAATTAGAAGTAAATAGCTTATTAGTGATGTCATGTTATCTAATTATTAAATCATATATAACCATAAGAAACTGGGAAACAAAAATTGCCATGTCACTTTTATTACTATAGGGTTATTTTCAAGTTCATCAAAAACAAATTTTTAAAAAAATGAACAAATGCTTACATTGTAATATGAATGTCAGGTATATTCTAGATTGTTTATCATAAGTTTTATTTGTTCTTCTATTCCCTAAATTGTGCCTGAAAATCATACTGAAAAAACTTTCAGCTGTAGGCTTGAAGTAAACATTTTTTTCAAGTGTTAAGGAAAATAGACTAAATTGTGGCACCTTTAAAATGAAAAATTGGTATTAGAAAAAATTAAAATAAATTTATGTTTTGTAACTATGAGTATGAGCAAGAATCTTTTGAAACAGTTATATTCACACCAAGTAAAACAAACACACACAAAAAAAGTATTAATTTAGTGAACAAAGGTCAGGAAATTCTGGGAGCAGGTACCTTTTGATGTATAATCCCAGCTCATTGCTGCCTCATCTGGCTTTTTAGGAAATCGCTTTTCCTGAGTCTGCTAAATTTAAATCCCTGCAGCAGCTTGGGGACAGAATGTGGGGAGCAAGGCACATTTATGCAGATTCGGGTGCTAATCCGGCTCAAGCTTCACCAGCTTCCCACAATGTCTGCCCTGTCTGTGCGTGTTCACTCTGAATTAACAGGGCAAACGCCTGTCAACCCCCCTCTTCAGAAAGGTGAGCAATGGACTAAAAATCGATTTAACCAGAGCGAACAGTGTAGGGTAGAAAAGGGTCTGGTCCAAACAGTGGTGGTGCACTCAAATGTAAGGATTTAACTACAGTAACTGGTGTTTTAAAATGTAGACTGCATGAATTAATTCTTTTTACATAAATTTGGATTCATTTGGGAATTATTACACCTCAAATATAGAGGTAATATTGCATTTCTACAGTGTACATGGTACTGAACTTTTATTCACACACAGGAATAAATGAAAGACAAGATAGGAAACCTGAGTGGAACAGGGTGGGAATGTACAGTTCAGTCTTCTAGGACTGTAACTTTCACGTTAATCATGAGAGGCAATCCTGGCCATCTAACCAGGAAAGTTAAAACTTGGAAGTGTTTTTCAAGTCTTTGTTGAATTGGTAACAAAGGAGAACAATTGCCCACCTGTAGTAGTGAAATTTTAGGGTCTATAGCAATATTTGACCTGTTCTGATATGCTTGAAGTGTTTATGTATCCTTTGGGTATAAAGTGATGTCTTTGACTTCTACACCTAATGTAAAATACATCCAAAAAAGACAGCCAAGAAGATGTTATTTCTGGTCGTGGTACATGAAATATATGTTTGACAATTTAAAAATTTATATGTAGATAAACATGTAACTTATTACTGCCTCTGGGTATGAGGAGATTTATGCACTAAAAGTTTCACACAGGTTTTGCTAGACTGTTCCTGTACTGCTCATGCAAAATGTGTATTTCCAATGACAACTTCTAGCTTACATTCTTTTAAAACATTCCTGCTTTTCAGGAGTTAAATTATCACTTTTCTCTGGTATTTTTATATTTACATTTACAAAAACTTACGAGTATATAATTTTATATGTACTTGTACTTATAAATTCCTTTCAATAAATATTAAATACCTAAATATGCTATAAATATATTTCAAATATGTTGCCAAAGTGTTTCGGGAGAGGGATTCATGGGATGATCTTCAAGCCTAGCGAACTACCATCAGACCTTCATGACACAGTCATCATAACCTTGTATAAAAAGAAAGGAGATAAATCAGACTGTTCAAATTACCGAGGTATTACTCTGCTCTCCATTGCTGGTAAAATCCTTGCAAGAATACTTTTGAACAGACTAATGCCCGCTATAGCAGAAGAACTTCTACCTGAAAGCCAGTGTGGTTTCAGAGCCAACAGGAGTACCACAGACATGGTGTTTGTTCTTAGACAACTGCAAGAGAAGTGTAGGGAACAGAACAAAGGTCTCTATGGAACCTTTATTGATCTCACCAAGGCTTTTGATACTGTGAGCAGAAAAGGTCTGTGGCAGATTTTGGAACGTTTGGGATGTCCCCTCAAGTTCCTTAAAATGATCATCTGACTTCATGAGGATCAGTGCGGCCAAGTCAGATATGGCGATGCACTTTCTCTGAGTCCTTTCTAATAACCAGTGGTGTGAAACAAGGCTGCGTTCTTGCACCAACTCTATTCACAATCTTTTTCAGCATGATGCTCCAAAGGGCCACAGCGGCCCTCGACAAAGAAAATGGTATCTACATCCAATATCATACTGATGGAAGCCTATTCAGCCTAAGGCGACTGAAGGCCCACACCAAGACCTTAAATCATCTTGTCCGGGAGCTGCTTTATGCTGATGACGACGCCCTCATCGCCCACTTAGAAGTAGTTCTGCAGCGTTTAACATCCTGCTTTGCAGAGGCTGCTGAGCTCTTTGGGCTGGAAGTCAGCTTAAAGAAGACAGAAGTTTTCTATCAACCTGCACCTCAGGAAGTCTTCCATCATCCCCGTATCACCACTGGCCAATCAGAGCTCAAATCAGTCCAGCAGTTTAATTACCTGGGAAGCCTCATCTCCTCGGATGGTAAGATTGACAGAGAAATAGACAACAGGTTAGCAAAGGCATACAGTGCTTTTGGAAAACTCCATAAAAGAGTTTGGCGAAATAAACACTTGAAGAAAAGTACAAAGATCAATGTTTACAGAACCATAGTGCTGTCTACTCTTTTATATGCGTCCGAATCATGGGTCATCTACTGCCACCACCTGCAACTTCTAGAACGCTTCCATCAACGCTGCCTCCGTACAATCCTAAACATCCACTGGACTGATTATGTGACCAATACATCTGTTCTAGAACAAGCAGCAGTCACAAGCATTGAGACCATGTTGCTGAGAACTCAGCTGCGTTGGGCAGGGCACGTCTCCAGGATGAAGCACCACCGCCTCTCTAAGATCGTGCTCTGTGGTGAACTTGCCACCGGCTGCCGCATGAGAGGAGCCCTGAAGAGGAGATACAAGGACTCCCTGAAACAACATCTCAGCCTTGGCCATATCGATAATCGTGGGTCATCTACTGCCACCACCTGCAACTTCTAGAACGCTTCCATCAACGCTGCCTCCGTACAATCCTAAACATCCACTGGTCAGATTATGTGACCAATACATCTGTTGTAGAACAAGCAGCAGTCACAAGTATTAAGACCATGTTGCTGAGAACACAGCTCTGTTGGGCAGGACACGTCTCAAGGATGAAGGACCACTGCCTCCCTAAGATCTTGCTTTATGGTGAACTTGCCACCGGCTGCCGCAAGAGAGGAATCCCGAAGAGAAGATACAAGGACTCCCTGAAACAACATCTCAGCCTTGGCCATATTGATCATCATAACTGATCTACTCTGGCCTCCAATCGGGAGGCCTGGAGACACCATCTATAACGCTGCTGTTTCCTTTGAGAACACACGCAGGATCACTCTGGAGGAGAAAAGACAATGCAGAAAGAATCGTGTCTTGCAGAATATACCACCTAAGGAGTCTTTCTGCTGTGCATTTTGCAACTGGACATTTTTAGCCACCAACGCACTTGCGACAAACGTGGGTAGAGCCCTTCCCAAATCTTCGTTCGCGAAGCCCAGCCGTGATGACTCTGGCCTCCAGTCAGGAGGTCTGTAGACACTCTGTCTATAAAGCTGCTGCTTCTTTTGAGAACGCACACAGGATTACTCTCAAGGAGAAAAGACAACGCAGAAAGAATTGTATCTTGTTGATACCTAAGGAGTCTTTCCACTGTGTCTTTTGTATCCAGACTTGTCTATCTCGCACTGGCCATTTTAGCCACCAGCGTGCTTGTAGCAAGTGTGGGTAGAGTCCTTCCCAAATCTTTGTTTGCAAAACCTAGCCATGATATTTCAAATAAATATTTATAAATATAAATATTACTCTGCTATTATAATTTTCCTCATTTTAAAAATATTACATGTTACCAAAGGGTAAAAGTAACAGCTGCTTTCTGTGTCAGTGGTTCATTCTTTAGAGGATGAAGATAGAAATGGCAACACTCAGGAACATTTTTGCTGAAATTATGCTAAAATCCACTTTCCTTCATTATTTATGGCCAAAATTAGTTTCTCAGTGAAACTATAACATTCCATGATGCTCCTCTTCTTACAGTCCTGCAGCTGTACCTGAAGCATTTCTGCAGAAGCTGGTCTGTTCTAAAATTTCTTCATAATGTAAGCAAAAATTATCTTAGATTTGATTTGCATATTGTAAAGCTGATCTTAATGAATAACAGGCATGTTGAACACCTACAAGAACTGCAAAGACAAGAAAACATATCAGCACAACAAAGCCACCCTTGGAACCTGATTGGCAGCCACAGCTCCATGTGAATAAGTCTTTATTATTTCAGGACTGATCTCCTGGGTTTCTTGGACTTTATAGATTAGTAAACATGGGTCCTAATATCGAAAACAGTCTGTATAAATTGAAATCAGACTGTGAAAGAGACAAAGGAGTAAAGAGAAAATACGGAAAGCAGACAATTAAGATACATGGATCTTTAAAATGAAGGAGGCTTTTTGTCCATTCCAGAACATTTAGTAATTTCTTAGCTCTCTGTCCTAGCATATAACTTACAGGCCAGAAAACTTGCACATGTTAGCATTAAAAGACATTCTGACATATTTTGTCAGGAAATTAAGTAGCTGTTTCACACCTCTCCAAAAATCACTAGCTATAAAAGCCCTGTAAGGATCCCACTTCTGACAGAATGACTGCTCAGGATTCCTTCTGCTCCTGAGAGACAAGGTGTAGTTTAATTTTTTTTGTTTGATTAAATTTTAAGCTGAGAAGACAGAGTGGGTGAATATGGAGAATGTAGAAGAGGCCTGGAAAAGGTGATTGGGAGATAAGTATGCCATCTATTCATCATATTGCAGTTTTGAGACATTTTTGCTTTGGTTACAAATTCTGAGGCCCTCTGGGTTTATTCTTGCTATTTCAGCAGCGATTATCAATTGCTTGCTTTCCAGGATTTTTTCTTTTCATTCATGTAATTTCCTGTCCACATTTTAGATTCGGTATTGGTAACAACAGCAATCTAGGTGTGAAAGGGAAGTTGCAGAAAGTGGAAACTTCTCCTTTCAGTCTTAAGATCACTGAGTAGGCACTGTTGCATATCTTGTATTTTATTCCAAGGGCTTAATTTTTATTTCTTTTTGTCAGTCCATACTTTTATGTGACATACTACCAGTTAGTATTGATTTTCAGTGTGCTGTATCCCACATTCATTGATGTGATGAACAAGAACTTCTTGTTATACTTCTTGTTATGCATGTATGTCATCCAGCCACAATACAGGGAACAGTTCTTTATGTACAGATCAATATCATTCATTTGTCAAAGGATGATGGTATTGATGGTCTTGATGCCATTTCAGTTACATATATGCACCCATTATTTTCTCCATAGAACCTAAAACAGGGAAAGATAGGAAGAATGTTGACTTACCCCAGGTTACTAATGGTAGCCAAAATTCAAGAGACTGTTTTATAAAGTAAACAAATGTTTATAGCATGATTTAAGTGAGAGATTATTACAATGTTGTATAAGATATTACAAAAATTTTTATTAGTGTTGGCTCTCACTCTTTTCTGAGTCGTTTCATGTTGGAATTTTTTAAGGTCTATGTGAGAAATGATGAAAATATGACTAACTCAATCTATCAGTAATTTACATTTGTGACACAGGCTGCAAAAATAAAGCTTCTTGGCATCTGTACAGTTTCAGAGTTTATTCAAGATTTACATAGATATCTAATACCTAGGAATAAATATCAACAAGTCTATGAGATGGAAAAAACTTTCCAAAATTTGTTCTTAGATTTTATTTGAAAGGCTGACACTACATGAATCACCTGTTTTGCAGCAACAGATCTCATTCTCACATCCAGATGTTTTCCCATAACCTTTATTATGTTTTCAAACAAACATGTAAGATTTCTGGAAATGCAAATTAGGCCTAACAATTTAGCATACTGAAAAGACATTGTCTTTGCAACAGAACACAGATGCTGATTTTAATTCTGGGCACAAATTACCTGGAAAACCTGAGTCATTTTAGGCTATTTTCTCTTCGTACATCCACATTCTCTCATGTTTCACACAGTTCCTTTTTCAAAAAGAAACAAATCTGTGTGAAAAGGGAGAAATAATGGTATTTCATAGGATAGTGTATTTCAGATGCAGAAATTCCTTCTTTTAGGGAAGCCAGAAAAAAATATCAAAGTAACCTAAACTTCACTAGTGGAAAACTTCTGAAAGTGGGACAACTCCTATTAATTAGCAAGATAAAGTTCATGTTCTCATCAGCTCATGTCTGAGGCACCACAGCATCCTTTTCTAAAGCACTTGACAACTGCAAAATCTACACCATTTCTCTACAAAGTACCAACCTTCCCTTAGCATCACTCCATTAAGTTGTCTTAATTTATCCCAGTAGAGATGAAGGATTTAATTTTCAATGCTTTGCATTTCTTTCAAGCATATTACCCTTACTCTCCCTCCTTTACTATTGCAGCAGATACATACTCATTCCTACTCTGGCAGAGATGCAAATAACCATCCCAACATCAAGTTTTTCACCCTGTGTACATTATCAACTAAGCAGTCTTTCACACATTGAAACAACATGTTTTAAACATCTATAAAAACCCTCACTATGCTTTGTCATCTCCTTTCTATAAAATTCGCTATCACCAAGATATCTTCCAAAATGACAACAGCTGGGAGCAAGGAACTGATACTCTCCCCGTCTGATGGATCACTGTCATGTGATTATGTCCTTGGGCTCCCCATCCATCAGTCATATCTCCATGTTGTTACCTTAGGATGTAATTAGGTGCAACCATTTTTCATGTAGCAAAGCTGATGTACAAAACACGTGCGAACTGTTACATCTGGGGAAAGCATAAAGCCAAGTGACACCTTTATGTTGTATATCTTTCAGGTAGGGATCATCTTTTTGTTCTGGATTTGTGTAGTGTCTTGTAAAACATTACTTCAATTCCTGATTTCAGCTTTTAGTTTTGCTGCAATGCAAGTAATTTTGGTAGCAAAATCCTTTCGATGAGATCCAATCCATGGACTGGAGTAATGTAAATCCAGTTTGCATTACTTGGATGGCCTTTAAAACCATTTGAGATAAAAGTAATGGGCATTGGCTCATGGAGAATTACGTCTTCTAATCTTTTTCAGGTCAAGGGCTTTCTAGCAGCAGACTGTGTGAACTGGTAAGAGGACTAAAAGCCTTCCTGTTCACTGCCATTCTCAGAATTGTACACTAGATAAAGAGAGGGATATAGTGACCACAGAGAAATACAACCAAAAGAAATGCAGTGTGCAAAGTAGGTGAACCCAAGTCTGAATAGAGCAGGAGTTTAAACCAAAACATCCTAGAATCTTCAGGGACCTGGGAGCACCTCCTGTAGGTCTGTCTTTGCCCAGGTGCAATAAGAAATGAAGCTCTTCTTCCCAGGCACCAAGACAAAATAAGAATGGACAGCAGATGTATCATTTTTCCCAGCTAAGCAAATTTATGATGGACTGTTTCACTCTCACTTTACAAAGAGGAAAGAACAGAGTAGTACAGTCCTCTTGGCGGGGTTGTAACAGCCACACAGATCCTGATTGTCTTGCTCTCTGGGGGCGTGCTACCTTTTGTGCTCTTTCATAGATGATTAGCACTAAAACCACTAAAACGTTACCATCTCCAATTGAGTGAGAAGCCAGGGTCATATCACAGTAGTTCCTTGCTTCTGAATCAGTGATCAATCTGTTCTAGGAAGACAAAAATACAGAATAAATATTGTTGTTATTCTACACAGTAGTATTGTCTCAATCTGTTGGCTGTATGGTCTGTGAGATAGTGCACTGGTTAACATTGTAAAGACTCCTTTCAGAACCTGGAAAGTTAGAACATATATTATTTTAATGAAAACATAGATGTGGAGGCTACAACAAAATCCACAGGAAGATCCTAAATCCTCCAACACTTTGGATTTTTCATCAGCCTGGATTTGGATTGACCCTAATAATGTGTATACTTAGTGCTTAGAATCACATGTATAAGGTCCATAAAAAATACAATTTACCAGCTGTGCAAGTATTTTTCTAATGACTCAGACTCTCTGCTTTTTTGTTATTGTATAAAAATGTGATGCTTTTAAACTGAGCAGCATAAATTACTTTGTTGCTTCTCTGCTGCACTATAATGTAACCTTTCCCTGTGGTTATACATTTTAAAAGAGACATATAGAGAGTTCTGCGTATCCAGTGTACCTCCTGGAGTTCCACTGTTCTCTGCAGGTAGAGTGGTTTTTCGGCCCTTTTCCTATCATTTACTTCCTAATTGTCAAAGATATAAAATGCTTCTCTTAGCTGTTCACATGATGGGAGGCAAGGGAGACCTCTGCTTTCAATTGTCTTTCTCCAGTTGAAGGGATACCTTTAATTCATAAACACTTCATTGCTATGAAAAAAACAAACAGTGTTGCTGTCACAAAACATATCTTTTACAGACTGTTACCATAAAATAAGTTACCTTAATGGTAATTTACATAGATCTCCTATCAGACAAAACCTGGTCAAGAACACCTGCATCTGAGACAGTTTCTCTACAGGGAAGAATGTGGATGAATGAAAAATTTGTTTCCAAGCATGGAAGATAGCAATTTTGTTTTCTCATCATCAAGAGCCTCACTGAGATAAATAGGATCAGGACATGACAGAGCTCTGCATGTAGTGATTCTTGGCATAACTCAGTCAAAAGTATTGCATTACAAAATCATTAAACATTAGCTTTTTTTCAAGTTTTGGCACAAAGATTGCACCATGCCATCAATCATTAAAAGGTATGTGCAGAGTATAGCAAATGTCTCAATCAAAAGCAAAGTAAAAGATTCCTTTCTGTGACATGTTATTTACAGGGGCAAAATTAAGATAAAAGTACAATAAATCAAAACCTTAAACTGGAAGATACATAGTGTGGTTTTCCATGTAGGACCCATGACTTACTAAGTGTCCTTCTAGTCATGAAGCAACCGCCCCTTTAGTGGGTGTGAGTGAATCCATTCGCAAAAGGGCTATAGGATCGTATTTTGTGCTCACTTAAATGTATGGCTGAAGCATCATAAGGAGATTTGACTGTGGCTTAACAGGTATTCAATACACAAAAGGCAATCCTAAGGGCTAATTACTGCCAATACAATGTCTATTTCAAGAGGCAGTTTAATGTTGTTTATAATATACCGCATATTGTGCTGTAACAGCCCATCTTCCAGTATAATTTAACTTTTCCTGAGGTTCAGCTTATTGTTGTGTACATCTGTCCCTCTTTCAGGAAGTTAGAAGAAACTAACAACGTAATTGCAAGAGTTTGAAATGAAACATGAAAAAAGTGAATGCAGTTTCTTATATTAAAAAACAAATACATATTTTTTTAATAAAGTATTAAAAAATATTAATAAGTAATGCAAAAATGTAAGCATACAAACATAATTTTGAAATTATAAACAAAATTCATTTGTCCTCTGGTCATTCTTAAAAGATTTTCCATTATTCTAGAGAATTATATTTGTAAATGGTTCTTTCCTTAAATATTGCAATGCAAAAGCATTTATATTTTTTTAATTGCTTGCACTTCTATTTAACTGAAGTACAGTGTACATGCTTGGAAACCTAGCTTTCAATAGCAGCAAAGTATGTACATAATTAGTAATAGGGCCTTCAATCATTCTCCCTCTCATGTTCCACTGTTTTCCCGTATTCCAGCACAGTTATGTGCCCTTTAAGCTATTTTTATCAAGTGTGACAACTTTGAACTTGTTCCAAGACCATATTGCCTTAGATGTGACCTTCTGGTGTGGAAGTTAAATGTTCTCTGAAAATCTCGCATATAACATGTACTTCTCTATATTTACTCTTAATGTAATATCTTCAAAGAATACCAAAAAGTCAGTGAAACATGAACTTTTTCTATAACAGCCTTAGAGTCTGATCCTTTATACATGACTTCAGTAGGATTTACACATGTGTAAGGGCTGTGGACCATGTGTGCAAATATGGACACATGTTGTATCATATTAAGGTTCAGTAATAAGGCTGGCCAGGAAGCAAGGATTCTGTTTCGTGAAAAATTCTGAGGTTTTAGCATTTGGTTTCATTCTGATGCAGGGTGAAATCAAGACTTTTCAGCATGTTTTGAAAGCAAGAGAGTCTACAAAGGAGACGGATGACAGATGCATACTGGGGCTAAGTAGCTACCTGTCGTGGTGAATCCCCATTTCAGACACTGCTTCAAATCTGACAGCAAATCTGATTTAAACCTGGATGTGGCCTGGGCAAGATGAATTTCCTTGCTACCACATTATTTGTTGTCCATAAGCAAGTGAAGCCCTTCCTCCTCAGTCTGAGTGAAATTCCAGTCTGATGTTAAGGTGGGCAACTCTGGTCCTCTCTCAGTAGGACAGGCAGCACTGCTAGCTAAGCTTTTTGCCTGTGTGACATCATCTAGCTGTGAGCTCTACTGCATGCCAGAGAACCCATGTGGTGTGTTTGACCACAAGGCAGGTGACAGACTATGGTGCTCTACTCTGCTGCTGCCCCTCAGGACTCCCTAAACTTGTGTCCAGCAGCCACAATCTCCTCCACAGGCAGCAGTCACAAAGCAGAGTTTGGGGACCAATGGTGTGAAGATTTTAGATCTCAGGTTTTATAGCATGCCACAAGAATTCCCTGTCACTGGAGTTGTCTGTGTGTTTTAGCTACAAAATCTTTGTCCAAGATGTACCTTTCTAAAGTATCAGCTTTTCTCTGGGTTTACAAGGAATCGAGTATCGAAGGGAATAAATTATTCCATTTGATGAATGGTGTTTGGTCAGAAAAGAAATGCTGAATGATTACAAACACCATCAGCTCTGATTTTTTTCATTGGCCTCAAATGAAAGTAAGCACTATTTGATTTGTTCCTTTGAAAAAAGACAATGTTGCTAAAAAGATTTTGAGATACATATGCCTTTGAGATATATCTGTGTCACATAATCTGCAAATTGTTTTGTGTACCTGGAGCATTTTGTGTCCTACAAATATTGTCTTAGCAATGTGCTGATTTCTTCTGCAATAACGTGGTAGGCAATGACAGTAAAACAACTCTCACACAAATTATGTTTCCATTTGTATTATACTATAAAAATTAACTTTTCCAGGTTAGATATAAGCTCTAGTAAATATTAGCTGATAATTTAATTTAACTGAATATGTATTTGAATACTGATTTCATACAATAAAACCTCAAAAGAAATTCCAAAAAACTTGAGTGAAATTTTTATGGACAAATGGAATATAGCTTTGCCTGTGGGTTGAAAAATACTTGGAAATATTAATGGATGCCTGTCCTGTTCAGCTGCTTTACTGTCTGCAAGCACTGAACTGTGAAAACAGTAGGAAACAGTTAAAAATGAGTAAGAAAAATTTCTAGAAGAGGAAATAGAATTTGACTGCTACTGCTTGTTTTAAATTTGAATAGTTAGAAAATTGATGAACAGGAAAAAAAAATCTAAATTTTCTCTGAGTTTGTTTCCAAGACAGTTGTCTAAATTTAGTCTCCATGTTTGAAAAAACTCACAGACCCTATTTAAAATAAAAAAGTATTTCCTTACTTCATCATTTGTTGTTGGCATGACCCTAGACAAGTTTCTGGTACATTTTGCCTAAGGGCCAAAGTAATAATTCCATTCTGAATGTTAAATACTATCCAGCAATCTGTCCTAGATCTTGACATAAGAATTGCCAAAGTAGACTTTTCTTCTGTTCTTTTTTATTAAAACAGTATTTCAAAGGTTTATTTAAAAGAAAAAAAAAGAGGCAGGGAATTGGAGCTGCTCTTTTTGAAGACCAGATGATGGTTCAGTTTTAACATTTATGTGGTAGCACCAGAGAGGCATGACCTAGTCCAGCAGAGGCAGCTTAACAGATGATATGAAGTGTAGATGTTGAAGCTATGCTTCAGAGTGTCTGGTAAGTATTATAAGTATTATAAGATTATTCCTACTTTATAGATGTGGAAGCAAATCAGAAAGATCATAACTAGATTTTGACCAGGACTCTGTGTTAGAGACAGGACTAGAATTCAAGAGTCAATTGCTATGGAGTTGAATTCATTAACCCAAACTGCTCAGCATTCTGCTGCATACCTGCAGCTCCTGTGGCTGGTGGTCACACCAGTGCCCTCCCAGCTCTGAATGCAGCGTGTTTTGGCTCTCTGAACCAACTCACTCTGTTACCTACTGTGGGCACTTGCTCACATGGTTATGCTCTAACAGGGCTCAGTCAAAGTGAGGAATTAATTCTTTCCACAGAAATTCTCAGATTGAGCAGTTTCACCAAGGATATATTTTAGCATTGTATTTCCCCGCTATCTGTGCATTCTGACAAGGTGAACCAGCAAGACTCCTGCAATAATGCCCAGCTGATCATGTATAGATCTCCCCAAAATGATTTGGTTGCCCAGTGTTCCAGAGCTGGGAATGGCTGTGTGAGGGAGTATGACTGACCTGTGCTTGTGGGGAAGAAAATAGGGGCACTAATGCACAGTCATATCAGTAAAACAGTAGAAATACTATTTGAACAAAGAAACCTGTGAATGTGCATGGACTGAAAAATCTTTTGTCTGAAAGGCAGAAGTGCATCAATCTTCATGTCTTATCGGTCCACTAAGACATTCAGCAGCAGGGATTTTACAGTCAAGTCAAAACAAATAAGCAGAATGTTTTAAGGCCCTTTCTTTTTAAAAAGCTGGAGGACCTAAATTTGTCTTTACTTTGATCTTGGTGTGTAGAGGCAAATGCCAACCAGTAGAGGGAGCGCATGTCAACTGGAAGTCTATTGCCAGAGCTCTACTGGCTCAACTAATTACTCTGCTGACAAATACAGCCATGTTGGCAAAATAAATAAAGAAGATAAATCCAGGCTTGCCTTCTGGAAAAGGTCAAAGATGATCAGAAAGGAACTGATACGCACATACACAACTGAACTGCCCTAGCGGAAGTATTTCCATATTTAAGAATTGCTGGATTTGAGAGAGAAATGTGTCAGCTGTGCTCTCATGTACATCACTCAGCTCATGAGATCAACAGCAGATTCCTTGCCGTGCCTCTCCTACCTGCGGTTTGCATAGGGATCACTTATGTATGTAGTACAAGTCATTTCTTCCTGTAAAGAGGCCATGACCGTTAAATATTTTTCTCTTTTACTCCCTTCTTTTGCCCTCTTTTGGTATTGCTTTTTCTTAGTTCTCCTGCTGCTCTGTTTGCCAACTGTCCTTCTACCCTCTGTTCCTCAGGCACTAGATTACAAAGCAGATTGGAAGCTGTAGCGGTCTGGCTGCCGGCGGCACCCCTGCGGCTCTTGGGTCGCTCACCCTGCTCGCAGAGCAAGTACCAAGTGACTCCAGCCGTAGCTGGCTGCAGCTGGATCTGTTGGCAGGAGCCCTCAGCTCTGGGAGAAGTAAGGTTTCCCTGCCACAGGACTCTTTCTGCCATCTTTTCCTGCTCCCTCTGACACTGGACCACAGCTCCAAATAGTTGTCTTGGCGTGAAGGCTGCACAGCCATTGCCATAGAGTGACTCACAGGGGCTGCATGTGGGTATCTGGGAAGCACTGATTGATCCAAGAGGGACTTGCTGTTCTTCCTTAAGTTTAGCATTCATGTGGGATTCTTTTCCTCCCTTTTTAGCTTTTTCACCCTGTCCTTGTTTTATGTAGTTCTCTCTTTTCCCACCCCCCACCCCTTGGCTTATTATGCTGTTTATCTGTCCCCATTGACTCTGATTTTCATTCTTCTCCATCGCATTCTTTACCCTCTACTCCCTATTTTCTATTGTTCTTTTTATTCTCATTGTCCCCCCTTTTCCTTCTTCCTTGTTTTTGTCTCTACCTCTTCAGTACTAATCCCATCTCCAAAGTGATATCTCACACCTTCATTGCACCAGAAAATAGTCCTGTTTGCAAACTCACATCTATTTTTCTTTCTTCTGCTGGACATGACACTTAAAACACCTTTGCTTCCTTGAAGGGCTCTGATAAACGTTGCAAATATTTTTTTTAAATGGTTAGAGTGAAACAAGTGTTTGAGAAATATTGATCCAACAAATTATTTTCTCAATAATGTTTAATATATTTGCTTCTCTTCAAATAGTCATTGAATTATGTTGTAGTATACTGCAGTCTTAACAGCAATCAATTAACACATAAACAATAAATTTAGAATCATTAAAATTAAATTGCAAAACTTATTTGAAATTACAGTTTTCCTGATCATATGTGTAAGTTACATGCCTGTACACAGAAACTAAGATGGTAGGTATAAGTATTCATTATTTTCTTTTTTAAAATCTGTCCTAGAGTGTGACTTTTTGCAAACAATAATTAAAATTATATAATTTTGCAAATTATTATTTTTAGTTCATTACTGAACCAAAACCAGAAAGCTTGTGCCTTTCCACACTATTAAGACCAACAGAAGAGGTATAAGTGATAGTTTTATTTACTTACTATAATGGGACAAGAGACCATTAGGCTTTACATAGTATGAAGTAACTAATATTATTCTTTTCCATCCTTTTCTTTCTTTCTGAGACACTGTTGCTTGATCTTTTTAAACAACACTAGGTCAAGTCAGTTATCTAAGGAATAGTTTGCTAGAGAAAACAAAAAAACATTGGTGTCTGACAGTCTTCAAATGCACTTTGTACCTTGTTTTTTTAGTGTCAGCTATTGACAGATCTAGTTGGGCAAATTTCTGGTCCTATCAGCAACAACAATTCAATCTTCTATAGTACTTTTCACATCACAGCACATTGCAAATAGCATTATCATCCCTCTGTTGATAGCACAGGAGGTTGGGGTGGGGATAACTGACAGGTTATAGGTAAGGGAAAAATTTGACTGGAAGAAATAAATTTCCATCAGGAAACAAATATAAAGTTACATCTTTCAGTGACATTTCTCCACCACCAGAGAAATGTTACTTGTTACTTGAAGAACTTTTCAAATCTTGCTGAAATTCTCCATCCTATGATCTGACTTTAGATATAGTTGCAAAAATAGTGAAATTAGGGTAACTGACACTTAACTTCTACTGACACTGTTTTGGCTTAGTCAGGTCTTTCCTTCCCCCCCCCCCCCCCTTCTTTTTCTTTTCTAAAATACAAGTTCAGTCTCTGAGGAAACATTCCCTCTCTACCACACAAGTGGTAAATAAAATCTACAAATAAATTCTATTTCCCCAAATGTATTGGATACAAAAAAATGTATTCATTAGTGTGAGATATAAAAATGTAGACTCACACTTCTGAAATCTATGGCTGTTCCTTTCACACTTGTGCCAAAGGCAAACAAACATAATTCTCCCTGGCAGCTGGACGACATTCCAAACAGCCACCACATTAATTCACTCACCTCCATCAGCCTCCGCCTGCAACCTGCACAGCTTGCTGCCAGGAAGCCTGGCAATAAATTCCAACTCTAAATACCAAACAAGGTAGAAAATACCATACAATGCATTATTCCAAATGACAAAATGTGCTTGCTCGATAGGGATACTGAGCAAGGGGCTCTTCTACTGCCTTTTGGAGTTCCCCTTATTGCCCTGGTGGAGGTTGGCAGTTGTCACAGAAAATATAGGTTTGCACTGGCAGATTAAGTCTGGATTCATTGCTTAATATTTGAGTCATTTTGCTAATGCAGTCTATAGCTAGATATTTGATTAAAACTAAGATTTTTTATGTTGATGATTTGCAAACTAGTGATAACACCTGATATGATTATGAGGGATCAAGCCTGGAATTTCTGTGTATTCAACTGCTTCTGGATAAGGGTGTTGTGGACATCATGTTGCAGCTCTGCAACATCTCTGGGTGCAAGGCTTCCTATTTTCTCTACAACAAAATGTATATGAAAATGTGGGTAAGTTCCAAACAATAACACCATCTATCATTATAGATGATCTTTATTTACTTTATAGATATGTTAGTTTTTGGTTTGGGGTTTTTTACATATCTGTGTACGTACACAAAACTATTCCCCTTTTCTCTCAGTATTTGAGTTGTTTTTCTTTTGATTTCAAGATGAAAACCAAGAAATAAAAATAATTCTGTTCTAGGAAGAAAAGGAGTGCACCTTTCTTGCCTAAACAGCAACTGCAAACAAAATGGCCACTATCTCAGGAGACAGATAATTTCTCATCAAGTTAAAGGTAGAGTATTTGATAAAGGCATCACAAGTTCAAAGGTTTTCAAATACAGGCTCGTTCCATGGCTTTTTCACTTTTAATCTTTTTCAGGAAAGTTGTATATTCTGAAATGAAATTAAAACTGTGTTAATTTTGTTTTCCCTGAAATAATTCTCAGGAACTCAGCCTGAAAGAACACCCAGCAATCTTAAGTTTTCCAGCCTCTCGCATTCTTATAAGTATGAAGATCTGGGCTGGAAAACTTAAGAGAACAGCTGTTGAAAAAGGTTATGACTGGTTTGGCTTAAGATTGCACTCAGCACACAAGTCAGCCATTCTGTACATTCCAGCCAAAAGTAAGTGGAGCAAATGGGATAGTAAAGGAATAAAATCATCCTCAGAAGTGTATCAGGCATTTGGAGTCTCAGAAAAATTTTACTTTGTGTTTTGAGCAAAGTTGCTGACAATAATTTCATGCAAACTGCTTCCACCCATGTTAGTTTTACTAACTTAGTGTTAGTTCACTGCCTTTAGGGATAGTAAAAAGCTCCCTCTGTTTGAGTAGTCTTCTATCTTAACTTGATATTCTTAGAGTTTTGCAAAGCTGATAGAAATACAGAAGTTCACATAGAACTTAGGTTCACACAGAACTTGGATTCACACAGTATTTGGATTTCAGCCAAACCTGAGATAAAATTAGCTTCTGTATCATCAAAAGTAGCTCATTTTTGAACAATAGGATAAGTAGTACTTTAAAATGTATTTTACACTTTAGAGAAGTGTTACAGTCAGGAAAATTTTATACCCTGTAGATCTATACATTTTTCATGTATTCTTTGAGTGAACACCTACTCCTCACTACACTAATGACTTATTTTCACAGCTTCTTTTTCTAAGGATAGAGAGGTCATTCATATGATCTCCACTTTTCTTGTTCTTTTTGAAGTTGCATTATGATCTCCACCTCTAGGCTGTTTACTGTGTCAAGTGGCTGTGGTTTCTATAGAATCAGAACTACAGTGAGCTTTCTAATAGAAATTGAATTCAACCCTATTTGCTTCTACTGCCCAATTGTAATTGCACTACATTTCCTGCCACTGGATGGAGTTTTGTTTTTAGGTTACAAACTCTGCAAATGTCTCCCTTTTTTTTTTTTTTTTTTGGTTTGACAGCACAGTTGAAAACTTTCCCTCCATAAATTTGATTTAGTCCACTGTCCACTAGGACTAATGTTTTACAGTTACATGCTTTTCTACTTTATGATTTTCTTCATCTCAGAATAATTTAAACTGTTTTGTGGGCTTCCTAAAGTACCAGTGTAGGGTAAGGAGCTATAGGGTCAACAGGTCTTGCTATAATGGCTAACTAGACAAGGACTAAGTGCTTCAGTCCTTTCACATTTAGTACTCCTGTTGACCTCGACAAACCGTAAGGAGATGGTTTAAACTGTCTTCACCTCAGAAAGGGCATTTGCTGGGCAAAGAGAGCTGAAGACAAAACTGACTAATCTGCCTTTCCAAGTCTTCAAGTGTCTCAGGTTTTTTTCATACCAGCTGCTGAGCTTTAAGTAACTTTGCTTTCAGGATATTTTTAAAGTTAATTTTTCTTTAAAGAAATGACACTATTGTGCTGTATTTTTGTTCTACCTTCTCAGTGGAGATCTACAACCTGAATTCCAGAATAAGAGTTGCTTTTGGTTTGGGAGGATGGTAGTGCTCAGTTTTGAAAAGTCTCAAGATTTTATCTTGAGTTTCAATATTTGCTTCTTCCTTTATAACTGCCATTCTTGGACGTGAATGAACTCATGACCGTTTTAAGCTGCTTTTTCTTTGCATGCATTTCTACCCCTCACATTTGTAACATCTGAAAATACAAAACCACAGATTTGATCAAAGATTAGAAGTTTAAAAATTCCATTTTATTTTTTCTGGAACTTAAGATTTTTCAGACAGTCTCATTATTTTTGACACCTGTAGGATGCCAGGTTTAGGGCTAACAAAACTATATGTTTCAACATGATTTGAAAACAAGGGACTTAGAGCCTTAAAGAACAGCTGACAAAAAAAAGACACAAAAGAAAAAAGAGGGGAAAAAAAAGAAAAAAAAAAGAAAACACATGCACAACCCCCCCCAAAAAGATACTTTTAAAAAATGTCTTTGTAACTCAGTTATTCTTTACCAGGGCAAAAATTAAGACCCTTATTTTTCATTTTTGATGACTTTCATGTCATATTGCTGAGTTTACACATCAAAAATCTTTTTTTTTTCCATCTGCCAACCTGAGATTTGAAATTAAAAAATATTGATTGTGCCTCATAGGTCATTGCTGGTAATAAAGATTCCACAGAGGAAATTAGCTGACAATTTGGTTGATGACGTACAAAACAAAATAGAAGCCAGCTCGCCCTCGCAGAGCTCCCTGGATCTGCAGTGCTAACAACAGTAAAAACAGGCTTTTGGTCAGAAAAGTAAGCAGCTCTAATTCCAGGGTATGCGGGGAACAGCTCTGCTGAGTAAGAGTGTGTTCTTTAACATTGCTGCCCATAACTCTGCTTTAAGCCCCCAGTGCTCAGCACTGGGGCAGCTGAGTTGTGTTCCAGCAGCAGCAGCTGCACCACCAGCCCCAGTGTCGTCAGGCTGAGCTCTTCTCTGCTGGAGGGAAAGTGAAAAAGAGAGATACCGTGTTTTGGGTGGTAAGGTCCTTCAAATCAAAATGCCAGCAGGCACAAGATGTGCTCTGTTCGATTGGAATTAGTCACTGGAGCAAACAGGACTCAACTCTTCTGGGCTGCTGCGTGACAGCTGGGATTATCTCCATTATGAGCAAGAGCTGGTGTTTTCCTTTCTTCCTGTACCTAATAAAGAAACTGCAGTCACTTAAAGAAAGAAGCCTTCTTCAACTCAGGATTATTTTTCTTAAATAGTCTTCACATAAAATTTCATCTGTGTCAAAGAATCTTTGGAGATTTGAAAATGGTTGTGGCTCTGTCCACAGATGAGGGAGAACAAGGCATGAATCAGGACTACGAATTTAAGTTTGTTCACAGTCTGTTCCTTGGGAAGAGCAACTACATGCATGAGCAGCTTGCAACCCCTTAGAAGGTTAAAATTTTGCCTGTGGCAAGGATTACTTTAGTGAAAATGCATTAATAACATGGGTTTGTCTGCAATGATATAGTCAGGTGTCTGACTCAGTAGTATTACCAAGAATAATTAACTCAGCAACGGGGAAAACACACATGTACACAAATGAGGTGCTGATGTTCATGAGATAAATCTCATTTATCATCAACTGTCTCACCTGCCTTCTGCCCTGCATGCCATCCTGGCCTCTAAGACTAATGTGAAACAGCCTGAAACATGTTAAGGACCAAACAACCAGAAATATGTATTTCTAGATAAAGGTTTTCTTTCCACTTCAGAGGTGGAAAAAACATAGGTCTTGGATGAAGTGGTATTTAGTGTTGCATCTGGGATAGATTCAGTGGGGGGAACAGTGCAAGAGAGGGAGAGCACTAGAGATAGCAGGCTGCAAAAATATGGTATTATGAAACATGGAACAGCTATTTCGGGGTCATTTTAGAGGATTTCTAAATCATAAAGTGTTCTCTATTAAGACACCTAATTTGACTCATGTAAAATCAGTAGCCTGATTTAGTGAAAATACATTCAGAATAAAATAATATGTAATGTTCAGATGCAGGGCTTCAGGACTACTGCAACCCCCAGCCTTTTGGAACTAGTTTCGTTTGTACATCCAGTAAAAAAATCACAGATGTCTGTCACTGAAAGAAATTAACTTTATGCAGTTTGTTTCTTCCCACAAAAGTAGACAACCATATCATTCCTTTTGGGCATTTGCCAAATCCTTCGGGATAATCAGATAGAGATGCCTTGGAGTTGTGAAGAGTTGTAGTTCTGCTGTTAACCTACAGTAGCTCTGTTTTATTTTTTTTATACTGTGAACCTTGCTTGAGGAATGCCTGCTCTGTGGATTTTATTTTCTCCTTCCTGACAGGATTCTGTATACCATTCCATACTGTGTTGGCTTGCAATGCAGTGGAGCCATATGAAGTGACATTACTGACTGCAGGAAGATCCCTGTAGAGATCAGCACATATTGCCCTCAAATATCTTCTGAAGCAGCAGGAGACATTCTCATTGCAACAGGCAAGAAGAGACAGTGATGTGGTGTAGTGCTTCTTATCAAATAGGCTGGAAAAGAGGAACCTCTCTCTCTCTCCTTTCAACAGAGGAGAGGGAAACCTTTGCTTCACTTCTGAAAATATTTATGGAGGGAAATAAAAGGACTAACTCCAGTAACATCTCCTGTTACAGAGCTACAGCCCTGAGTCAGGCAACACTCTTTTGATGTCAAATGACAACACTGGGAATTTTACTGAGGAAAAGCTACAGAATTTGGCCCATTTAAAGTGACTAGACTATTTTCAATTTGCTTTTCCAAGCCAAATTCTTTTTTCTTGTTAACATTCATGCAAACCCATAGAGGAAGTGAGATTAATTCATTACTCCCTAGGTTTACACTGCTGTAAAACTTTAGTTTTCTAAATTCCATGAGTCGATTTTTAGGGCCTTATTTTGTTATCATTTTAGCAAACATTCTGAATCCCTGGGAAGTTCATCACCTGGCAGATTTTTTCTGGGGAGTTTAATACAGTAAAGGAATCAAAAACCACTTAAGTGGTTTTACTTGAGACTACAAATATCGTGGAGGCACAAGTTTTGCCAAGTGGTTAGCTGGAGGCCAAATTCTGCAAATCCTAAAATCACGAGAGTATTTCTTTCACTTGAAAAAGCTCACAGTGTGAAGGACTGCTCATTTGAATAGGGATCTCCAGGATCTGGCCTTTTCTGAGAAGGCTGAATCATGGTTTTGCTGCATGTAGTTAACCTGGATTTTGTTTAAAGAGATCCATCAGGAAAGTGGAAACAGATTTTTCTTAACTAAGTACTTACAGTTGAATTTAAAAATGCTGCCCTTGTCAGAGGTTAAACTGTTCCCTGCCTCCCTTATAAGCATTTTAAACTATCTATATTATATACTGTAAATAGGAGGTACAAGGAATGAGGGCACAATCTAAGTACAAGAAAACGTAAAATGAAAGGGCAGTTTCGTGGTCCCTATTAAAATGTATTTAAAGCCCATGCATCTGCTAGTGTTTAACCAACAAAAAGTATGGTTTCACACCAAAAGAACAATCTGTTCTGTGAATTAATGCATTATAAGGCCTTAGTAACAATGGTGAGCACTTAACACATGAGCAAAGTCAATGGCTGTGTGCATATTAATGCAGATAATGCTTCAAAACTGGAGTAAAAAGTATATAGAATAACTGAACATGGTTCTGGTAAGAAGTAGATCAAAAAAAGGCAAAATACCTGAATGACTGTGGTAAAATAGATAGAGATGTGTACGCTTAGAAGTGGCATTCAGAAGACTAAGCCAAATTTCTAATTTCCATAGCATTCCTTTCTGTCCGGTTGGACAGAAATAAAAAATCTGGCAGCTTAGACTTATCTCCATTGCTTACTTTCTCAAAGGTCTTGACTTGTTTTCTGCATGGAGAGAGTTAGAACTTTTTCCTGGGTGAGTGTAGCTAGAAATGTTTATATACACATCACTGAACTATTGTGCCTCCTGTCCACTCTCCCTCAATGTCAATACACCCTACATAACATAACAGAAATGCAGCAGCCTAATTAGCTACAGAGAGGTAACTGTGTGTTAATAAAAGGCCTAAGAAAAACAAAAATATGTCCTCCAACAGGAGTGCCTGCATAAACATTTGTTCCCAACCCCTCAGGCTTTACATAAAAATATAGTGCATCTCTTCCCTAACAATATATATAAATAAATGGATACAAACCTCAGTCAATTTTTACTCTTTAAAAAAAAAATATTCACTGGCTTATTATTCTGCTTTTCTTCTGCTTATTTTTTTTTTCTATTTTCCTCTATTTTGCCCTACAGTTTCCTTTAGTTTCTTCCCACCATTCTAGATTTCTGGCACAAATTTTGTTACATTTTCATTTCCCTACTAATTTTCTAATTTTCAATTCTGTTTTTACTCTATTTTCAGTTTGCACATCACTTCATTTCCTCTACCTATCAAGTTTTTATTCTATATTCTGCTTTTTTTTTGTTCCACTTTTTGTAGCCTCTCTCCTGACTGCCCTTTCTTTGTTTCATTCACCTCCACATCCTTCTTCTCCCTGGCTCTTTACTCCCTTTTTTTAGCTTGTGCTCCCTTTCCCTGCATCCTTTATGTTTACATCCTACCTGTACTTGGACATCCTTACCAAATAGTATGGAACTGTCTCAGGCAAGTCCAGGAGGGAAGATATTCTTTTCATATTTCCCTGTAACTGATATGAAGGTAATCAACTGCTCAAGGAATAGCTGAGAATTTCCCTTAACATGGTAAAATCTGTGAAACTTTTAGGAGATGAGATTCTTTTCTTGAAAGTAAATGGGGCTAGTAACAGTGATGCACAAGTAGAGCTAGAAAGAGCTTTTCAAGGGAGCTTGTCAAGGCAATGAAGAAAAAAGTTGTCC
This sequence comes from Manacus candei, assembly GCF_025592945.1. Lineage (NCBI taxonomy): Eukaryota > Metazoa > Chordata > Aves > Passeriformes > Pipridae > Manacus > Manacus candei. Next base: position 3,964,497 of record NW_026138067.1, on the reverse strand, counting down.
AAACTAAAAAAAAAAAAAAACAAAACCAAAAAATCCTCAAACAAGTAAAAAAGCTGAACTAAAATCATAAGAGAGGTAGCAAGCAGCTGCAACTGTGTAGTGCATTTTACATCAAAAGAGCGATAACCCCCAAACAAAAAGTCCTCACCCTGGAAAACTCCCAACTTACCAAAAACAATTTTAAAAATTGGCTTTATGTTGTTTGCATTTCTTCAATCTCTTCACACCGTTTCTTTCCTTGTAAATTTCCTATCTTCTTGTATTTTGAGATTTTTCCTCTTACAATGTGCAATAGTTGGTTTCCTCTACTTTTCCTCTCCTTTTAGTGTACTGTCCCTCTTTGTCTCTCTGGATCACTCCTATAGCTCCTTCTCCCTGTGTTCCTTACTCTGACTCTTCATGTATTCTCTTTGTACTAATATTTTAACCCAGGAGTATCATCATACTTTCAGCACCATAGAGGTCTTCTATGATGGCTTCTTCCCTTGCCACAAATTATACATTCATGCTCTGCTGGCTTAGCCACAAAACCCGACTCTCTTTCTCTTACATGAGATCTCGTTCTTTCCTATGCACACACATTGCACCAGCACTTCAAAACTAAACCAAATATGTGGATACACAATGATTTTCCCAATACGTGTTTGTCATGCAGGCTCAAACCCTGCTTTACAGGCTCTATGCCAGACCCAATTTATGTGGAAATACAATCTCCTACTGTTTAATTTCTCTTCAGCACATGTACCCCCCTTTCTTCTAGATAATTTTTCCACATGTGCACAGAACCTCCTTCTCATGTCCGTTTCTGCTTTCCTATTAGATCCATACTCAGAAGACTTTTAAACAAAGATGTTCGGCTTTTGAGTTATAAAATATCAGCTAGACTGAAAGTAGTTGAGTGAGTGTTGTGGTGGACAGGTTTGCTCCTCTAGTTTGGAAAAACTCTCCAGATTTTCTCAGGAGAGGGGGATTTATTTTTTTATTTCTGAAAGGAGCAAAGATACTCTTTGAAAAGTAGGGTTTTGATAGCATCTTGCTGAATAACTGGGCTTGACCAGTATTCTTACTTGATCTTAGGAGGAAACTCATTTGACTTTTCAAAGGACAGTACTTACAGTATGCTTTTATCACACTTGGTTTTAGGCTTTTGTTCCTGACCTCAGGTATGTCAGAGAAGAAATTACAAACTGAGGTAAGAGTGGTTTCATGACAGAAGTTAGGTTCCTCAAAGCAGTGCAAGAAAGGATAACAAATTGATAACCATCAATTCTTGTGAGACTAATGGCTAAGGTGTAAATACTACAGCTCTAGCAACTCTTCTTCAGGGCTTGATTTTATCAGGACTTAGGGAAAATTATTTTAACTTTTCTCCAGGGAATCTCCTCTCCTCTTGCACACCCAGCTGAGGACAATATGGAGATATGACTTCCAGCCTTTGTGCTGGAGCAGTTTTTTGCAGCCTGCCTAATGTCCTGACAGTCAGCAGAGTATGGTCAGCATTGCAGCTTCACTGAGGAAAGGCAAGCACTTGGTTGCAGTCCAGTCCAGCTGGGCCCTGAGCCTGTGTGACCGATGAGCCAGAGCCCTAGTTCAGGCACACACCAGCTACCCAGTGGAGATACGGTGGAAGTGTTTCAAAGAGTGCTTTGCCAGCAGCCCTTCAGAGTTGTAGCTCTTGGCCTCTGCAATGTTCCCCTTGCCAACACCCTCTCAGCTCCCGTGAGACTTTTCCCTGTTGCTTGCTGAGGTGCTTAAAAGGAGAGTATTGACTCTTGTTTATCAGACCTGCCTGTTGCCCTATGTCTTCTCTGTTCAATGCCTCCACCACACAGCTAAACTGTGTGATCCAATCCACGCGTGCTCCCTTCAGCCCTCAAGCTGTTCTCTGGCTTCCTACTCAACCTAGCACAATCTATCTTACTCCTCAGCTTCACCGGGAAATTCTTAAAAGGAAAAAGAAACTATTCAGCTCTTCAGACTGCACTTAGATGTGCTGGTGTGTGTGTGTTTGGTGTGTCCCAGGATTTTCATACCTCAGAGGAAAACTGGGGAGCTGGTTAAAATACAAGGCAGGTCTCTTCTGGATAGATTGCTGAAGTTTCTTCTTAAAGGAAATGGAGGTACAATGCAGCTGAGGAGGAAAGTCCTATGTACTGAGAGCCCAACTTAATATGGGGTTCATATGCAGTTATGTTGCTTGCTTAATTTCAGGACCTCCAAACTGTTTCCAGGGTCACCAGTTTAGGGGTAACCTTAGTTCATCATGCCAGCTAGGGAAGGTCACAATGCCCATCATCAAGCAATGTTGAAAAGCTTGCACCTTACTTGCAACCCAGGAAAGTCGATGTTTTCTCTCTTACAAATAATTCTTGCTTTATGGTGAACTTACCACCGGCTGCCGGAAGAGAGGAGCCCCGAAGAGAAGATACAAGGACTCCCTGAAACAACATCTCAGCCTTGGCCATACTGATCACCATAACTGGTCTACTCTGGCCTCCAGTCGGGAGGCCTGGAGACACACCATCTATAACGCTGCCGTTTCCTTTGAGAAAGCATGCAGGATCACTCTTGAGGAGAAAAGGCAATGCAGAAAGAATCGTACCTTGCAGAATTTACCACCTAAGGAGTCTTTCTGCTGTGCCTTTTGCAATCGGATATGTCTATCTCATATTGGCCTCATTAGCCACCAGCGTACTTGTAACAAACGTGGATAGAGCCTTCCTAAATCTTCGTTCACGAAGCCCAGCCATGAATGAAGGAAGTGGGATAGACTTGGACAGCACCTCTAAGACCAGGTGCTTGTTTTACAGCCATCTATGGCCAGTCTCTGGTACCAATTGGATGAAACTGTTAATTAAATGTTTGTATCATTTCATAATGAAATACCAGAAACTATTAATTAAATGTTTGTATCATTTCATAATGAAATACAACGTGCTTGCAACAAACAAACGTGGGTAGTGCCCTTCCCAAATCTTCGTTCGTGAAGCCTAACCATGAGATGAGACCAGGCACATTCTAAGTATCTTATTATTTACATAAAATGATGTCACATTCTTTTTACAGTCACTTAGTTTCTCTTATGGTAAGCAGTTTTCAGGTTGATTCATCTGTGTACCAGCTATGCCACAGAATAGACTCTTGTTCAATAGGTTTTGTTATGGGCTTGATATTGCTTTGGTTTAAAAGCTGCATAGTAGTGTCTTCCTCCTCTCTTATGTGTGTGAAAAGGCAGGTACACACAATGTCACTGTAGTCTGAACTCACAGAAAGCCCCACAAAAGCATTGTTTGATCTCATGCATCAAATAATGTCCAGGAGCTTAGGACACGTCTACATTACCGATGAAGAAATTTCTGCCTGAGCTGGCATGGTTGATAAGTGGTAGAAATGTGCCTGAACAAACAAGTTCTGCCTTACGCCATCCTGCTGCCAGGCCCTGTCTAGCTCATTTGCACAGCAGTGATCTGTGCCCTGCCAGCTTGCTGATGTGGCTCACTGTGAGCTGAGGGATCACTGCTTGGCTCAGCATGGAGACAATGCTAACGAGATCTGACTCCCAAGGAGTGCTGGCGGACAGGAGGAGGAGATGCAGAAGAGAGAAGGAAGGCTGACTGCTGTCTCGTTTTTTCCATTACATTCTCATAATCTTATTTAAATATATTTTAATTACTTATATTTATGCTTTTCCATAATATTTTTTTTTCTTTCTCTTATTACACTACAGAAATATTTACTGTTATTTCTTCCAAGAATCTTGAATGCGTGGGAAACCCTTGGTGCAGCTACTGAAGAAGAATGCTATAGGAAGCAAACTTCAGCATAATGCTGCTGTCACAGCTATCAGGAAACTTATCCCACACCTTTAAATGTAATGACTATAACAAGTAGGCAAGTATCTAATATGATACCATTGAAATTGAATTGAGGCACTGCACTGAAGACAGAAATATTCCATAGTTTTTAAGTCAAGGCCAGTCTTACCAACAGGATTAAAACATGCACTAGAAAGAGTGTCTGGCAATACAGTTGTGAGTGTATGTTTGAAGGCAGAAAGTCATAAACAACTTTAACAAAAACTTCTGACTCTGCAAAGCAATTCTATTTTGTATATAGAGAACTAATTTTTAGCCATAGCAGTCCTGCAGCATGAAAACAGTGAAAATGAGCGAGAAGTACTTTGACAGACAGAAAATTCAGCCATATACCATTTTTAACCAGAGATTAAAAAAAAAAATGAACCTCTGCCCAGTGTATGTGTGAAGTGGATAGTTTTCCTTTTTTTTATTCCTATACAGATGGTTTCAAGGCAGGGATTTGGAAAATATCTGAAAACAAACTTCACAAGACCAAAGCTTTAAAAGTGCTTGTGTCTAGCTTTCTGATAGGGTAGCCAGACATCAGGGAAAAATTTTGCTTGCCTCTCAAAAATATTGGAGCTATCAAGATGAATTGGGCACAGAAGATAGCGTATGTAAGGGCAGCTGGATGACTGAAAATAGAAACTCTTGAGAATAACTCAGAGCCATTTTGGAAGAGAATTCTGTATCTGGGGAGCTAGAGGCACAGCAGACTGGCCAAACTATAGCAAGGATATGAAGGAACCTGGTGAACAGATGTGAGACATGTGGGGAAATGTGGTCCGAACAGCAAAAGAGGCTATGAAAAACTGCAGCATCCCTAGCAGGCTTGGAGCATGGTAGGAACGGACCTCTTGAGAAAATGCATGCAAGAAGTTACAATCTGGTGCTAGAAGATACTTACACAGTAAGTACTTGAACATCTCTTGCAAATACAGAGTTAAAGCCCTGTCACAGCTGAGTGTAAACTTAGCCCATATTATAGCTTTGGTTCTGAGTTGTGTTGAGTTGCAAATTGAGACTGTTTCCCAACTGAGAGAAAGTAACTTAACCGCAGGTTGCCTTGCAATGAGATTCTATCTCCGCAACCAGTACTGAATAAAGAAATACAGTAAAGATGCCTGAACAGCATCATGAGGCTGCACACAACATTGTATGCGTATTTCTTCATCCATAGCCTCAGCATCGCTGTCACCAGTAGTGGTAATAAGATGAAGAAGAATGGTGTGGATGAAAAGATGAGAACTCGCTACCACAAAAAACCTAATTGCCTTCTAAACAGGAGACTTTGTTGTAACTGGGAATCTCCCCAGGACAAACTGTGATCTTGAAAAAATTCAGGCCATTGAAGAAGTAAATTCTTGTTGATATAATACAGCAGTGGGCAAGCATGTGTTTCTTTGAGACATTATTACAACACTGAGTGATTGGCATTGCTATGAAGGATAGTAAAATCTAGCTACACTGAGATATGAGACATTGAGAAATTACAGCCACCGGAAGGACTGATTGCAAGACAGCCTTTTGGCACCATCAGAAGATAAACACTCATTAAAGTCCTATGGAGTATATTCAAGACCCTGTACTACAGCACAGTGTGGAGCAACACATCTCCAAGCCCTGAGGAAAATATCTTAGATCCTACACACAGTTAAGAAAAGAGAAAGAGAGAGATGAGTGTGTTAAAATATGTATGATGTTAATGAATTTCAGACTTCAAGGGTGTGTAACAAAATGCTAAGCACATAAATTGGCTGTGGTATTTGCAATTAATTTTGGCATCTCAAATAAATACAGTAAATGGGACATTAATATAAAAATAGTCCCTATGGGGACATTGTCACAGGTTAATCTACTGTATAAAATATCTGTCTTTACCCTGTGCTGTTTGCTGATATCAGTAATATCTGTGAATTGAAGACCTATCCATGCTGCCACGGGAAACACAATGCAAGTATCAGCAGCAATACCTACACCAGCTTTTATCTAAATATTTCATGCAACAACAGTGACTATACATAGGAACAAGGTTTAGCACAAGCTTCACTAATCTCCTGGGGATGAGTAGCTGGTTTATGTAGGGGCCTGCGCAACTCACAAATTACTGATGACATTGTCTAAAATTGTGTGAGGATGCTTACTCATTCTCCAAAATGAAGTGTAAAGTGACTTGAGGAGACAGTAGTCAGAGAATTCAGCATGTAAGGCTGAAGGAATACTGCCGGGCTATTGAATTGTCTTGATTATCTCCCTACCCTTGCATAAAAAACTGAATGATCCCATGCTTTCGCTCTCATGTAGACATGGAGAAATCTGCCTCCAGGCACCCCTATGCCTCTCCATGTGCTCCTGATATACAATCTTCTAGGACTGGTGGTGCTCAGGGAGGGTGTGCCAGAGGACATCCCTCCCCCTGGCCCAGCTCCACAGCACTGTGGAGTGGTAGGGAATAAGTTCTGCTGTGGGTGGAGCCACTCATCACTTTCTCTCCTTGATTCCCTGCTCTGGAGTGGGGCACCTGAAACTCAGTCCTTTTGCTCCACTAAGCACTAAAGCTGTTGCACACAACCACATACACAGACATAAATGAGTCAGGTAGCGGGCAGAATTCTTTCCTGCACTCAAGTCCAGTTTTGTTCAGCTTGTATATAATTTGGTCCTACATAAGGAAGCTAAAATCTTCTAATATATACATGGGGTTTTTTACTTCTAAATTACTCTGTATATTTCAAACTTTGACTTACACTCCGAATGCTGATGGTCATTAACCTGCTGAATGTAACCTCTCAATGGGCACTTCATCCAAAAGGGATCCAAAGGATACAAGAACATGTACAAAGAGCAAGGAAGATGATGTCACTGCTACACTTAGCATTGGTAGGACTCATGATGGACTACGATTTATTCCTGATGCTTACAATCCATGGAGGATGCTAAGGGATTACGCAGACTATGAAGAAGAGCCATGGGACTGATTAAACCATTAGAAAACATGTTTTATAGCAGTAGACTGTAAGAGTTTCATCTGTTGTTTTAAAAAAGAAGAGGCTAAGAGTTGAGATGATCACAGACTGTATCTATGGCAGGAATATGATTTTGATAAATAAGAGTTAGTCAAGCAGACAAAGGCATAATACGATTTAATTGCTGGAAGCTGAATTAAGGGAAATTCAAAATAAAAATAATGCTCAAAAATGTAAGGGCAAGGATAGTTTTTCCTTGAAACAATTCACTAAGGGTTGCTGCGGGCTCTTCATCATTGGAAATATTTTAATTGAGATTGGCTGCATCTCTAAACTTTGTGCTCCAGTTCAAACAGGAATTAATTCAGGGAAGTCCCATGGCTTGTATTATAAAAGAGGCCAAGCCAGATGATCACAGTGGTCCCTTCTGACTTTATAATTTATGAGCTCTGATATAATCAGACCCTAGCACAATATAGCCATAGGCAAAAACACTTCCTATTCATCACAGATTATTCTGAGAAATGTTAACATCTTCTCATTATTTCATCAGGATAAATCAGGCATTACAATTTATGGCTGTATTAAGCTGGTAAAACATAACTGTAGTTTCATGTGTCTTTAACTCATTACCTCAAAAACCCTCAAAACATTTACTCAGCTCATCCTAACTATTCAGTGTAAAAAGCATTTAAATGTTGAGAACAATGAGTTCAGGCTTCAATACCGCTGAGTTGTCCTTCAGTAAGAACACACAAAATGTATCCTAATAAATGAGCAACCCTAAAGTAAACCCTGCATCACTATCACCTGGATGTAACTACACCTAATGTCCCCTTGATCTTTGCACAGAACTCTCATTGCGTACACAGCAAGAGCAGTAAATGGCTCTAAGGAGGTAGATACTGTTTCACAAAAAGGTTTAAGACAAACACAGGCAGCAGAGAAGTGCTGATTTAGTAACAGAATATTTTACAGCAAAGAAGGCCACAAATTGGCAGCATTAGAAGTTTTATTTTGGTTAGTTGACAAGTGCGAATAAATGCTGTACAGAACAGGTAATCAAGCGCCAGCAATATTTTTCTTTTGAAAATGTTATCTTCAATCTTCAGTAGAATATCATCAGTCAATCATAAAGCTGGCTGTTCCAGCCAAATATTTTTACCATTACACAATCCTATGTGAATATTGAGTTCACGCAGTGGAGACATAATCCTGCAAACCCCGAAGAAGATAATGTTCTCTAACTCAAAAGGAGCCCATTTCACCTTTATAGATAGGAAATGAATATTTTCAGAAAGTGATTTTTAAAACAAGCTCAATTCCTATTCCAGATAGATTGGCTTAACTATCTTTACAGAGTTGGATCTTTTGTTATAAGCAGAAAGACAGACAAACAGCTTATCTCCAGCATGTTTTTCATGCACAGTCAAGGCAGTGTCTTGTGACCGGATTCACGGAACACATTTTTTTAACTAATGTACAGTTTTTAGAAATGAGAAACTATAAACTAGAAACAGTTTTTAGTAACTGCTTGTTTTAGAAACAAGCAATGTACTTAAAGGTGACTTTGAGCAGAAAACAGAAAGAAGTTTGTTGGAATACCACATAGCCAGCTGTGTCATGTTAGCCACTGATTCACAGCAGCTAAATTTACCCAAACTGTCCCAATTAGACTCTTTGTTGCTTATTTTTTTAAAGTTCATCAGGAATTAGCATATTTTTTTAAATTATAATTCTATTTTTCATAGTCACAACAAAAGAAATTTCAAAAGAACTGTGGAGTCTCATTAATCACCTTTTCTTCAGACCTAGATCATATTTTCAATGTTGGGAAGCAGTTGTCACATAATATTGCCACAAAACATTTACATGCTTATCATCAGCAATAGAGGCGATTAAAAATGCAAGTGGATTGACTTAATGAGCCGACAAGTAGCAACTTGTGGATGAAGTTTAAGTATGCTATAGAATTACCAGCAGAGCTCAAAATTAATAGAGTCGTCTTTGTTTATTTTTTATTTTAATCGTCCTGACTACATCTTTATAGTAACATACTCCAAATCTCATCCCACTGCTGGCTGCCTATGACAATTTCCCACTGGCCTCTCTAGGCATCCTCCTTCTGTTCCTGACATTGTCTCTTCTGTGTTATGTCTTTTTTATTAGGTTGAATTACTTTTTCCTCTCACTTGGACGCTTACCTAATTTATACTACTCGAATTCATCTTAAAACTACTGAAAGCAAAGTCAACATTTTTTCCTATCCTTCACAGCACACAAATTTCATGGTTTGAGTTGTACTTTCTTGTTTTTCATCCCCAAACTTGTACTTAGACAAACAAAATGGACAGGAAGTATACCACCAATAGGTGTAATGCAATCATTTCTGTGCAAGAAGATTAGATCAATGGTTTTGATTTGGGTATTGCCTTTTTGTAAAGGACTTTATTTTGCAATATAGCTTTTGATAGCCAAAGGTGCATGGACTTGGATACACCAACAACTAACAATCACACAGTTGTGCACTATCAGGAGGAAAAAGAAATCCATTGGCTTCAGAAAAGAAATTAAAGACTGTGTATTTCAATCCCAAGGAAGAAGTAGCAAAGCAAATTAAATGAAAGCAAAACCCCTGAAAAGAGCATTGCATCTCTGAGAAGATGAAAGGGGGGTGTCAGCGATATCATATGATTTATAGTAGCTTTGCAGTTGCAGGCTGTGATGTGTGAATGTGATGTGTTTTCCCAATAAGAGGAATAAGTACTCTGAGTTGATCCTTAAATAAATGTATAAAGTGCTGAAAAGCATGAGCACAGACTATGGCTTGAGAAGTGTAAATAGAGATACGAAATGACTGCTCTTGAGTGCTAGAGTCTGTGTCATAGAACAATGAGAATGAAAGTATATAGTGTTCCTAAAAGAGTTTACTGTTTAGTGAAAAAAAAAAGAACATACTGTCTTCAGTCCTACACTCCCTCTTTCTTTCTGCCTTTTATCATGTTGCCAAAATTGTTTGCTTTTGAAAAATAATGAAGATTTTTTTAAATAACAACCCTCCTTATACCTTAATATATTGTATCATTTCTTCAAAGTGCTCAGCAAACATTACTAAGTCTTCCTAACAACATGGCTCTAAAATATTACTATGAGATTGGGAAACTGAACCCTGGAGATGAAATGACTCAGCTGTGGTCTCATATTTAAAGCTTCTAAGTGACACTGCTGTACAAATAATGATTATACTAATAAACAATGTCATTAAATAGCTGATAGTGGAATCAAACATGGAACACAGGATTTTCTGCCTCTTCTTTTAACGTTTTGGGCCACAATGTTCTGCATCCTACTGTAGAAATTGATCTAATAAGTGTGTTCTTACTTTGCTGTATGAGCCTCTTACCAATGAGTAATTGATTCCTGAACTATCAGTTTAATAAGTTACATATTATACCTCCCTTGCGCGTGTTATCAAATGGCATCTATGATCTGCTCTAAACACCTTGAAGTATGCACTTGGAGTATGCTGGAAATCCAGGGTGATCTAAAGATATCCAAATACTGCTGGATGTTCCATGACTCCAGCAAATGAATGTGATCGTCTCCACAGCTTTCTGACTAAGAAAACATCCTTATATCAGAAAAACTGTTTCCACAATTGACAAGTCAAACTGAAAGAATGAAGTCTGCTAGTTCACTCAGATAATATCTCTTACTAATATCGAAATTCCTTTTATGATCAAGCTGAAGCAAACTTAAGGGACAATGTGAGTCCATTTTGCTGTAACTGCCCATGCAGTTTTTCTTTAAGGAAACCTTCTAAACTGTGACAAACTTGCAGAAAAAGGAAATTTAGAACACCCTCACTATCACTTATCAAAAGACCTGAGCTTCAGGTTTGTCTGGTATAGCAGTAATAGGTGAAAATATACAGTTTGTAAGAATACATCACAATATGACTAATACTATAGAATACAATAGAATGCAGAGAGCTCTGTATTCCATAGTGTGTAGTAATGTTTTCTGAAGTGGTGTTCTTCAGTTGAGTCATCCTTGTACAGATAATCTCTTCTTAAATTTCATTTTGAAGATCTCAGGAAGCTTTTCCAAAAAAAATTAATTATTAACAAAAAAAGTCTGATAGGAATACTTTTGTATGTGACTGTTCTGCACCTTTGATGACTTAATTAAAAATTTGCACACTACTGGGCATATAGTTAATAGGAAGTCATGTTTTTCTACTAAGTCACAGAAATACTAAATCTAGCATTCTAGTTTTGGAACACTCCCTTGAGGACTTTGTGACCATAAACTAATAAATGGATTACATTCATTCCCATGTTTTTCCCCATCTGTGACAGGTAATGCAGTGTTCCACGCTAAGGTAAAATAGGATGGTCAAAATGGAGCTTCTTTCATGACTTACAATTCACCAAGAAGCATTGGGATAGATGCCAAGACTTTCAAAATCTTGAATCAAATGCAGAGGCTGAACCACAGAGGTTTAAATAAGGACACTGACATTTTTGAATATCTGGATGGGGACATCACTGTCACAGAGCAGGAATACTCACAGCCCAGCTGCAAATGGGTAAAAATGGCACTGAAAGCAATCAGCTTGGGAGTATGAGGCAAGAACTCCCACAGTTTCTTTCCTCCTCCCCAGGCCAGCAATAAAAATCCCACAGAACAGAAAAAGTTCCTTTTAGTTTGGGTTTTAGATGTTAAAAAATATGTACGTCACTTTCATACAGCACCTGATGAATTAAGTCTCAAATAACATGAGAATTCTTATATAACCCAATAATCAGTGGACTCAATTGTTTATAATATGCCAACAGTAAATGCAGGAGGAATTTATAATCGTATTTTCATGGGGAGTAAGCCAAAACCCCTTCTGCAACTCAAACAAACTTCCTCACTTTTTCATTTTGGACAGGTTTAAAATGCAGAGAGATATGACAACATGTCAGATGAATTTCTCTTGCGGCGTTTTCGCCATAAGGGTGACGCAAAGAAAAGTTAGAAGGTTAGCTTGTTATGTCCAGTGTATTTTTTATTTACTGTACAGGTGGATGATTACAATAGTCTGATGACAAATTCTTTATTGTAAAAGAAATTGCTTCATTAGCTACATTTTATATTCTTCCTGTCATTTCTCCACCTTTTTCCTCCTCCTCTCAAAATGGTCTTTTATTTCTCAACATATCTCTCCAGTAGGCTTTGGGTTTTTTCTTTCTTTCTTTCTTTCCTGTCTATTTTAGAGTCTCTCAACAATGGAAATTAAATGGGGTTGACTGAATTGGTTCAAACACAATAGAAATACAGTTCCAGAGTCTGGAACTTAAAGACAAATTTCCCTGACTCATGTCTGCTAGTCCTACATGTTTTGAGACAGTATTTTAAAATTATTTCTCAGATGTTTCTTCTTCAAATGAAATGGTCCCGTTCTCAGCAGAGAAAGAGACAATACCTTCCTCATTTCCTTGCTGTTGACCATCAGTCCCTTTTTCTCACAGGCCTCCATTCATTCTCATCTCTAGCTGAAGCTTCTCTTAAAGGAGACTTCAGTTAGAAATGTGCTTGAGCACCCCAAAAGCCAACCCCCAACCCTCTAAATGTCCGAGCACCAGCAGGGCAGTGTTCTGGCATTGGCTTGTCTACACTGGGATTTGTAGTACGGTCACATCGCAAATTCTCTTCTCTCCTCTTACTTTCAGCCTAGGTCATTTTTAGACAGAAGCTGCACTGGGGCTGGGAAGGAAAGGAAAGCAGCTCTTCCTTGGAGCCAATGCAGGCCCTTTGCTGGGGGAGCAGGACAGGGGCAGAGGGGATGTCCCCCGAGCACACACGTGCTGCTGACTGGTGCAGTGATGTGGGGGAGCATGAGGGATAATGACACTAAAGGCTTTTTATGAAGGTGCAGCAGTCTAGCTAAGGAAAAGTGAAGAACTGAGTGGTAAACCAGATACTTGCAGCCTGGTGGGCAGTTTTGGGGGTCCTGTGCTCGGTGTGGTCCCCTGATACCTTCCTGATCTACTTGTGAGCACTCAACCCTCATACTCCTGCCTGTTTTTGCCTTTGCTCATCACAGGGGTTTTTTTTGGCTAGTCCTTTCTCCTCTGGGGAGATCTTGACACTCTGGTCAGCCCATTAGTGCCCCAGCCAGCACTGAGACTAGAATAACAAAAGCTTGCCTCCTCTTCCATTAATTTCAGCTCAGAAGGCAGGGAGAAAGGGTTGGCACCCCAGGGAGGGAGAGAGGGGGTAGAAACAGCAATCAGATCAAGGCACAGCTATAATTTCAGTCTGTGAATGTGGGTTGTAATGGAGAAAATTAAGATGCTGTTTTTCCCAAGCCCTGCAGACAGACCAGTCTGGGGACATACTGGAGAATGCTCTTTTCACCTGGAAACATTTCAGAGATTCCTACTGACACTGACTCCTCTTCCAAAGTCCAAATCCTGCTTTGGTTCAGTGCCTATGTTTATGCCACAGCTTTAAAGGCCAAGATCTCAACCCATAGTGGTGCAAAACTGCCAATTTTTCCTTTGTATTCAAGGCAAAGTAACTCTTTCTGCACTTGGGCAGAGGTGCTTGTCTTCAGTGGTGAGGCTGAGAATTGTGCCTAAAACATTCTTGGTAATACAACTTCAAGATGCTTGGCATGGCTGAACTCCCGTGAAAGAATCTGGTGCAAGAAAACAGATGAAAATTGCAACGTGGTTCAAGGGAATTGCAGAGATTGGATTGAGGACAGGATTTGGCCTCTACCACTGAACATTCATGAGGCCAAACATGATATGGAAACTGTTTCAGTAAAATGCGCTCCACACAGTCAACATGCCAGGGAACCTGAACAGCTTCATTTATCACTGTTCCACTGCTGGTGCTTGTCTTTACACAGGGTTATAACTTTTTCCATTAAATCCCATGTATGACTCTAAGTCCCTGATGATTTCTAAAGATGCAGAATGAAAATGTTTATAACCAAATCTATGTATAATTCGTTTTTTTAAAAGAGAACTACACGCTTAAAACCCTTCCAACCAGGAACATATCAGTTTAGATGTTGTTCTGAAGCCACTGAGAGTAAATAGAAAATTAATTGCTACAGATAGGTGTGGTGAAGAAGAATACTAGATGTCAAAAATGCTGTCTTTAATATAGAAGAGTGTCTGTGGCAGTATCCTAGTTTTACAAATATGGAGACAACTATGGAAGACTTCAAACACTTCATATCACAGAACAAAATTTATCAAGGATGTAGCTGTTTTTTCACCCTCTACCTGCACCTGATTCATTTATCCTTCATGTGTTCCTCTGAAGTAGCCCAAATGGCACTGGAGAGAAGAGGTTTCCACTGTATTTTTCCCCTAAATTTGTTGAAGGTTGTTAAAAAAAGATTTCACACAAACACACTTATTTTCATATGGAAATCTTTAACTCTTGAAATGAAGATAACTCTTTTGTCTCATATCCAGTGTTTATTGTAGTTACACATTTTAAAAGTGATGATAATGATTTGCACCACTAAACAAAGAGCACATTAGTATTGCAAGCAGTCATTTGCCATCCAGCTAAGCTCTCTTTGGAATGTAGCTGTCAATTTTTTCCTTTTTCAGACCCTGGAGGAAGTATCCACATTTATTCAAAATAAAGGATCCAAAATCTTGGACTCCTTAGAGCAAAATAAGCCAGAACATGGAGCTGCAACTGTAATTATGATCTCTTTAGTGCCTGAGGACAATGTCTTTAGCTAACTAGATGCATTCCACTGCTACCAATGCAGTCTGTTCATGTTTAAAAATGTTTATTTTGCCCTATCTAACATAGCTTTCAATGCTATTGACAGATACTAGCAATGTGTGCATCCAATAAACATATGAAAAGAATCCCTTTCTTATTGGTCCAACATCAGATTCAAAGAAGCTGTTTCATAAACAGTTAGCTATTCTCTTATTTGATGTAAATGTGATAAATGTAATGCTTATCACACCCTAACAATAGTTTTAAAACTGTTTTTGAATGGTGTGTATGTACCTAAAATGGAATTAATCAGATCAATTTTACATATGAAAATACACAAATTGCAGAGATCAGGGAATTGTAGAGATCAGAGCAAAAGTGAAACTTTGTGCACTTCAGGTTATAAGCAGTTTGTCTAGGGAAGAAAGTATGGAAACATTGCCAAGCTACAACCCCATGACAACACTTTCTTCCATCAGTTTTCCAGGTTTTGTGCAGTGTGTTCTTGTGAGAGTCTGCTTTTAGCTTCACTTGCACTTACAACTATTCTAACGTTCTTTGCTACTAGTAAATATTACTCAAGGTGGAAAAAAGCTTTAAAACTGTGAGCTGAGAAATACAGTACGGTGTAACTGCCTGCTCATAGTCTCCACTTTTTAGTTTGAAATGCTTGGGGAACTTTTTCATGGAATGAAAAATCTCTTTCTGGCATTATACATTGCACTTTCCTATCAAAATATGATTAACAGAGCTCAAGAGTGACTGGCTCAATACCGTAAAAATTAGCACTTGTTTGAAATGTGAGAACATTGTCTTGTCACAGGCAATCAGAAATGATACTTAAATTGCAAGATTTTTTGCTGTCATTTACTTATTTCCCTTCAACAAAAGTTCATGCCACAGATCTGAGATAAGCTGGTGTGTAAAACCAGGGTGAAACCTGGCCTACAACAAAGAAATGGAGAACTGTAAATCATTTAGACAACTATGAAACAATTTTGTAATTCTCTTATACTACAAGTTACTCACCTTTCCAAAGGCTTGGAAGTTCTGCATGTGTGCATGCAGGAGTGTGCCTGTGTGTGCATGTGCATGTGTAGGTTTTATCCATATAGACTTTTCATGGCAGTGAAGTTCTTTAATCTACAGTTATATACCTCAGAAAAGCTACTGCATGTGTCTATCCTTCAAGCTAAATTAAAAGAGCATTCTAGTCCCTTCAGAAGTAGGAGGCTGGAGACAACAGAAGATGCCACTCGAATCGTGCCAGAGCTCCATCAGAAGTAGGCTGAGCTTGACCAGAATCTTCCATGGCACGCAGAGGTTATGAAACCAGTTGGTTAGATGGGGGAAAAAGGAGGAGCATGGGATGTGCGTGTGCATGTGTGTGTCTCACCTCACTGTCCACAGGAAAGCAGTCAGGGAAACAGTCCTGCGACGGGCCCAAACCGGAGCGGCATAGCTTTATGGGGAACACACGGCACTACACACTCAAGCTCGGAAACTTTGAGTAAGAGAAGTGCCTGTTGTTTGTTTCTACTGCATTCAGAGAAACAAGATTCTGAGTACATGCTTTGTAAATAAACCAAAGACATTCCTGACTCCTATCATCAATTTCTCCTCTTAATGGAAAAAATCCAGCAAGTTTCCACTCTGCGAATAGGGGCAATAATATAAGCAGAAACACAGGGCCAAGTCAAGTCCTGTCCTCACTTATACTGTTGAAGTCCCTCTCAGATCAGTGCAGGAAAAGGGGTCCCTCTATAGAAGAGTCAGAGAGATACTTTTTCTCATGTTTGAATTTTTCAAACTCAGAAAACTATATGTAGAGGGATCAACTGTGCTCATTCTTTTGGCTAGAAACACAGTTGTGCTTCCAACAAAGTAAATAGAACCTGATTTCTCTGAAAAGTTTTAATTTATGGACCAGCATTTTTCTAGTCCTGAAAGTATGGAGTTAGTTTGCTCAAATCCCTTCTTCTTCAACCTTCCTAAATGCAAAGCAGTTCTTGTATCACCACACTGGGCTGCCTCATGAGGGGGTGTGAGACTTGATTTTTTCAAACTCAGATGCTATGAAGTCTTTTGGGTAACAGGTACTGGACACTCAGTTTCTGATTGTCGAAAGTATTTTTCCATAAGTGCAGATCTTCGGAAAATGCAATTATATTAATTTATATTATTCTAATATCTATTTTTATTACAAATAATATAACTGGAGGGAGAGACAAACCAGTTTTCCTGTATGGTAAGCTTGAAATCATGAGTAGTTCATGAATAATAAGATTTTAAAAAGCCCTCAGAATAAGTGTAACTGCTTGCCACACACATCCTATAGGATTGGAGTTCATTACCATTTGATAATGCAGCCTCCATATCAATGCCATATTACAGCTAAACACAAGCAGAAGCCTTGAAATTTTCTACCATCTGTTTGAAAGTCACCTTTGAAAAATCACCCTTATTCCAATAAAACCATTGCATTTGAAGCCTTCTAACTTTTCCTCCTGGGATACTGCAATGAAGAAAGTGCACACATGGTTGAGTGCAGCCACTGGCGAAAAGGGCACAACCGTGTGACACACAGGCAGGGTTGTACCCAGTGCATTCATGCGAACAGCCTCGGCCACTCTGATCACATCTTGCAGGAAGACAGGAGGAGAGCATAGAGGAACGATTTAGGGTTGAATCAAATAGTTTGTCCACAAAGACTTTCACTCATGTAACCCTCTTTTGTACAAGAAAAGTCCTGTTGAAAGAGTGGGGCTCCTGACCACTGCAGTAGCGCAGGTAAAATAGTTAAGCTACCTCTTAACCCCATTTTTTGCTTGGGGTCTCTTGCAGAAATAGGGCAGCGGCCAAGAAAGCACAGTAGCCCAAGTGGTATCAGAGAATGGCTAGGGAGGACTTTGTTGGTTTCTGCCTCTCCAAAGCTGCAGAAGCTGGAAATACAAAAAATATGTCACCGTGTTCTGAAGAGCAAAAGAAATAACAGCTCTAAGAAGGACAAAGTGTTACAAGACATTTAATCTGTAGTTATAAATGAGGAGAGAACAATAAACCCAAAATTAAAAAATCAAGTTTCTAAAGGAAGTTGACTTTAAAGTTCACATAAACAAGACTAAAGGAGTGACAGTCCTTCTGGTCTCATGACTTCTGTATTCCTGGATGTGTGGTGGAGCAGAGTAGGGGAAAGGATGGGTTTTTTTTTGTTTGAAAGCAGACAATTAAAGTAGAAGGCAGGGCAACATGGCAGAAGATGCATGTTAGATCTATGAATTGCTAGTGTAACAATGAGTTCTATATATCTATTTCTGGAGGAGGTTGTTCACAGACGAAGCATAGAGAAACCAGGGAATGAGATTGAAGTCGAAACCTTAAAGAGTCCTTCAAAAATGAGTAGGGGAGCATAAGAAGGTGTTTTCAGGGGACTTGTTAAAAGAGTGGTTACAGAGCTGAGAGAATCACAAGAAGACAGCGAAAGCAAGAAACAAGACAATAGGATTGGGGGAAGGTGCTCTAATTGCTAAGTAGAAGAGAGAGAAAGCATGAAGTTGGGAAGAACAGTCCAAGAGGAGTAGGATTCAAGCAAAGGAGATGGAGATGGGGATTTAAAAGGTCTGAAAATACTTCCCAGATACAGACCCCACTTTCTCATGGAGAGTTTGTGCAATTGATGAAGTACAAGTTCAGTGACATCCCTGCTTCAACACCTGCTAGCCGGCCAAGGATTTCTCCCCTCAGGTGGACTGATAATCACTTCCCAGTAATGGAAACCCCACTGCCTGATGGGTGCCCCAGTCCATCCTCCTCCCACCCCTACTGCTCCTGGTCCCACTTGCTCCTGTGTGCCGGCTCTGGTGCTTAACCAGCCCTGCATTAAGCCACAGTAGAACTAACCTAACAAAGCAAATAGTTTTCCACCAGCTTAGTGTACTATTAAGCAATACTTTAAATAGCAAAGAAAATACATGGGATGACATATGGAGACACTTTCCCACAGAAGCATTAAAGGGAGTTTAGCACAGTGCTTAGTTTCAAGATGTATGAGTATCTTTGATGTCTATAGCCCCACCTTTACTACTGCTTGCAGTCTCAGAATACCAGATGGAGAGCAGGGTGGATATACAGAGGCCAGTGTTTACTCTGAGCAACAAAATAAAAAGGATACAACGTTTAAAAGACAGGAGATGCACGCAGAAGCACGTTATTTCTGCATACACTAAAAGCTACACAAATTGAAATCACAAGTTCTCATTACCCTTGTATGTTTAACTGAAACTGCAGATACATCAACCAGGTGTATTTGGCCACAGGAAACTGTGCCAATAAAAAACTAGACAGTGCTAATGCTGTATCACAAATGACAGCAGCACAAGGTAATATCCCACTGCCATGTGGCTGCATGGCACTCCCTGCAACATCGAGCTTCTGTGGGATCTATGTTAGGTTTTGGACAGTATGCTGATGTAAAAAAAAACCCAAACCACCACCTTATAAAATCTTAGAAAATGCTTCATCCTAGCAGCAAAAAATGGTATTTGGTCATACATACGTAAATTTAGATTGGGGGTGTAGAGATATTTATTCTAAATAGGAAATTATGATTAGATTTTGTGGGAGTATAATAGAATGTTAACAGTATAAACTCTTGATAGTATTAACATGTAATGTAGTTATTCCCCTAGGAAGGATGAAATGAATATAATGATGAAAGTGTATGTGTAGAGGCAGCTACACACTGCAATGGTACATTTACATGCAGAGAACAGCCCAGACATAAAGGGACTCCATTTGCGGAACATTATATGTGAAGGAAGGAATAAAAGCCCGGCGTTTCACTCTCTTGGCTCTGTTTCCGTGTTTGCTCACACAGCAATCGCTGACTTTGGCTGAATCCAACTCGCTGTTCAGCCTCGCCTCAGTGCTTACTGTCAGCACTCGCATTTTCAAGCCTTTGCAATGCTGCCTGTTCATCACAGGCATGGTAGGATACACACTTGAGCTCAAAAGGCAATGGTACATGTGTATCTAGCAGAAGGAACTATTTGTTTGGATAATTAGGTGACATTTGTCACTCAGCTTCCTGCCAAGCATTTGGGGAGGGCGGGCAGCCAGGGTACACATGCCAAGGGCAGCTCTATCGTACCTGTGCTCAGGCTGGGAGGGCATGGCCATAATGTAGTGCTGACCCAGTTTGTTCAGGTTCACAGCATTTTTTTGTGGAGGAGGGAGATGTCAGAGCTCTGGTCTCCCCGGGTTGCATAACCCATGCACCTGAGGCATGTGGGAGCCCTGCCTCCCTTGGTGCAGATGGTGTGAGGTGTACAGACAACGGAGAGAAAGGTCCACAAAATCTGTGTGTTAGGAGAGACATTAGCCAGGGCACAGCTGAGTGAGTGCTCACAGCAGAGCCAGGGCGGGAAGCAGGGAGCAGAGCTCCCTTCCAGTGGAAAGCCCTCTGGAAGTACTGGCCAGTGATTCCAGGCAAAGGTGTTGCATGCTGCTGCTAGTTCCTCCCAGGGTTTGGGAAAGCCGACTGTTTATCCTTTGTAAATAAGCAGGATTGCACCAGAGAATTATCATCAATCT
The DNA here is from genome assembly GCF_025592945.1 of Manacus candei. Lineage (NCBI taxonomy): Eukaryota > Metazoa > Chordata > Aves > Passeriformes > Pipridae > Manacus > Manacus candei. The sequence goes on along the minus strand of NW_026138067.1, from coordinate 3,944,333 downwards.
CATATCCAAAGGGAACACCCAAAAAGGCCTTAGATACTGGCTCACATCTCAGACTTTGACCATGTAGCTGATCCAGTTTCTAACATCCTGAAATACTTGCAGGAATGCCAGTACTGACTGGCAGAACCAGACACTGTCCCACCCTGCCTGTATGGGGAAGGAGCTGTCCTTTCTACACTAGTCTGGCTTGGCCCAAAGGCCCCCACATGTGGGGTTAAACCCCCAGGGGAATACTGGGGGTCCAAGGGTTCAAGGCAGGGAGTTTGGGATAGGTCTGGTTGAACTCTCATCTCTTGTACAAAAATTGTATCATCTGCCTCGCATAGCTTTAGTAGCACTTGCACAGGTAGAGTCATACAGCCAGGTGAAAGGTACAATAGATCTCTTTTGAAGAGCTTTACCTGGGACAGAGAGAGACGTTGGTCCCATCCCATAGGTACCTCATGAAAGAAGTCCTTAACTGCTTCTTCAGGGGTTAGATTTTGTCTTTTGATGAAGGTAAGCAGGATTTCACCAACAATAACCTTGTCTTTCTGGGAAGCAAGGGAAGTTCATTAAGTTCACTTCTCTCCTGGCCTGGCCAAAGATATAAGTTACTTAATGCAAAGGTACCAAAAAGCAGCTGAGGGTAGGAAGGGTAGAGGTCCCATCTTAGATCCAAACCTCAGATGGAAAGTGCATGGGCAAATTACACTCACTCATGCTTATCCACTCTCATTGGCATGCCAAACTCTTTGGAAAAATTATGTAGGATCTTTGTCATGAATGACAACGGCTGATTTCACATCTTATCCCAAAAGACTCCACTAAAGATCCTGAGGAATTTCTTAAGTAACCACATATGTTGAACTGTTACTTATCTTAATGAAAAAAAGATAGTCACTTAACAGAAAGATATCCAGAGATGAGTTCACGCTATGGATTATACAATATGTAAACCCCGCCACCCCCCAAAAAAGAAAAAAAATTAATTTATACAAGCACAAAATTTCCATCTGAAAATGCTAAATGTAATTGTTTCCCATAATTTGAAGGAAATCCTGGCTCCACTGAATTCATGGCAAAACTCCCATTGACTTAAAATGAATCAGGACTTAAACCTTTGCCTTTAAGAACATGCCGAATTATTTTTAAATTTTCTTTTTAAAAAATTGAAAGAAAAATCTGCTTGTATTTAAAAGTTTTGATGCCAAGTTTTTCCCAGAGTGGATTACTTCAGCCTTGATATAAATCTATCAAAATAGGTTTAAAAATTGTAAAGATGAACACACCCTTAAAGAATAGCCCTGCTCTCCTCTTCAGTTCAGGTCCATGCAACAGCATGTTGCATAGACAGTAATGTGAATAAAGGAGAAATGATAAAATAACAAACTAAATAATATCCAACCTTATGGATATAGTCTGCAATTTAGAAATATGCAACATATTGTAGTCCTAAGCATTTAATAGTAAAAATATTGATTCCCTGAGCTTCAATTTTACTGATATGTCCGATATTCAGGAAATAAAATTAATCTACTTAAATGACATCATGTAAAATTAGTGAATTACAGATACTTAATCTGAATGAAAAAGATACCTTTTCCATTTGACTTAATAACTTACATAATACCAGAAAGTTGACAGATTAAAGGTCAGCCTGTCATTGTACCCTGCTTTTGGCAATTTTAGGAGCACTCCTTTAGGGACAAAGTATAAAGCCGGGACAAACATAGAAGTATCAGATCAACATCTTCGAAAATGCAGTTGATGCAGAGATCATTGAAAGATTTTCTTCCTTCCACAAATTCAGCTGAGATTTTCTAAATCTCTTCGGTATCTGGCAATATTGTCCCATGGAGGTCAATGAACTAATGATGCAGTTTGGTGCTAGCATAGATCACATTGAAACTTCTGCTTAAATAAAATATTTGCATCCTTTCCATTATAATCTTGATTCATTTGTAATAACATTAATAAAGAAGAATTTCTTCAGTACTTTCGTATTTAAGTAGAGAAACATCTGGTGTCTTTTGACTCTGTCTGAAAATTAAACAAGCTCCTAAACTCAAAATAATACCCAAACAAGTTATGCAGTTTCCCCAGATGCATTAGAACAGCTCACCGATCATTGCAATTACAGTATGACACGACGATGATACAATTTTGCTATATTAGTTACACTGATACCAAAGGGGGGAGGAAAAAGACTCGATGCAGCAGAATGTTGTAGAAACAATTTCTCTTCTTTCTGATTATGATTAAATCTTGGTGTGCTTTGAAATCCCTAATGTGTAATGCAAACCAGGATTTGGGGTGTTAGGAATGCGTCCCCACCCTTCTTCCAAAAGGCTCTGTAAATTATCATCTGCAGACCCCAAATCCTTGAGTGGAGGGGGGGAAGGAAAGAAAGGGAGGCAGGGAGTGGGAGAGGGAGAGGAGGGGGAGAGAAAGAGACAGAGGAGAGAGATTAGAAGCACTTTTCACCTCTTGGTCCCGTCAGTGCGCTCAACGCCGAGAAGTGTGCTTCAAATCCGGTGTTATCGTTAGGCCCGATTCAAAGGAAGTGAAATAGTCTACTGAGAAAACAGTGGAAAAAGTAAAGGTCCTGAAGAAGTAAGTGCTGCATGTTGAAACGTATGCATGTCACACCCCATTTGTCTTTCATATTTAAGAATAAAGCAGCCTGTCCTGCAGCAGTTATTATACACCATATTTTTTATTTTAAAAATGCAAGAAATTTGGCACAAAGAACAAAAAATCAACTGATGAAAAGCATTTATGTCATGGTTTAAATTAAGACCTTTGTAATGCAAGAATTACATCAGCAGTGGGCTTAGTTTAATGAAAATAAGACAGTGTTTTTAAAGACCATGAACGAACAAATCCTCTCTGCTTTCTAAAAGAGAGAAAAGGTAGATACCGACAAATAGGTAGTTTAAGCTGAAATCAGAGCAAATCACACTTTGCTACCTTTAGGAGTTACTGAAGATTCTATTCTACTGACAATTCTGGGTCAACAAAATCAAGCAAGAAGTTATTTTATATTCACATGCGGAATTGAAATATTTTCAGGGGATATTAGGTATTATAAAGTCTCTTCAGTATTGTCTTTGCTTGAATTTCTGGTTAAGATTAAATGAAATTTTAGATTTTCTTCTCTTTTGATGTGTTTTTATTTTGGGGTCCATGGAACAAGAACTAAAAGTTCAAATGTTCTACATTATCAGCTATTTAAAGTGTTTATTAGTATATTATTTTGACATGGTAGTTAAGGATTTAGTAAAAAGCATTTTGAATGAGAAGAAATGAATTAATATGAGCCATTTGTAGCTACTAGCAATGATGTAGTAATGATTTGATTAATGTGAAAATATATGGGTGGAGGTAGAAAAAAGGAAGTGAATTCTCTTCTCTTTGATGTGCATTGTTTGATATAAACTTTTGTCCTCTATTCTTTGTGCACATTTTTATCTTTATCAGTCTGCTGAATGATTTATGAGAATATAATAATTTTTCTGATGAGAAAGGAACATTGTAAAGCAAGATAAAATAAAAGAGTGGTTTCTAGTAGAGATGAGCATAGAGTTCAAAATCTAGACAGAAAACTTTCTACTGTAATATGGTGAGTATATATTATTTTAATATTTCTGTACTGCATTTATGTGGCAGAAAACTGCGAAGCAATTGGATTGGGTCCGTGTTTTGCTACCGACGACAAATGCAACTGGTTTAGTAACAAAATGTCATATCTATTTTGGAGGTATGTGGTAATGTATATGTGTCCAAATATATGTGTGTTATCCACTCTATACAAAACAACATAGACAACTAAAGTTGATTTTAATTATCTTAGACTTCTGGGGGGAAAAAAGTGCAATATTTGCATTACTCTGTTACTTTTTGTATATGAACTAATTATGAATTAACCATCCGCATGTTGCAAAGTGAAGTTGTATTAAATATTCAGTAATACAAAGAAGAGCATGAGAATGATACATGATACATGAGAACGGACACTAATATTTATATTTTATAAGTATGTTTCGTTAATGCATTATTTCTGAACAATGTGATCAAGGCACTGCCAGTATTCGAGATGATGATGAACACTAACACATTGCTAGTCAACTTGGTTTAAAGATTCTCTGAATTAGTTATAAAGAATAAATTATTTCTTAACTGGGTAAAACTAGCTATCCAAATCCTGAAAGATTTTTCTATTGGGATTTCCAGGAAGACAGTCTGTTCTGTGATAAAAAAAGCCTTGTCCTCTGTGCACCCTCAATAATGAAAGGATGAGCAGCAGATGCTTTCTAAAAAAAAAAAAATTATATCAGTGTTATAGAAACTAGTTATTGTCTTTCACTTTCAGAGAACTTCTGACATTCGTTTTATTTTGAACAAGTGCAGTAAACAATTAACTTTCATTTTTCACTTCCCTTGGGCTTTGGAAGTGAAAGGGTGAAGGGAAGGGATGAGGAAAGACAGGGCCTGAACCTATACCCAGAACAGGTCAGGAACCACAGCTGTGTCGATGAGACCTGCTTGAAAGTAGCAACTGCAGGACTAGGGCTGATGCTAAAGGTGATCTGGCATGCAAGAAGGAAGGGAGATAAGGGAGTTGAATGTGCTGCTCCTTTTATTTGCACAAACACACACACACTCACAAGTTTCTTATTGATCAAATACAACCCTTTCTCTCATAGTTGGTGTCTCTCAGGGAGGACTCAGAAGGCTGTTAGGAGTCTGCCCAGTCCTTGAAAAATAGCAGACAACACACAATGTTTACCAAGAAATCCCTCCCTCTCTCTAAGTATTGTAGGTAGGAGCTAAACAAAATAAAACAATTTCAAGCTGTCTAAATTGAAAAATTCTTCCAAGAATTCTTCACCCTTTTATTCCTGTTATGTCATGCCAGATATCTTGTGCCTCATTGTCTCTAATATCCACAATCACCAGGAAATAAAGGGGGCCAGTACCTACCTTCCTAGCAGCAAAAAGGAGACAAAGGAGAAAAATATGCCAGATTTCCTTCATTCCAGAGAAACCCAGGAAACAGACAAAAGACCCTAACACTTAATCCACAGATCACCTTGAACAAAAACTGATACCAACATTGGCGTCCTCTGACAGGGTGGCACTTATGAGCTGGGGGGCAGAGGTGGGGTGGGAGGCAGAGAAGGTTGGTCCCCATCCAGGATTTCTTGTCCTGTTGTGCTGAGCAGTGTCTGCACGCTGCCCTGTTGCTATGGCACTACACTCCTTGAACATGCAATAAATGAGCAGAGCAGCCTTTCTTACTGGGATAACTGCTACTTCTGTGTTGCCAGAGGATTTCACAGATGCTGCTTATGAAAAGACGTGTCTTTTCAGCCTGTCACTGGTAGGTGGGTCTGAGCATGAAGGTTCTCTCCTGTCCTGCTGAAGTTTCTGAGCTTTCAAAACACTTCCCCAGACAGAAAGGGCACCAACATGAAAAACATTTGTGCCAAGAGACTCTTTCTCGTGGGCAAGGTTGCCTGACACTGTCAGGCAGGATCCTGAGTGTGATGTTTCATGCTGTTGTTTACGAAGCAGATATTCCTCCTGATGTGCTACATCAAAATATCAGGTCTTAAAATGCGGTCAACAAAACACGATTTCTGAAGAGTTGGCTACTCACCTGGTACTAAATTCCTTCCTTCTGCTAACTGCTGCACAGACAAAAACCCATTAAAGATTTACCTTACATTAATTTTCTTAATATTAATTTTCCATGTCAACAAGGGTTCTCATTACCGCAAATATGTTTTGCAACTGCAGGCTCCATGGCCAGATCTGCATCACAACTGCTATCTATTAAGGTATGAGCCACATCATGAAAATATTAGAGAATGTCTGCATTAAAAAATTACTATCTCCTATTTAAAGCAGATTTATATTAACAGGAATCCTCAGCCTAAAGTGTTTTGGGAAAACAAGCCATCCCTAAGAAGCTTGATGTGGAGCTAATGCTTGCGGGGCCTGATCTTTGCAAATGCGTGCGCTCATAAATAGTTTTATCAGAGACAGAAGCCGTGCAGGGTTTAAGGGCTCACTCTCTCAGATGACACACATACGTGTTTGCAAAATGGCCGCGCAGGCAGCCCTACGAGCCTCAAAGGCTGCACTTTGGTACGAGGCAGGGGAAGAGTCTTACCAGCAAACATTATTTGAACGCGTTCACTTTTTTTTTTGTAGAATACAGTAAAAGGTGCTACAGCTTTAGACTTCAAAGTTTTGAAAATTATTTGCGGTTAATCCACCCCTGTTACAAGCTATAACAAGAACTCTGCCCATGCTGTAAAAAAACCCTAATAAGAGTGTCTTGACTCTAGAGCCGGGCAGCCGCCCTCTTTGGGAATGAATGATCAGCACCTACCTTCCCCAGCTGGATGGCTAAATCACAATAAATGATAATTAGCAAATTAAAGCTTAAACAGTCTTCCTGCGTGCTTGAAAGGGAAAAATTGGTTACAAATGCATTTTTCTATTGCTGAACTAAATTTTATTGCATCATAGATGTGTGAAATTTTTTCCATAGAAAAAGAAAAGTCAAACTTTACCCTCCTCAGCATATAAAGCTGCGCTTCATACACAGACATGTACTTATACACAAGCAAATTTTTGCCCTTCCAGCTCCAGTGATTTCAGTCTTTTCATTTGTAATTGTCCTGACACATTCTTGCTTCCATTTATTTTAATTGTCTCGGATTGTGACTCTTATTTGGAAACTGGAGCACTTGAAATAATTCAAGAGTACTTTCTAAAAGAAATACCCTTTTACAGAGCATTTTGTAACATTACTGTTGTAACATATTACAAACTGGTGTCAGACCACCATAACAGTGACCACCACTTCCCTTCTCTGCCCTTCCAAATTGTTTACTTTATCCTACAAAAAAATATCTAATTAAGCCTCATGATCTGTCTCATTGCATAAATAAGTGTTAGTTGCCTTGGGTCACTAACAAGAATACTGAGGCACAGATGGGTTAAATGAGTTGTTAAAAGCCACACAGTAGCTGCACTTTTATTATAAAGGCTAGCTTGAAGGGTAGCTTCACTGATTTAAAATATGAACAAAGGAAAGAGAATCCATATGAAAAACAAATGAAAAAATTCACCCTCTGAGGACAAATTTCTGCTGAAAAGGGTATGCACAGTGATCAAAGCAAAGTTTAAAGAATGAGCGTCTGGAAAAAAAACTTTAAAAGATGTTTTAGTTATAATAATGCAGTTATCCAAATGTCAGTGAATTTGATCAAAGCTGATCTACAGAGCTCAGGTTTAGCATTAGGTGAGTCATTTTCTTTTATTAGTGATGCTTTTTCATTCAAATGGGTAAAAAGGTGAGAGTTTGGGTATGTTGAAGGTTTCATTGGCTTACAGTAGGGACAGACAAATGAGGCCCACCTAGTTTTACAATCTGGCCCACAGCTACTTTGTTTTTAATAAAATGCAGCATATTGAAAGAGCATGTCTCAACATGTCTTGACCCATCCAAACTGGATCAAGATGGAGAGTCCCATATTGAAACCAGCCAGCTCCTAGGACTGGGCCTATTGTCCTCAGGGAGTGTGAAGAGTCTCTGTCTTGCCAGGGGGCAGAAACCAGCCAGCCTTATTCTATCAGCCATGAACCCACTCCTCTCCTGGTTGCTTTGGAAGCAACATCATTTTCTGGCTTCAGTGCTGCAGAGAGTCCTGGTAGTTCATTCAACCATCTTGACCAGCCTTTCTACTACCGCAGACCGTCTACATTGCCAGTGAGTGCAGTGTGGAATCCAGAGTGGTGTTAAGTCCTCAGGGGCAGTTTGCAAAGCCCACCAATTTTGGGGCAGGGATTTTCTCCTCCCACAGCCCTCCAAGTACCTTTATGAGAACAGTCCCCAGGTCTCTCCAAGGAAAAGGAATAATGCAGCGCCCAAACCCTTAATTTCTCCTCTCATGGCCCCTGAACAGCACCTATCATTGCCTTGAGGAGCATTTCAGGGTGCCTCTTCTGCTGCCTGGCAGAGGAAACACCTCAAAACTAGATTTTTAAGTAGAGTCACCTTCCTAACCATCTGTATTTTGGCTGGGATATGGTAAAGTGCTTGGGGGTTTGCTGGGACAGCAAACTGTGTGACAGTAGGATGCGGGTTTCTTGAGCATCATTGGGATATTGTTTACTACAACAAGACCTTGATGCTCCATTGATCTCAGTGCTATTAGAAAAACCAGTATTAATAGCAGCATTAAAATTAAGAGCTCAGGGAGATGCTACTTCTCACAGCTTGAGACTGAAACTGTTTAAATGCACTTTACAGAGCATTTTTTCATCTGCGATTTCCTGTTGCTGAAACCTGAAGAATTTCAGTCAAACCAAGTTGCTGCCTACAAGTGGGTGTGAGGCAAATGAGCATAGAAGGTCCCATGTCATTCCCTCACCTGAATCAGGACTTTACAACTGGGCTTTTAGGGAAATTAACCTGTTGTGCCCCAGAGTTTAGGGAGACAACCAACTAACTGCAGGACAAGGTGGCATCAACCTACAGTTTGGCTGCTGTGTGGTGGCAAGTGTCCACCTGCACTCTCTTATCTGCAGTACCTTGTAGCAAAAGCCAGGTATCTCATCCCCTGTGGGAGAGGGGAAGTGAGTTTGCATTTATGAGGGGTTAAAGAATCCATAAGAGCAGTTTCTGAGCAGTAGCTGAGGTGCCGAACTCTCATATCCCCTCTTTTCCCTGCAGCGACTTGCTCATCTGCCTGCACCCTCACCTCCCAGTTGGAAAATGCTGTTGAAGCAGACAAATAAATGCTGCCTATGTAAGGATAGACTTGGGCAAAGGCAGTGATGTCCCCACCTACGGCCCTCGCTCCTGCACCATAATCCCAGTTAATTGACTTATTGGGTGATTTTAGGGAACTGAGCCTGCTGTGCTCCCCAGGAAAAGACAGGACCATGCGACTGCATTGCAGTCTAATTTTTCGTTTAAAACTTGGTGTGTATGGAGTTTGTTTTCTGTTTTAACTAGGCAAATGAGACGCAGAAAAATGAGAGTTGTCTACGGCTGAATTACTGAAAATCTGTTAGGTAGTTTTTAACCTTTTTAATGGGAAATACGAATCATGACAAAGCTATGGTTGTAGCCTGGCAAGAACATGACGTGATGGTATGAGCTACCTCGTGCCTCTTAATGTGGCATTAATTTCAAGACCCACTTTTCATGAAATAAAATCAGAGGATAACAGGCACACGACAAAAGAAGTTGGGGAGGATCTGACCCAATCACACAGATTCTGTCATTTATGTAACTGAAATCTCCTCAAATACTTCCTTGTTTTCCTAGCATTTCTCTATTGTCATCCATGCCCATGGCTGGGCCATTATTTCCACTGTGGAGTGGGAAAAGGAGGTCACAACATGGAAATGAGAGGCACAGTCATGGGGTGCTTGTGTTGCTAAATGAGTCATCCCAGCACAACCAGCTCCTGGACTAAATCAGCACTGGGTTTACATTGTACCCCAGCCAGGTGTCCTTTAAAGGACTCTGGAGGCCATGGTGCCTTGCAGGCAGGTGCATCTCATTTGCATTGCCCTCGCAGACAGCCTGAGCACGCCTGGGGCTGAAGCTGCCCATGAATCCCATCTGCAATACCAGCTGGGCCTTGGGGCCTTCTAGAAGGGCCCCTGAGGGTTTGCCTTCCTGTCACCCTCCTTTCCAGCCCAGTGTGCAGGCAGACAGGGCAGTGTGCAGCCGACGCAACACGGGGAGCCATAGAGTTGCACTGAAAGTATTAATTAAGGCCATCCCCGGGGCTGGCTTCAAGGGCACTCAGGCAGGCAGCCTGTGTCCATAGCTGGTGTTGAGTTACTCTCTCACAGGCAGGCACTTTGGTCCTTTTCCTGGTGACACACTGAGTGCTGACCTTAGCTAGGGGGGGCTATGGGACCCGGGCAGGAGAGGGTGCTTCCACAACCTGGGAGCATTCACTGTGCTTGCTGACTGCAAGCCCCAAGATTAAGATAATCCAGCTGTCTGCCTATGTTTATCAAACAAAAGAATTTACAAGGTTTAAATAAAGGGACCGTGATATAGCAATGAAAACACCTAAAGCATGTAACCTGTGTGGAAGATTAAGTCTGAAGCCATGCCCGTTTCACTCAGAGACCCTAGTGTGAGCTCTCCGTGTGTGCTCAGCACGGCACGTGGAGCCCAGGCTGCTTTGAACGCAGGCAAACTTGCATTAACACGATGGGAAGGAGCAGCTACATTCTAGCGCACCAGTGATCCATGTAAAATGGGTCACCGGGAGATTTAGAAACTGTACCTTTCAATTGCAGCCAAAGAGATACATCAAGGCGCACTGACGTGAAGCACGACTGACACACCTTGAGGCATCTTCAGTGCACTGAGTGGTAGTGACGCCAAAGGATGTCAGCTGGCAGTAGCAGAGACAATGCCTCGTAAATAATCTCAGAGGAAAAAAGAAATAAAGGTTTTACTTCCTCTTACACTTGAAAAAAGAAAAGCAAGCAATCAGTCAATCTTCTTCCCCTGGATGAACAAATGTGTCTCCAAAATGCCTCAGTGTGTAGGAGAGCCTTCACAAGCGCACGGCAAGGGAGCTGCAGGTCAAGGCGCTGCCTGGAGGAGCGGGAATCTTGCAGCACTGCCTGTGGCAAGACACCACCGGCGCCACCCGTGCCGGCAGGTTTCCTTCCCTGATCAGCAGGGAAGGTGAAGTTTGCTTATTTCAAAGCCAAAAGTCTGGGGGATTTCTGCAGAGAAGGAAAGTCGAAGGAGCTGGGGTTTGTAATCTTCTTGAAGCCACAGCCCTCAGCCCTGTGAGGCAATGGAGCCACTCTCTGGATCCTACAAGAATTTCAGGGAAGCAAAAGTCCTGCTGTTCCCCTCCTCCTACGGAGAGGAGGCTGGTGGCAAATGGACTCTGAAGGCCTGGAGGTTCACTCAGCCACTTCTGACCATCTCAGGGACTGCCCAGCACTCTCCTCAACCCCCTTTCACTGTGGCCCCAGTGAAGGACAGCTTGTGGGAGTGCTATTCATCTCCTAAAATCTAAACCAGCCCTGTGATTGCTGCCAGGCCTGGCTGCTGGGACTGGTGGTAGCCGGCAAACAGGAGAGATGCTGCCTTCAACCAGCATCACCAGATCTGAGAGGAGATGCCTGGCCCCCAGGGCCACTGCATCTCCCAGCAGTCTCTGTCAAAGCCATGCCGCCCCATGCCTACCTGTACCCCTGCCAGCAATTGGGCTGGGGATGCAGCCAGTTTACACTCCCCACTGGTACAGCCATGCCAGCAGGTCCCCACAGCGTAGACCACTCACTTCAGGTTGAGTTTGGTGTTTCTGTATCTGTAAATTTTAAATTAAATTTTTTAAGTCAATCTGCAGCACCAAGTTTTACCAGAGTGCTGGCAGAGGAAGAAACCTTCCCAGGGATGGTGATCATGCACTGCTCCAGCTTGACTAGGTGAGGATGAAGGTGTGAGCCCAACATTTTTGGGTCCCACCCACCGCTTTTGGATCCTGCTCCACATACCATGAAGTCCCAAGTAGTGTTTGAAAGTTGCACCAGGGAGAGGATGCTCAGGCTTGCGAAGAAGGCTTGGAGGAGGGGAAGAAACCTACACTTCCATTGCCTTAATTCTGCAGATTTAAGAAGGATATTTAGTGTTTTCAGTGTAGATATTTTTGTATCTCGTTTGATAAACTGGAAGCTTCTAGTAAAATGTTTCACAAATATCTCAGACGGATTTTTGAAAATAGATATTAAAATTAGTGTTTTATATGCATATGATGGGTTTATTTTGAATGTGAATAAGTATTTTTCAATCTAAGTATTCCTCTTTTTAATGACTTCAATAAAAATAACTTTTTAGCTAGTAGCTACCCAATTTCTTTCATAATTGCGCTGTTATAAGTCAGAAAAAGAGTTAATACAAGTTTCCATACATAGGAAGGAAGAGATATTCTGTGAGAACAGAAATACAAGCTGGAAACAATTTTACAATAAAAGCAACATACACCTAATTCCTTGTGTAATGTAGTTTGGTAGACCAAGTCACTCTTCTACACATAAAGGACTATCTATAATTACAAAATTAAGAGCATGGAATGATTAGAGGCTCTGAACCACCAGTGCAGCTTAGCTGACTAACTGCAAACTCAGTCTTGACATTTTGGGACCAGTACGTTGCACCTGAAATCAGTGGCTCCTCTTGACCTTCATGAGTGCCACAAAATTTGGGGGCTGCAGCGCTCCTGTCAGCAGTGCTTCCACCCTGGGCAGCCCAGGTTGCCACTGGCTGCATGTGCCACCAACCCTGGTCTTCATGGGATCATGCTGCTAACTTTGTGTCAGGCCCAGCATACTTAAAATTGTCTATCTATGGCACCTGCACGGATGCCTCCTGAGTGCCTTGTACACATGGCATCGATTAATGGGATCAGCAAGGAAGGGCCAGCAGTCTGTGAGAATTACCAGGCAGCAGAAAAAAGCTCTGGGTCAGAGAAGACAGAGAAGCTCATATGGGCTGGTGGCTGAAGGACAGAATGAGGCAACAAGTTGGGGTGATTCAAAAGAGGGAACCAAAAAATCTGAGTGAAGGAAATTGTTCAGGAAAAGAGGTTGAAACACAGGGTGAGACATGAGAAGGCAAAAATGAAATGGGAAAAACGTGGGGAAGGAGACAGAGGGGAGACTAGGCAGGAGGCAGGGTACAGTACAGGATAAGTCTAGGATAAGAGAAGCAGCTTCTGAAGCAAACATCCAAAAGGAGAGCAGGGAGAAGAAAGGGGTGGAAGGTGAGAGAGGTCAGAGAGGAGTTTAATAAATAATGGTTTTTCACATGTTTTACTCAAAGGGACCCTGGGCACTAGCCCTTAGCTCCAGGGAGACATAGCCATGCCACATTCCTGGGTTGCTGCTGGGGTGTCTGTCATTTAGATCTGGGCTTTACATGTTCCTGAGGTGGTACTGGTATAAAGTTGGGGTTTGCCAGCAAATCTGCACTGGCATCAGGAATAGTCTGTGCTGGTCTGGAATAGCATGGCATGCTGTTACTATGTAATAGATGGCCCCATGGAAAAGCTTTATGCACACATAGCTGAGCTGAGCTGCTCTGCTGTCAGGTGTGGACAGCATCCATTTCACAAACTGATGTGCAAAGAGGTCAGTTTTCAAATGCAACCTAAAGGGCTATAATTTGCCCCTAGAAAATGGAGATTATTGTGACATTATATCTTATTATCTGCTCTTTTTTCTCCCTGGTATATAACGCAGCTAGTTCTTTTCCCTGCTACCACACTACAGCTGGTGCCTCTAACACAGCAAAATGCCAGTGGCAGGCAAAAAAAAGCAGTGCCCAAAAAGAAGGGGCAGTGGGAGGGATGAACATGGGGCAACAGGTGATTTGGGAAGCTCTGGGAAAGTGCAGAAGCACTGAGTCCTGCAATTGAGTTGCTATGTCCTGCAACTGAGCTCCAGAGTAAAGGAGGATACTTGACAAAGACACAGGCGGTAATCACAGGGATATTGCTGTATTAAGTGTTTGCATTGTGAAAGTCAGGTTGGCACTTTATGGCTATAAAAACCCTGGCCCCGCCCAAAAGGTAGCTTTATAGTACTTGTTTCTGTTCCCAACAGGTCTAAAACCAACAAACCATATGTGTATTTTAACATGTTCTTTATAGCTGCCTTTGAAACTTCCCGGGGAGAGAGGATCTTTTAAAAAGTGAATGGAGCGTGTCCGTGCAATAGGCAAGTATATTGATAGTAAAGAGAAATACTAGATCATCCTCTAACATTTTAAGATGATAGCTACTGGTTTAAATATAAAAAAACAGTCCATGGACCAACCCTTAGAAATAAATGTCACTGACCCACTTCAGCAATTCGGGCTTTTTTTCTGGCTGCTGAACTTTAGAAATTCTCAGAAGATAAATTTAAAGTCTGCTCAGGGGGAAGATTGCAACCTCAAACAATTAAGTAAAACCTTAGCTATATACAATCATTTTAATTTCATCCTTTGATATTGTTCATCTGATTAAGTTCTTTCCAAACAAACTTCACATAGAACTTGGCCTATGAGGAACAGACTAAGCCCATATGTATCCTGACAGGGGTGTTTACTCAAATAGAGTTATCCCAGCCATGCTGTGCGTACTTGGGGACGTAAAAGGGCCTGGGGGAAGGAACTCAGAGAACAATAAGGATAGAGGAACTTAGAGGAAATAACCTACTGGGAGAACAGGAATGCACTGGGAATAGAAGAATCAGTCAGACAAGATGAAATCAGATATTGGGAAAATGCCCATGAAGACAGGTTTGGAGAGGAGCAGTGTGGAGCAACGAGCAGTTTGAAGATGGAGGATAGGGGCTGCCCACAGAGCAGGGCAAGGTCGGGGAGAAGACAGTTAGGAGTGCAGCACCAGAGCAAAGGAAGGGGTGCAAGTCACAGGGGGTGAAGAGGAAGAGAACAGATGACACTCGCATAAACTTTGACTAGGGAGGCTTCTCTTCAGCCAGCAGACCAGTATCTCTTGCTGCAGAAACATTTTTCACCTCCTCATCTTCCTGGACTGGAGCAGATGGAGAGATAGGCCTTGACTATCTTAAGAAATTGTGGCTGAGTTTGAGACAGCCATGTCTTCTGCATCAGTGGAAATCCACCTGGCTGCCTGGTCTGGGGCAGAGCAGGACTGGCTTGGGGGTCCCTGCCCCCGGCCTGCGGTGGGCATTGTAGCCCTCTGTGGTTGCAGCGTAGATAACAAGCAGGCGCAGGTGGTGATACAGCCTTTTCTGCACCGATGGCCTGACTGCGACCCAGGTGCTGCTGGTTTTGACTTGCTACTCATTAACAGGGCTCAGGCAGCGTGGTTCCCTCCACAGGACCGAGGGTTGGCGATGGTGACGTGCAGCCACCCAAGCTCTGCCAGCATCTGCTGCCCTGAAGTGTGCTAGGATCTGTGACCCTCCCCATGGATGGACTACCCTAGAGTTATGGCATCCTGCTAGGTGGGGCCTAGGAGTGAAGCCCACTCTGCTGAGCTGGTGCAAAGGATTGCTCTTCCCTTAGACAGGGCTCCCTGAGCCTGAGGGAAAGATTTCTCCCTGCTATTCTTAGTTGGTCCTTAGTTTGGCAGAAGAGTAAGGCAGGATGGGTGCCCCCAGCCTGGGAAAGAACAACTTTTGGGGCCCCATACTACTCAAAACACTGTGGGGAGTGTGCCAAAAGTGACAAGAGCAGTGGGGTGGTGGACCAGGGGATGCATATCCAAGTCACCATCAGGGAAAATCTCCGTTTCCAGAGGTGACCAGAGGCACTGGTGAGGGCTTGCAAGGATGACAAGGGAGGGTAGCCCATGGTTCAGTGCCACCATCCTGCTAGCTGCATAGCCGGTGCAGGTGCTGAGCGTGCGGCCCATGGGGTAGACGTGCCGAGCTGCCGAGAGTCACCCCGACGGAGAGGTGAGGATCTCCCGGGAGGAGGGAACAGTCCCTCTCCTCAGCGCCTCTCCATCCGACCCCCTGGGCGTGACGTGCGCTCGGCAGCGCAGATGGAGGAGGGGAACGTTTTTGGGGTCCCCGCTTTTAGCGCTGCAGCTCCGTCAGGGACCCGCCGATGAGCCCTGGGCAGAGGGCGCCTCGCTGTTTGCTTCCAGAGCTGTCGGGAAAGAATCGTCTTCTGCAGGATAAAGTCCCTGTCTACGTGGGTGTATTGCCCGTGTCCAAAGTCTACAGGCAGGAGGCTGCCTGCTGCAATCCCCGAGAGAGGGATGACTTTTAAAATATATGGGCTGATTGCAAATAAGTTACTAATAAGCCGCTTTGGCATAAGAACGGCTCTATGCATTATTTCCTAAGATCTGTTTATTTGCAAATATTTCTTTCTTTTTCGTCTTTTTTTTTTTTAATTGTTCGGGAAAAAAAAAATACAGAAGTTAATATTTAGAAAAACATACTATTAAGTAATAGAGCTATAAACTCTCAAATAAGGCACTTTCATTTTACTTAACAATAGATAACACAACAGCGACAGTGAAACAGACCAAACAAAAGCGATCACCAAAATTGTTGTGACAGTACAATTACCCGGCTAGAAAATTTATTCAATATGCTTTACCATTGCATTGACACAGCAGGGAAAAAAAAGCCCAGATATTCAGAGAATAATACAACAAGGCAGGAGGTATTTGGAAAAAAAAAAAAGGATTTATTTTGAAATACACTTTTAAGAGATACTTTGCCTCCCCGATTTGTTATCGATGTGCATCTGACACGATACAAAACAAACAAACGAAGAAAAAAACCACGTTCTGTACAGAGCTCTAAAATGAGCCGCGATTATCTACAAGATGAGCTTTACGCTTGGGTGTGGGTTGGAGAGGGGCCCGATCCTGCAGTCCGCACTCTCGAAACGAGTTTCGCAGACATGTGGTAGGAAAGCTTGGCCCCGAGTCTGCGTGCGTGTCTCCGTGTGTATGTGTGTGTGCGCGTCTGTGAGTTCCTACAATACAGTCCTTGAGTAAAGTGGGCAAGTTGGAGCTGCCGGAGCGGGTGCGGGTCCCTGGCTGCTCTAGAAGTCCTGCCGCGGGGTGTGAGTTAGACTGTGCCGCCGTAGATCACAGTTTCGCCTGAACACTTTGCCGCACTGCTCACAGTTGTAGGGCTTGATGTCTGTATGGGTAAGAAGGTGAGTTTTCAGGTTACTTCTTTGATTAAAGGTTCTTCCACATGTGGGGCATTTGTGTGGAGATTCCTGTTCAGATTTGAAGCAAGCAAAGGATTAATCCTTCACAAACCACCTGGTTTAACGTATCACTGCACTTTTTCTCATCGCAACGCACAACTTGAGATATCGGGAACGAGAGCAATCCCGGGCGGGCGACCGCCAGCCTCGCCCTGTCCTGCCCCAGAAGCCTTATTTTATATTTCTCGAGTCGTGACATTTCGCGCCCCTGTCGTGCACGGAAAGCGGCCGCCTCGCCGCTCTCCTGCTCTGGTACTCCCGCTGCCCGCCCGACCGCCGCGGCGGTCCCTCTGCACCGCTCCGCACCGCATCCCGCCGCCGGGCCGTCCCGCCGCCCCGCGCCCGCCGCCGCCGTCAGGGCCAGGTTCGGCCCTCAACGAAAAACGCCTCGAAGCAGCGGCGTGGACAAACCCGAACCCGGGGTTCACTCTCCGCCGCCAACTGCGTCCCTGCTGGCTTTAAGCCCTTCTCCCGCGGCCGCTGTTTTTCCGCGGGTCTCCCGCGGCCGCGGAGGTAGCCGCCCTCCCCCAGGAGGCACAGGGCCGTCCAGCGCCGGAGCCCACTCTCTCCCCTCGCTCCCCTCCGCACCAGAGCCCCGTTCCCCCGGCGGCCACCGCCCCTGCCCCGCGGCGGGCCGAGCCGAGCCGAGCCGGGCCGTGTCCGTGCCGGCGGCACACGCGTGGAGAGGCCGGGGAGAGCCGGGCTCACCTGCATGTGTAGGGTTTTGTGGACCGCCAGGGTCCTGGACTGGCAGAAGCCCTTCCCGCACTCCTGGCACTTGAAGGGTTTCTCTTTGGAATGGATGTACCTGTAAGGCAACCCGCGGGGTGAGCAGTGCTGCCGGGGGCGCGGGGATCACCCGTTCCCAGGCCCCGCTCCCCCAGACTCAACTCCCCTCAAAGGCCCTCACTCTGCTCCTGTCTCCTTCCCCCTTTTATAATTCTGTTTATGATTAAACTTCTTTAACGGTTCAAAACATTTGCAATAATTCGTATCGAAGTGTGAGTGTACTCTCTGGTGCCAAACCGGGACAGCATCTGTGCCGCCGGCCGGATCCGAGCCCGCTTTTCTCCGAAGGCGGAGAGGATTCTCTGCCCAGTGGCCGCAGGCGCCGCTCGGCATCGGCTGCAGAGTGCGCAGATGAGGGAGGGGCGAGCGCGAAAGCGCCCACCTGCGCCCCGTCCTGCTCCCCGCGCCCCCCAGGGTCGCGCTTCAGAACCACAAAAGCCCCGGGGGCTTCGTCCCCGGGTGTGAACCCCCTCGTCTCTCCCTCAGGTGGGTGCCCGTCCCACGCAGAGAGCAGGTATAGGCTGTAGTGGTGCCTCCGCGGCCGCGGAGCTGGAGCGGGGATTCCTCCTGCTGCCTTCGTGGCTCAGCCCAGAGCTCCCGGAGCGGCTCAGCCTCATCGCCCCCGAGCGGCTCACCCTACCCCGGCTCCCCTTGGCCCGACCCCGGTCGTGGTGGTCCCTCACCGGTGGTCCCGCAGGTGGTCCTGCCTCCGGAAAGCCTTGTGGCAGATGTCGCAGGTGTAAGGTCGCTCGTCCGTGTGGGTTCGCTCGTGGATGAGGAGGTTGTAGGACTTGGTGAAGTGCCTGCCGCAGAACTTGCAGATGAACTCCTTTTTCGTCTTGGAGGGCAGGCGGCCGCGGGAGGGCTTCCTATCCGGAGACAGCTTGCTGATGCTCGACAGAGGCGAGGCCAGTCCGGGGCTCAGCTTGGCGAGCTCCCCCACCTTCGGGGGGTCCTCCTGCGTGGCGGCCACGGCCAGGTTGGCAAAGTCAAAGCGGGGCCTGTCCTTGTGCAATGCTGGGAGGACGTGGGCGATGGCCCCTTGCTTGGGGTGGAAGAGGTGCGTGGCGAAAGGGAGCGCGGGGAAAGGGAAGCGGGAGTCCACCAAGCCCTGCGCGGCCGCCATCTCCGTGATGGTGGAACGGGTGATTTCATGCACATTGGGGTAGCCCAATGTCCAGTGGTTCATGTGCATGGTTTGCACGGCGCTGAGTCCGTACAGACCTTGCAACTGGTCCACAGCTGCGGGGAAGGTGTTCACAGCCTGGAGGAAGGAGTAGTTAGTGAGTTGCAGAGACGGGTGCAGCGGGATGGGGGCTGGCAGCGCCTTGCTTCCCATCTTCACGGGGCAGGCGCGGGCCGGCGGAGTAGCTGGTGCCTCTGCTGGGCTTCCGAGACGGGGAGAAAATCCTAAGAAGAAAGAGGGAGAAAGAAGGGGAAAGAGACTTTTACTGAGAACAGCGTGGTCCCCCCTTAGCCGAGGCGAGCGCAGCGACCGAGCCAGGGAGGGCCAGACGCGGCTCCGGTGCGCTGCCGTGCCGCGGCCCTAACGCCCCGCCGCAGCCCAGGCTCCCGCCCTCCGCCGGGGCCGGCGGCCGATACTGACCCACGGCGCGATCGCTTCGACCGGAGAGGCTAAAGCGTAAAAAAAAAAAAAAAAAAATCCGTCCCAAAACACCCGCCCCAAATTAAAATAGAAAGGAGAAAACCCACTGCGGAGCCAACCGAAGGCGCCGCAGATTCAAATTAAACGAATGGTGGAAAAATACACGCGGAACGGAGACGGGGCCGGGGCCGAAGCCCTCTGCTTCCCGTCTCCCCGCCGCCGACCCCCGCAGCGCCCACCGTGGGGATCCCGGAGCCACCTCCCTCCTGCTCCCCGCGCCGACCCGGCCCCCGGCGTCGCTCCCACCCTCCGCCCGGCCTCCCGCGGGCGCAGAGGCCCCGACCCCGACCCCTCCTGGCTGGGGCCTCCCCGGGATGTAGCAGGGTGCTCGCGGAGGGCCGAGGCAGGCCCGTGAGGGAGCGGAGGGGGGGGGGAGTAAGGGGAAATAAACCCTGCGTTCATCCCAGCTCGGTTGCTTATTTTTCTTCCTTCAACAACAACTAATTTATCAAGATAACCGAAGGAGAGAAAAAGAGCCCGGGCCTCGCACGCACACCTCCTACCCAGCCCCCCGCGCCGCAGCCATCCCATCGGCAGCGAGGAGGGTGGCTGGCCCGGAGGCCTCCCCGGTCCGCCGAGGGCCGCCCCGCACGGCGCTGCCCCGCACTCGGCTCCCTCCGTCCCGCAGGACCAAGAAGGACGAGCGCAGCCCCGGTGGGACGGAGCCGTGAGGACGAGCACCCCGCACCCCCTCGGCCATTCCCAGGCTGGGACCTCCGCCGGAGCGGCGGGGCCGTGAGCTAATGAGCGGTGTGTGACTGTCAGAGGGTTTCACTCAGCCCACTCAACCGAAACCGCCGGGACCGCTGCTCCCGTCGCACGGGGGGTCCCCTCGGTGGCTCCGGGGAGATGGTCCCCTCCCGCAGGGCAGGGGGACATCAGCGCGGGGGGCAAGCCCCTGCCCTTTCCTTTTTTTTGCTTTCGTTGAGGGTTCACTTCCAGCTGCCAAGAGGCTGCCGCGACCCAGGAAAGCGGCCAAAGCAAGCGCCGGGGTCTCTCCGGGCCTGTAAACAAGAGGTAGGGCCGAGGGTGCCCCAGCACCTCCTGGGATTTGTGTGGAAGGACTGGTAAGGGGCAGTTTCCAAAGTAAACAAGAGACCCTCCCGCAGCCAAAATCCTAAACCAAACCCCCCAAAACAACAACAAAAATAAAAGAAACTCTCCAAGCGTAGAGCCCGCGCTCCGGGAGAGGCGTCCCTGCCCCCCGGGCCGCCACCGTCCCGCAGCCCTCACCGCCGCTCCTGGCTCGGACCACTCCGCTGGCACCGGGCACCCTCTGGCTGGAAAGATACTTTTCGATATTTTTCTTAAAATACCTTTCCTCCCCGCTTGTGGCACCGCACAATTGGCCCACCGGGAAAAAAAAATTGCGGCAAGGAGGTCGGGCGTGAGCTGCAGCTCTGCACACCCCTGTTTTCGTTTTCCTCGAGTCATGGCTCCCCACGGCTTCCTCTGCTGCTGCCCAGTTTTTCTCGTTTGTGATTGTATCGACACTGGGGACAGTGTTATCGATACGACCTATTATATATGGCGACCTTTTTGTTTTGTTGGAGGGGTGGTGGTTATATATAGAGACTTATTTTTAAAGATGTCGTAGTGTGAGTTCCTATTCGCTTTCCGCCAGGAACCGACACAGAAGCAATAAAATCGCTTTTCGCTGGCTGCTCCCGTGGCTCCTGCCTCCATCCCTGCTGGCTGTGCCTGGGTTTCGGAGCCACCGGCTGAGAACTATGACAGAGGTAGGGACAGTGTTTCTGTAGGGCAGAGTTCCCTCTGCTACAGCTGCATTTGGTGGCCGTGTGTGGGGGTGTCATTGCATGACGCTCGTTTTCGTGTCAAACAACCAAGTCTGAAAAAACTATTCTGAACACGAAATCTGCATTTTAAGGAAGAAACTTTTAAAACTGCACTGCTGTTTGAACTGCGGTACATCTGTTACTATTTGTATTCGGAGGTAACTTTACTAAAACCTATTAAAAAAAGACCAGAAAGTGCCTTCCTACGTGATTTTAAGGCCATTTATAACAAGGTGCGTTGGGGCGCGGGGGGCTGGGGGGATAAAGTCAACCAAAAACGGATGTTATTTAAACTTTGGCACTTCCTTTTCCCTTTTCATTCAGAGCGCTTAATTAAATTAAGCCCTGTGCCTCGGCAGGACACCCATCTCTACCTGCTTGCCGCCGACCTGCTGGCCCACCCAGCGCTCCCCGTCCTCCCGCGGCGGGGCCGGGCTGTGCCCCGAGGGCACTGCCGTCAGTCCCGGGGAGCGGGTGGACCCTGGGTCGCCTCCGCTCTCCGCCGGCCCCACCAGAAGCCGCGGCCGCCGGTCCCGGCGCTGCCTGGTGTTTCCAAGCACCGAGGATTTCTCCAGTGTCACCCGCGGATCAGCCCCGTAGTCCGCGCACGGACCGGCTTCTCCCCGCTAGGAATTTCTCGTGAAGGACATCGGCTGCGCGCCCCACGAGGCCTCCGCCTGGCCCCACACCAACGCGCCCGCGGCATGCGGAGGGCACCCGCATCCCAAATTGCCGCGGAGCTGCGAATTGAAAGTAAGCCCGGTGGTCCGGCGGTCCCGCGCTCCCGGCCGAGGGGACGCTCCGCTCTCGGGGCGGCCGCCCCGCTCCCGCCGACAGCAGTGGGCAGGGCGGGCCGGGGGAGCCAGTCACCTACCGCAGCCTGCTGCTCCTCCCGGGGCAAAGCTGAGGCGGCGGCCGCGGCACCGTCACGGAGACATTAGATCCACAGCGAGGGCGCTCTGCGGGGCCAGGGCCCGGCGGCGGACGGCATGTTGCGGAGGGCTGGGCGGCTGGGAGCTCTGGCCGCGGCGGTCCCGGGGCCCCGGCATAGACCGCCGCCACCCGCCCGCAGCCTCTCGCCTTCGACCCCGGCGAGGCTCGGCGCGAGTCTGAGCCGCCCCCTGCCCGGTCCATCACATTTCAGCGGTGAGTGGCGTGGAGCGCTGTCCCCGCCCGCCCGCCGCCGCCGCCGGCCCACCCCGCGGCGCGCTCAGCCCCGCGCTCGGGGCCGCGCCGCTCCGCCCCGACGGGACGGGACCGCCCCCAGCCGCGGCCCCGGCCCGCCCCGCCGCGCCGGCCCCACTGTTTACTTGTGTTTGGGTAGCAACTGGACTTTAAAGGGGCAGGACGCCCCCCGCTTCCCCCGCGTCACCTAAGGTGACTTTTCCCTCTTCGAACAGCCCGACGCCCCTCACCCTGCTGCCGGTCGCGGAGATTTGCGCGCTCCCTGCACCGCACTGCCTGCCTCGGCCGCCCACCCGCCGTGCCCCAGCTGGGGTGACATAGGCGGCTTAAATATCTAAAATAATTCCCCCAAAGCCAGAGCGTGGGGTTTTGTGGGTGCCTACGTCTCCGAGGGAGGTTGCAGTTAAAGCTCACGTCCAAATGGCTTCGTGGCCGTCATGTCGAGTCGCCCTGGGGACCCACCCTTCAGCAACTCAGCGCTGCCCTTCCATTGAGATTGGGGCGCTTAAAGGCAGATTCCCGAAGAGAACCTCTGTAGAGGCATCCCCGTGCGCGGTGACTAAGCACACAATTCCTACCTAGAACAGACACATAGTTTCGAAAGCAGTTTCGATTTATTAACGGGGAATTTACTGCTGAATGGGGCCTTCGCGACCCTCTTCAAATTTCCTGACTAGAGCGCTCTATTCACGTTCGTCGATAGCCGCAATACGGCTGGTTGCACATGGTGAATTTCGGTTACATTTTTATCTGTAACGATATCTTGTTCTGTGCATTACTTAAATCACATGTATGGGGAATTAACCTATAATCTGGATTGGAGATTGGAACTAGGATTTGAAAAGTACGGAAAGATGTGGGGGAAAATGGACCTTGAAGGACAGCTATGAAAATTTTTCAGAGGTAGGGGCTGTGCTGGTCAGTTCGAGCCCGAGGAAGAGGATACAAGCGACGGCTGTAACGAGATTTTTTTATCCTTTTAGTGTACAGGAAAAAAAAATAATCAAAGAGGCAAATAGGAGCCAGCAGAGAAAGGTTTAGCCGTGTCTCCTCACAGCGAAGTGCAGTCGAGGCTGGCGCACGTTACAGCCCGCGGCTGCCGCCGGCCGCCGGGGCTATTTTTCGTTTCTTTTCAAAAATCCGTACTTCGAAAATGCCCTGTTTTAAATCCCAGACGCCCTAAATAAATAGCACTTCTTCTCTCGGGCAGTGAGGATAGGAGGTTCACAATTCTGAGAGAAGGAGCGATTCCCCTGGGCTGGGTGCGACGTGGGTGCGGGCGGCCGCGGGAACCTGCGAGGGGCGAGGATTTATCGGCCGCGGCTGGACTGGGGGGCTCCGATAGGGCGCGAGGCAGGGACCCGCATCCCCTCTCTTTTGCTTCCGAGAGAGAGGCCGGTTGCTTCAAGAACGAAGTGAAAAGGGGACTTTACAGTTGCATTTTCTTCCCCCCGCTGCTTGCTTGTGGATACCAAGAACAAACCCCTCGGACAGAAGGATCAAAGGGAGATTGCTTCGGGAGAAATGTCATTTCTTGTCCTTTACAGCAAGCAAAAAATAAGACACGCTTGGTGGGGAAAAAAGAATAAATAAATTTTTATCTATCTACCTACCTAACCCAAATCAAATTTAAAAAATCCTTAAACAACGACTTCGCCAAATCCCCAAGCGACCACGCAAGGAAAAAAGCCTCAAAGCGGAGGCTTTTTTCCTCGGGAGAGGAACGGCGCGGTCTGGGGTTGTTGCCCGGGCTGTTCGCTCCCCGGGCGCTCCTGATAGTTTCGGCTGCGCTGGTAGAAGGGAAAGCCGCGCTCTTTCACCACTGGCAGCGCGGCCGCCCCGTACGTCTGAGCTGACCGGGAGCGCCCGGTGACCCCGGCACGACTCCGCCCGGCCCGGCCGGCAGGTGCGCGGCGAGAGCCGGTGGCGTGGCCCGCCCGTACTGCCGCGGTGCCCCCGAACCCGGCGGAGCCCAGGGTCGCTCGCACGCCGGGGAGCTCCCCGGCACCGGACAGCCGTCGAGCGGGGGTGACGCCGGAGGAGGCACAGGTCGCCGGGTCCCGAGTCACCTTTCGGCATCCACGTCGGGCGGAAGCCTCCCACCCCACGGGTCTTACGCCTCCTGGGAGGGGCGGGCGCGCCGCTATGCCCGGGCCGGGCGCGGACACGGCCGTGCGGTGCGGGGAGAGCTCCCGGGGCCCCGCTGTGCCCGGCGGCGGCGGCCCGCGGTGCTGCAGTGCCGCCTGCAGGTCGGCGCGGGGCCCTGCGCGCTCCGCCCGCTCCGGCACCGTCTCTGGCTGCGGCCCCGCGGCCGCCGGGCGCGTTGGGTGGGTGTCCCGGCGGACCCAGTGCGTTGGGTGGGTGTCTCGGTGGGCCCAGCGTGGAGCTCTGCCCGGGGCTCCGAGGGGGATGGAGGCAGCACCGCTATCCGCGGGCACCCGAGGGCTTACCCTGCACTGCCTTCTCCCACCCGCGCGTCCTGCCGGTGCCGACAAAGCTACGATCACCTCAGCCTCCTCACGCTCTCTCCTCCCCCACCCCCAAAAAATATACATCCGGAGCGCTGGATTCCGTCCAGGGAGATAGGCAGCGCTTGTTCTCGCTGCGAGGAACAGATTAAAGCAGTTTCTCTGCGGCCGTGAAACCTGGGGCAAACCTTGACCACTCGCCCCTTCTGAGCACAGAAATGTGCCCGGGAGACGGCAGCGAGGCCCCGCGGCGGCGCTTGGCGGAGCCTCCCGCGGGACACCGTGCGCGGCTGCGGTGGGCGATTCGCGCACGGAGCGGCTCAGACCGCCGCTGTCGGCACTGGGGGGCTGCAGTCGCTGGGGACTCACTCCCGCGAAAATGAATTTTCAGAGGGGGGCGGGGATGCGCCCGCAGCCGTCGCCGGAGGGAGAAGGGGCAGCGGGTATCCAAGCCACCTCATGACTCCCGGGAACGGGAGCA
The DNA here is from genome assembly GCF_025592945.1 of Manacus candei. Classification (NCBI taxonomy): domain Eukaryota; kingdom Metazoa; phylum Chordata; class Aves; order Passeriformes; family Pipridae; genus Manacus; species Manacus candei. Next base: position 3,919,186 of record NW_026138067.1, on the reverse strand, counting down.
CAGTCCCTGGTGCAGGGCACCGCCGCACTCTGGCTTGGGAGGAGCTCCGACGGCTCTCGACGGTCGCTGACTCGGGGAGCGCTGCCAGGGCGCGCAGGGCAGAGCTGGGCACCTGCGGAAGGGCCTAGCCCCGGGCTGCCCCGGCCAACAGACAGGCCTGTGCTGCAAACGACTCGGGCTACACACCGAGGGCTTAATATTTTTATTTTAAGGAAAACAGTGACCGCCCGTCGATCTGGCATCTGATTCTGTTGGTGTTTCTCGGTGACTAAATCATCACCGACTTAGCTACGATTTATTGGTGTGGGATATTTTGTTTTGTTTTTAATGAACCAGTCAGGAAATGCCAAGATTTGACAAACAGGCGTAGGCGGCCGGGGACGCGGCGCTTGGCAGGCTCTGTGGTACACCGCCGGTGCAACTCCCGCTCAGCGTCCTCCTTTTCCCTCCTCCGACTCAGATCCCCGTAAAACATCGCCGCGATTAATTTCCATGAAAGAAGAAAGCAATTAAGCGCACAACGCCCTCAGCGGGCTGGATCCCGCCCGCGTCTCCCACGGGCGCGCAAGCCCCGCCAGCCCCTCGCCCGCGGCCTCTACCCGCGGTCCGGGCCGCGGGGGTGCCCCTGGGCGGCAGGGACCGGGCCCAGCCGCCCCACCCGCGGCTCCGCGGCCCGCCCCGACGTCTCCCCGAAGTGCATCACCACCGCAGCCAGCCCGACGGGTGCTTCCTCCTCGCCTTCCCTTCGCTAGGGATCACGGAGCCCCCGGGGCTTTTGTTCTCCGGCCGCGGCCGTGCCCCGGCTCCCCGCTCCTGACGGCTGCCGGCCCCACGTCGGACACTGCGGGGCTCACGGGCATACCGGGAGAAGCGTCAAAACGCCCTCGGCGAAGGCCGGCTTCGCCGTGTGCACGGCGGTGGGGCCGCTCATCCCGCGGAATTTGCGCACTGTGCCGCAGCTATTGCCGCGGGGCAGTAGCGCGGTGCGGATGGGGTGACGGAGGATGCGGGGGTGACGGAGGATGCGGGGGCGGCCGCCAGCGCCGCGGGGACAGCGGATAGGACGCCGCCCGCTGCGGTGTTTAGCACCTTGCAGTGACGGCGGGCCCCGAGCCCTCGACAAATAGACTTTTCCAGCCTGGAGTGTTCCTTCCCCCGCCATCAGCAATGAGAGGTTTTTGTGGTGCCTGCAGTGAGAAGTTGTCAAGACGCAAAGAAATACAACATGCCCTACCTCACTATAGTTTGGTTTAAGCAGCCTTTTGGCTAAAGTCTTTCCTGCCGTCAGCACTGAAACACTGAGCAGGGCTGTGCTGTGGAAGCACAGACACCGATCGCACACGAGTGGGCCCCTTTCTCATTGCTCCATACCTCACCGTCCTCCCGCTACGCTCTGCCAAGTTGAGCCTAGAGACAGCAGAGGGTCCCCAGGCTGGCAGGCTTTGCTTGCTCTGTGGTGGCAGCGTTTTACCTCTCTCTCGGCAGACTTGCCAAAGGACAGCCTGCGAGGTGAAGGCCGGCAGAGCTTCAGGGCCGCCCGCCTGCTGCACGACCATGGGCTTGTACGCTCTGCTCCTGCTTAAAGGGGGGTTTCAGGCTACGATGAAGTTGTACAGCTGCCTCAGGCTGAAAGGATCACAAAGTTTGCAATCTCGGAGCCAACTGTTAGGAGGGAAATCTAAAAGAAATATTGTGTAAAAGCAATAAATTGGTTGAAGAAAAGCAGTTGTACATTTGGTCGCATGCCTCGTAACTCACCTAGGACATGAGAACTCCAAGGCACCAGAGAACAGGGCCCATACGTCTTGTCCTGTGGTGTATATTAAATAACTCCATTTCCTTTTAAGAACTTGCTATATCCCAGTGAATAACTTGATTTCACAAATAAAATTAATATTATAGAGTGTAAGTCAGCAAACAATAGAAAAGCTCAGAGAGTTTTTTCCAGTTGTAAACATGCAGAATCCATATGGTCATTAGATACATCTGTGGGTTAAGCGCTGATTTGTTTATGCAAGCCTGATGCTTACGATATTCTTAAACTGGGACTATTCTGTCGAATGCATGTATACTGTAATCCCCTTTTACCTACCCTCTACATATGTGTTTCCTGTTTTCAGCATGCATTCTCAGTGTGTAAACTGTGGTGAAGGATATGTTATAAACCAGGATACTACAGAGCATTTCAGATATTTTCAGAGCATTACAAGCATGGTTCAAGCATATGCAAATCATCACTTACAGTTGTGCACAATGTCTATTTTAATTTCTGTGTGGTTTTGTTCATTGTTTGTGGCATCTAATTAAAACAGAAGGGCAATAACAGATATTACAAAAAGAGTACCAATTGTTCCTGGGCAGATTGATCCTTAGAATGTCCAAACCTTATTGATGAAATCCTGTACTTCTTAATACAATCAGGTTTTTTTTAAGGCTGTTATTGAAGATTACTGAAATACAAGGAAATTGAGGGAAAGCTTAATGGGGTAAGGCACTTGAAAACTCTTAGAGACACTGCCAAGGCTGAACTCATCCTGTATCTCTACTGGGTATGACCCAAAAAACATTTAAGCACATGCTAAAGTTCATTGCTATCTGGGGCAGTATCTAAGCAGGCGCTTCAATGTCTTTATATGCCAAAGTCACCTGCTGAATGTGTGTTTTGCTGCTGATTTAAGATATTTACTGAATCAGGGATATTATTTTCAAATTGCCTCATAAAAATAAACAAACTAATAAAAGTTTATAAAAGATCCAAGAACAGTTACTGTTCTAGGCAAGAGTTTTCATCATGCCTGCTTTTATATCCTTTTCCATGAGTTAAGTTGTTGGCCCTGTCATCTGTGTGACTACCTTGTTTTTGCCTTAAGTGCTGGTGTTCTCTTCAGCTTCTGCTGCCACCTCATAGCACCACTATGTGCATCATCCTGTTGGGTGAAAGGACAGTTGCTCCACAACAAAGTCTGTGGATATGATGCTGATTGATACACCTTAGAGATTTTGCAGTGCAGAACAGTTTGAATCTAGCTTGTGGCATGGGAAAAAGAGCCCTTTTTCTCCATGAACTCTCCACAGCCACTGTGGGGAAAGATCAGGGCAAGATCACTCTGGAATACAGTCAAAGCAACAACTACAGAGCAGTTCAAGAGTGGAACTGAGCTGGACATGGACCAGTCAGAAGACTTTCTGGTAAAGAATATTCTTCTATCTTATTTCCCTTCCCTTCAAGGTGAGCCCTTAAGAAGACAACATGCACACCCACTGTGTTATGGCAGACAGCCTCTGGTCTCTGGGTATTGTGAGTCAGCAACGGACTGAAAGCATGTGAAACCAGGATGAGTCAGAGTGAAGCCCCAGCAGTGGGTTTCTACCGTCTTTGCTCATGGATTTCTGTTTTCTGTTCCTGTGGTCGTTCAGGTCCCTGCTCAGGGGACTCACATTCTAGTTGCCCTCCTTAGTTCCCTTTCACAGACCCCACAAGGGTGAGGTGAGGTGAAGGGTAGGATGAAGGTAGTGAATGGCACTTTTCCCTGTTTAGTCCATAGTAGAGGGCACAGTCCACCTCATAAACGGTATCCATGGTTATCGCAGGTCTGCCTCGTTTGCATTAACTATTTCATTTATTTGACTTGCTCACCCATGGTAGGCTGGCGAAAATTATTAGTTGATACGCTATTCTTTCAAATTCCACTTTGGGAACTGTTTCCTGGAAAAATACAAATCCCATTCATTTCAGCACCAGGACTCATTTTAGCACCAGAGGAGCGCTGAAAGCTGAGGACATGACACTGCAGCAGAAACAGAACTGACTCGAGGCCTCTTATTTTCAGCTGCAGTGAAGAGAGGAAAGAGATACTGTCAGCCAAACTACAAACTTTGCAGTGCAATATATATTCCCCTTTTCAACTTGATTTATCCTGATGATTACTTGGTGTTCAAATGCAATCAGGAGCTTTTGAATTTCACTGCCTATTTCTATACTGCTGGATGGAGCTTGCTTGTGAAAGTACAGCACCCTGCTGTTTCAGGAGGCTGCATGTATGTGGAAGGGAGCAGCGGAGACCCTGGGACAAGGAATGTGATGGAAGCAAGGATCTACGGCATCTGCAAGACCAGGGGCTTTCAGGGAGCCTAAGGAGAGTGCCTATGGAGAGTTGTGAGAAAATCTCCATCCTTAACAGAAATTCTCAGGACAGAGAAATGAAAGCTGAGTATAGAAAGTGAAAAATTATTTTCTGAATCCAGGAATGGTCCCACAAGAAGACTCATGAAGCCACCTGAAAGGATTTTTGAACAAAACGTATCTTGTGTTTGAATTCTTTGTGAAACCTGAAAATAGAGAAGTCTCAGTGTCTTTGACCAGAGGGCTTTGACCAGTGTAGCATAGTAAGAATTTCTATTGGGAAGAAGCATCAAGTAAGTACAACAGTGTGTTTATTTCAGTGGGAGCTGGCACGAAAAGTCAGTCAGTGTCCACAGCAGCATTGCTGACACTCCTGAGATCTCAAAAAAAAGACCACCAATAAAGGTCATTAGCTAAGGTTAAGCAGGGTTAACCCTGACCTTTCTCCAAGTCTCCAAGCAGGCAGCTCTTGAGCAAATACAAACCACATTTATTAAAGAACTCTTAAATAACTACAATAACAAAGTAGAGTGAAGTAGAGTCAAAACTGCAGATCTGTTTTATTCAAAGCATAATATTTATATATTACAGATACTGAAAGGCAGCAGAACTGGTTTTAAGGAGCATCTCTGTACCTAGATAGGGAAGGCGTACGTGAAAGCATTCTGTCCTTTGAACCACAGTGAGATGTAAATTTAAGTTTTCCAGAAAGAGTATTTTATTTCCTAGATCTTGCTAATTCCTAAGTGCTTGGTAAAGAACCACATTAGAAATACTTGACTTTTTGTTAGAGTTACAGGTGGAGTCTGAAATGCTAAAAGGCTGTTCAAAGCATCACTTAAGTCTGATCTAGTTCAGCATTAGTTTAATGTTATCTTTCCCACCCTCAACTGTTTCAAGAAGATATATAAAACCAGACCAGAGCTGATGTTTACTTTTACAGCTAATGGTTCCTCAAATCTACAAGAACTTCTAAGGAATAGATAAAAGCAGCTGCAAAAGTGATCTAGAAGTAAACATCCAGAAGAAAGCATAACTGCAATCAAAGTTCCAGCTGTTCTCATCCTAATTCTTATCAGTATTCTTTTTAATCAGGCGCATTTTGAAGTCAAAGGCTTATTTCCAACAGCTTTTGTTCATATATATATATGTAAGTCCCTTGAAATATTACAGAAGTTCTGTTTCACATCAAAATACTGTACATTGTCACTGAAATTATTAATTTTCTTTTCCTCATCCCCCATATTCTCTCTGGGCCCCTCTTTTGCATCTGGCATGTGTACTGATACTCAAGATGACAAATACTGATAACTACAGAGCTGCAATGCTGCATACTTCCATAAGGCAAAGCTTAGCCAAACTTAGTCATTGATTTATGTCCCATATTCTGTTCAGCAGCATAGGGCATTTTTTTCCTAGTTCTATACCTTTAATTCTTGCCACCTTCAACCCAGAGTGTGTCAAATTTCCATCTTATTGTTGCAGCTGTGGTTTCTTAAATTGAAAGTATGCTTCTTGAAGGCAGTGACACATTCTTCAGTTTATTCACAGATTTAAATTCTCAGTTGTTTAAAAATGCCTGAACTCATCAAAATGTGATGCTGTGGGGGTTTTGCTATATGAAATGGTTGATACAGAGGTTTTAAAAACCAAATAAGGGATGTTGGGATGATTATTTTTGTTTGCTCCAAATCTGTAGAAAGTGTAGTAACTTAGGCAGAGATAGTAAGTCCAGGGTTCTCTTTAGCAAAGAGGTTACTTATGAAATACACAAGGTAGAAAAAGCTCTCCCACACATAAAAAGCCTTGGACAGGTGTACAGATGAAGGGAAACAAACTGTGTACTGTCTAGGTACAGTATTATTTAGGATGACTTCATAACCCATGGTAGGAGACAGCCAACAAAGCAGACTGATTTCAGAAAAATCTATATGATTAAAATACAGACCTGCAAAAGTTAAGTATTTTTATCATGACCTCCATTGTTTTAGGAGAGAAAAATCTTCCCAACCCCTTTGACAGCTGTCTATGAAACATTACTCTTCCTGTAGGTGAGCTGGTGAAAAGGACCATACCTTTGCTTCAAGTAATTTCAATTCAAAGTCCAGTGCGGTAACTCGAACCCACTTTTATCATCTTTAAAAGCTAAGAGGTTAGCGTTTTCCACAAGAGCAGCTGAGACATGTCCAATTCCAGGAAAAGGCCAAGAAAATAGCTGAAAGCAGTCACAAAAAATCTGCCAGAGGACATCTGTCAAAGTCCAAAGAGTTCCAGTTATGTATGATTTCATTTGATCCCAGAGGCTAAATAATGTACAGGAAAGATTTAATAATGTTATGCAGATTAAATGTGGATATGTAAAAGGAACCAAATACAATGCCAGTTTGAAAAATCTTCATGTGCACATAGCACTATTACTGCTGCACAGTGAGAAAACACAGCTTGAGCAATAGACTATGACACTAAAATAAAAATTGGAATTGCTAGAATATTTAGTCAGGTGAGGCTATTTGATTAAAAAAGATGACTTAATATTTTTTTCTCTGCCAGGAAATTATCAGTGGAGAGAGCCCCATTCCTGTTTCTACCGCATCACTTCCACTGCCATGTGAAAGCCTGATAGTAAAAATGTGGTAACCAAGGATCACTGCTCACAACATTTCCAAATGCCAGTTCAAAGGAGACTTCAGCTACTAAATGCAGAATAAAAATGAATGGCCTTCAGCTATCTCTGCATTATGGCATCTGGCTGAACAAGAATTGCTGAACTACAGGTATGATCCCTTTTGCCAACCCCCAACCCACTTCCAGAAAACAGTAATTTCTGTCAGAGAGGGAGAAGAGGCAGCTGGAAGGATGATGTGAATGGCCACCACAGGATCTGCCAAATGATATCAGTCAAATCTTCTGGTAGCATAATGCTCCAATGCCATGTAACACAATTTAAATACTGGCAAAGGAGTAAAAAAAAAAAAGCAGAAAGCAAATGGATCCTACGTAAAAACTTTTGTGTAGACTCTCACACAGGAAGTTAGTGTAATGTTTCCTAGATTTCTTGAAGCTGGCACTTGTGGTGGTCTTGCTTCAGCCAGTGCTTTTATCTCCCTTGGGACAGTGGCTATAGTTTTACCAGCTGAAAATTTATGCTCAGCAGTTTTTCTTTCAGTGGAAGGATCTAAGACTTTTCCTTCCAAGGTTAGGTCTTTATTTTCAGGGAGTTCCAGTATGTTTCTTAGGTTTCTCATTTCCTCTTGTTATTTCTGCTCTCATCTGTTTTGCAAATGGCCACCATAATGTTAAGCTTATCTAATGGCCAGGCCTCTGGCTGGAAGAATGCCAGCAGTATTTTGAAAATCAGTCATCTGAAAGCATTCAGAGGACATGGCCATCACCTTCTCCCTGAACCTCAAACATAAAACTTCCCTGATAAGCACACACTCCAACGCAATGAAAAGCAAAAGGTTAATCTTAAATTCAGATATTGCCTTAAGCAGCTTCCTTGGGTGACACTCAGACACTCTGTTGAATTCATCTTAATCTACAGATGATAATTCTTTTTTTTTTTTTAGTGTTTGGAAAAGATACTGGTTGCACATAGACACAGGAAAGAGTGAGTGTCCCCGTTATGGCTTCACTGTGAATGCAGGTTTCACGGCACAGTTGTTTCTGCTTATTCTGTTAATTTGGATACTGTTTTCTCTCACTGGCAGGGGAAAACCTCACACTAGGTCCATCTATTCCTAGCTTTTGAAATCAGGCATGGCCATGGCAGTTCCTACCATCAGTGTGACTTAGGGACTTTGTCACAGTCCTATGGAGAAAAGGGCAAGGGCAGAACGATTTTCTTTCCCTTGGTAAAGGAAAGTCTGTGAAAAGGCAAGATATGTTGCAGGTCTTTATGTGCAGACATAGAGATCAAAAATCTCATCAATTTTGCTATTGACCTCATTGATTTCTGGATTTTATTCAGAAAGAGGAGTACTGGGCCTCCAATTTAGAAATTTGAGAAAAAGCCTAAAAAACAGCCCAAGGTCTGCATAAGACACTCTGAGGACACAACATGTGTCCATAAAGATTGATGAAAGTACTAAGAAGATTAACCTTGCAAAAATAAAAACAGAATTTTGTCATAACATTTATTAGTTAAGATATGAGAAGCAATTCATGTCCATCTTTTGAAGAACCAACTCTGTGGGAATGGGATCTGTGTGGAAAAATCATCCCCCATTTGAACTTCTATTGCCTCAAAGAGAAGGAATTCTGAACTTGTAGGAGATAGAAAAAACAGGCCCAAAGGAGAAAAGTGCAGTATGAAGACACCTACACAACAAGAGACTACCATCTGGAATAACCTTATTTTGGAAAGAGGGCTGACAAGAGGAAAAGAATGATCTGCTGTCTGCTGTAATATCTGCCTGAAGCTCTTGTTGAGTCAGTGCTGACAGAGAGAGAGACGTCCTGAGAGCCTGCTGGGAAAAGTCTTTCCTAGTTTCCAGGGATCAGTGCTCTGGGATCTGCTACTGACCACAGCACAAAGGCTGCTGAGTCACTGAGCACCAGTCAAACAGTTCTCACTGTGATATAGCAGAGGACACAGAGAGCAGGGATGTAGGAATGCATGATGGAACTAGAGGAGGTATCATAGTAGGCAAGGTAAAAGTCTTCTTGGGAAAGAAAAGCAGTCGTACACTTAAAACTGTTTTATTAGAGTACATGGTATAGCTTAGCTTATTTATTTTGAGTAAATAAGCACATATTCAGGAGGAAGCTACATTTAAGTGACTTTAGTAAAAAGTTAAGCTTAAAACAATAGTTAAACAGGTTTAAACAGGCACACCTCTAGGGGTATCAGCTAGTAACCACATAAGCTGCAGGTCTGCTTTGGCACAGTCATTTGTTGATTAAACAGACCTTCTTGAGGCTGAGGAATCCAGATAACAGTAAGGAGGCTCCCTCCAGCTCCTAATTTGCAGGACAAGGTCCTCTACTAGCTTTCCTGTCCTAGGACTGAGACAAACAAACAAAAATAGAATTTCTGGAATCCATTGCATTTCTGAAGAATATCGTTTAAAAATTAGACCATAAGAGATTATTATCATAGGCATACCACTTTAGAACAGCTTTCCTATAAGCAAAGCAAGATTGGGGAAAACCTCTCAAACAATCCCCCTTACTGTAAGACACCTGTTCTCCTTAAAGCACTTTTTTAGTGGAAGTCACCCCAGCTGAATTAAATTTGTTTCCCTTGGGCCTGCATTTTCTTTAGCCAACACAACAGCTGCACCATGTGGAGATGAGCCACAAGAAGTGTAACAACACATGTTTGTGATTGCTGTATCAGCTTTGGCAGATTTAAGTGCAGAGGTCTTTAGCTGCTTTCTTACTAGAGAGCCAGCTTTGCAATATATACAACATCTTGCAAAGTAGTAGCAATAATATATATAGTTCTATGTATTTCTTGTACATGCTGGTACAGTAAAACCAGAAAAGAACTGACTATTACTTATAGCTATAAATACTGTATTAAGCACAAACATTTTCTTTTGCATGTAGAAGTAGGAACAGAAGAATGGGTTAACTACAGCAAACTCCCCTGAGATTCCTGTGCTAGCTGTTATCCAGTCTTGCAGAGACACTCAACCATTCAGAATATACAGTAACACTGTTATTTCAAAGCTGCAGTAAATTTAATCTCTCCAAGAAATTGCTGAATTCCTGGAAAATAATGCATAATCTTGGTTTAGTGGGTATTTTTTTTTTCTCATATCAGGAACAGGTGCCAAAAACTGGTCTTGTGGAGGCTGATTCAGTATACTTCAGAACTTTTAAAGTCTTTGAGGCATTTAATTCAGAGCTTTTGAGTATCCCACACCCATCTTGGTCTTGAAAGACCGTTTTGAAAGGTCAAGAAAAATGCCAATAACGCAGCATAGCATCAAGCCTTTATAAATATAATGTGTTGTTCCTGTTACTTTGTGTAAAACCAGTGCTGTATGTTTGTGGGTATACTAACACAGTCGTGTAACTTAATTCTACCTACACGTTTTCTCACTTAAAATTGCTATACCATTGCATATTGTATAATACATGATGCATATTATACATAGATATTGTAATGCATTATACATTCATATGCAATGCATATTATACAACTTTGCATAAGTGTCCCTGTGACTCAGAACAGCTGATTTTCCCAGAGTCTAAAATCTCAGATGCTTAGTTTCTATTCCACAATAAGGGGACCACTTCTACACTGTTAATCGTCTCTGATTGTATAATTTCTAACCTAATGAACCAATGACACATTATTAAGAGGTTATGTCAAATAAATGGTAATGTCTAATGTGACCTGCCTCTAATTTTGTCTTTTCCTCCATCCTCCTGGGAGATGAATTGGGCCAAGAATGGAAACACCAGCCAAGCAAAAATCTGCCTTCATATTCACACTCCCATGAGAAAATTAGACAGGACTGTCTTTTGAGAACTGACCCCCAAAGTTGTACCTTTGAAAGAAGGACTGCTGATGTTAGTAGATTTTGGATCAGGTCTTAGAGACATTCTGCCTAGTTTGAACTGCACAGAGCAGTGATTTATTTATAGTAAATCACTCCCTTACAGTGAAGGAGAGACACAGCATATAGTAAAACATAGTTTGGCATTTTTATTCTGTTTCAGTTTTTCCTTGTTTAATCTAGAATTCAAATTAGCACATTCATTTTAAAGTTAGCTTTAAGGAATTCAAACTGCATATTGTTAATCTGTAAGAGCAGCTTAATACCACCAGCGTAACAAATTAGATCATGGAACTACAGAGGAGCTCAAGGATGAAGCAATAAATGTTGTGCACTGGCCAGTTCAAGGTTACACAAAAACATTAAGCTCCCTCTTGTTTAGAAGACATTGAAATGTGATATATGAACACAAAAGAAGTAATGTCTTTAAATCTTTAAACGATTAGCAGTTTTACTCTGTAGGGATCTATGGGAGGAGATGGAACTCCACCCTGAGGAAGATAAAAGACCTCAGTTTTCTCGACTGGAAGGAGTGATTCATGTTAGGTGGAAGTGGTATGCATGTGATATTCCTCATGTGGTAAATTAACTGTTTCCATTAAGAAAACTCCTAGCATATGGAATTGCTCCATTTTCCTCATCTCCACAGAGAAAATTATGCCAGCCACCAAAACTTTTTTTTTTTTTTGCTAAATTCAAGCTGGGTAAAAATGGGACGTGTAGATGGCTGTTGATAAAATTTTTTTTGACATTAAAGAAATCCATTAATCTTCCTCTAAGAAAATTATTTTTAGTGAAGGAATAGTGGAAAAAGCTTAGTTCTCAAATCTAATGGGGTTCACTAGCTCTCTAGATAGTAACTTGCTTTACATTTTGCCGTGGTTTTATAGGCTGACCTGTGTACACTCAGTCATTTCAAAGTTTTGTTTTCAGCAGAAAGTTCCCTTGCTCAGTAATGACAGCAGTTCAAGTGCTCATCCTGGGTAGCTGTGAGGAGGTCATAAAACTCTCCTCTATTGAACCAAACCAAACTTGCTTAAAGGAGATTCAAACGAGTGCATCATATAAAGCCTGTTCTGTGAAACTTTATTATTTGCTGGTTTGCTGTTTCTTTAGTACACGGGCTGCTGTGGGGAAGGCTTCCCGCTGCTTTTAAGAGCAAAATGGGAATGTAAGTGTAAATTTTAATGTTTTTCTTGTTTTGGATATATTTTTACTTTCCATGGGACCTTGCCTTGTAATCGGACCCATTACTTCACTGTCAGTCATGAAATGGCTGTTATGTCCCTGAACTTTTTTTTTCGGTGAAGTTTTAAGACTGGAATTGTATTTAGGTTTTGGGGTGTTTTTTTTTAAAGTGTGACTGTACATTTTATACAAATAGCTTATTTGGACTTGAGTTATGATCTCCTGGCATGGTTTGATTGGGAAAGCTGGAAAAAAGTAAGAAACTGAAATTTTGTGGTTTCTGGATTGTAAAGCACTCGGATGAGTGATTCTTCCTCATAAAAAATGCTTGCTTTGTAATATTTATGAAGGAAGCTGGAGACGCGCTTCAGAAATAAATAGGAAGGGTTTTACTAAAAAAACCCCCAAACTCTATAACTGTAAGCATTTCATGGCATTGCTTTTGTAGCGCTCAGTATTCACGATGTGCTTTCTGGTTGTATTGGATTCTCCTTATTTGTCATTAGTTATTCTGTAGTTTGGCTTCCTACCATTTTATACTTTTGTAAGCACTTCTGTAAAGGGCTCACGAGGGCAAGGAAATTTCCCTCCTTTGAATCTGAAAGAATGGGTCTTGTAAGCCTCTTGAAAGCATTGTCCCTAAAAAGAAACTTAAAAAAATCCTAAAAATCCTAATCTTCCCTCAACTTTTCTGTCGTGTACTCTTCAAACCCTCAGCTCAGGAGGTAAAGGAAGATAGGAGAAAATCCAGCTGTCAGGGAAGTGGAAGCCTTGGGCATGAGGCTGTGTGTATTCAGGCAGCTGAAGTTCATTTCGTGTAGTACTTGCTCCATCAAGTAACGATGATTCAATCTTTCTTTAGTTATTGATACTTGTTTCCACTTCTAGCACAGGCATCAAGGCTTGCTTGTTAAATGTTATTTATTTTATTCTCCAGGGTGTGAGCACACTTCTCTGCAGACTGGAGTGCAGATGGTTGCTCCAACAAAGAGGTGGAATATTTTTGTGCGGAAGGGAATCCAGAGTAACCCTCAGTATTACCACAACAACAGTAATTGTTTTACAAAGCAAAATGAGATTTTTTTTTTCATGCTAATGACAATCTGTAGATCCCACGAGCACAATCAACGCAGCTGTAGTACAGACTGGAATATCTTCTGTGGTCAACTGTAAATAGCAACTCTGTATCCATGGTTTATTTTTACCATAGTGTGCTATAATAGGAAAAATAGCAAATGGTAAGTCTATATATAGCCTGTTACCAAGACTGTGAGCTAAATGGTTAGTCAACAGAAAAGTTGTATCCCAATCAACAAATGTCTTTAGGTCTAGTGATAATATTTTGGATATCAAAATAATGCATACTACGTAGTGAGAGAAACTGTAGCAGTGCAGTTAATATTTTATGGGTCTTACACCTCTTTTTAATGTCAACTAGGAATTTTGTGAATCATGCTGATTTTAACAGAGTAAATACAGATGGCAGAATCTGTACCTATATTGCTTGACTATGTATTTTCTGCATCTATCTTTTGTTGGACCAGCAAAAAGTCAATTTCCTTTTAGGTGACATTAATTAACCATTAAATTATGAATACTTCAGGAAAAGAAGCCATTCCCAATTGTTCTTTATTCCTAAATGTGTTTTAAAACTCGCTATAAAAATATAAATTTTATTCCAAAATTGAGAATATGCTGTTCTTTTACATTTTATTTATAACTATTTTATGACTGACAGGGTTAGGAAAGTATATAGCAAATTCTTAGATAAGCCTTCAAGGCTGCTTCACATTAGACATGATAGGTAGGAAAAAAATACAAGGAGAAGTAATTTTTTCTTATCTTCTGTATAAACAAGCCAGTATTTCATTCAAGGCCTTTTCCTTAACTTCCAGCATACCAGATCGCTATCAGGCAGTCACAGGGAGAGACATGCAAACATGTTGTTGTTGACTATTTGTCTACTGAATTTATGAATTGGATTCCAAGGAAAGCAGGCTCCTGCATTCTCTCCATCTTTGTGCTTGCTTGCCATTCCTTGCCTTTCTCCCCTTCACAACCATTTGTGCCTTATAAACTAATATTAACCATGTTTGATGAGCAGCTGGAGGTCTGTCATTATCGTAAGTTCCTATTTTTACAAAACTCATGGGTAGAGGAGGGAATGGCCTGTTTGTGGGACTGTCCACCCCATGGTAAGGGAAAAGTAAGGGAAACACTGTCCTTAGGTGCTGGATTGGGGACCACGCTGTGGAATGGCCTGCATCCTTTTGGGAGCCAAACTCCTCCTCCTGTGAGCTAACAGGCAGGTGTGATGCAGACACAGCATCCATGTAACTCGGTGGGGAACGATACAGGGATATTAAAGGAGAGAGCACCCTGTGAAAGAACTGGCAGGGTGCCATGGTGAAGGGCTAGAAAGCATATGGGGAAAAGAGCTGGGATGTGAGAAGCACCATAGATGTGATGAAGGACTAGGGGTATTTTGTTTGGGGAGCACAAAGTGTTCATGACATTTATTTCTTGGAAAACATGTACTGTTTATTAACTCTGCTGTTTTCTAGTTGCGTCATGTACTCGTTACGATGCACTTTGTTTAAATGAGCCTGATTGAATACCTTCTGAAGTAAATGCTGCTTTTATTTGCTACCAAAGGAACAAGATAAGGTCCCTACTATAACATACGTAATCTATTTGCAAGATGTTTATGAATGACTTTGAAGTATAGATTTGTAATTTAAATCCTAACGTTAGTAATACCTGTCAGAAACTCAGACATGAGCTTCTCAAGAAATTTTTATACTTCTTGGGTTTATTATGCACTACATGCAAGTGAGGCAGGATTGACATGTTGGAACCTTTTTGTTCATGTATGTAGGGGTTTGGGGACTTTCTTAGTTATACAGCACCTAATATTTGTCCATGACATCATGATTCCTGGTTTCATTGCAGTATAAGTAATTATAATATAAATTATTTTATCTGTTTACAAAACTACATTATAATATAAAATAATTACAGTACTCAAAACCTAAGTATGGTCTTCATCCATCCTTTAGTCTAAGGAATTATATTTGATGTTGATGCCAGTTCTGCAGAGAAGGGAGTCCTAATTAATGCTGATAAATTTGTGAAGTGGATGAAATACTTCAGAAGAAAGAGAGTAATTCAGTTAGTTTTCTCCTATATTTTTAAGATTGGGCTACATTAAGCCTTTTCTTACTCAGCTGCTTTCCTAGTAGTGTTAGATAGTTCCACCGTTGGAAGAAATCATGGAAATACTCATGTAGATTGTCTGCAGCTTCCTCATCTCCATCTTGTCTAGACAGCAGCAATCTCATAGTGTATTCATGCCTCCAGAACATCTAGGCTTCCCTTGACTAGGAAGCCTGAATGAGGTAGTAGAACAGAGGGAGTCTGTTTTCCCTTTCAAAGTTCCTTCTTTGCCAGTGGCTAGGTACAGTATTGTAATGAATACCAAATCAGTGTCATATTTCACAGCACGGTTCCTAAATTCATGTCACAGGGGAAAGGTGAGATGGTGTTATTTATTCCAATGTCATGGACTAAAAATACCATTTGAAATTATACGAGTTGAATAAAGTGATCTTGCAAAACACTGTGGTATATATGTTATCTTACTGATATTTTATTTTCAGCCTAAACGTACTTAGAAAGGATTCTGGCAGCTGCTTAAGACACAACTGAAATTTCTATAAAAAAGGCATGGAATTAGTCCATACTTTTTTGGCACTGCCTGCCTCACCAGGTTATAAAGCCAGGTTACTTAACTTTTTCTCTTTCAGACATCTTAGGTTTTTTACGTGCTTTTCTTCAATGGCATAGATGGAGGACACTCCTGCCACCCTTTTACTCAGTTACCAAGTAGTCAGGGTATTTTTTGGAAATGAGGATTGCGGTATTCAGTAGTTTTGAATGAACAGAGAGAATATCTAAATCTGCTATTCTGGGACAGATTTTCTTTAGGCTTGTTCTTGTCAACTGTTGTTTAAGGGGGAGGTAAGAGTGGCAGATTAGACTGTTTAGCCTAAATTTTTGCAGCGAAAGAAGTATTTGTGTGAACGAAGCACTTCTTGGCTCCCTTTCTTTGTGTTGCTGTTACAACTATAATATAGTACCTGTATTTTTTTTTCTAAGAATCCTTTTCCCTGGTTTAATGTATAGTTTGTGGCAGGTTTGGCTTGAGAGGGGGAAGCAAAACCTGCCTCCCCTGAAATAACCCAGACAAAATATTGCCTTAAAGATTTGTGTTAAAGGATGTGGAGACATTCCAGGAGTATTATAACCAAAAAGGGATGTCAGACCTGTTTCACTAGATGAAATTGGTGAACTGTAAATAATAACTAGTCAGTGGGTATAGCCAAATACCTTGTAAAACCAAGCTGCACACTAGCAACATGGTATTTGCTATCAGCTTGACCTCACCTGTCCTAGAACTGGGAGATGGGAAGTCTTGTGGTTCCTCCCCACCACCTTCTAAGGCACTCGTACCATACTGCATCTGAGGCATCTGCTGGCTTCCTCTCCTGGGTGGTTTTTTTTGGCACATTCCACAGACTGTTGTCTACAGTATGGACACATCTGGCAGTACTGCTGGTGAGCCACTCTGGCTTGTGGGATGATACTTGGGAAAGCTCTGCATTAATTTGTTGTGCAAAGGACGATGTTCTATTGCAGTTTTTCCATGACTCAGAAAAACAAAGAAACCTAAAAGGTCATATGGTGGTGTGTGATTTGTTTTATGGGTTCATTCAATATTGCCATTGTGCATTTGGCCCCACCACAGTGAGTCAACTGGGTTGGATTGACTCAGACAAAGTAGAAGACTTGCACAACAGTAGGATTTCAGTCATTCAAAATTCCCTTGCTAATGCACATCAAAGAGATGAAATTAGGTACGGAGTGCACATTTTTTTTAGGGGTAAGTGTTGTAATACTTGTCCATCAAAAATCAGTTTGAAGTGGGAATTGGGCATCTCAGTATTTTTATGGAACTTGCCTAAGTGTTTTACTACCTCAAACTTCCATTAGTTAGGCAAATAAACCTTCTGTCAGGAAAGGATACAGAAAATGGCTTGAACATTTACGCTTTTCTTGTATTAACTTGGCTGGATCTACTTGGATTCAACAGATCCAAGTACACAAGCAGCAGAAAGAAGCTGTAAGGCAGTGAAATTGCAGGTAACTGTCACAGGGTGCTCTGTGGCCTAAAATCTGCTGCTTGAATAACGACATGACAGCTTCCCCTGGCCTTGCAGGGTAACTCGTGTGCTTTGGCACCACACGCTCAAGCGCGAAGCAGCAGCACTTGTCACCTCAGAGCTCTCCCGCGCCACCCGAGCGGGGGGCAGCTCCCCCGTCCTGCCCTGACTTCAGGCTTCCCCTTCGCAAGCTCTGGAGCCAGCTGCCCACTGAGACATCACCTTCCAGCTGAGGGGCTGGCGCCGCTCCTTGCCCCGAGCCCACAGGCGGGCGAGAGGCGCGGCCGCCCGGCAGCGTTGCCCCGAGGCCACGCGGGTGTCCGCGGGGGAAGAGCCGCCCTCAGGCGGCGGCGCTGCCCCAGGCTGCCCTTCCCGGAGGCGCAGCTCCCAGTCCGGGGGATGCGGTGCGTAGGCGGGACGGCGCCGCGGGGCTCCCGCTCGGCGCGGCCCAACCCCGCAGGGCCCCCGCGGGTGGGGCTGGTGGCCCTCGAGGACTACACCTCCCGGCGTGCCCTGCGGGCCGCCGCGCGGGGTGTGCCGGGAGCTCGGGCGCACCCCCGCCTCCATGTTCTCTCCGCCCGCTCCGCCCGGGAGGGCGGGGCCGCGTCCCTTCTGCCGCTCTGAGCGACGTCGACGCCGCCCTATCAGCGCCGGTGCCGGGCGGCGGTAGCCAATGGGCGGCGCGGGGGGCGGGTCCCCGCCGCGGCCGGAGGTGGCGGTGGTGGCGGGGTGGGAGCGCGGCAGGCGGAGGGCGCGGGCCCGGGTGAGAGGGCGGCGAGCCCGCTCCGAGCTGCGCGGGGTCCGGCGGGCCCGGGGGCTCGGCCGGCAGCATGGAGCAAGCAGCGCCTAAGAGGTAACGACCCTCTCCGGCGGCCCCTTCCCCGCCAGGGAGCGGGGTGAGGCCTCGGTGCAGGGGGCTGTGAGGGGGTGGCAGGACAGGGACGGTGCTGAGCCCGGCCCGGCGGCCGGAGGGTTGTGTCGCGTTGGGGAGGGGCTACGGTACGGGAGTGTCCCGAAGTGCTCGCCCCGGTCAATGCCCAGGTGAAGGCGAACCCTCGGGGGCTGGTTGAGTTACGAGAGGAACGTTCTTAATGCGAAATGAGGCAAACTTGGTCGCCAGGCAGAGCCCTCCGTGGGCTGGGAGTCTGTGCACTCGATACTTCAGGTCTGTGGCAGGAGCCAGCACGAGCTCTTTTTCCATGCTGGAAAGTGCCCTTGTATGCTGCTGCTGGAGGGATGGATGCTTGTGGGGGTGGGCAGGGCATAGTTGCAATTGCAAATCAGGGAGTGGGAAGACGCAAAAATCAGGAGTATTCTCACAGTAGATGTATTTTCTGAAATATGTAGGCTATCAGGTCATATTAGCTACTATGCATGATGGTTTTGTTTTCTTTTTTTCATGATTTACCATACGACTTCTTAGTACACAAAATAATTTTGCTTTAGTCGTATTGAATTTAAATGTAATCACATATTTCAATTTGAACAATCCTTTCTTGGGTGTAGTTGTAGTCTACACAGGATATAATTGTGTGGTATACAGAATGTATAAAGGTAAACAGTTTACATATATACTTACTGTTTTAGAGCTCTAATTTTACTTTAGCTTCCTGATAATGTAATGAAAAATCTAGGGACTACACAATATAAATTTGTGGTAGTAGATAATAAATCAATTTTTATGTTCTGCTTTAAAACATTTGCATTCTACATTTAGAGCCTTTAAGATTCTTTAAAAGCAGCTTCCTGCAGGATGACAGGCCTGGAGAAGAGTGCAGTCTTGAACTTCCGATAATTTCTCCTCTAATAATACATTAAGTGGCAGTATCTACTACAGAAAATTTTGACCAAGAATTGGTTTGTAGTTGCTGTGTTAGGGTGGTTTTAGCAGGCAAGGGGGTGAGGAGGGACAGGCCTACACTGTAGATTCAGGCTGACAGTCCTGTATGTCTCAAATAAAGGAAGTAGGACAGGCACCAGCAAGGGTTTAGGAAAAGAAACAGAAATGTCTGAGTAATAGTCAGTGTCACCAGCACCAGTGCAAAACTTGGGATCTGGTGATATCAAAGGACTGAAAATCAAACTGTAAAGTTAGCATAACCTACAAGATGTTTTTGGGAAGATCTGGGATTTGCTGTAAACTTACTGTCTAGCTGCAGGTATTGTGTCTGGCCTAGTTGAAAGTGAGAAACTGTTTAAATCCTTAGATTCAGTCAGGAAGAATTAGAAAACTGATGAGGGAATGTCCAAACTCTGGCGAATTTTTATACTTCACATGGTTTTTGAAGCTTATTTTTGGAAGTTTGAATGTGATGAGAACTCAGTGGGTTTGTTTCTTTAGTGGAAGAAAAGATTTGAATTCAGTTTTTCATAAGAACTCAGGTTTGCATAAGATTTGAACAGAGTTTTTCATAAATGTGCAAATATATCCCCTTTATCTGTTTTTTACAGTTTTCTGATTGTTGGCATTCCCAGCTATTCTTCTAGGCCATCCCCTTCTTCTGCAAGTCCAGAAGGAGTGCAGATTATTTTTTGTGGGCTGACTTTTTGATGCTGTCCTTGGATGCAGGAGTGGCTTGAAATGGACGCACCATGTTTACTTGGGAAAACAGATGAGAGCACTGGAATTCTTCACTTTGGTGCCCCTTGTCCACAGGAGCAGTTACTGAAGGGATCTACTGGCATCATACCTGTGGTGCAAGAGATCCATTTAGAGGTAGCAAGAATATCAGCACTTCAAAGCTGCGTGGATGTCCTAGAATCTCAGTGTTTCCTTAGAGGTATAGGGCACTTTTATCCCCTCTTCCCTATAAGGAACACACAATCTGCTTGTGTATTGTGTAAATCTTTAAAACAACCCTTCAGAAAGTAGCAGTGATGATGCCCAAGTGACAGTCCAGGCCATTGTGACTTTTCAGGGGGGACGTTGTCAAAACAACTAGCTTTCTTCTTTGACCAATGTACTGCAACAGTAACAAAACACTTTTAAGGAAGAGTCCTTTTCAGAATAATTTTTTTTTTTTGCTTTAAATAATAGTTTAGAGTAGGTGGTCTGAATTTATGCTGAAGAGAATTTGTGCAGTAGTTGACACTGTTTTCTTGCATCTGAATTTCTAACTGTACTTTGGATATGTTTTATATTTTCTTATCACACTAAAAAGGACATTCTCTCTTGAAATAGTTACAAAATTTGTCTTGTAACTTTCCTCTCTTATTATTGTTTTATTTTTCTGTATGTGTTGGCATGCTCATGTATGAGGAGATAGGTTGCATACAAAGGAAAAGCAAAGTAGTTAGAGAATTCTCTCAAATACATATTTCTTAATCTTGCCCATTTCTTGCACGCTGCTGCCAAATAAAAGGCAGCTTAACAAGCATGGGGAGTGTTAATTAAAGTTCTTCAGCTCTTACTTTAAACTTAGGCAGTTTAATTTTCACTGAAGTGTAACTTTTCAGGTTTTGTGGGAAGAGGAAAAACTTGTTCTTAGAATATAAACTGTGTGTGAAAAATACATAGTTTTTAATGCTTGGACACATTGACAATTGTCAAGTTCCTCCTGAAAATGGTGGGACAAAAATGTACGTTTGTTTGGGTTTTGTTGGTAGAAAACTAAATGTAAGTACACTGCGCAGTGCTGTAAACTGTCTCAATCTTGCTTCTGCTTGTGTGAACAGTGTAAAGCAATGTCTCAGGACTTTCACATGGCACCTCTGCTTCTGATGACTGCAGTGATTTCTCCTACTACCTTCTCTTTTAATATATCAGTATAATTGATCCCTGCCATTCTTTTTAAATGTTTCAATGTGCTAGTTCTTCTGCAAAGTAAACCACATATATTCACGTTTGTTGAAGCAGCTGTCCAGTTTTCCGTAACTCATGACAGTAATTGATGGTGTTCTATTCTTTATTCCTGCTTTATTTTTCTTTTGAACCTTCTGGGTTTTTTTAATGCCTATTTCCGTAGCATATCACCAATTTATTGTGTAAAATCTATATATAATGACTGTAGGACTCTAAACTCATACTTTATTTTTTTGGTGTTAGGAGGGGAAATCTCTTGCTCTTTCAGGTCCCAGTTCAGATTTTTCTGATTTTTATGCTGAGATTGGTAGTCTGATCTTTTTGCTATATGGCAGTTCTGATCTTTATACTGGGATTGGGTGCCTCTTACTATTTCTAGATTTTCCTGCATTTAGTTTTGTGAAGTTTTGCTGATACAGTCAATGGCACGTAAGATTCTGGTCAGGCTAAGTATTAATGTTTACTCCTATCAACTGGATTTATAAAAGTAAAATTATTTGCTAGGATGTATTTTTCTTTTTGAGGGACTAGTTGTTACGCAGAAAGTCAAACCTCCTTGGAATAAGAAAATATTTTTGACAGCTCTTGTCCCAGAAGTTTAGTTCGTCCTTCTGATTTTGGGAACAGCTTTCCTTCTGGAAGACCTCTAAAATAGCTCATACTCACTACCTAATGATTGTCTAGAGAAAAAGAAACTAGAATGTCTTTCTGCTCATTCTACTTCTGAACTTCTCTGCATCTCCTTTAGATTTTTTCATATATACATGTATATATATATATACACACATATATATGTATGTATATAAATATATGGCATTTGTGTCCTGTTACAAGACGTAACAGTGCCTGAATTTACTGATTTATTTGTTCTGTTTTAAATGTTTGTGTTATGAAAATAGGGGATGAATGAGGGAGAGGAATAAGACACTCTTTCTTTCTCTCTGATCATTCTTGAGCCCTTTGTCTCTTCATTTTGCCTCCTGACCACTCCTCCCATACCCCCAGTTATGAAGCTAATTCTGAAGTCTTAGCTGTGTTTCTCTATCCCTAGTTTTAGTTGCTTGTTTTTAACCAACAACATATTTTCAGTCTCTTTGTTTTGTATTCTGCTTGGTGCTTGGCAGCCAGTTACACTGGTTGCCACCTTCTTCCTTGTTTCTCATGAAGTTTTCATAAACGCTTTCTTTATTGCAACCCTTCAGGGTATATCGTGTGCTGCTCTGTAGTTCAAGAGCTGAATATTCTATTAAACATCTAGAAACAGAAATCATTAAACAGTTTGAGTCATTAGGATATTTCTATGGCTCAAGGAGCTGCGGTGTTAATACTCTCACTTGAACAGGACACAGTGTTTGTGAAGGAGTGTGAGGTGCTTTGAGCAGTGTATTTGGTGATGATATTCCTGAGGTGGACATACATTTCTTCCTGCAAATAGGTTTTGTGTTTAGCTGCTATAGTGTTAAGTACACTTTGGTCTCATAAAATGTTTGTCAGAGTTGGGTATTATGAAAATAATTTTAAAACTACTTCTTTGCTCTCCTGGTTGCCTCTTAAGTACTCCAGTTAATCTATTATTTGACAATGACATTGGTTTTGATCAGTTTATGGCTGTTTGTGATTGTTTCCATAACTCTTCTCAAGCACTCCCAATGCCTTGGGATTAATGGAGACATTTTGGTATGGATTTTTTATTTTTCTTTCTCATTTTAGCTCATTTTGGTGAGTAGATGGAAGTGTACTCTTTGTAGGCATCTCTGTGCAGGGTTACTGTGTTTTCCCTTTTCTTGCTGTTACTAAAAAGTTCAGTCCCTGTACTGTTCTGTTGTGCACATCTTCTCTTACGCAGCTCTTCAGTCAAGTGAGAGACTCAGCTAAAGGTCGTGCTTTTTATTTTTTGGGGGTCTGCTTGTGTCATAAACGTACTGCCTGTGCTTTTTGTTGGTGGCAAGCAGAGGATGATTGCAGCAACTTATTCTTGAATGCTGCCTTTAAGGCTTGCTCTTCAGAGAAGAACAAATTTTAAACAAAGAACCAAAGTTAATTACTTGTTACTTTAATACTTATCTGCAAAATATTTTTTCTTCTTTTATTTGTCTCCACTGACACTTGTTCAGTAATGAAATATGTGCTTCCTTGCAAGATTTAAATTCCATCTTTCTGTTTTCTATTGTCAAACCAGCAGAGTGAGAGACTGAAAAAAAAAACAGTTTTGTGTTCTTGTGTTTGATTTCTAGGCCACTTTTGTGGACTTTATTTAACTGTTCTCATTTGAATTTTCAGCTGTTTTTCTTCTAATGAGTTGTGCTTTTCCTTTGCTGTGAAGATTTTTATTTTCCCTAGACACACATGCTTTCAAGCTTCCTGCCTGTTTGCTGTAGCAAACTACATGGTCTTTGCTCATGCACCTTTCCTTACTAATTGTGGATGCTTTTTGTAAACATGTGCACCTTTGTGCCTCCTCCTTGCCATTGCTTCCCTTGTTTAACACCAATCCATATGACCTGTGTACTTTTACAATTACTTTAAAATTTTTTCTTTACTTACATGGTTGGCAATTAGAAGTCTTTTCTGACTCAGGGATTCCCTCACTGGTCATGTCACTTTAATTTTTGATAATTCTGTATATCAAAGAATTGCATCTCCTCATATGAAGGAGTTTCTCTTTGATCGCTATTCTTCCCATATTATGATTGGTCAGTCTTTTCTGTCCATGCCCTCCCCCCTTCTTCTATTTTGTATTAATTTCCAGGAAATTGCTGTGGGATAATATTTTCCATAAGTTCTCAATGATCTGCTGTGTTTCAAAGTTGTTTTTTTTTTCTTTTCCTCCTCCTGCATATGGAATGCATTGTCTATATCTAACACTACGGCACCAGCTATTCTTCAACTCATCTTCTGCTTTAATAGTACCCTTGGCTATCATGTAGAGTTAACTTGTTATTTCAATCTTGCACCAAAATTCCCTATAATTTTTAGGGTGAAAGATTTGCATGTTGCAGCCAGCCTGCCTTGCTGCAATGTAAATATTTGTGGTTATATTATTTTGTGGTTATATTTTTCTGTGCTACGTTCAGTGTGTTGGCTCCATTGCAAGCTTGCAGACAAGTTGTGTTCTGAGATCTGCCAGGAGTCTAGAGGGCTGGATAGATGGGAATGCTGGAGACTGGCAAGGTTAGGACTGCTTGTAAAGGACAATGAATAGTGGTAAGAGAGGATTGAAGATGCTGGAAGAAATCATTGGGTGTTACTGAGTGATTTGAGACTGTGCGAGAGAGAACTAAGGACAAAATATGGTGGGTTATGTAATGAGAGATTTTGTTGCACCTGTCCCTCTGTACATTCACAAAGATGCAAGAGGGGCTGCCCCAACAGCCATTACAGTGCTCAGCTGTTGGAATTTGGTGTTTTGCTGCCACCTGCGAAGGGGAAGTCCTACCATGTGCTCCCAAAATCATCTGGATTCGGAATTCTGCTTTTAGCAATGTCACTCACTTACTTATGCGTGGTGCAGTTTAAAGAAGTGAATACTTCATGTGGGTGAAGAATTGCTTTATACTTCCTTAGATAACAGCCTGGCATTCTCTAGGCAGTAATGCGTGTGTTGCTTGCTGACTGCTTTTTGATGGAAGGTGAACTTTACTGTATTTTTTTGTCTGTTTCTACTTTAGCAAAGGAAGTGGTTTGGGCAGTGAACCCATCCCATGCTGCTTTGAATAGGGCAAACATTAGTGGGAAAGTAATAATGACAAAAATTGTCATAACTTTATCCATCTTATATTATAGTTGATTAAAATTTTATTACTAACATCAATCAAGTATTTTCATTGAAATATATTTTTCATGATAATCTTTTTTTTCTGTCTGCTCACTTGTGTGAAAATTTGCTTGAGTTTTGTCCTCCTTCTCCAAACAAATAAATAATTTTTGTCCTTCTTTTAGCAAACTGAAAAAGCTAAGTGAAGACAGTTTAACAAAGCAGCCTGAAGAAGTCTTTGATGTTCTGGAGAAACTTGGTGAAGGGTAAGTTCAGCTGTTTATAAGGGGATGGGATCAGAGGGAAACAGTACATAAAGCATATGTTAGAATATTAAGTTACAGAGAGAGTGATTGTAAATGTCCTAAGGAGTACTTCTAAAGACAAGTTTTAATAATAGAGCAAATGCATGCATCAGGAGATTTCCGCAGTCCTCAAATATTTAATGCATTTTTGTTTGTTAACACAGCAAAGGTCCTTGCATCTGTACTGGAATTAGATACTCAAAATCTTGGCAAAGATGCATTCTTCAGAGGCACATCTTTCCTGACATCCCAGCAGAAATGATCTTTTTGCACCCTGAAAAAACCCTTGAACTTCTGCATGAACATATGGCTTCTGTGACTTTTCGTGCATAACGGAAATGAGAAGCAGTTTGCCTTGTTTTTAAATAATATTTCCTCTCTTATTTCTAGGTCTTATGGTAGTGTGTTTAAAGCAATACACAAAGAGTCTGGACAAGTTGTAGCAATTAAACAGGTCCCTGTGGAGTCAGATCTTCAAGAAATAATTAAAGAAATCTCTATAATGCAACAATGTGACAGGTAGGTATGACATTTCTGTTCCCTTTCGAAGAGTCTATGTGAAAATGTATTTATACTTGTGCGTATAGCTGAAATATATGCAGCTGCAAACTTTTTTTCATGAAAAAGTAAATTGTACAACACAGACTTTTAATTAAAGGAACCACTTTGCAGACTTCCTCCTATCCTTAGTTTGGATTGAAGGAAGTACAAATAGCGTACATAACAGAAACTGTGGAAAGAATAAATACTCAGCTGTGCTTGGAATTCTCCGTGCTTGCTTCCCTTTACTTGCACTCTCAAACCCAAAGGTTACTGTTTCCTTTAAGTATCTTTGTGAATTCTGAGTTAATCTGTTTTAGAAGATGAATAAAGATGTTTCTAACACCAAATTAATTTTTGGCAGTTAACTTTTCTTGGTTACCTTTTTTTGTGCAGGAACATACATTTTAGAAGGTGAACAGTCTTGTAGTAGTTCTGGTGGACTGTTACCTTACACTTGTTCATAAATGACATATCTTATGATGGCTAGTCTTGTAGAATTGGAAGCTTGACATCAAGCATCTTCAAGGTTGCAGAAGTTACTTTGCATTTCCTGTCATCTATGGAGTTTTGGGCTGTAACTTCAAAATCAGATTTGCTAGTGCCAGTTTTAATTCATGTCTGATCAGTGGTATGAGAGTCTGTTTTTGTGACTTGAAGTGCAACAGGAAAAAGTTTGCACTCTAGTTAGGCAAATCTTTCATTAAAACATTGATTACTTTAGTCATTAACTTAGTGAATTGTATTATAGCAAGTGGTCTGTTACTTCTGAGTTGTGTTTGTGCTTTTGTGGTGTGTCTGTGTGAAGTTCTGTCTTTAACTGAAAAATCTGTTCTTGTTTCACAGTGATCAGCACTCGTCTCAAATTTAAAGATAATCCTTTCAATACAGTCTGAATTAATTCACATTTGCTGCTGAGTGTTATGCTGAGGTGTTACATGAAGCTTGATTGTACTGCTCCACAGCATCTTAATTTTGCTGCTCTATGGGGTCATGAAGGAGAAGTTTCAAATATTTATCCTTAAATATAGGGATAGAGACCTCAGAGTACATTGTATCTAGCACATGAGAATGCAGTTGTTCTTCAAACGTTTTTAGAACTTCTGCCTGCAAACCTGATCTGAGTATTTGTGACAGATGAAAGCAGTGGACCTTGTAATTCATTCCCCTCTGTCACTGACTGCTCTGAATGCTGGAAACTTGTCAAATGTGTAGGCAGGAGAATGAGAAGAAAAGGAAGAATTTGTGGCTTTTTTTTTTTCCCCTCACACATTCCACAAAGATGTCTGGTAAGGTTGTTTCAGGTGATAGTAAAAGAATTTGGGACCCTTGAGTTCTTTGGGGGGCTCCTCTTAATCCTTTGCATCCCAGTGAGACTATTTTTTTGTCTGACTGACCAGTTGAGTTTTGTAATGAGTGCAGATGAAAAAGGAAGCAGCAGTCTTGTTTGTCTGCTTAACTGTGGAACTAGATTTGATACCCAGAGTAGGTCCTCAACTCTTCCTGCACACTGAAGAAAAGTTAAAATATGTTTGTTTTGGTTCTTCTTGTTGCTGTGCTCTAAAATGAAGCAGAGGGGCTAAAAATAATTATTTTCACTTAGATGAAGGAAGACATTGGATAAGTTGGAAAATGGTACCTTATAAATTCTCATAAAGACTTCTATCACTTGACCCCACAGCAGCCCTTAGTCGCTGCACAGGCTTGAGCCATGTGAGCTGCCTGGAAGCAGTGGTGAAGGTTGTAGTTTGTAAGTACTAGACCAGGATTGAAATAAATGCTTAAAACAAATGTCTGTAAAATATACTGACAGAGAAAAGAAGTGGTGACACTGGAGAATTTTCTAAAAGTTTCACCTTTTTTTCTATGCTATGCTTCTTGTGGCACTTTCATTCTTGTCTTAGATGGGCCTACTCAGCCTTATTTTTATGTCCTCTGTCCAGTCCCTCTTTTCTCTGCCCTTGTTCTTTGTTTCCTGGTTTGCTTTGAACAACATACTTCATTTAGTATCTACTGGACATGTACTATTGTGTACACGTTCAGAATTTTAGATCACAAACTCTTCCTTCACTGGACAAGATGCAGCAATTCCCTGGTTGAAAAGAAAGTTTGGGCTGCAGCTCTGCCCCAGATTTTGCATATATGTCATGTGCCTTCGTGCAAATACAGTGCTGTGCAGTACTGACGGGAGGGATGACACACTTTTTAGTACTTGATTTTCATCTGGGATGATTCCACAGATATTACAGGAAGGTACTGAGTTGTTGCAGCATCTCAAATAAAAGATGGTTAAATCTTAACACTTTACTCTTTCTTTCTGCTCCATGCCCATTTCTAGCACTAGCTGTGCTGTATGTGCTGAAGCTCTTCTAAGGGGAAAAATATATATTCCAAGACGGGCAGTTGATCTGGGAAAGTCTGGTCTGTGTAGTTAACTGGGACAAGGTTTTAAGCAAATGTGAACAGTGTTTTGAGGTTGCACACTCGATGTTTTGAAAAGATCACCTTGTCCTGATTGATAATACCTATTTTTTGCTAGGAATATTAACGCAGCGTAAATCTGGCAAGAGACTGCCACAAAAATCAGTGGGTTTACTTCAGAAGTAGTAGTAACCTTCCTCACTTAATGAATTTATAAGGAGAAGGATCAGTATGTCGTGCTTGTAAATGGTAGTCTTTTTAAGAAGGGAAGCATTCAATAGCTTTGTTAGCTATTGAATAGAAGACTTAAAAATTGAGAGGCCTTAGAGGAGGGAAAAACAAAGCTTTTTATCAGAAGACTAATGTTTGGAAAAACTGTATTTGAAGATTGCTGGAAACTTGTTATATATATATATATATATTATATGTAGTAGTGCCTTTATAGTTTTATTAAGTAGTCAGATTGTACTCTAGCAAGACATTGGTTAAGCTAATTACAATTTTAAAATGTATGTAATTGCACTTGCTCTTTAGCTTGTTAGTGTGTGACAAACAGTTGTGCTAATGAATTTTTTTCTACCACTAAATTAATCTATTTATGTAACTTTTTTTCATCTAGTCCCTATGTTGTCAAGTACTATGGCAGCTATTTTAAGAACACAGATCTATGGATTGTTATGGAATATTGTGGAGCTGGCTCTGTTTCGGACATAATTAGACTGCGTAATAAAACGGTGAGTTTGGGTTTTTTTAATGACTTAATTTTTTAAATTACTTACTTACTAAAATTAAATTGTGAATTAAGACTAGAGGCCACAATAGAAGTTGGAGTTATGAGACAAGATCTTGACTGATGCCAAAGGGCCAAGCTGTGCCCTGATTCCTCAGGAAACAAGCTCATGCAGTTGCTGACTATCTTTGTGCAGTCCTCTGTGGAGTGATCATTGGCAGAAGCAAATGCATTTTGAAGTATGAAGATCTTGTGAGTTTTTTGAAAATTACTGCTTTGTTTAAAGGCAAAACTGTGGCTTCTTCCCCTTACTCCTTCCACCTCACAGTCTGTCAGCAGGCCACTTAGCACATGTGTGGTTTTGAAACAGGCATAAAATTGTCTTGCTCTCACTCAGCAATGAGGGAGCATGAGAAGTAACTGGCATTATTTAAGGAATGAGAAGGGGAAGTGATTTTCGTTAAGGAATGTGAGAGGGAACCAAAATGAGCGTTATATGGAAGTTTTTTAATGGACTTAAAACAGCAGTAATGTAGAGGAGGCCTGTAGGAAGCAGGCTTTGTTATTTCTAATTAAGAAACTACTTCTCTGACAAATGTTCTATTGTAGGTGTCAAACAATCTTTAGTTTCTTTGAGTCCTTTGTTTTCAGTAGTGGGCTGTAACATGAGGTATTCCTTTTACCAACAACTACTCTGAGGTAATGCTCTACTTGCTGAGCTACGTATTTTGAAAACGCACCCTGAAATGTCCCTTGCACCATACTTGGGAGCAGAGTGGAAAAACAGAGGAGAGAACCCCAATGTTTAGGCTTAGAAAATAAGACAAAAAGGAAAACGGAATTAGATTTGTTAGGAAGTGGAGGTGATGTCCAGCCCCTTTGGAAAAGGTGGCTTGTGTTGGCCCTGCTGTAATTTTTAAATGATGACAGGGGAAAAACCAAAACTGATGGGAGATTTCTGGAGTTCTGCAGCCTTTAAAATTGGTGTTCTTGCAGTTGTACATTATCCAAGGATCAGTAGCTCCAATAAGAAATGATACAAGCTAGTGCAGAATTAAAAAAAAAGAAACAAAAAGCCTCCAATAAATGAAAACCATCTAAACTGGGATTTAGGAAAAAAGGAGGAAACTTGTGTGTGCATTGATAGAAAATGCTTGAATTTTTATTTAAGAAAAGGTGTGCATATGTATATCTGTATATTAATTACATCAGGCTATCTAGTTTCTCTTATACGTATTTTAGGATATTGGCATAGCAGATATATTAAACATTTGAGGGGAAGAGATATTTTAGTCTTGGAACAAATGCATACTGATGAACAGACAAACTACGTCTTCTACTACTGTTTGTGGTTAAAGTCAATATGATAAAATAACATGAATTCTTTTTTAAGAAGCAGAATAATCAGTAAATACATAGATACATTTGATAAAGCTGACATATCTTTTATAAAGGCAAATCATGCAGTGTGTGGCTAGTAGAGTTCTATAAAGTTGGTGAGGACACAATTAGTGCTGATTGGTGTAAAGTTGGTCTGGATGTGCTATGTATGGAGGGTTTTTGGACAGACTGCCACACCAGAGGCTCTTCAAGAAAATACACCTGTAATGGAGTAAATGGGGAGTTCTGCCACAGATAGGTAATTATTTTAAATTTAAAAAAGAGGGTGTAAATGGTCATTTTGGGCCTACTACATGGGTCTGTGCTATCCTCTTTCAGAAAAAGGGTAGCAATACTGATGAGAGAGGTTATATTCCTAGTGGTTAAAACTGGGAAAGACTTGAAAGCCTTTTTGGTACTGAGAAAATAAGCACGAGTAAATGTGAAGAAATACATTTGGCTTGGTGAGAGGGGCGAATTCTTTATATTCAGGTTCATGAGCACTTTAGCTTAATGTTTGGAAATAGTTGAATAAGTAAAGTGGTTGTCAAAGACTACAATAGTAAAAAGGACTTAGCAGAACTATGGAAGTTAGAGGAAGCTGACAAGGGTGATCAGAAGTAAAGACTACTTCTCTAGAAGGAGATACCAAATGAATTCAGATACTTCTGTGCTGAGAAAGAGGTACCTGGAGGGAGAAATATGGTGAAAGGCTTTGAAAATTGTGAGTAGCTCAAAGAAAGTAAGGTATGGGTATCTTACTGTTATTACAAACCAAGAGATCACTTGTGATAGTAGATGTAAAGCAAAAATTTTTTCTTTGCACATGATGATGAGTTATAGAAGTTCTTGTAGATGCTAGGAGTTGGTTTTCAAAAGGCAGCTAAATAAGACCAGGAAAAAATGACTGTGACTGCATGCAAATATTTAATGGCTGGGACAGGAAACCCATGTGCTTCAGATCTCTGGGAAAGTGAAGCAGGCAACTGTCACAGTTTGACATGTGCTTACATTCAGACAGGCTAGCAGGCTAGACAGAATTTTTATTCTGACGTAGGATATGGGGTGTTCTGGTGCCTGTAACAAAAAAAAGCAAAGCGAACTTCTCCATTTCTCATTTGCAGTGCCTACGTCTTGCAAGTTTTGGAAGATTTAGGCAGTGGCTTTGGACTTGTTTGTGTTCTCTTGCTCTTTGTGGAACAGTGGGCTAATCACCCAGATCGCTGTGATGGGAAGCTTGTGACTGTGCTACTGGAATGAGGCTGCTTAGAGTACTTGAGCATTCTGTCAATGACCTTGCATTTAAGATATTTATTTATTTATTTTTAAAATGGAAACAAGAAGTGGTTTCATAAGAAAAAAGTGTCTTCACTTGCAAGCGAGAATTGATTCTTATTTTGTCAGAATGTTTACTAAATATGGTCAGACACATGGGGTTATATATTCTGTAACTTTCCTAAGTTGTCAGATGAAGACTGTGGCTGGGACAAAGAAAAGTTTATTTCCTGCTTCTTCATATGTAAGGAAAAAAAACAAGGTCATTAGGATTATCATTTGGACTTGATGATCTTGATCTTAAAAGTCTCTTCCAACCTAAATGTTTCTATGATCATATCAAATTAAGTCATAGGAAAAGGTAGATATCTCCTCATATTTGGGGAGGAGACATTAACGTGTATTTGCCCTTGCTGCTTGTCTCTAAGACTAAGAATTTAGTCACCTTCTTTTTCTGTAGCTGTGGTTCCCATACTTTCTCCAAAGTTATTTGTCTAGAAAGTGAACACTGGGCTTTGCTCTAATGGACCAAAGCCAAGGGAAGCAGAATTCAAAGCTGGGGAAATTTTTAGTGACTGTTGGGAACCTATTCATACAGAGAAGTTTTCAGCTTGACAGGAGCAGGGTCTTGTCCAAGAGGCCCAAGCCACTACTTTGAAGTTAGATGGACCCCTGGAATTCTGCCTGCAGTCTTCTAGTGTGCCAGGCAGATCAGCAGTGCTTTAGCAAGTTTATGATGCCTGTTAGCTCATCTGAGGTGTGGTGTTTATCAGTCCAAGGCAATGAAGCTTAGATCTAGTTTTGTCTGCTTTTCTCAGAGACTGGTTTGGGAGGTACATGTGTCTTATACAGTCAAACACTGCTGCCAGAACGGGCAGTTCTGCTGTTATCCTCCAACCTGACTGATGTGTTCCTGCCTATTCCATGCTTCAGATGCAGTGCTTGCGTGTGGCTGCAAGGTGATCTTGGATAAGCTTGATGATATGACTGAGGGAACTTTTTCCTCTCTGCTCTATCTTCCCTGCTCCCTCACATGAGCTAACTCAGTATGGTAGCACAGTGGCTTGATCTGATGTAAGAGAGACATTAGAAATTAGCAGTGGGGAAAGGGAAGGAAAAGAAGGAATGAGACTGACTTTTCCAGCTTGCAATAGAATGAGGTAATTACTATGTGAAGCAACACTTTAAGTCCTGCTGGCATATGGGGGAATATTTACACACCACCAACCATGCCTCTCTAATGATAATTTAGGGTGCACTTGATCATCTACTGATGGTGATTAACTGAGTCGTTCTAATCTTGACTCTTTTGGGGACCAAATTCAAAAGTTGACAGTAGCATACCATGTGGTGGCTATGCAGTAGGTTTGACAAAATCATCTTCTTTGGGTCGGTATTGTAAGTGTCAAGTGTAACAATATACTACTGTATAGCTAGTATGCTGTTGGGTCCAGGGGTTCTGCATTTATATCTAAAATTGCTTCCTTTATATGCCAATTTATTTGACAGTTACATATACATTACCCCATGTATTCTTAATGATTTTCTTCTGCCATGTTTTCTCAACTAATTACTTTTTTCATGTGTTTAAGATCCAGTAATTCAAATTAAGTTCCAGTAATTCCAGAAATTCAAATTCATCTCTAGATGCTGTGTTTGAATGTCCTCCTGGTTTTGCTTTCTCTATATGCTACCATGGGGATCCAAGGCAAACCTTTTGTTATCTCTCTGGGCTAAAGGCATTTTGCTCATGAGGATGTTGTTTTGCAGTTTTAAGCAGTCACGTTTCTCAGTAATTTCACAGTTAAAATAGTTTCAGTTTGTAGGCCTTTACTGCACTGAAGTACATGTGGTTAACAGCTGTAAATCAGTTATCTAAAGCCTAATAACTCTTACATTTTTTTTGTTTAAGTAGCATCTATTGCAGTAGAACTTCCTCAATTGAACCCACATGGATTAATTAGTAGCCAGACAGTCTATACACAAAGACTGAAATTTCTTCTGTACTGGCTACCTTGCTTAACTGACTTGGTGACCATGGACAAGTCCATCCTGGATATGCTGCTGACCATGTTCTGTCAGTCAGCATTCCAGGAGGTGAGTTGAGTCAATGAACTGGTCAGCTTTGTTACCGTTCACAGGCTGATCTTCAGGCCAACATCTTCAAGTACTTTTCTATGCAGCCAGGCTGTGGAAGAGGAGGAAAAAGTTGATCACAAATGTTGTGGTTTACTTATTCTGTGTCTAACCTTACAAAGCAAAGTAGTTTAGACTACCTTCAGCTATGCAACACAGATATTCTTCAGTGCTTGTATAATAAAATCCTTACTATGGCTCTGAATGGTTGACTGTTACATAAATACTGGATGGAATTATCTTAATTTTAGGGAATTATTTTTCTTTTGTTCTTTAGGGTAGCATTGTAAGGTCCTTAAAAAATGACTTGTAGTGTTTGAATCTTGGAATGATAGACCTTTCTTTTAACCTTGCAGTAAAACTATATTAATCTGCTTGGAAATTAGCTCATAGGAGAAAATTTTCATTTCAGGGAAAAAAAAAGTATTTGTTTGTGTGCCAGAAATAAAGGTACATGTTATCCATTGGGTAATTTTCATGAAAGAAGAGGAAGTTGGACCTATACTGTTCTTCATCTGTTTCCAAAATAACTGTATATATTACATGCACATATAGTTGACCAAAAGAGTATTCAGAAGTTGGGAAGTTTCAGAATGAAGATTGACTGTGCAGCATCCTCTGGTACATGTGCAGCGGGAAATACTAATTGTCTACTCTTCCCCCTTTTTCTACAGGACTCTGTTAGCAGACCATTCTCACTCAGTGAGGAATAATGTAGTGGTAAAATAGTACATACTCTCAAGTCTGGTATTTATTTGCAAAATACTATAACAGTTGCTCTGAAGACATAATTATCTTTCCCCAAACTTTGCTTGACCTTCATCTTTTCATTAAAATAAATACTGTTGTTAAGTAGCACTATGAACATCTACGGGTCAGTTCTAAGGAGAATTGGCTTCCTGGATGATTTTGGTAGTTTCCTACCCATGTTACCCAAGGTAGGTACATAAAATGTTGGAGTTCATTTTATGGGCAGTCTTAAAACTGTTGATAGCCACATAATAATAAAAAGCTCAGCATCATATAGTTCACTGACTT
Source organism: Manacus candei (assembly GCF_025592945.1). Classification (NCBI taxonomy): domain Eukaryota; kingdom Metazoa; phylum Chordata; class Aves; order Passeriformes; family Pipridae; genus Manacus; species Manacus candei. Next base: position 3,884,760 of record NW_026138067.1, on the reverse strand, counting down.
TCTGTCTTTAAAGTGTTTCTTGGAAGAAAGCTTACAAAATAGTTCTTCATTTCTAATGGCTGTATTTGCTGGGTTTCACAATCACAGAACCACAGAATATTCTGAGTTGGAATGTTTATATTTGCTACTGATCTCTCAGTAGCAGCTGGGTCACTGCTAAAAGCTGAGAGAGGCTATAATATGTTGAGGGGGAGATAGAATTTTCACTTTTTTTTCTGAATATGCAACTCGACAGTCTGTACAGATCAACAGCTCTCCTTTCCCTCCCCACCTTCCCCCAAGTTTCAGAAGACAAATTCATGGAACTTCTTAGGAGAATGACAGAAGTTGCATCTGTGGTTCAGAGTCAGTTACTCTTTTTCAATCTGAGCTGCTAAAGATTTTTCAAATAAAATGTTTTTAGAATTACTTAATCTGAGCCGCAGCTTATTTTCTCCTCTTGTAAATAAGTCTTGGTATTGCCAGTTTTAAATTGCTGAAACAATAATATGACCATGTAAACACAGACTACAAGGAAACTTATACCAAAGTCTTCCAGTAAGAGGTAGTGTGTATATGAATGTTTAATGAGGTCAGTCATCTGTTGGTATCCTATATACAGCTCTCGTCACAAAACACACAAAGTTTTATTCCTGTTATAATAAAGGGTGGAAGTTAAACCTTATTGCCTCCCCCTACTGCTCTTTCCCCTCAAAGAACCTCATCACTGTTTGCCTCGGAGAGCCAGAACTATCAGCTGAATTTTTAATGTATTTCCCATTTGAGTCAACCCCTCTGCATATAAAGTTCTAATCTGGGCAATAAAATGTGTTTCAAGTCAAGGAATTAAGCCAAGTTTCATTACAGTCTTTCATATGTATTTTATTTTACAGTAAAAAAATCTGTATTTAAAGTTGGGATGGATTTATTGCTGTATGTTATTGTGGTAAGGAAGTGGAGGAAATGTAGAAAAACTGCACATGAAAGAAAGGTTACTCTTTTGAAATTGGATGTTTATTTTAGAGGTGCTGAAGAAATAGATGAACAGTGTGCCGGGGGTTTGGAACAAGTGATAATTTTACTTTGGAAGGGACCTTTGGAAGTCATCTAGTTGAATCTACTGTTCCAAGGAAGGGTAATTTTGACGTCCAGTTAGTGTTCAGGATCTTGTTCAGATCAGTTTTAACAATCTGAAAAGAAGATAGAACAGTCTTTCTCCCCAGCTCTATGAACTTCTTTCTTCTTGTATCCTTTAGGAGGATATTTTTGCTTTATTGCCCTTTAAATTGTTTAAAATTGCATTGAAGTATCTGCTCTTCTTCAAACAAGACAAAACATGCTCTGTCATCTTGGAACATCACATGTTCTAGCCCCCAGGCATTCTCCAGGCAGTTTTTCTTCTACATCTTCATGATTCCTCAGATTTAGCTAAAAACATATTATTGGAGACTACCAACAGCTTTGTAAAGGCAAACTAAATGCCATTGGCAGCTCTCTTCATCCTCATAGGAAAGTGACCCGGTTAATTTGGCAAGATTTCCTCCTGGTCAACTTGTGCTGGCTGTTTCCAATCACCTTTTCAGCCTTTGTGTGTCTAAGAATTAGCTTCTGTGAGGATTTGCCCCATAATATCCTGGGGACTCAGGATGAGCTGACCCGCCTCAGATCATTCTTCTTGCCCTTTTTGAAGATGATGGTACAATCAGGGACAGCCTGATTGCTGTAACTTATTAAGGCTGATAAGAAGTAGCCTTGAGTTGGCATTAGCCAACTTCTTGACACCTTTGGATGTGTCTCATTTGCTCCTATGGACTTGTATTTGTCCAGTTTGATAGAGTAATTCCTAACTTGTTTCACTTTGCTAGTAGGCAGAGACAACTGAGAGCCAGAAAAACCCTACTAAAAACTGATGCAAAGAAGATGTTTAAGAGATTTCTGCATAGTTTGTCAATAGATTGACCACTTGATTTAGCAGCAGGGCATATTTTTTTGGTATTTTTTTCTTTCTTTTTTTTCCCCTGCATATAGACCAATACAAGCTCTTTGTGTTATTCGTTTTACAGCCCAGTTTCAAGTTCACCCTAGCCTTGGCTTTCTTAATTCTGCTCCTTAGTATCCAGGCAGTGCTTCTTTATTTGGCTTTAGTTATCTGTTCCTGCTTTTCATATGCTTTGCTTTTTGCACTTCAGCTCAGTCAGGAGTTCTTAGTTCATTCAAGATGGCCTCTTGCTGTATTTACTTGTTATCTTGCATGGCAGGAAGGACTTCTTTCATACTTGGAGGAGGTTGTCCTTTATGCTGAACTAGCTCTGCAAGGTCCCACTGCTCTTTAGGGCAGCTTGCCCTGGCATCCCACTTACTAGTTCCTTTAACAAGCTGAGGTTTGCTATCTGGAAATCTGGTTCTGCTATTTTCTTTAATCACTTCCCTCCATAACTTAACCTCCACCATCTCATAGTTGCTTGCCAAGGCTACCTCTGCCTGTTTTGGTTTTTTTTGTAGCCTGCATGTTGCTCTCCCAACAGGTGTTGAGGTGTTTGACACAATGGCCTGTGATCAGAGGTCTCTCCTGGTGCTGGGGATGACTTCATCTACTTTATCTCTTTGGGTGGTTTGCAGCAGATGTTATGATGGCATCCACCATCTGGATGGCACCCACATCACCATTTGGTCTAGTCTTCTGATTTTAACATACAAACTCTCAACAAGTTTAAATATTCTATAGCAGAACTGCATGTTTGTAGTGCTCAAGCCTGCCCATCCTTCCCACTTGTTGTTTTTGAGGAGCCTGCATCCATCTCTCATCCATCATGCTAGTTGTGTGAGCCCTCCCTTTGTGTCTCTAATTCCAGTGGCATGGCGGCTGTGCACAGACTGGCAGTTCTTCCAGTTTGCATCACAGACTCTATACTTTTGTACACAGGGTTTCAGTTGTACCCTCTGCCCTACTTCCTCTTAAAGGGAGTGAGAAAACCTTTGGAATCCCATGTGATATGTGCTTCCTCATTCTCTGTTCCTACACTTGCCTGAAGGCTTTGCTTTCTGTTCCCTGGTGAACCTTGTTTGAAGCTCTTCCCACTAGGTTAGCAAAGATACTCTTGACCTCCTTGGTCAGGTAGATCCTGTTTCTCCCCAGTAGTCCTCGTTCCTCTGAGGATCCTGTGTTAATAAAAACACTATTGCTTTCTAGCTATTAGCAGGCCTGCTGGAAGGTGGTGATCTGCAGATGCTTCTGCTTGAGGCTTTACCCTTGTCTGGTAGGATCAAGAAGACTACCATGCTGATCCTTGTTCGCTTATACAGGTTGTCCAAGGTTTCTCTTGGTGATGCTGTCAGGACCAGGGGGGACGGTGTGAGCAGGTGTGTAGTTTGTGAGCCAAGTGATCAGTTTGCAAATGTGTTTTATATAATGATAAAGTTGATTTTAAACAGTGACAGCAGATAAGTGCTTCATGTTGGAAAGCGCTTTATTGTTTTAGCAGACCTGTGGTAAGGACTTCCAGTGAAGTTCTTGACCTTATTCACAATGCTTTACCAGAAAAGGTCTTTAAACAACCAAACTATCTAAATTGGTGCTGATCACAACTATGTGTAGACATGACAAATGCATGTTGTTGTGCTACTGAATCATAGTTAAAATCTGTTTCTCATGTTAGCTGTGCCTAGTGCAGTGCTGAAGAGGCTCTCTACTTCTCTGCATTACTTCTAAGGTTCTGCTTAACATCTGGTTCAGTACTTCATAGATGTCTTAGAGCAAGCTGGAACTTGGTAGTGAAGAATAAGGGCTGAGGAGTCTGACTTTCATATTCTCATCAGTTCTTGATCCCCCTATGTCTTTGTTTAATGTTAGCTAATGTTAAGCATTGACCATGAGAGGTGCTTGATATTTCCTGAAACAGTTTTCCGTATGAGCCACTGGATATGTCTTAGATAATTTTACATTGCTGCTAGGCTATAGTAATTTTCAAATTTCAGATAGAAGACTGATGTATTAGCACTGTCTTTAATTATCTAGTATAAAAATGCTAATTTAATGAGAAGATGGAGTCTGTTGCATATTATATTCAAGAAAAATTAAGAAAGTTGTTACTGGGATTACACAGTGAAAAACAAATCTGAAAAAATACCAACACTGGTCATCACCTGTGCAGTGAATGTTTGTTGTTATGTTTATTACAGCATATTTGCTGTAAGATTTTACATGCAGCTTGACTTGGGCTCAGTAAGAAGAATAACTCTTGCTGCCTCCCTTCATATGATCCTGTGCCTAAGTTGTTATTCTCGAGTAAAACTGGTAATTTTCCTATGATAGTGAGTTCTTATTCTGCCCATTACAGTAATATTGAGGTGTCTCCATGTTATAATATAGGAGTACGTAGAGATTATCTGAAAGTCTTGAAGCAAACCTTGTTATCATAAGTAATTTAGATGACATGATTTGGTATCTCACTCAAAGACAGGCTGTGATTTTGTTTGAAGAGCACTATCTTTACACAGAGCATGTGGATCTGCTTATAAAACAGAGCTGAAATGTAATTGCTCTGAAAGGGAAGCTCAAGGAAAGTGATTTCAGGAGAGTGTAGTCTTATTGAAGTTTGTAGCAGGCAGTGGGAACTAGAATCTACCACTGACTTTGGGCTAGAGCCGCCACCCTAACAGCTCTTTCTCCTTGAAGCTTTCTGCCTTAATTCCTAAGTTACATGTCAAATATTACAAGCGGAAATGGTATTGTTGTAGCTGTCATCTCTTCTCCCGTGCTTATTTGCTCACCTTCCTGCATCTCAGGTTTTTAGTTAGTCCAGCTTCTTCTTCATGTAAATGAATAATAGGAGAGTTGTGTGATTATGATAGGATGGGTGATGTCCAAGCTTCACAGCTTCTGGTGGAAGAATTCCTCCTTTATTTGCCATGAGAGTGGACCTACCCAGTGTGCTCAACCTACTCAGACTGTTTAGATGCAGTAAGCTGATACTTCCTGGAAGCATCAGGCTTAATGTGCATGTATTAGTGTAAAAAGAGCAGCTGGGAATGGACTTAGGCAGTTAAAGCAATTCAGCTGACCCAGACCCCTTTAGAGGGGCCCTCAGGAAGGAGAATGACTGTGAGCAGAGAATCTATAGATGAGTTGTCCCAACAGCTGTGTGGATTAGGTGGTGTGTGATAGACTGTATAAATGCACCCTTAAGTCTCCTTTGTGCGTGGCTTCCATAGCCAGTTAGACATAAATATGTGGATTAGCTGGTCTCTTACTAGATGTGGAACACCTGAATCTGCTGCCATCTGTTTTGCTCCAAATTTTGATTTTAAAATGCCTAATGTTTTTATGTAGGCTGTAGAGTTGTTCACCTTTATTTTTCACATTCCTTTTGATACATAACCTGCATGTGGTTTTGATGATGAAGGATTAGAAGTTGCTCCATGGCTGACTCATATTTAGAGGGTACCAGCAACCGATCGAAGAAACAGAGCATACAGAATTAGAACAGCCAGCAATTAGAACAAGCAGATAAATGTTCCACAAGATTTTAAGTGAGGATCTTAACACAAATAGAAATCAGAAACAAAGCAGAAAGATTATGACTGTGAAATTATATTAAGGTGCAAGGTATAGAGCATGCTGTGCTGATGGAAGAATGATGCTGTGTGTTTAAAAGCTCAGAATAAAATAAACCAACTCTTTTACAGGAAACATATTGCCCACACAGTTTGATCAGGGATAGTATGGTATAAGCACGATACACCCAGATCAGGATAACGACACTGACTGGAACATATTTCTAGTATTAAAGTAATAAAAAGTTGTGTTTCTTCTGTTTGTTCTCTCTGGTGGTTATAAATGGCATTACTTGTATGTCAATGTCTAACTACTACTAGAACTAGAGAGTACTGGGTATTGAGTAGATGGCAAGTTGTGTGGTGTGGCAAAGCATGTTATGGGCTGATTCTGTACTTAGTTGTTTGTAAATTGAAAGTCACTTGAAGGGACACAGACACTTCACTACCTATGTAACGACTTTTAACCATGCTTATGAGGAGAGCCTCTGATTCAGGGTAAAGAAGGTAGGAGACGTAATTAGGAAGTATTTTGATGTGGATTTTAAGAGTTTATTTGTGGTTTTGTAAGATTTTTTGAATAAATGAATAGTTGGAGGAGCTTTGGATCTGGTTTTATGTACTTTGGTTCCTAGTTGCTTCTAGCAGTTGGTAGGCTCAAAAAGTGTGTCTGCCTACTTTTATTCTACCCAATTCCATCAGGTTTGCATTAGTTTATGTATCAACTAGTCTCTATATGATGTAAAGAAGAACTATATGTTATATTTTGTTGTATTTAAAAAAAAGTAAAAGTATTTTTATCTGTTTCCCAAAACTCCATTTTTTTCCTATCTTGTAAATGTGAAGACATAAGCCATTGATGCATTTAGGTAATCTGTCTTCAGGGATATATCCTTTTCATACAAGTTTAGAATGATGGAATGCATTGTAAAATCCAAATGGTGTTAACTTTTATGCTCATCATAGGGGAAAAATAGACTAGAGTAGAATAGAATACAATATTTCAATTAGAAGGGTTCTAAAATGATCATCTTGTCCCGCTTCCTGTCCAGTTCAGGGCCGACCAAGCACATGTTGTTAAGGGCACGATCCAAATGCTTCTTATACTCTGACAAATTTGGGGTATCCACCTCCTCTGGGAAGCCTGTTCCACTATTTGACCACCCTCTCAGTAAAGAAATGCTTCCTAATGTCCAATCTAAGCCTCCCCTCATGCAGCTTTGAACCATTCCCCCATATCCTGTCCCTGCATACCAGGGAGAAGAGCTTAGCACCTCCCTCTCCATGTCCAATTCTCAGGAAGCTCTAGAGAGCAGTGACGTTGCCCCTCAGGGTTATTTTGTCCAAACCAGACAAGCCCAAAGTCCTCAGTCCCTTCTCACAGGACATTGCCTCCAGCTCTTTCACCAGCTTTGTTACCCTCCTCTGGACACATCCTTGTTTAATTGTGGGGCCCAGAACAGCACACAGTGCTCAAGGTGGGGCCGCACCAACACTGTTACAGTGGGACAGTCAGCTCTGTTGACCAGCTGGTGATGCTGAGTTTGATGCACTCCAGGAGCTGTTTGCCCTCTGGGCTGCCTGGGCACACTGCTGACTCCTACTGAGTCTGCTGCCGACCAGCACCTCCAGATCCCTTTCTGCAGGGCTGCTCTCCAGTCAGTCCTTTACCAGTTTGTATTTGTGCCAAGCGTTACTCCATCCCAAGTGCAGAATACGGCATTCAGACTTGTTAAATTTTATGTCATTAATCACTGCCCAGTGATTAATTCATCCAGTCTATCTAGATCCCTCTGCAAGGCTTCTGTCCAAACAACATCTCCCAGTTTAGTATCCTCAGCGAATTTGCTAATGGTGCATTCAACTCCTGCATCCATATCATTGATAAAAATACTAAACAGAGTTGGCCCTAGAATTGGGCCCTGAGGTACATCACTGGTAACAGGTTGCCAGCCAGATGTAGCCATATTCGCTGCAACCCTTTGAGTGCTGTTCCTTGGCCTCCAGCTCGCTGTGTACCTGCTCATCTTAGAGAAGGATGCTATGAGGGACAGTATCAAAAGCCTGTGTATTTTGATGTTTAAATACTTTCTTTTGTAACACTTAGTCATGCTAGAGTGTTCCTTTGCTGATGGTCTCCAGATGGTGCATCACGTTGAAGTACTCTAGAACTCTCTTCTAGTTTGCTAGATTCTCACTCCATAGATTCTTTGTCAGCCTCTTGGTTCCAGTGTTCTGTTAGCCTCTCCTTTTGAAAGTTAGATTTTGCCATGTCGCTACAGAAGCCCTTTTCCGTCTAGAGGTGATCCAAAGATCTCTGTCTGGTTTAACCACTAATTTTTCAAGAATTAGATCTAGGGATTTACTCTCTTTGGAACACAACATATTGAAGAAAGATCTTGACAGTGTCTTCTAGGCACAATTTCTTGTAATACTTGTTTCTAGGTGAAAGTGGGAAGTGAGTTGTATGCCTGTCTTGCTAGACATTTGTCGGTGCTCAGGATAATGTTTTGTTGCATGTTCAGGATTAACTGCATGGAAATATTTGGAGATTCAGGACATTTTATTGTTTCTGAACTTGGGTGGATTTGGCAAAGCTCTGGCAGAAAGTGTTACACTCAGCATGTCTTAAACCATTCTTGATATGGTGTTTGTTAATAGCCAGAGTATAAATTGCCTGCGGATGATTGTCTGCAGATGATCACAGTTTTAGTGATTCATCACGGAATTATTAGCTCATGTAATGAGAATTGTCTCTTTCTGCAAATATCTTTTTGACCATGCTTCAGTTTATCTTACAGTTGATTTAAAGTCCCTTCTTGCTTGACTCAAGAACGGGTATATGGTTTTACGCCCATGGCATAATACCAGGAAAAGCATCTTATTTGAGCTGTGTATAACAGTTCTCCTGATGTAGAGTCCTTTGAAGCAGCATAGCAGTCAGCATAAAGTGGCACAAATAAAGGCTTTGAGCAATGTGCTGCTGAATAGAAACACTGAAAGATCTCAGAGATAAATGGCAGGCAAGGAATGCACAACGTGCAGCAGAGACAGTAACTGCTTGGCTTGGAGCTTGGAGCTAATGCCGCCATCAGTTTCATCCTCTTGCATAGGGCAAGGTTTATAAAAGTCACTGAGACTCCTTGAGTATAACAACACATGTACCTACTTGGAAAGCAATGCCAGTTTGAGCAGCTCCTACTCTGCTTTGTCCTTGTTGACTATCATAGAATCATAGAATCAGCTGGGTTGGAAAAGACCTTGATCCAACACTTGATCCAACACTATTGTGCTTACTAGGCCATGGCACTAAGTGCTATGAATTAAATCTGGGAACTGATTTGTTGGAAAAATAATTTGGCAAACAAGTTTGTTTTTAACTAGGGTCCACTACAGTTGTTCAGTGGAGGGACTGACACACAGTGGGAATTACTGCTGAAGGTTGCAGTGAAAGGAGGAACTGGAGCTTGGCACTGCTGTTTAAATAAATGTGTGTGTGACTGTCCCCTTGGGCTCCATACCCAGGTTTTATGACACTGGATAGAACCTGGAGTAGGGAAGCGGTTTTGTTTGTTAAATAATTAAAACTTGTTATGAGCAACTCAAGTGCAGATAATCTTGCTGACTAATATTTTTTTCCTTCTGTTGAGTCATTCTGTTGGTTTGATCATGAGTGGGTTTTTTGTTTCTTATGGGCTTTTGGTGGTAGTTGTTTTTTGGAGGGAGGTGTGGATGTGTACCAATGCTTTTAAAACTGAAACTGGAAGGAGTTGCTATTGCTTAATTTAATTTCTGTGTAGGACTGGAAAATTAGAGAAAGGGAAAAAATGCAACCCAGCATTGCAGCCAAATTAGAGTATTTGTCTTCAGTTTTGCAGTTTCTTGCATTTCTAAGAATGTGTCAAGTTCATTTGCTTAGTTCTTATATTAAAGCATCAATGTACTGTAATTAAATAGCATTTCAGTTATATGAATAGGTTCTTTGTATTTCCTTGAGAAATTGCATCACATGGAATTAATTATGTTTTTGTGGTTTTGCTTTTAATCTAGAATAAATGTTGATGAAAATCTGAGAAGTGTTCTCAGGGGGGTCTGGTATCTGAAAAAGAGGCTCTTACTGTTTCTTTGATAACACTTGTTCAGGATCTTATGTGTCCCTATTATGTTGATCTAAAGCAATGAGGATAAACAACTGCTAACTGATGACTTAGTAGTGGTGTGTTGTTTATAAAGCAAACAAATGAAAATATATCTCAATTTTATTTCACTGTGTTGTGTTTCCTATGGTAATGAAATGTCTGTCAGCTTGTTGCCACTTGACTTGCAGCTTATTCTATCATTTGTGGTGGCATATGATTCTGCAACATATTGAAGTTGAGAGAAACATTTTGGACTTTCAAGTCTACACATCTTTTTTTTTTATAGTATGTGTTTAATAATTGAATTTTTAATGATTTTGTTTTGTGCTTTAAAACTGAAGTTTTTCTGGTCTACTAAAAAAAAGTCAAGCATTGTTATTATTTATGATAATCACTATGAAGTGATCATGTTTTAAATAGTTCAAATATATACACCTTATGTGTATATCTGAAAATGGTTTTGTATTTTCTTGCAGCTAACAGAAGATGAAATTGCAACTATTCTGAAATCTACTCTTAAAGGACTTGAATACTTGCACTTTATGAGAAAAATACATAGAGATATAAAAGCTGGAAACATCCTTCTTAACACCGAGGGACATGCAAAATTAGCTGATTTTGGTGTGGCTGGCCAGTTAACAGTAAGTACCTGTACAAAGATATTTTAAAAATGCTTTAGTGCTTCTAACCATGTTCTTTTTACCTTTGTCTTCTGCCTTGAATTTTGTGTCTGAGAAGTGACTAGTGGTAGTGGCAGAACTAACATTCTTTATCATGATGAATATTTAGTGTATTGCAGGGCTATAGTTGTTTTTCTAACCCAGTGTATGTCCAGTGCCTGATGATCTCACTTTAAATTTTAGTTTGATGTTTATGATTATTACCACCTATCTGGCCTCTGTAGGATGATGGGCTGAATCTGTTTGGTCTTAATTGAAAGTCACTACCATTTGACCTTTAGGTGGCTAATTTAACTTTTAAATATAGAATTGATATCAAATTAACCTGAAAATAAGCATCTCTGTTTTAATTGCATAAATAATATAATTACAGGATACCATGGCAAAACGTAATACTGTTATAGGAACTCCATTTTGGATGGCTCCCGAAGTAATACAAGAGATTGGCTATAACTGTGTAGCAGACATCTGGTCCCTTGGTATCACTTCCATAGAAATGGCTGAAGGAAAGCCTCCATATGCAGATATTCACCCAATGAGGGTAAGTGTGTGGTGGTGGTTTTTGTTTGTTGTATTTTAAAAAAAACCTCTGCAAACGCACAAAACATGCAAAAAACCCTAATAGTAGAACCTTAAAACTGTATGTTTATGAATGGACATTTTAAGACTGACAGTTTTTACTTTCTGTGTTGCTTCCTATTTACTCACTTGCCTGTGTTTTAACACGTTTCTGTAAGGTTTCAGAATGCCTTTATTGCCACTTGAGAGGGAGTTAAAGCAGTAAGCATTTAATTGGCTTGAAGGCAAAATATAGAGCCTTGTGCATGCTGTACCTGCACTTGGAGAGTTCTGTCACCAAGAGTCCATCCTCCTTTGAAAGGCAGTTTTGAATTAAAGGTGACCTAAAGAAGGTTTCAGAATTGCCCTGTGTGAGCAGTGCTAGTATTAGTAACACCTGACAGCTTTTATTTATTAGTGACTCTTAAAGTCTCTTACTGAATTAGTTTACTTTTTGCAAAATAAAATGTAAATAGAATTAATCACTTCACTTGGAGAAGTTCAATGTTTATCTAGGAATAACTTACCACTGTTAGTCATACTTTTATTATTTTTGTAATGAGCTATAGAATAGCTATGATGATTGCACTGAGCATCAATAAACACTCCATTCTTAAATTTCTTATATCTAAAGCCCATTTTATATTAATAAGGCACTTTATATTGCCTAAAGCATATCTTTTTTCAAAAAACTCTTTGTAATTGGCTGCAAAAATGGCATGCATGCTATATTATTTTATTCAGTTTCCTTTTGCCTCATATATCAGGATCTTAATATAAGGAAACCACCAATATCAAAAGAAAAGGTACTGTTCATACGTGATTACGGTCGGGTGTTGCTTATATGAACTGAAGTGTATTTAGTGCTGTTGGGTTCTTGATTTTTGTTTGTGGGTTCTTGGCTTTTGGTTGTGTGTGCTTTTGGAGCAGGGATGTTTCCTGAAATTTCATGGCAATGTGCAGCTCTGTTAAAACTAGTGAGTGTTTTGCAATTTAGAAACATAATTTTGTAAGCAAATTTTAGTAGTTTTTCTGCACCATATTTTTTTCTGTGTAATTAACTGTTTTTAAATTACAAGTCAAATTGAAAATACTCGGATGAAATCTGTGAAGAAAATAAGTATCTCTGAAGCTTGTTTTTGATGGGAATTTAAGATGAAGTAACATCTAAATAATATTTTGAAGAATGATTGATGAAAAATTAAATTTATCAAGTGGCTGTGATTTTTGGTTATATTCTAATGAAAATGTCTTAATCACATCTCAGTAACATCACTGTATGTAGTTGCACTGGCTATTGAAAGGTGAGGACTGCATTATCAGTGAGGATTTTTATGTGCATGACAATAGCTGCTTATAAATCAAAGGTCACTGAGTTTGAATGCTTGTGGATCTGTTCAGTTCTTGCAATCAAGTGAATGCTATCAAAGGCCAAAGCAATTTAACACGACAATTCTGGATTACACAGAACATGCATTTTTGTTAATAAATTACGTTACGGTTTTTAAGGGCTTGTATGCAGTTAGTGCTCTTTTGTATATTTGATACCTACAGTTTTTCTTAATTTTTATTAGTGAGTTGTTACAGTGGTTAACAAGAAATACACAGATTTAAGTTGCAATAAGTTTCCTGGTGTCATATGATACAACTTCACAGGACTTTTGGACATATGTAGATGCTTTCCTACTTTGTTTTAGTTATGACATAGAATTGATACAGGCAAGCATGAAAGCTTGGGCAAATTTTCATTGCTTTTTCTAGATGTTGCTTGAGTTCTGTGGTATTTATGTAAGGCACAATTTTGTTGCCTGGGAATGCACAGTGAAATTACCGTGTGCACTATTTTGCTATAGGCTGGTTGGCACTACCACAAAGGTAATGCATTGCCAGTAGGCCATTTCCTTGTCAACTGCATTTATAGCTTAATAGAAATATTACATGACTTCTTTAAACAAGTGTTTTGGCAGAGAGGAAATAGCAGATTCCATGCAAACAAGCATAGCTTCCTCTGCTTAACCACACTCTTAACTACTCCAAAGAATTGTATTCGTTTCAGCTGGGAAAGAAGAAGCGGGAGGTGCAAAATGGAATTTTGGGGGTGGGGGGAAGAAAAAGCAGGTTTTTTCTGCTTAGGTGTTACCGTAGTAGTATATTTGACTGCATAAGTGTCATCAATGCTATTTCACTTGTTTCTCCTGCAAACCTGAGTGCAGCAGGACTTGTAGTTGTCATACTTGGTTTGAGACTCAAAGGTCAAGACCACTTGCAAGCTCAGTAGTTCTAATGCTTTATTCACCTAAGAATTATGAAATACCTCACAGATTCTATGAGTCTGTTTCTGCCTTTGCTAATGATGAAAAGTGAAACTTCTCTATTTTCTACATTTGGGTTTTTTTTCCAAAGAAGGAGTGTTTTCAAGTAGTTTTAAAGGAGAGAAAAATACAGATGTCCTTAAGATTACCCTAAAAGATGGTGATACAGCCACTAGAAATAGCAAGGAATGTGCTGATAAGTCAAAAAATCACTCAAACCTAGATAATTTAACCCATCTAACAGGGCTAAAAGCATGTTGATTGCAGTAGACTGTGCAGCAACCAGGGTTAATGTGTCTGACAGTGTTTGCATCTGCCTTTGATTGCTCTGCTGGGATGAGCACTTAGGAATTTATAGTGGAGCTAATTAAAGGGGAGTTCAGTGTGGTTCTAGAACAAGACTCAATCCCACTCTGAAGCTGCAGTGATGTTTTAACAGCTATACTCCTGTGTTCCCCATTGACTGCAGCATGTATGCTGTCCTGTAGTGATAAAGTATTTGTTTTAACAGTGTCAAAATTTAATTCAAACCATTAAATGTTTTGTTCAGTCACTCCTCATCATGTGCTATCTGTCCTTTTTGATTTCTAAATTCCTTTTTTTTTTAATCTGTAGTCAAAGCATAGAGACTGGCACTATCTTGCTGTAGTAGTTGTGATGTTGCTTTTTTGCTGAAAATTGGTAACATCCTTTTGAAATATTCTCAGTCTTTGCTAATCAAGACATGATCTCAAAATGTCACATAAGATTGTTCCTGGTGGAAGATTGTTTAAGTTGCAAAGTTTTTATTTGATCCATCTACTGCTGATATTTGACTTTATTAACAAGTAGCTTAATAAAACTTTGCTATAAAGCTAATCTTAAACCTTAAAAATGGCTGTTTTTTGAGATCCTTTCTATAGACCACCCTTACTCCCTTACCCAAATTTTTCCTTATGTTCATGCAATGACATAATTAGTTATTCCTGTGAGGCTGAGGATCAAGTGTGGGCTGCTGGCGTTAGAGACAGCCCGTCCTTAGCCAGGAGTTCCTGAGCTTTCTGTTAAGCAAGCACTAATGTTTTTGTGGCCTCACATGAAGTTGGATAAAGGAATTAATGTTCTGAAAAGTTAACCTGGTAGAAACCTGCTAGAACTGAGCCAGTGAAGTTGTAGGAGCCTGTAGGTGGACAGGAAAAATGGTTGAGTGGAGTTACTGCTTTTGAGACCTTTAGACCAACTATAGTACTGCAATATGTGTTTTATAAAATTTACTCTTCTTTACAAGGTCAACAGTTAATGACAGGTTGGTGTGCTTCAAATAAATGTTGGTAGCTTGCTTAAAAAGGAGAAGAAAAAAAAGCCAAAAAACCTCCAGACTCTTTTCTTTCGTGCTTATCAAGCATCTGTGTTGCTGTGGTGTGGAAGAAGCTGGTGGTAGACGTGTTTTTCAACACTTCATAGTATTGGTTTTTGTTTCTTTATGGTGAAGTTTGTTGGAAATGGACATGTGGGCATCACATGTTCTTAAGTGATTTGGAAAAAGCCAATTCGAACTGCTTCCATTTGCCTTAAGTCTAATCACGATATTTATTTTTCCATGGAACTTACCCAGATTATCCATGCCTCCTGCTTGGCCCATGTCACTTCCACCCTGGACTAATCTGTTTGTAATAACCTTTTATTCCTGATGTATCTGGTAACAATCTACCATTTCCTAGTTTTTTATTCTCGATATATTGTATTAAAACTGGAGATTGAAGTGAGAATTATTGCTCTGTAAAGCTGTAAGAAAAAAGGAGGTGTCAGTTGGAGCATATCAGTCAGATTGGGACCAGTTTTTAAGCCTTTGAGAAAATGGTTTCCTCCATGCCTTTTGTGCCAGAAGTTGAGGAGAGGAAAAAAGAAAAAACATTTCTGGGGATGTCAGTTGTCTTTCTTTGTAGTCACTCCTGCATTTCTTCTCTTCAACAGGTGGTGTTATCTCATCGGTTTATTATTTTCTCTGAGAGTTCACCTATCTTATCTCAGCATTACTGCTTTTAAATTCATGTAGGTTTGTAAAAGTATATTATATGGTTTTCTTATTTTAGTGCCTTTGCTTATCTTTAGAAAAGACTTTGAATTAACTTTTAAAAGTCCTTTACCTTTTAAGAACTTTCTATGAGATACTTTGTTAATTTATAACTTAAGATCTTGCCTGCTGTATCAAGATAGAGTGAGCTAATATTGAAAGAGTTTAAAATATGGATATTTAATTGTACATTACTGCTCATTATTTTACTGCTCTTCTAAATCTTGTGGAAGAATGACAGTGAGCTACGATGATACCAGGGGCATGTAATGTGTGTTTGCAGTGGGGGCCTAAGACACCGATGTGATACAGTTGAGACAACTTGGAGAAGCATGTGTTTTGGCTGCAGGTTTTTCAAAGAGCTGTTGGAAGACCTTTGGACTTCTCTAGGCCTTTAAATGGAATTTTTCCATTTGCTTTAACCAGATCTAAATGCAGGCGATGGCTGCAAAGGAGTGGTATTCCTACCTTTTCCATACATTTTCAACACCCATTTCTGCTGGAACCAGCATTTAGCTGGCCACATGATGAGCTGGATCAGAAAATGCATCCATCTGAAAACTAACCAAGTAACAAGAAGTAGTTTTCATTAACATTGTTAATGTGGTACTTGAACTAGGTGGGAACAGAAATGCGTGGCTGGAACTGGTAGGAGAATTGGGTCATCTGTTTTTGGCCATCAGCCAAATTGACTGAAGATAATTGCAAAACCAGAGTCTCAACTAGCTATTTGTAAATTTATTATGATTAAAACTTAATAATTATTTGGAGAAACTCCTGTATACATAAACTATAGCTGTAGGTGCAGTGCTGCCGTGCTGTTTTTGTTGCTCTGGGTTGCTTTGAGTGCAGAGTCTGAGGGAAGGGGAAGAGAATCCTTTTCCTTTTTCTGATAGACTGGTGCCTATAGACTGTGGAGCTTCTCTGAAGATAAATAAGACCTTTAAAAATGCTTGTTTTAACGGACAGACTGACATTTTTGTAGCCATTTGAGCTGTCCTTTTGGACTTTTTCTGGTTGGGCATATCAATAAAATTAGACAGGATACAACAGAACTTCATGGGGGAAACTTCCAGTGGCCCTCAGTTTGCATGCAGCTGAAGGCAGGTGTTGCTTCATAATATATTTGCCTCTGTAGTGCTATTCAAATAGATGTTATAACTTTATTCAAGGAAAAAAAGTGAGCACAATTAATTCCAGACAGTATTTGTCTAATAGAAAATAAACTATGTTCTCTATATAGATTGGGGGAAAAAAAGTAAAAAAAAAAAAAAAAAAAAAAAGAAAAAACCAGTGTCAACTCTAAGGAAGTGTGACTTAGTTTATTTAAGGATTCTTAAAAAAGGAAAACTTTAAATTTTCATTTAAATATGCTGCTACTTCAAATCAGTAAATAACCTGTCCACTTAATTTGATCAAAATGTGAATTATCGTATGACATTTTTTGTATGAATGAAACACCAAACCAGATGAGGCAATACTGTCAGCAGTACGTTAAAAAAGAAAAGGTGCCAAATGCTTTTTCATTCAAGATTTATTTCACTTGTCAAAAGAAATGTATTTATTTATTTCTTTTAAACAAGTGATCAATGTTTATAGTGCTTAAACAGACCTCCTCCTTACCTCAGCTGCTTCTGGTGTGGTGAGTTATTGCTGAGGTGTAGACCAGTTCCCAAAACCCTGTTCATAATTTGACTCCTTTCAACAAGGCTTCTGGAATGGAGAGATGATAAATGTTGGGCAAATTAAAATAAGTAATTGCATACATTTGAACTTGCATGTCTCTGCATGTTCCATTTTTTGTGAGCTATTACCTGATGTGATACCTAAATGAAATATTTTCATTGAATTTGTTAGAACCTTAATATCTAGATAATAGATCTACTGATCACCAGGGGAATTGCTCTTTCTGTGAGTTAAGATGACAGTTAGTGCTTGCTGTAATTGTAATGAGAATTGGACTTGCTTGTTGGTTTTTTTTGTCAGCGTTCTTTAATCGGTATGTAAAAGCATGTTTTCTGTGGGTTGTTTTATGTTAACTTGAGAAAATACCTTTCTAAATTTTCTGGAATACAATTAAGGTAACTGTTGCAATAATGTCATTTTTACTAGGTGAAAAGAGACAATTTTTAGGTACTTGGTGATAGTGTCAGTTTGACATTACTTTTCCTTGTGGTTGAGTTATTTTTAGCAGTGGATTGAAAAGTAAATAAAGGACGAACTGCGGTCCTGCAGACAAATCGTGATTTGTCAAAGTTGCACTTGTGGCTCCTGGGTAAGGAACTCATAGAGGTGCAGAGATCCTGCTCTGTAAATTAGTCTTTTTCATTTCAAGATATATGTGGTTCTCCAAACTGAAAGTTATGATTGATGATTTTAGTTAAAATATACTTGGTGTTCACTTACATATACTTGCTGATTTCAAATGCTTTTTTTCCTTTAGCTCCTATTCTTTGTGAAAATGCTGGGTATAGATACAGACATAGTACCCTTTGAATATAACTTCTTTTTTAGTATTTAATTCCTACAGGATTAATGGAGGCAGTGAATTTGAAAATTCATTTTTAATTTATTTATTTGTTTGTGATCAGCCTGTCTATGGGCTTATTGTAGAGGAGACAAGAATATTCTGATGAGTGAGGAAGTCAACCCAGGCAAGTGCCCCCAGGGTATAATCTAGTTTCTTGTGACACAGAAATATAATTTATTCCAGTTTTTCAGCATGCCTAGCATAGAATTTTAAAGAAAATTTCTCTATACCAAGCACGACTTAGCCAAGAAAGATAAATAGCATAAAAGAAATAGTGTGTGAGTTGTGAATTGTCCTCGGACGCTACAGACAAGTTTAGAGATATCTGGTTGCAAAGAATATGAAAAGTATCCTGTGATATTTTACTTATTTTCTTAAATTGCAATTGATAGTTCATTGCTTGACTTTATCAGATTAAGTTACATGTATTGAACCTCCAAGAGAATGATGCTCAAGCTTGGCAGCATCCGCTTTCCAAGACTTGACAGCTTGCTATACCAAGGGATAGTATGCTTAACATCAACCCATTTTATGTGAAAAGAGGGTTGTTGTAATAGTGTTTTGAAAGCAAGATAGGAAAAATACCTATTTGTTCTCTGGTGAAGCTTGCTGATGATAAAAATTTTCTCCCTAATGCCCCAAGGAACTTTTTGAAGAGGTTTTGCCACATGGCTTCTCACAGAAAAGATTGAGGGATCTGCCTGGTTTACAGAACTCCTGAATGATTCAACACTAGCATTGATACAGGCACTATGAAAACATTGGAGTACTTGAGGTGTATTTCATGATTAAATAGGATGATGACCTATTCTTGTCCACATTAAAGCTTTTGGAAAAGTCTACAGCCTAATGTGTGTATTTATTGCCTTCCTATAGGTACTGCTTTTTTTGCCTACTGTTTTTTTTTCTTGCATCTCGCTATCTTTTTTTTCCCTTCAGTAAAGAGGCGTGGTGAAAGTTCACACAGTAGAAGTGTCCAATATAAAGTGCAGTTACAAGTATTTGTAGTTACAGAATCTGGCATAAATGTTTCATCATTGTTTAGTGAATACATCTTCACTAGAATTTTCTTCATATCACTAGAAGTTTTGGAAATAGAATAAATGTTTATTACTGCTGAAAGTATGAATTCTTTACATTTTTTAATGATATCAGGTTTGCTGGTTGCATATGTGTGCAAAAAGGAAATGTTAAGCTGTCATGTGTAATAAAGTAGCAGAAGCAGAGAATATTTGAAATTTGTACTGGAACTGGAGTTTAATTTGAATTAAATGGAAAACATTTATTTCATGCTTCTAAATGAGGATTTAATTAAAATTAAATTAGTTCATCTTTTTAGACTTACCCCTGAATAGGAAATTTGAAACGTGCTTCAGTTGATGGTTGTTTTTCTCTGACTTTGATTAATCACTTTCAAAGTAAGTGGAGGATCAGTACAGTAATTTCATAATTACACACAAGTGAGTTAACTTGAAACTTTAACTAAAATAACTGTAAAGGAAGTTTGATCTTGGTTAGTTTCATGTAATGCTGTGCATCTTCTGTGAATGATTCACATTTGTAGAAGTGCTAATTTGAAAAAAGGACCATGCTATTGATACTACCCATTTATTTATGAGACACTTCAGTAGGGAAATGTTTGACCAGGAAATATTATTTTTCAAAGATGTTGGAACAGTAAACAGAAGTTGAATGAAACCATGAAATTAATGGAAATATTCTTGATGACTGGAGGGAGCATTGCATCAAGCCCTACATCTGTAAGCATTGTTAAAGATTGCTTGATAGAACTGTTAGTGCAGGTAAAGCCCGGAATACCAGGCCTGGCATGGCACATGTTAACTGTGCTGGCTGCTTTCTCCCTGGACAAATGTTAACAACAAACAGGCAAACAACCCCCCACCAAAAAGCTTGTTCAGAAATTTTAAATTACTGTAGATTTGCTCATTTGTGATGTTAGTAACATCACTGTAAACATAGCTGAGGCTGCGAAGCAAAATGATTTTGCAACTTGAAGATTTCAAGAAAATTTTATTTGAAATAGGTGATTCGTAGTAAATCATTGAGATGTATTAAAACTAGAATCACAGTTTTAACGAAAGACTTTTTAAATCAACTTTACAGTCACATTTGAAAAAAAAGTGCCTTTCCATCATTTGGGCATGTCATTGTATGCTGAATTTATTCAGTCTCTTTGTAACTCGCACTGTGGACTTGGAAAATTATTTAGCAAGATGTTTATGCACAAATTTAGGAGAATTTATTTTACTAAAAATTCTGTAATACCTTGCAGGATATAGTAAAATGTACCACGGATTTATAAACTTTTAAATGAAGAACTATATATATTTATTAGAGATGCTTCTATTTCTTTTTATTTCCTTTATCTTTCAAGTTCCAGGATTAGCACAGAATATTCAAAGTTAATTTTTATTCAAGGCTCTGGCAGCTAGCTCCATTGAAAAGGAGGGAATTTGTGTATTGCTTTTAACTGAAATAGGTCTATTTGGATTCTTTTATGTGACTAATGTCTTGTTAAGCCATAAAAGAACTCGGTAAATAATTTTAAGGCATTCTTGGAAGCTTGAATTAATGTTTATTTATTGAAAGGAATTGTATGTTCATTTTTTCTTAAATATCTTTTCTGTCATTATGGCTAGTAGACCTGGAGGGAGTGCTTTAGAAACTTGACTGCTATATTGCCAAATTCTAACGTATTACCGTTTTTAAAAGCAAAAATGTATTTACTTGGGTTTTAGTTAAAGGGATATTTGATTTTTTTAATTGCACGAGAGAAAACTACAATCAGATTGGGAGGAAAATATTAAGCTTTTATTGCTACTTACTATAAGATTTTTATATGCTTTAAGTCTATACTGGTTGTTTACTTTGTAAAAAAAAATCTAAAAAATTGCTTAGATTGAAAGGAAGGTAAAATTTGGAATGGAGAAAGCTTATTAAGACTATATGTACCCTGTTTCTGTTATGGTATTATATTGCCTTAAAATGTACACTAGGTAATTTTTATAAAGGATGATGCATATTTAATGAAGAAATTTATTTATTTAAAAGGAAGGGTTGCCAATCAGTCTAAATTTGTTTCAGTTAAAACTTGATGGTCTAAAGACAACTTATAATCCTTTTCTTGTTATAAAGTATTGTCAAATTTGTAGTAGTATCAGTTAAGTTTATGGAAACTTTGTTTTAAGGTGGTTTAAAATAGAACTAAATCTTTAATTTGTGTTTGATGGCACCTGTTTTCATTTTGTTTCCCTGGCAACACCAGTGGTATCAAAATTGCCCGTAGACCACCCTGGTGTTAGAGAAGAATGAAACCAGCCTGGCTTTGGCATTTCAGCCTTTGATTTTACTGACTAAATACTTAGACACGTAGCGCAGTCAGTACTATGTGTCTATAGTTGTGAACTAACTCAAATGATTTGGGTTTGCCATTTAGGATTTTTGTTTTAATTAGAATTTTCTGTACTAGTGCCAGTTTGCGTAGTTCTGCTATTTTGGAAATGCACTGAGATATAGGAAGTATTTTTGATACCCTATACTAGAAAAAGCTGTGTTCGAAAGCTGTATTGTTCATACTTTTTAGGTAACATGGTCTGTTTTTAAAGCTTTGTGGATCCAAGTTTTTATTCCAGATGTAAGTTCTCATTATTTGGGAACATGGGAAAGAAATAAAGCCAACATGAGTGGTACCTCCAGATTCTGCTTTCTTCTGTGCCTCTTTACCATATCTGAAATTTCACATTGATTATGAAAACTACCTATATGGCATTCCAAACATCACAAATCTTAATGCGTTATCAGTTTACGTTTCAGAAAGCAAACATGGACATAATTCTTGCAAATACTCTTTATTGTTACCTGCTTGCCTGAAAAATTCTGTTTTACTGATGAAAGTCTCCTCTGCAATGTATATTCCTGAATTCCATGCTATACTGTTGATGTTAAAAAAAAAAAGTTGGTGTTCTGCTGGAGCAAATCAGATTTATAGTGAGAACTACAGAAACACTGGGGAGTCTGGGAAGTTTCAGTTGTCTTGCATTTTCCATTCTGCCCCAGAAATTTATAATAATTTTGCAAGATAATGATCTGTTTTCAGAAAAGAAAGAACCACTGATGGAATTCAAGGGAATGATGGCCCCTGTGGTACTTCCCAGTGTCCTGGTGCTGTGACTGAAGGTTTGGCAACAGAGATGCCAAACCTGCTGCTACTGCTGCTCCTGTTTTCATGCTATGAAAATGTGAAACAGGTAGTGTCAGCAAGCACAGGATTTATGGGCAAACTGATATACATGTGTTGAAAAAGTCATCTGTTTCAAGCAGGATGTTCCTTGTGAAATATAATAATCATGAGGTCTAACAGTGGGACAGAGAGCACGTCTACATGGGGCAGGTACATACAGACACAAGTGAGCTTTGCCTCTACTGTCCTCCTTTTACTTTTCTCCAGGAGTTTCTCCAGAGGAACTGCGTGTGCACTCTAAATGTCTTGCTTTTTTTTGTTTCTCTGAATAATAATATGACTAATTTGTGCAAACTGTGGTTTTGCAATTCAGAAGTGGTTAGCATTTGAGTTTTGGGAATGAACATATGAACATGTGCGTGTTTATAACTTGTAAAACATGCTGTTGTCAAACAGATTAACTGAATTATTTAGAAAAATTGGGACAAAGTTCTAGAAGTTGATCCTTTTAACAGTCATGTGAATTGCCGTGTATAAATTGTGACTCTGGAGCAACTGGTTGCATTGCCACTTGCTTGGTGTGAAAATATGTGGAGTGTGAAGTAGCTGAAGGTTCTTTCTAGACTGGAAATATTACAGGTGCTAGAGAAAGGTCTTACTGCCGTCGCCCTGGAAGAACACTAGGACACTAAAAGCCAAACGGCATGTCTTTCTGGATGGGTGTTGGAAAGTTGCTGGGTGCTCAGGTGACTGTGCTGTCAGAGGACATGACTTGGCTCCAGATCAGGAGCAGTGCCCTGTGTTTATGTGCATCTGTATCCAAAGTAACATCCCTGGCCTCTGAGCTCGTTTGCGTGTTTACATCTCTCTGGGGAAACAATGCCTTCTGTTTCAGGCTGTAATTCATAACCTTTAGTACTGGAGTCAGTCAAAGTGCCTGGACTGAGTGTGGGCACAGAAGTGCATTTGTCTGAGTGGCTAAAGCATGTGCTGCAGTAATTCTGATGCTGTCTTGTTGACTTTATGCAAGTTGAGGTTTGATTAAGATTTGGTTCAGCATAAAGTTAGCTGATACAAAGTGTAGCCTATTAAGTTTCTCTTTTAAATTAATTTACTGAAGGAGGAAGTGTATTCTTTTGCAGTGATTCTGGTCAGGCATTATGATTCCTAAAGCTGCATTAGTGTTGTCTAAAAAGGGCTTTGATAAAAATCAACTGGATTAGCATGCTCGTAATCTAAGAGTTTGTTCTTGATCCCTTAGTGCTTTTTCCTTTTCTTATAGATGAAGTCAGTGGGTATAATGTTCATTTTTGTAAGCCATTAAGGGTCATACATGTCCTCCAGATGTTGTTTCATGCACTGAGTGCATTCTTTTCCCACAGCTGTTACCTTGATTACTCACCTATATTCAGAAAATAAAAACATGGTTAGCTCAACTTTCTTTCACACCTCAAGGGAACTTATTTTCCATAAAATTTAACTTTACTGTTACAGAAGAAAAAGGTCTACCATGAACATCATAATTACGTTTGTGACACAGTTAACTGACATGTGGTGACTAGAAGGAAAGTGGCAACCCTGGCATTGACACAGGACCTTTTTTTTTTTTACTTTTTGTAATGTTACTTAGATCAAAATATTCTCTTGATGAATTTTGCCAAAATAAATAATTTCACACTCCAGAATTTCAGCAATTGATGAAAGTCTCCACGTTTTTTGGTTTCCTTTGACAGTTACATTTTTATAAATGACCTCGCAACTGATTTAAGGCAATAAACTAGATTACTAGGGGCCAGGACTCCAAATCTGGAGCTAAAAACAACCACTGAAAATATCTTCCTTTCTATTTAAATTGGAGAATTGTTACCTAGGCTCTAGTGCAGTAGTATACAAGAAAGATGATGTGACTTCTGCATTATTCCCTTGTCTAGCTTTGTTGTGTTTTTGTGATAGGAATCAAAAACTCTATCATTTCATGATCACTGTGCCCAAGACAGTCTTTAATAAACACAATTTTATTTAATTATTTATTTATGTGTCACTATTTATTTGTAAACATCCAGAGAATTTTAATATTTTGTTTGTAAGAATTCTGCTAGGCTTTTGACATTGAAATGGTAGCTTTTGGTTGCTGTTGAGACTTCAGAATTTATTAATAAAGATTATCATCTGTAAGAGAAATTTGTTCTACAGAGTAAAACATTATGTTTCTAATGCCTTTGCATTTCAGATGGTGATGGTTTAAATTATGACACCAGTCCTGTGCCTTAGGGCTTGCAATTCTGTAACTTTTTTCAGATGCATCAACTAAGCATTGCCTAATTTGTTATGAAATTGAAAGAAAAGTTGTTCAATAATTCTGACTAAGTTGTGCTGCTAACATCTGTTTCATATAAAATACTGGTAATCTGATAAGAATTGAAAGAATTGTGTGATTACTAGTTTCAAATAACCATTCCAGTGATGGTCAACCAAAGATGGCTTTTCCATTTATATGTATGGGGTGTTAAGTCCAAATGGCAGAGGAAGCTGATGCTTGGTGGCATGCAAAGGTATGTTGGTTTTGGATGCTCTTCTTTACAGAACCTCTGGCAAATTTATGAGTTATGTTTTCACTTAATAAATTTATCATTAAGTGTATTTATAATTTAACTAAAGAAATCGGTTCACTAAAAAAATGAAGATGACTACTTGTTACAGACAGTTAAAATATGTATGCTTGGATTTTTTATTTTCAATAAGCATTTTTAATACATGAACAATGGTTCTCAAAAAAAAAAAAGATTTTGTGTCATTTGGCAGGTGCAGGATGCGTTCTGGAAGTGGAGAGTATTACATGGCTCTGTTCTGAGCCAGAGTAACGGTCGGATGGTCCCTCACCATAAGTTAAGGCTGAATTTTGATACTTGGTCTGTGTTGTTAAGGTCAGGCAAGATGTGCTCAGAGGTGTTGTCTTTTTTCCCTGATTTCCACATGAATTTTAGTCTCCTCCCTTCTTATCCTTAGTGCTCTGGCTAGGCAAAGGGGAGCTCTCCAGCAGAAAAGGATGAAAAAGTAAGTAAAGCCGAAGAGGTGAAGCTTGGCAAAGTCTTCATGAGAGACTGAAGTTCTGTTTCACACAGCTTCTCTTTCTTCACATCTGTGGAAATTTTAAGTGTAAATTAATTTGATTTGCATTTTTGGTCTTCATGTATGTGAAGTTCTGCATATTAAAAGAATAGGACATGCTACACTTGAATCTAATTCAGTATTTTTAAGGACTTACTTGACTCCAGTGTGTTAGGAATGTTAGTGAAGATGAGAAGCCAGTCATGGTGATCCCTTCTCTGGGGGAAGCTCTGCTTTCAGATTTTTCAGTAGTAGTTGTTTCATCTGTATTTTGTTCTTGCTACACACCAGCTTCTTAAAGGGAAAAACCAGTGGCTGTGAGCTCAGGGTGTGCATGTGAGTGGCTGATGGGATTCACCATTTCTTAACTGCTGTACCTTGTGCTCAAGAACTTTAGAGTTTTGCTTCATCTCCAATGCAGACAGTCTTGCTAAGGGAATACATGCAAGTCTTGTTCAGAGGCAGAGCAATGAGTTTAAAAAACTTGCCCCAGAAGATAAATAGATGGGATTTTCAGTCAAAAATGAGCATTGTATTCTTCATATTTTTCCCATGGTTTTAAACTACTTCCAGACATGTGGAAACCTGCCTTCATTGAGTGAAGCTGAAGAAAACAATGAATTTTTATTTTTACTGGGGGGTGTGTATGTGTATGGAGTTGGTTTTTTAGAGGTATATATGTGTGTATATAAAATCCCTATACATATCTCAATATCTATAAGTCAACTTGTGTGTGTATATATATGGAGTTAGTTTTTTATGTACAGGGATATATATTTATGGATATATCTTTCAAAAAATTTTATATATACACATACATGAGTTCTTTGATTCTGTATGCTTGCAAATAATGAATGCCCATGGATGTTTTCGGGCAGGCAAAAAAGTATTTGTTTAACTATTTTTTTTAGATTTCCATGTTTACCAACACTCAGAAGGCATTGTTGGGTCAGTAACTTGTATGATATCTTCTTGGTGACCACAGGAGCATGAACTGTTGGTTTCTGTGTAGCTCTTTGCAAAATGTTTATGCTACAATGAACTTAAATCTCCATGTGATACTAAATCGAGGTGCTTTCAGTTTTGTTGCTAAGAATGGATGCCTCAGGAATGCTAAACTTGTGTGTAGAAAATGTCTGAAGTTTATATGGGTCTTATGCATTTTCAACACTAATTGGATGTCAGATATGTCCTTTGGAGTGGAATTAACCAGAGCATCTGGTAAATCATTGTGTATTTGTCTGTATTACTGGGCAGATTCACATGAAAACATTTTAACTTTTTTACTTTCAATCATTAGATATTGTCATATGAAAAATGCAATTACAAGCATTGTATCTCTAAAGGATTTTATCCTGGGTTTATTCGATTAAAAGTTTTGCTGCTGTTTCTAAGGTCAGCTTTTTAGTTTAATGTGTGTTTGAATTTCAAGTCAAGCAATTGACTTGCATGTCTTTTCTCTTTACATGGTTCTCTTCTAAACTGTTGCCTGTGTCAGTCTGACATAGTAAAGCATTACAGCCCAATAGTCTGTAACAGGCAAATTCACACTCCCTCTCTTTAGTTTTCTGTGTAAAGGAAGGGTGGAAGAGTCTTGCATCTCCCTTTCCTTTTGTATGTCAGCTGATTTAGGATTGTCTATGGAGTTTACTACTGCTTAAAATAAAGGGTTGCTTAAAATAACTGAATAATTTCTTCAAGTGAGTGCTCTTTATACTGGTTGGATAGTTTGTTTAATCATCTTTGTGCCATTTCTAGTTATGTTTTTTTTGTTCCCTTTAACTTACTGAAGGCTTATTCCCTTCTTCAGTGGGCATATCCATTTATGGACAAAGAAGATAATTCACTACACATGGGACTTGGTGGCCTTGGTTATGTAGTGCCTGGGGCTGTGCTGCAGGAAAGTCCCTTTGGAGTGTGCTGTGCTGTTTTCGAATTATTGCTTGAAAGCACCACCCCACATAGCTCCTTGTAAGGAGCCAAGAGAAACTGCCAGAGCAGTCATCAAGATACTGCCCTGTGCACTTTCAGGTCTCGCTGTCTGTTCTAGGGAAATATTTGCTTTACCACTTAGTGCTCTCAGACTGAGTGCCATGTCTTCAGGAAGCATGCCCAGCCTTTCTCTACCTGAAGTTTAAGCCAGTGCATTTCAGCAGCTTTCCAACTCTTGCTGTCTTCCAATTCAGTTGTTCTCATCAATGATTTGAAGTAGATTTTGGTGCACTGTGCAGTCTGGTGTTAAGCTACACGTGTAGAGTTGCAGAAGGAAGACATAAGCTCTGAATACAGTGATAGAGGAAAGAGGGTTTCAGAAAAACATGGCACTCTTAATGCAGTCTTATAGTGGCCCAGTTTTATACTAGCATATTGCTTTGGCCTGGGTGAGTGGCCTGTATGTCTGGAATTTGCATCCACACTCTTCTAGCTCATAACTAACCTTGACAATCTGAGACTCGGGTTGCCTGATGCAGCTTCAGTGTCTGCCTGTTCTAACACAACAATGACATCTGACACTCATAATTCACATCAGAAACTTTAGACATTAGAGCACCTCTGTGGCCTGAGGACATTGTATGTACATATGACCAAGAGGAGTGATCTCATAAGAGGGATTGCTTTCTCCCAGTCTTTGTGCAGATGTTTATAGGAATTAGGTTATTATTTTCTTATTTTGGCAATCTAACCAGCTGATATTTTTTTCAAAATTGTATGCATCCCTCAGCTAACACAGATGTCATTTGTGCTTTATTTTTCTATTTGCTTATGAATATCTCTTGCCTCTGTTGTCTCTGCTGCAAGGGAGCTCTTCAGATGCTATTATCTCAGGCTTGATAGAGGAATTTCTGTGAAGCTGCTTGAGTGGAATGACTACATACAGTTAGAGCAAGAGAGAGGTGAGATCTCAATTGTTTTCAAAGTGTGCCTTTCTCAGATTTGCAAAGCCTTGAACTTGGTAGTTCCATATATGTGCTGTAAATTATTGTGCCATTCAAAGGCTGTTTAAGCAAGATGAGTCTTGAAGATGCTTTTTGAGATGCTTTTCAAGTGAACTATGCAGTTTACTTAGTAAATAGTTATCATATTGCTGGAGGAGCCAGCAGTATAAATGGTAACATATCATTTGAAGGAGAGGAAAGGCCATTTACATGTAACTGTATATGACTGCCGTGTCTTGAAGAACTTTTGCATTCAGAAATCCTTTCCCCCTTCTGCCCTGTGGTATTTTTTGTATAAACTGGGGACAAGCTGCTAGGAATTAAGGGTATGATATGGCCCATTTATATGATATCAGCATTTCTAGTCACTGCTTCAGCTATTGCTATATTGTTTGCATACTTGACTGATTGCAACAGCCACATTGCTAAACTGTAATTTTTTCAGTAATATAGGCTGTAAGTTTTTGTCCCCTAAACTGTATATGAAGGAATGTTATTTCTGTGTGTACCTATAGTAACAGGACTCTGCTTTCACTTGGCTTTTTTTCTCTGCAGTGTCAGTCATTGTAGGGAAGCTGTGATACATGCCTTTGGCTGGAAAAAAAGGCAATAGGTAAACCAGACCCTAACAAAAATTTAGAAAATATGATTAATAAGTAAGTGTTTGGACAGGGCAGTACAACACAGACCCCAGACCCAAAACCTATGAAATTTTATAAGATATACCAGGTTAAATAATTTGGGGGTCTTGGTAGATGTTTGTTATTTTTTTTATCTTCAGGTTTGTTTAAAATTTGATTTAGGCAAAGGAATATAGATGCAAGGTCAATTCACACCATTGTGGATCTTTTCTCTCAGTGTCTCTGTATCTTTCTGGCATCCAAATGTTACATCCTATGCTATGAACTTTTTTCTTAATTATGAAGACTTTTCTATGTCCTTGATCCTGTGGAGTGATGTCATGTGCATGCAACTAAGCAGTTTATCTGCACGATTTCTGTGTATTTCCTGTAGGGTGTGCAGTATTTTGAAGATGATGGCCAAGACTGAAGGACATCTAATTAGCATTGGATGCCATTAGCATAATGCATTTTAATTAGCCTGTGTTGCATTATGCTCTTGTTTGTTGCGTTGGGTGAAATTTGTTAAAAGCTGAGCAGATCATGTTGGGAGCAATTAGAGATGGGTAAAAAACCTCAAGATGATACAAGTAATAACTAACTTATATAATTCAGTGTGCTATAAAATAAACAACTAATGGGGCTGCTATTTTATAATATGTATTACATTTTACTTTAGCAGTTGATAATACTGTTTGAGGGGTGGATATCTTCTGGAGAAAAAAAAATATGCCAAGTCCAGACATGATTAGAAAGAATATAATTGACAAATTTACAGTCAGTTGCACTAAGTCTAAACGGATGTTTTATTTAGTAGCATAGGTCTTAATTACCATTTTATAGCTGGTGTTTTTGTCAGAAGAGAATCAGTTCTTGATCACAACTAAGACATTAAAAAAGACATACTCTTTACTTGTTTCTGGGAGATAAGTTTAAGGGTTTTTCTACCCCTCTGGAACTAGTTTCTCTGCATTATCAGTACAGGTTATTGTATGGCTAATTACATGGAAGTTTGGGTTGATTTAAGAATACAAATGTTATTACAGAAATAGAAGAGGCTTAGACCATTATTGTTTTTAGTGCTCACTAGATCTGAAGTGCTATGTTTTTCTTTTTTACTGTGGTATGTTCAAATGAGCAGGCTTGAAAAGGTTGGTTAGCCACTGGGGTATTAAAAATAAAGTGGAAACTAAATTGTTTATACTTCTTAGAATATTAAAAATGTGGGGTTTTTAAATTAGGTGGAGAAAGAGGAAACAACAAAAACTTCTGGTGAATCTGTTCATATCTATCACCTCAGGGTATGAAAGAGGTGGCTTTTAAATTAGTACGTTTCTATATGAGAAATCTAGAAGGCATACAAGAACAAAAGTTAGTTTTTAGCTTCAGTTCTGTGTTTGATGTTAGTCAAAATGTAATTCAAGCAATTGTGTTCTGTAGCCACTGTATGACCTACCCAGCAGCAATCAGCTCCCCTCTTTTTTTTGGAGAGGGGGGAAGCCAATTGGCCCATGTTTAGCTTACTAAATGTCATCTGGATTCAGTAAAAAACAAGTGACCTGCATTGAATTAGTGTAATTGTAATACAAACAGAACATCTCATAGTTTTGGTCTTATACAGGAAAAGAGAAAGTTGGAGAGATTTTTCAGTCTGATAAATAAAACTGAAGATACAGAGAGTCAACTTTGGCTCACAGTTCATTTTACCTTTTTATTGTCTCCTTTTAAAAAAATTATTGGCATTTGAATTTTCTGTGTACATTCTCTCTTTGGAACATTTTCCCTTTTGGAAGAATCTTCCTTAGAGTGTATGTTGTGTCAGTTATTAAATCATGAGCAATCAGTACCAGTTGCAATTTCCTCAGATGCAATGCCATTTGAGAGATATTTTTTTGTTGATCTACCTGGCTGTCCAGAATTTGGTATATTGTTTTACCTCTGTCATTTGGTAGGATTGCTTTTGAATTCCATTATGTAGTTCATATTTTTCACTTACTGTTCCAGAGAGCAATGGTTATACCTACAAAGCTAACAAAGTGCCATGAAGAACTGAAGTATTGGTTCCAGCAGTATATTTGAATTTTAACTCTTAATTATGATCTTGTGGTTCTATAATTTAGTTTGGTTTAAAAGGAATATTAGTTTTTCAAAATGTAAGATTGTGTAAGTAATACTGTGCCTTGGTTTATACTTCTCTTTCCATTTGGTTATTCAAATGTTCAGATTTTACTTTTTGGTGCCTCCCACTGCATATGTCTGCATCGTGGCCTGTGGAGTAGAAAAAATAGTTTTGCTCTAGCAACTACATTTCCTTACAGGGAAGGATGTGGCCAATTATTACAGTGATCTAACAATGGAATTTAAGGGACTACAGTGTGAATAGTATTTATTTGAAGCTATTAGGTAGAACACTGGAAACACTAGCTAGATAAGAACAATAACACTGTTCTCTGTACCTACCTGGTAGCTGGGAAAGCAACACCACTGAGTCTTGTATTCTCTTAAATATCCTGGAGTGTCAGTGGAGCAGAGACAGGAGAAGTTTTCATTCTTCACCTGAAGGTAGGCGGAGTTTTAAGATGTAAGAACTCAGTTACTCTTTCGTAGACTACAAAGTCTTCTGTAATTAATTAGTTGCTTCCATTATTTCAGTGGGACATTGGCATTTAGTATCTGGAATTCTGTAATCTGTAACTTTAATTTTAGTTCTTCGTTTGAACACTGGGCGGTTTTCTTTGTGCTGGTGGTTGGCTTTTGCTACCACCTGTTCATCTGCTGCCATTGTACAGAGTGAAGTGGGAAGCAGCAACCATTGTTTAAGCATTGTTCCTTTGTGTTTCATGTTTCTTCCTTATTCTGTTTCTGTA
The DNA here is from genome assembly GCF_025592945.1 of Manacus candei. NCBI lineage: Eukaryota > Metazoa > Chordata > Aves > Passeriformes > Pipridae > Manacus > Manacus candei. Next base: position 3,853,224 of record NW_026138067.1, on the reverse strand, counting down.
CCTAGGTGACCCAACACCCAACATGATAATTTATTTCTTTTTTTTTAAGCTTTATTTTTTTAATTAATTTTTAATGCCAAAGTCACCTTTGGGTATCCCAGTGACTTGTCAGCTACTAGATTTTTAAATTCAGCGCGCAGATTATTTTTCTAGCAAGACTCTACTACAGTTGTGACATGTCTAGATGAAATTCCCACTTTCTTTTGTGCAAACTGTAACCTCTCGAAGTATTACTCTTTAAATATAAAAGACCTTATATAATCCATGTAGAATCAGAGGCAGGAGAGTTGTTGCAAGGGAGAGAGAGCACAACCTGGGAAGAGGATGCACTTGGAGTTTGATTTTAATTTTATTTCATCTTTGTGTAATACACTCATCCATTGAATTTGCAGGTTAAACATGGGGAAAATACTATGTCTTCTGCAACTGCATGATTTGTATGAGCACAAGGCAAATGGGTAGGTGGTGGTGGTGGAAAAGACCTTTGAAACACATGCCCAGATTTTGATCATAAAATTCTGAAGCGGTATTTGTCTATATTTTTTGGTATAATAAAATGACAAGTTCTGGAAGTTCTCAGGTAGTTTATGGGCAGCTTTCCTACTATGTGACCTGAATATTCATTGTTAAAATTTAAACTCGCTAGCTTTTCTTTATAGACTTTGTCCTTCTTTGAAGTGGCAGTTAAACATGTTGGAGACTGTTACCGTGCTTCTCACTATAGTTACCTCCTCTTTAGACTAAGCAATGCTAATTCATTCAGTCTTTTCTGCAGTGTGTTTTTTAAATATCTAGAGCATTATAGTTACTCTGTTTTGAACCGGCTTCAGTTGGTTCACATCTCTGAAAGTGAACACAATACTGCTGCTGGAGGACTAACATACCCTGAATGAAGAACTACCACATATTTCTTGAATGCCTTCTATTCTTACTACTGTGATTATGTGACAGGTTTCACATTTAATATCCAGTATGTTTACTGCAGCTTTTTCTCACAAATATAAGTTACTCACTCCTTGACTCTTGTACTAGTAAATATAATTGCAAATGCAGTTTTTCCACTTCATGTCTCATTAAATGTTAGTATGTTTCTGGATGTACTCACTGCCTTATTTTCTCAGAAAATACTGTGAGAAGAAGAAAAAATATTCTGTTATTAAAGTAAGCTCTATTATTGGAGTTTCATATTCTGGGTAAAAACTTAGAACCCTGTAGGCATTATGTCTGTGAACTTTCAAGATAGTACTGAATCAGGAGTAAACAAATGATTGTGAAAGACGACTAAATTAATCTTAAGAGTATTCCCTGGATTTGGTCATACAGTGTGCAGTTTCTGAAACATTTCCTTGATAACTGGTAAGAAAGTAGTTGTTAAAGTTCAGTGCTGAAAAAAAGAAAAAGTTGTTCAGGTTCAAGATTGTGTTCTTGATCTCTTGGATTCTGTGAAAGGGGTGATAACACAGTGATTAAGTGATAGCAGGATGCTTCTGTCTGAGAGAGGTATCAGCATTCATGAAGACATATGTTTTGATACCTGGACAGCTGTGTGACTGGGAAATATCCCTCAGTCAGTGAATTGCCTAGCTCTTGAGCAAGGATCTATCTTAATGTGTAATTTGGTCTGAGAGACTCCTAAATGTTGACATTCTCTGAGGGTTAGGACAGAGTTGGCTAATGGCCTGAAGTGGCTCCAACTCACTGTTATGGTGGTTTCCTCACAAAGAGGAGATATTGCTCATCACTATCAAAAGGAATTTTTCTCCTATACAACAAAGCTTAAAATACTTTTTTTTCCAAATCTGTGTCAAGAAGTTTACACCACTACAAGTTCTTTCAGTCTAAAGACAGTTTAATATCTATTTATTTTTTTTCTACCTTAACTCCTCTCCTCACAAACATTTCTTTCCCTCAAAAAAATTTTAAAAGCCCACATACACACACTGTGCGCACTCTTCTTTCTCCTCCTGATTAAATGTATCTTGCTCATCCAATGCTGAAATAGAGGTACTTTTCAGAATAATAATAATGAATTAATTTGCAGCTCACTTAGGTTTTCTTTTTGGTGAGTGAAATTATTGGAAATACTGTCCTAGATGGTGTCTGAATGCTGCAGTTCCTTTCAGCTGTTTGAAACTCTCTTGCATTTTTGTAAGACTTACTGACTTCCATTGTCTTGTTTTCTGGTAGCATTTGGATTTTTTTAGTTGTCAGGATTTTTTGTTTTAATTTTTTTTCTATGTCCCTAAAAATGTGTAGACTTGTAATTATTGTGGATGTGAACTTTCAATAAAATATTAAGTACTTATCCTGTTTAGTACCTATATGGGATTATTTGCAAGTTAGGTATTTTCCTCTAAAAATTCCTGTATATGTCAGTTAAAAAAAATGCCAAACCTGGGTAGTTTAAGTACAAAATCTTGAGTACCCTGAAATTATTTTTGTTTACAGTGAATGCCTTTCCTTGAAAAATGGTGTAATTTCACTTTGCTAAAACACTCTCACCTCCCATTCCAAGAAAACCCCCAAGGAAATAACAGAAAATCCTAGTGAAGCCAAAGAACAGTTAAAAAACTTTCATGAGATTGTAGCAATGAAAAATAAAACATGGAAATAACTTCAGACTCTAGAAAGGCATTTGTTACCCTCTTGTATAGGCTTGTGATCCAAGTTGAAGGAAGGGAAAATGTTGAGAATCAGGTTTCTGTCTTCCGTTGAAACGTCACCGATATCAATGACTTCACAACCTTGCAGATGAAATGGAACTTGAATGTTGCATCTCTAAACTAAAAGGAAATGAGAGGACAGTGTTCAGCTGAATGGCAGAATTCAGGAATATTTTGTGTTGAAGAGCTGGGTTCAGGAAATCAAAATAGCCCTACTGGATAGAAACATTCAAACTATTCCATTCTAAAGTAGAAGATGGAAAATTGGGACAAGGTAATAGTAGAAAACTGCAGGCAAAAGTAATGAAGAGTTCCCCAATTTTTTTTAATATTTTAGAAGAAAACCTGGAGAAATATTGATAGGTGTGCTGGACTCTAAGGGAGAGGAAGAGAAAGAAGCCAACACAAGAAGGTCACTGCAGATAACAAAGTTGTTTCTTTGCATACAATTCCATCAAATCAGTTCTTGGGTAGCTTCCAGATATCTTTGGATAATACAAGTGATGGCTTATGAGAGGTCAAGAAACTTTGGAAAATGAAGCAAAGCAATGGATAAATTGTTAAGAGCAGTATGCTGAGGTGATATTTCTGGGAAAGATTGGTGGTAATAAATGTTTTTATTACTTATCTGACAAAAGGGTTTGATAATGAACAGGCATATATGCAGATGACATGATCCTTTTAGCTGAGTTAGCAGGGGGAACTTGTTCTTTTTCTTGATAATGGGATAGCAGCCAGTGCAATAAATTCTGCCTTTTAAATATACCAGTGCAGGATATGGTAGAAGTTTAAAGTTATTAAATGTGGTGGGATTGAAAAATCAGTTGTATAAGTAAGCTTGTTTAAAACCAGTTTTAAAAAACCCAAACTGAATGGCCTTAGAATGCCAACTTCTTCAAGCTGTTGTCACAAAGCAAATTACCTTTAATATTCTTTTGAAATGTAACACAATTTTTTAGAATCAAAGAATATACCAGGTTGGAAGGGACCCATAGGAATCATTGAGTCCAACCTTTAGTCAAAAGACTAATTCAGAGGTAAATCTTTAGGCACCATTCTGTTGCATGATGGTACTAACAAGACAAGGGTTGATTCTTTTCAATAGATTTACAGTTGCACTTAGTATTGCAAAATGTTCGAGATTGATATCTTTACATTCTTGACCTGTTGTAACACTGTCAAAATATTATGAGCTTACCAGCAATAATGAATATACAGGTCAACGTAAATGGCTTATCTTTCAGTAACTCATCTTTGCTGTAATCATGTGATTATTCTTTCCATTATGCATCTTTTCTTTGTGTTTATTACTTTATTACTTTACATCTTAATTGAATCATACTGTGCTTTGATCAGCAAAGATCATTATTCCAGATGGAATCTTATGACAGTGAATGGCTGTTAAGCCACTGGTAACAGTTATGGTTTGTTTTATTTGTTTTTTTTCCCTCTATGATGTTTTATTTTATTTTTTAAATACTCATCGTGTTAATATGTGTCATTTCATAATAAAATAACTCAAGTGTAATTTTTACCTTATGTAGTATTGTGTACATGATTTAATGAGTGGTCACCACTAAAATCTATCAAGGCGAGCACAGTAGGATTGCGTGTTAAATTTCACATACATTTCCCTCATTAGGATTAAAAATTCTGTATCAGTTATTGTTTGTCCAGAAGCTCTCTGAACTAAATCTTCAGTTATCCCTTCCTGCATATAGTCCTGTGTAGATAATGCTAGTGAGAATCAACTTGGATCAGACCTGGATAGATGTCTGATGGAAGCACACCTGTTTGTAGTTCTGCACAAAAGGTATAAGTACACTAGATAGTCTTCATCAACGTCTGTTTGTAGATGGGAGGAGGAAGCTGGGGATTTTTAGGGTGCTTCTAACAATGGAATTTATTATCTGCTCTGAAGCAGATAGTAAACTGACTTGCTTGACTTTAAACACGAGATGTTGTTCAATAACTTTGTTTTTCACTTTTGTTATTACACTATTGTAGTTCTGAATTAAAAAACCCAAACCAACCAAACAAATAAAAACCGTCAAAAAGCCACACCAAGAAAAAATGCTCAAGAAAGCAAACCCAATGTAGAACCTGCTAGTATCTGACCCTTCTCCATGCTGATGTTTAATTTTTAGGCAGCTGCTGAATTGTGTAACTGAATAATTAGGGATGTTTCAGCCTTTTTGATGGCTGTTCATGAAGGGAGGGAATTTCTATGACATGTATCACGAAGAAGAGAAAAACGTTTTATAGCTGATTCTTTATTTCTAAGTCAATGAAATGTTACAGTATTCAGTATTTAACTCCCTCAGCCTTAAATAGGTTTTCATACTATGAAAGTGTGTTACTGAGTTTAAATGTATTTTGATGTTTGTTTCCTGTAGTAGGTTGATAAACTAAGTAGTATAATTGTGGTGCCAAAAACTGTGGAGTTACAAACTGGTGTCATGTATCCTTACCCTGTTTATAAAAATAAAGTTTCTGTCTGTAGATTCCAGCAATGGAGCTTGAAAATTATAAAAATACCACAATATAAAAATCTTTGCTATCTCCTTCAGTGGCATTCATGATACTGGCCAAATAATAACAGTAAAAGTTATACTTCTGATTTTCTGCTTTTTATTATGAGTAATTAATTTCAACTAAGCAATAGAGGTAAGTTATTCAGGAGCTAAAACCCAAAACACATAGTACCTCTACCAAATTACTGTTGATCACTTAATGTGTTTGTGGGCACTGCAGAATACAAATGTATTACCCTGACTGACAGGAAGAATGAGCTGCAAGGATTTTCTGATTAGGAATTTCCAAGTGTGGTATATGAGCGTCTCATTTTTCTTTTGGCGTTTCCTAATTCATCATCATCACCATAATTACATTTTCACGCCAATAAAACTGTCAGTAAAAGAACCTTCATGGAAAAAGTCCCATTTTTAGCCTGGGCTTAATTTAAAATACTAGGTCCTTTAAGAATTATAAAAAGAACATTGTGCTGACTTGTGCAGTTCTGCTCTCATTTAAGACTTGGTCCTTAGTCTGGTATTCAGCTTAACTGTAACTGCTATGATTGGGCAGGTGAGGGCTACCAGGCAACAGGTATGGTAGAAACTGTGATGGATTATCTAATGTCCATCTGAGAAGTGACCCTAAAAGCTGCCTTGGATGGTCTTCCCCCCACCTTTTGTCATGAGTAAATTATAATCTGCTTTATATTCTGGTTTCACTGCTGAGTGTAGGATTCGCCTTGGACCAATGTGTGAAAGATCAATCAAAGTAGAATTGGCCTCAACATTCAGAGGTGGAAGGGTCAGTTCAGCACAAATTTGAATGGGCTATTTTATTATAGGCAGGCGAAGACAAACACTGATTAAGTTACCATGATCCCTCAGGCCTGAGTTCTGACATCTTGCAGCTTAGAGATTTTTTTTGATTTTTTTTTTTTTAGAAATGATTGAGTGGTTACAACTGAACACTGAGTCATAGAATCTAATGCCTTGGATGTATATTTGATGTGTTACTCATGTAAGACTTGTCAGTCTGTCTTAGAAGTGTAAGGGAATGTGGAAGGTGGTGTTGAAGGTGAGAGAGAGAAAAGAATTAGCCCCAGTTCTTTCATAGTATGTCAGAGCCTGTCCCCTCTGTTTAACGATTTCGTCCTAATATTTCCTGCAGTCGTTACTGCCAGTTCAGCCCATGTAATTGGGTGGATGGTAGCTTGTATTTGGTTTTTCTTTTAAGCAACAGTTGCCTAACACTGGCTCTGTGAGCACTGTCATCAGCCCTACTGTGGGAGCTAAACTAATACCAATAGCTGTGGGAAACTTCTGAAAAAATTACAAGTGGAGTGGATGCAAAAAAATACTACAAGTAATAGTTTGGGAAAACACAGGGACTGGAAAAATCTAGGGTGAGATGAAAGAGGCATGAAAAAACCCAAGCCTCTTAGGTTTCCCACTTACGTTGACACCCATGGAACAGTGACTGAAATAGTTTTATTTTAAAAGGGTACAGAGTTGTTTTAGGATAGAAAAGATCTATTTGACAAGAAATGGAAGCAAAAACAAGGAATAAGTCCCTGTCAGATAAGTGTTTTGTTTTTATTCCTGGAGATTTGGGACTGTCTTTATAATTCTCCAGTGATTGCTTTGCAAGCTTCTTGGAAGGAAACAAAGTAGTTGAAAGCTGAATCATAGACTGTTTTGAAAGAGAGAGGGAGCTTAACTTTTATGCAGAGAGATATGGAAGCCAAAATGATTTAGTTAGAGAGGGAAGATGGAACTGAAACCAGCATTTTAGGCTGTTTAATGAAATGCAGCTCTGAGAGCTGGAGGGAGAGGTACACACTAGCAAGTGCATGACATGACTACCAAGTTTGACTAAACATTTGGAATAAGTAGTTTCTATGTGTTTTCTTGTATTACAAAACTGCATTTAATTTTTTTTTTTAAGCTAAAGCAACTCGTGACTTAGCAAGATTTAAAAACCTGCAGTTTAAGCATTTCATAAATATACATGTTCCTGAATTAGATATTTCCAATGAACGTACAAAGTATAAATGTGGATTTCGGACCCTAACTAAGACTTGAGTATCTCCTTTTGTCAAATTTATTGTCTGCCATAGAAGTATGATTCATGAATTCCCTCTTTTTTCTCTTTGTCCTTTGTGAATTACAAAGTCACTTCTTTGCTGTGGTTCTTAACTGCTGTGTAGTTCATGAAAATAATTGGCAAACATTTTTCCTAGAACTGTGGAGCCGAGTAGGACTCTGTAACTAAGCTTTGCTTACCTGTGGAAGATAGGTCATATTTTTATCAAATAGGAGGTACACATTTTGACACCAGATAAACAGAAGTTCCTAGTCTTCTGTTACAGCTGTGTTTTCAATAGCTACTGCAGAGTGAGCTGTTAAGAGTAGCTGAAGATAAGATCAATAGTCATCAGTTCAAAGTTCAGAAGAAATCATTAATTTCAAGGGCAGAAACAGCTGAGTTTGTTAGCCACAGCTTTACACCAGAAGCACTTTACTTGTGCTGACAATCTTGCATCATAAGTGAAGTAGATAAGGCCAATTACCGAGTGCTGCATTTCCTCTCTGAGTCCATATAGTAGTTTGGCATGGCTGCCACTGAAAATATAAAGCTATTGTACCATACCTCTTAATTACACAAAATAGCCAGGTCTTTTCTTGTGATTTTTGGGTTAGGCAGATAATGAAATGAGTTTTGTAAACATTTAAGTGTTTGAATTAAAGCAACTATTCAGTAATGAATTAATTTTTCATTAAGATTATGGAAAACATAAGTTTTTGCATCATTTTACATGGACTCTACTTTCCTTTGGAATATGAGAAGAATTTTTGAATGAGGGTTTGAATGAGTTCAACCAGTTTTCAAGGCCAGTCAGACTTCTTAAGAAGTTATAGATAAAATCTCATGAAGTTCCCTCTGCCTTTTCCCTGTGTTTCAAACACAGGCTGAAGCTTCTGGTACCTCTACTATGTTAAAAGTGTGCATAATCTCCCATTTCAATTTTTCCCCCTTTTCTGAGTATGTATTTCTGCATATGCTTGTAGAAAAACAAATGAAGAACTTTTACTCTCTGTGACTTTGGAATATGTGGTTGAATGGAACCTGGGTTTAGAAGAAAATAATAGCTTATTGTTTGCATCAATAGACCTAGCTCTAAATAGTGTGTTGCTGCTATGTGTAAATCTGAAGTGATGATACTGAATGCATTTGAGGAATTACAGACAGAAGTTCAAAGTTTTTCCTTGTTTTACAGTAGTCTGTCAGAGTTGTATGGCTTTTTTTTTTCACTTACAAGTGTAAATTTATAATTAGAGGAAAACATGGAAAGAATCATATAGAAAATGGAACAATATATATATAATCTTAAGTAGGACAAACATTTTTTTATATAGCATAAATGTTTTTTCCTAGTTGAAAAATGGGTGTGCATATGGTTCTCGACAGAAGAAATTTCTGTTATGTAGGTAAAATGTTTCCTTTTCAATTTCATGTAAATTCCTAGTGCTAGCAGACAAGTTACTTCATTATTTATGTAATTTTTTAGTGTTGTTTTAGGTATTTTAGCATATGTTTCTAAATGTTACTTGGAAAGCAAGTTTTAAAATTTATGAATGCAAAAGGAAGTGATAATCTTCTCAAATTTTCTAAGCAATTCTCATATAAAACTAGATGCAGTTAAGAGGAGAAGGTGAGCTTGGCTTTTCACAGCAAGTTCATATGTGTTTGTTTAAACAAGCAGTGCTGTCATTTCTACTAAGAATTTCTGAAAGAATATAATAATCTCTTGAGACTGATGAATAGCAATAGATTAAATAATGAGTCTTGTGCTCAATAGGGTACCATTTAAATAGAGAAAATCTAATGGGAAGTAGCTACATTAGTAGCAGATGGATTTACTTCCTGAATCTTGATCTGAGTGGAAATCCTCGCTTACTTAAAATTTGTCTTCCAGATTCTTAGCCTGATAAGAAAGGTGAATAAAGCAGGGTTTTTTTTCTTGGCTTCGATGATGTGTTTTGTTTAAACTTGCTATTGTTTGATTTTTATCTAGGCTATTTTTATGATTCCTACAAATCCCCCTCCAACCTTCCGGAAGCCAGAACTCTGGTCTGATGAATTCACTGATTTTGTGAAGAAATGCTTAGTGAAAAATCCTGAACAAAGAGCTACAGCAACCCAGCTGCTACAGGTCAGTATTTAAGTTACTGAGGAAAGGCAGATTTTATGGCTTTTTTTTCCCCTCAAACCAGAACTGTTCTGAAAAATTCTAAGGGCAAATTTTATTTTAACTGTTATCATACCTTATTTCTTTTCCACTTCGTGGTCTTTTCACTGTCAGCTCCTGTATCTCTACCCCCATGTTATTTCTTCTTTGCTGCTTCTAAAAATTCATTGCTCTTCATATAGTTTAGGGCTGATCCTTGCTATTAAAATTGGACCCTTGCTTTGTGCTTAGAGGCCCTCAATAGATCTCAGCATTTAGACAAGTGTTAAGTAAAAGAATTGAGCCCAAGTTACACTCTGTGTGGACCACCCATGGAGTATATTTAATCTTTCCTTCTGGTCATGTCAAATCAAGCAGACAGGTTGCTCTGTGTCCTAGAAGGGTCTGATGCAAATGGACAGTATAATGAGTTTGGTTTTGAGCTGAGTTATACCAGGTGGGCACTTTTAAATGTGAGACACAATTGGCAGTGTGGACCTTTGGAGCCAAGGCACAATATGCCAGGCTTTTCCTTGCTGTAAGGCTCTCATGCTAGATTTATTCTGGGTTGACCTAGCAATAGCAGCTTTTAAAATTTAAATTCCAGTGAACTCCACTAACAAAGATGAACATAAAAATTTTGCAAAGTATTTTTTGGTAATAAATCCATCAAATTCATAAGTCATGTTATGAATATTTAATTTTATACACTGCAAAACACCAAAAGGTAGACTACAGGTAAGTAAAATTGATAGATTTCTGTGTGATGTATGAATCAGTACTTGAGACCTTCAAGATCTGAAGTTCATTTAGTTAACTTAATACCAGCAGCTGGATAGAAGAGATTTGCATTAATGTGTGCAAGTAAGGAGGAACAAATGAAAAAAAGCTTCAGTGTGCAGTTTCTTTCCACATACTGACTAGAAAACTGAATGTTATGTGCATCACAAGTACGTGTTGCCTTTTTCCACAGCTGGAATTTGGAGCATGGGTGATGGAGCTGGAGGTGCTGTATGAGTGAGTGGGAATGGAAGTACTGTTTGTAGGGAAAGGTCATGGAAGAAAAGGAGAGTAACTGAATTAATAAATCAAGGGAGATGAGAGATAGTAGGTACAGCATACGAGGCTTCATCAATTCTGTTCTTCATGAAATAATTTTTTGATACTTAATGATGTATTTCTGAGGTGCTTAGTTATGTTTTGCCTAAATTGTATTTGCATATAATGATATAAAATCAGATTTTTTTCTAGCAGCAGATGTTTATTAGACAGCAAAATGAATGTAAATGGCATCATGCACATGTTGTCTTAAAGGCAGAAGTGATTGTTTTAAATGGCTTTGAATTAAAAATTAATCTTCCTACTAAAAGTAAGGTTCCACATTTCAGTGTTGTAGATCAAGAAATATTTTATGACATATAAAGTCTAGGTTTATTTAAGTGAGCAGCTGTAGTTGCTCTGCTTAGAGCCACTAATTTATGCTGTTTGTTAAGATTAATTAAATTCTGTAACAGAATATCTGAAAAACTTTCTGTGTGAGATCATCACCATTCTATCTATTTACTATTTACTGCACATTTCCCTTAAAAAATTATATCCTTAATTATAAAACATTTGTTAAATTATTGTATTTCCCAAGTCTTGCAGTAATTAAAAATAGTTAAAGTAAAATTTTAGTTATGAAATAACTAAAATATATTGTATATTGTGTTTGTATAAATTTTAATTATTGTGTAAAGTATGTTACTGTTTATCACTGAAGTCTGTGGTGTTGAATAGTACTCACAACTACTGTAATCATATTACATATTTTAATGATTTTTTTTTTCCCTAGCATACATTTATTAAGAATGCTAAGCCAGTTTCAATTTTAAGGGACCTGATAACTGAAGCTATGGAGATAAAGGCAAAGCGACATGAGGAACAGCAGAGAGAACTAGAAGAGGAGGAAGAAAATTCGGTGTGTACCTGCTTTCCTGTAACTATCTGTACTTTACAGATTAGTTGCTGTTTTTCCTCTACTTCCTGTAGTTGTGTTCAAATACTTTTCTTTACCAGTTTTCTATGTGGTTTTAAACCTACAAATTCTGAGTATTCCACTCTTAATTATAAGTAATGCTCCTGCTGTGAGTAATGCCGTATGAGCCAGCTTTCAGCACTATTCCATGAGATGTCCTAGAAAAAAGTTTTTTTTTGGGAGTGAGAAAAGAAACCATGTCAAACTTCAACTGTTCAAGCTAACATTAAAAAAACCCCAAAAATTCTTAAGGTTCCACTTTCACAGGTGGACTTCTAGACAAGTGGTTTAGTTTTTACTTCAGGGCACTTGTGGTTTTTTTTCTTTGTTTGTGTGTTCTTTTGGTTTTTTGGAGGTTGGTTTTGTTTGTTTTGGGTTTTTGTTTGTTTTTTGTAAAGTCTAATGCACAGACTAGTTAGTCACAACACACAGTGAGTAGCAATTGCGATGTGGTTTGAATCAAGTTGCACCTATGATGTGAAAATGCTGAGAGAATTTCATTCTTCAGTTGTCAGCATATGTCTGAGGAGAGAAGCAGGTCATGTGATATGTAGATTGCATTTAGAATTGTTTGGCAATGTTAGGAATAAGTCCGTGTTCCTGGCATTATTACTCTTCCTACATGGTTTATTTCAGGGCAGCCTTGTGCAATGCAGCAGTATGTGCTTCAAAGAAGTGTATTACCACACGTACAATGAGAACCAAGGTCATTCAGGAAATAGCACACAGAGAAGATGGAGACTGGAATGTTAGTAGAAAACTTACAACTTTGAGCAAACAGAAAAGAGCAGTGCAGTAATGCAGTTTGCCCTATAGCAAATTGTAGAATCCTTGTTACAGAGTGCTGTGTGATGATCTATATATAGAAATACTTTTCGTGCAGATTCTGTGGAGTGTTTTATATCTCCAGCAGTCAGTGTGGTCCTTTGTTTGCTGCATGTTTCTCTCTAAAAGTTTGGTTTGCTCTTAAAAAAAAGAGCAGTTGTAGTATATGGAAATAGTTAGTTTTAGTACAAAAGGTGAGGGTACAAGTGAATGAAACAAAGAATACTAATGGTGAGGTGAGGAGGAGGGATTTCCTAGTTGACAAATACAGTTTGTCAAAACTCCATGTTTGGGAGTGACCTGTGAATAGCTTTCGTGTGTCACAGTGCAGAACAAATCTTGTTTTGGACTGGTTTTAGTAATTGTTTGATTGTAATACAGACTTCCTGTGTCTTGCAACTGAGTTCCAATGCAGTACACTGTTGTAAGAAATTGCAGATTCAATTGAGAGATGACACCAGAATCTTGTCCAGCTGCTGTCACTGAAGGTTCTGATCAGCTAAATGTGCAAAAGCAGCCAAACTAGGAAACAGCAGCATAAACTTGTACCAGTACCCATGGGGGCCTACAAGAGTGGTAGACCAGGTTGGATGGGGCTTTGAGCAGCCTGGTCTAGTGGAAGATGTCCCTGCCCATGGCAGGGGGCTTGGAACTACATGATCTTTAAGGTCCCTTCCAATCCAAACCATTCTATGATTTCTTGAAACTGTTACCATTTTCTTTTTAACCAGAGAAGTTTTCTGTAATGTGTTTCTTGAATGCATGTTGATCATGTACTGCATAGTAGAAAACTCCCGAGCAACATTTAGATGTGAGTGAAACCTGAAGTAACTGGAATCTAATCTCAGTTTGTAATTTTAGAAAAACAAAAAATCAATTCCCCCAGGGCCTCTACTTCAATTTGAAATAATACATGATTTGAAAATAAGCACAAAGATTGTGTCTTTAATTTGGAACTTGTTTGTGGAACTGACAGAAAAAGAGCAAACCAGTTCTTTCTGGGCTTCTGAGTATTTATTCTTTCCTTTCTGGAAAGGTAAGGCAGCTAATATGAGTGCCAACTTGGTATACTTGGTGTACAGTTTGGTAGTGGATCAAGTCAGCAGTCCATCATTCAAGTATAAAGATAAATAACCATTGCACATTTGTCCTTCTTATGAATCAGTTTCACAGAACCCTGAAGAAATACAGGGCTGCTTGTGTGTAGTTTGCATGACTACACAGTTCAAACGATAATATGGATTTTGATAAGCCTGTAGTGATGGCAGCAGTCCTAGAAAGAGCTAATGACAGTCCCTGAATTACCTTGTGTAGTAGTATTTTCAGACTGTGTATGGAATTGGAGTCACTGTTCAGTTGGAAAGTATTAGCCACCCAGCACATAAATTTGGGAAAATAACACCTCAAAAATGGATTTTTTCCCATTGATATCTCTGTGAAGTCCTCGTCATAGAATTGCAAAGGCAGACTCAGACTTGGAGAAATGCATATTTAACACTTAAAAGCAAGAGCAAGTAGTGATGTTAGTGTTAAGTAGAGTCTATTAATGTTAAAGATCTCTCATCAGCAGTGAATTGAGTTAATATAGTATTGAAAAAGAATGACTTCAGCTAACCTGTCAGGGACTTGAATTTATTAAATTTATTGATCTAACCCCCCAAAGAATTTCCTATAGTAAAGCATGAGCAGTTCTGCTCATTGCTCACTGGTACATGATTTGGGACCCATTAAAAAGAAACGTATAAAATGTTATAACTATGAAGTTTCTTACATTAGGAAACCAGGTTTAACCTTAACAGTTACATTTGAATAAGATTTTTTAGCTTTAATTCCTTCTTAAAGCCATATATTGTATAGTAATGGGCACTCAAGTTTAAAGTAACTCGCATAACTCCAAGAGGAGTTGGGTGGCTTTGGAGAATTAATCAGATGCAAAAATTTCACAGTAATATACTTCATTTTTAGGGTTGATTCAGGTTGTTTTCTTTCAAGTGAGGAAGAGTCACATCCCCAAAGCTGATTCTTATTTTTCTTTTTTTACCACCGTCTGTGAACATTTTACAGCATGTGAAGTTGCCAATTGTAATGTAAATATTTTTTGCTGTTCAAAACTTCATACTATCTGGCTGTAAATAAATGGATACAGTCTTCATGTCTGTATCCTTCCAGAGAGATACAATATCATTACAAATAATGTACTCAGAATTGATTTTATGCTTGTTACAAGAGCTGCTTGTGTGATGAGAATGCCTTCTGACAAACTGACATGTTTTGATAACTGCTGAGGTAGTTGTACAGATTTTTTTAATTAAGCAAGAATTGCAATTGGTGTGTTCTACAGAAGGTTAATCCCAATATCAAAGTTTAAATGTTAGTTTAGGCATTACTAAACATGACCAATCTCTTCTCTCCTGCATTTTCTGAAGTGTGATGTGAGTTGGATGCTGAGGCTGGGCAGCTGTATTATGGGAATGTAAAGTAACTCGTTGCCTGGCAGCTCACAGAAAACATATCTAAATATTTGTTTCTGTGGATCTTTAAAGGAATGAGCTAACAAGCAGCTCTCTGTATATTTTCTTTTACATTTTAATGTCTCTATTATGTGAGAAATGCTTAATTCTTTTAGAATATTAAAACAAGGACTTACTACTTTAGTAATCTTTTGTTTTTTCTTGGGCACTGAGTGGTTGACAACTATCAACACCAAGCCAGCCATTGATAATCACTTGTTCCTATATGTAGGATTATTTACTCATTCATACAAAAGTTTATTTGGTTAATCCAATATTAATTATGAAAAGTTGGCATCTGTATTTTGAGACCTTAAGAAATAATTACTGTAATTATTCCTTCATATTTTAACAAGATTTATGTAGCTGTATTAAAGGAACTAGTGAATCATGAGTTATTCCATATCTTAAAACTTATACACCATGCCGTATTTTTCTGAAGGTTTTTATATTTGCTTTCATGCTTCCTTCATGTGTTCAAATGTGTATATGATATAGCTGTGTATCTATCTGTATATATGTGTAACTTTGCATGGCAATGTTAAAACTCTGGGCTTGTAGCATTTTTCCTTTAAGCCAAGGAACACTTGACATATGTATTAATTAAATTTGATTGCAGTCCTTTAAGTGTCTCAAAGTTAGAAATAGGTAAAGATGGCTTTGTTGAGTAAAATAAAGCATATTATTAAAATCCATGGCAGAGCAGAGCGAGAAACCTGTTATAGGAAGAGTACACATAGGGAGGAAAGAATGCGCAGCAAGTCATTGATACTCAGTGTGTCAGTCAGATAAAAAAAAAGCTTAACTGCCGTTTTGTGTCATATGTCTATTGAATTTGATGGGATTTGACTGTGGGCTGAAAGTTAAGTTTTTACCTGTTTTACTGATGGATCTAAGCTTTGTGTGCTCACGTTGGAGTTTGGCTTTGTATGTGTCAGGAGCTTTACAAAATCCTTGTGCTTGACCAAATTATATTATGTGTTTATGTAGCTACTACAGTGCTTTAAAAAAAGATAGCTGTGACTACAGCCACGTTTTTCAAAGGTGATGATGAGGTGTTAATAGTAAATGAAATTATTTTACAGGATACTAAATTTTGCCAGTGTGTAAATCTTCTTTTAATGCCTTGCAGCCGAGTGTGCCGTCTTTGCTGCCCTCTAGTGTTCTTTTTACATGCCAAACTTAGGGCGAGAGATTTTAAAGGCAAATTACTGCCATATTTCCTTCTCGTTTAGTTTTTTCTTTTTCTGTCTTTATCCCTTTTTTCCTATCAGTGTTCAAAATGCAACAGAAAAATCCATTAATCTTTGTCACCTTGGCTCGTTCACTTCTATCATGATGTAGACTTGGGTATGATGTGCAAGGCCAATTTCTCTGAGAAAACTTCTTGTGTGATGATGAGATCTTTTATTTTACAAATATATTGTGGAGTCTTGAGTGTGGTTTCTGCTGAAGTCTTTCTGAATTTTATATTCTGATAATCAAATCTCTATGATTGCAATTTTGTGCTTCAAAGGTTGGTTTTCTTAATTATAACATTTTTGGTAAATAGGAATATCCAGAGAGTTAGTCCTATAGAGTTGCAGGATACTGGGAGTGCTTTACTTGTGCTTTGCATTATGATGTTGTTCAGAGTTTCTGTAGTTTCTTGTAATTTTTGTAACATTTCAAGAGATTTTAGAGTTCTTGTTCATGCGTGCCTTCTGTTGCTGTATAGTGGTGTAATGGAAACCCTCCCATATACAAGCTTGGTGCTTATTACTTGTACACAGGAGAACAGCAGGCAGTTTAATTCCAGAGTTAGCTGTTTTTATTGTTTGATTCTTGGATCTGTTTTCATAAACAGTGTGAGAACACCACATTTCATTTCTAATACCTTATTTTTTTTTCCTGGTTAAAATTGAGATTGTTTGTTTTTATTTAATCAGGGAGTTTACCTTTCTTTAACAACAGATCAGAAGTTCTACTTCAATATTTATGAACTGTAAAGCATGAGTCAGAATTTGTATGAAGGAATCACTTTCATCTCTCATATAAATATGCACTTCCATAACTTGGATCCACTGGATATTTTTATAAAGCTACTTTTTCAGATCCAGTTTAATCTATTGCCATATTAGCTAAATATCATATTTGTGAGAAATACTGGAAGGACATTTATGGGAAAAGTCTGTGCTAACCCACAAAATTAATTATTCTGGAACATGCCCAGGACACAAAAAAGTTTTATATTGTTCTGTCTCTGTACATCGTTCCTGAACTAGGGAAAACACCATTCATCAAAATTGTTGTGTTCTTCCCTTCAGTTGTTCTAATAGAACAACTGTTCTGTTAGTACTGAGGAGGCCTTTTGTGATCCTTAGTCTTCTAGGTACTAAGAGATAACTGTTCTCTATGCTGAGAGACAAGAGTGAGGTGAAGGCTTTTGACACTCTTAGACTGGAAAACAAATGCTGTTCTTTGAAACAAGTCCAGATACCTGATTTGACTGAAGAAATAAAAGATCAATTTTTTTTAATGAATCAGAAGTTATGAAAATGGTCACTTAGGACTGCGTTTCATACCTGTTCATATTGTTAGCCATTGCTTTTTTCCCCCACTTACTTCTAAAATGAAACTTTTGAGCTTCAGGAAAATGTTTGCTTAATTTCTGATTTCAGTTTAGATAGGCTTAGGACCGTATGCACTGCAAATGGATATTAATTTTAGTCAAGCAAATCTGCAAATCGAGTGTCACTATGCCTTAAACTCAGAGATTTACCTACCTGTGTGTTAGAGATGCCATATTTGTAGTGCTTAATAGGAGAAACAGCAGTATGTAGTGAGTCAGTTTTGCATTGTATTGCACTCCTGAAAGAAGCACTTGGAAACAGTAGCTGAAATGTTCCAGCACTTTTAAAATGCAACCCAAAACTGCTTTATTTTCTGAGTGCCCTTTTTAGAAGGAGAAAAATATAATTCACAGAAAACACGGGTTAACAAGAACATTTGGTGCGGGGAAGTAAAGAAAATTAAAGTTACCACCAGGAGGAGCAGTACCAAAATATTCTTTTTAACTGGCACAGTTGGCAAGTGCTGTAGCTGTAAGCTAACTGTATCTTTGGGGATATCATAATTTTTTTTAAAGATAGGGTACTAAATAGAATGCAACTAAAAAAAACCAGAAAGAATGCAAATGAAGAACTTCAAGATTTTAACAAATTATAGTCTGGAAGATTATGAGTCTTTTGATGTTTGGAATTTTAATCAGAGATGTAGGTCTGTATCCTGGTTTCATTATGGTATGCTGTTAGCCAGATTGTCTGAATCAAAATTAAATCTACTTTTGTGTCTTCTAGTTGAGACGTAATAGAATAAATTTCAGGAGCTGGTGTATTGGTATTACTGCTCACTACAATTCACTGTGTCTGCTTAGATCAACCCTTAGTGAAACAGGTTGTCCTGCAATGGAGCTGCTTGTGTTTATGTGCCTATACGAGAGGCAAGTTGTCTGCCGTGTCAGGGAATAAGGAGAAAGGAAAAGAAGGAGTTCAGTGAGAAATAGAAAGTGCCAGACCTTGCAGGCATTTGAGTCTTGGGTTTGATTTTTCTGTCTCCCCCAGCCCATGCCCTTATAAATCTCTTCATAGTTAAAAATTTAAAATCTATAAAACAACACAAAGATTTAGGAAAAAGGGGAATTTTTCTTTTCCAACCTAAACAATTTTATGAATCTATGTTGCAACAAGCATGTTGTTTGTAATGGGCAAATTAAAAAACCCCACAGTGTTATCCAATAGTCTTTCAAGCTGTGTAGCGAAAATATTTTGCTAATCAGGGATAGAGTTCATTTGAAAAGGAACTCGAAGTTTTGAGACAATAGAGGAAATGCATGCATATATGGTTATAAAACTGGGGAAAGTAGCATTTGTATTTAAAATTTAACAATTTGACATAGAATAATTTTGACATAGAGTAACAGTGATGTGTGTTATTTCTTACGTGTAATCAACAAAGGAGAATGTCTAAATTTTTTTTTCCTTGAGTAATAGATGTTACTCATATATAGCAATAGTCACAGTCCATCACGTTACTCCTGAAATGCTGTGATGTGTGTATAAAATCTGATTTTGGAAAGCAGTGGGATTTTCCCTTAGTGTTTTCAAAACACATGAATTTTATGTATCATTAACTGGCTTGTTGTTAGTTCTGTTTCACGTGCCTGGGCCCATTACTGTTACCAATTCAAGATGCTACCATGTGTCTTCATGGTATTATCTACCCACCCACTTAGTGGGTAAGTATGTGTTGGACAGGTATTTTTATACATAGTATTAATAAGTTATTTACTCACTTTTGTAATAGAGATTTTAAAAGGGAACGGAATACTTGAAGTAAGTCTAGTTGATTTTCTGTTTCTGAGGAGGACTTCAGAAACTCAGAGGATTGTTTAATCGCTAAATTGAACAAGATCCTGTATCTGGCCACTGTGTGTAATGTCAGATGCTGGGCATGATACTTAGTTAAGGGTGGTCAGCACAAATCCTTATGACAGGCCCTTGTAAAACAACCAAATAGCTTTCTGTAAATTGTGGTACTGATTTTTGGAACCCAGAGAGGTAAAATGGGTCATGAAAATCACAGAGATACTTAGAACTGGATGCTGATGCAAAGTGGGTGTGTGGGCCACATTATGCTCACCCTGTCATGCATCTGGGAGGAAGAAGAAAGTTTTTATTTTTCCTTTTTGTGGAACTTTTTTTTTTTTTGTTATTTCCTTTAAAGCTTTAAACCTGAAAGTCTAGCAGTACAACTAGGTCACCTAAAGATAAAAAACTAATCAATAAGGATCTAAGTGATTGCATGTTAACTTCTTCATTTTAAATGATCTTCTGCATTCTGGCAAACGTTTCTCCGTAGGATGAAGATGAGTTGGACTCTCACACTATGGTAAAGACCAACTCAGAGAGTGCTGGTACCATGAGAGCCACAAGTACGATGAGTGAAGGCGCCCAGACAATGATTGAACACAACAGCACTATGTTAGAATCAGACCTGGGGACCATGGTAATAAATAGCGATGATGATGAAGAGGAAGATGGGACCATGAAACGTATGTTGTCAATTTGCTTTCTTCTAATAATGTCATATGTTTTCTCATGCTGCACAACAATATTGTATCCTCAGTGGCTTTTAAGTGTAAAGTTCCGTGGTTAAAACAGCGGGAGAGGTGTATTTGTGTTTCTAAGCACTCTCTATAGTTTACCCCTTTCTCTGGAGGACTATCAAATTGGCCTTCTGTGAATTGTCCCTTTTACTGTTTGTGTCTTGCTTTTTGTCTCTGATCCCCCATTTGGACCAGTTCCTTGGAGCTAAACTGAAGTGATGTGATTGAGAGGCTGCTGTTTCAATGCCAGTGGTCCTGGGAACACATCGTGACTCTCCATGGGGTCAGCAATCAGTAATATATCTTGCTGCAAAATGGTTTTGTAAGTCATGATCAATTAGCAAATTTGTATTTTATAAGCAAGTTATTATTCAGACATTCGTTGGAATGTAGTTTAATAATCCTTGGTTTAAGTCAATGATCAAAAGATTGTTGAAACCTAGGTAAAAAGTTCTAATTGACTTGGTGGCCTGTGAGGGAGTACGTAACAGAATAAAAAAAATTGTAAATGTTTTTATGTATAAAATTATAACTTATACTGAAATATTCATAAATACTTATGTACTGATGTGGTCATTATTTGGTTGAGGACTACTGCAGATTGAGGCCCACTGAATTTAATAGAATTATTTGCTTGAATGGGCAGCATCAATAGATGAATCTAACTCAGGCTGTAGCTGCCTGAATTTATGAGGCACAATGTAATGTTTAACTCCAGGCTATTGTCTGGGGGGGGTGGGGAGTTGTGTTTGTGTGTGTAATATAGTAAGGTAATGCCTCAAGAGTGAAAATCAGTGCCAAATAAAGAACTTTGTAGAATGTCTTATAGCAAACATAAAGCTGCATTTGTGTTTGCATATAGACACCTGATTTGTGCAAAATTAGTTGGAAGTGCAAAGCAGGATTTTATTTTGTTTTAGTGTACAGCAAGTTTGAAAGAAAAAGAGGTTTTGTTGATTTTGTTTGTTTAGGTTTTATGTGGTTTTGTTTTGGTTTTTCTTTTGTTTTTCCTTAGTGTTCTCAGCAATAAGATAGCACACATGCCTCTTGATTAGTAATTAGTTTAAGTATGATGATTCACCTAATGAAAAGACTCAGTATGTGCTTTAGTTTGTTTTCATGCTGAAACAGAATATTTGCCTGTTAGACCGTTTTAATACAAGTGATCTCAAACCCATCAGTTTCAACAAGCTGAGGGAAAGATGAGTGATTAAAAAAAAGAAAGGGAAAGATAGTACCAACAAATTTGGAGTAAAGTAATTCTTAGGGTGGAAGTATCATGAATTAAGGTTTAGTACAGTTTCTGTGGTGCTTGATAAATCACTTCAGGCTTCATAAGTAAGTTCTATATAAGTAGGGTACCAAATTGCACTACACTATCCGTGTAGTAGTTATATATGCTGAGAGAAAATACCTGTCACTGTGCCAAACAGATCAAAAAAGTGTCATTAGTTTTGCACTGCAGTCTCTTATCTGTGTCCTATTTGTCTGCTATGTTGCTGGAGACATTGCTTTTAAACTACACTGTTATTTTCAATTCTGAATTGATTCCAGTTATAATCTGTAGCTAGAAAGGGAATTACCTTTTTACACCTTGACGTTTGGCCAGTATATTTCTTAATCCCATTCTCCTTTCTTGTCAAACAAGAATATATAATTTTTGGGACAGCGGGTTTTCTTCCCCTCCCTCTTCTCCCATAGATGACTGTCTAGAGCCCCATAACTCCAGCAAAGCAAAGCCAGCAAACTGGAAGTAGCCTAATGGGAAGCGATGGTTTCATCATTCAACTGTCAGGCAGCAAGTTTGGTTTCAGCACTTACTTGCTAGAATTTCTTGTATTTTGCATTAGGCACCTCTTATTTGCATTTTTTACATTAAAAACTAGAAATAATTCAGGAACAGGACCTTCACATCTCTCAGCTAAAAATAAATATAAGTCATGTCCACCGTAGCTGGTCCTTTGGTTCTGTGATTGTCATGCTGTTGGCTGAAACAGGAGGAGTAACAAGGGTCCTAAATAAATGTTAGTAGGAAGGGACATAAAAATCCTTGTTGTCCCTGAGAGGCAGGCTTTGTGCTTCTTTGTACTCGACTTTGGAGATTGTTTGCTGTTTCCAGTGTACCTTTATAGGCAAAGTAGGCACTTTCTAGATATTTGTGTGATTTGATTATAATAAATCAGAACAAGTAGCTTGAAAGTGCTCTTTGATACTTCTGAATAATAGAACATTGCAAGCAAGAATCTTGGAGAAATAAACTTAGTAAACTAGGGAAGAGGGATTTCATTTCCTTCCTAGAGACACAAAATATTTGTGACAAACTTTTTATTTAATTGCTGTTGTGTTTAGTTTCATGTTTTGTTTCCTTCTGCCTTTTGTTTCCCCGCTCAAGGACAAAATAAGAAACAATAATATGTTTTTATTTATAAGTACCCATGCTTAGAGGCCTCTGGGAGCCATGACAGAAAATAACTAAAACCATATTTTTTTCACAAACGGGGAATTGTGCCCAGATAAAATTGGGATTTGGAACAAAAAGAGGCCTATCATCCTACCCCAACATACATTATACAATCTACCAATAAAAAACATTTATACCATCTTACTCAGTATACCCTGTGCATGCTCTGAACAGAGACTATGGTGTGTACCTGGAAGAAGGGAAGAAAATGCAGAACACAGAGAGATGGAAGGATAGAATTTAACTTTAGGAGGTTTAATGTAGAGTAAAGAAAGAGTGAGAATGATGGAAATATTACTTTTTTTGTTCATTTGCCTGGGTTGTACTTATTTTTGTGTAGAAGCTTTTTCATGTCAGTGCAGAGACCAGTGTTCAGACCAGCTTTCCCACATTCCCTTTGTGGTTTTTTGGCAAGGCTTAGTGTTAGGGCTTTCTGCTGCACCAAGAATACTTCCGATTGTTCTCTTTTCTCCTTTTCAGTAGCATTTCCCCTGCTTCTCTTTTCTCCCCTGTTAAATTTATATTTGCCATCTACTTGGGCTGGAAAGCAAGTTGTCTCTTAGTGCCATTTGGATTTATTCTGGGTTTCTAAATGTTGCTTCAGATTTGGTGAAGCTTCTAGATAGTTCATGGCTGGTAATAAATGTGTTAAAAGATGAGAACAGTGAACTAAATGAGGTGGCATTTGACAGGTAGAGTGTAGAAAAGGGCTCAGGTTTTTGTTTTGTTACTTTTTGGCCTGTAAGATGTGAATATTTTAGGTTTAGTCAGCATAATTCTCAAACACGTTTTCCTTCTTATCAAACAGAAGAATATAATCTTTGGGACAGCAGGTTTCTGTCCTCTCCCTCATCCTCCATAGGTGGCTGTCTTGAGCCCCATACCTCCAGCAGAGCAAAGCCAGCAAACTGGAGGTGGTCTGAGGAGAAGTGATGGTTTCATCATTCAGCTGTCAGGCAACAGGTTTGGTTCCAGCACTTATTTGGTGAACTTTCTTGTTTTACTGTATAATAGTATTTTTGATTACAGTGGGATAGGCGCCATACTGTAGAACCTACATGTTGATAAGAAAAATTAATGGGTTGGTTTATTCATTATTTTTTAGTGATTTCAGCATCCAGTGTAAGGGATTATGTGATGCTGCAAGTCAGTCTCCTCTGTGATGTGAGGTGGATGCTTAGCTCTGGATTAATGCTTCAAAACTCTTAGAAAGGCCTAAGTCCTACAGCTCTTTTTACAACTGAAAAGCAAAAGCTAGTGATATGTGTTTTATGACAATGTAGGACCTAAGTCCAGTAGGAATTCAGCAAGGAAATTTAATTATGGGCTGGTTTTAATGGGGCTGTAGCCTGGACATTGATGTTTCACTGATGTAGTTTTGTTCAAGCGTTTTTACTGTGCCCACGGTAAGATGGTTTGCTTGATGCCATGTGGAGTGGTACTAGTGCTTTACTCCTCTGTATGTATATAGAGAGAGATGATAGATGTTTACAAGCCTATTTCACTCCTCAAGTCCCCTCCTGTGATGGTAATAAAGTTGTTCATTTACACTACTACTGCTAGTAATATATTTTAAAAATGGGATTTTTTTTTAAAGTAATGATGTTAGCAGTTCTGCCTTAGAGCTGTTGCAAAATGCTAGTTTAACATGGATTTTCTTTGTTTTGCTGAAAGCAGAAATAAAATATAACTCATCTGGAATGGACTAATGGGTTTATAATAGTAATGTCATTGAACATTTTTTTCTTTTCTCCGGAAGCTGGAAAAATAGAACAAAAGTTATTAAACCACTTTTACAAGTCTTATTCTCAAGAAGCAAAGCAATGAAACTTTTCCTCATGAAAAATTGTTTAAACTTGAGTTCACAGTCCTTCAAAAAGTCTCTGAAGGCTTCAGCTGTTTGAGTGTGGATTTTCTGTTTAAACGGCAGTTGCAGTTGTTTCTGATAAATGTGTATATTATAAAACAAACAAACAAAAGACTGAATGAAGCCTGATATTGAATGAAGACTTGGGTGTATAAGTCACTGTGATATGAAAACAGTGAACTCAGTAACCACTTTGTTACATAGTTCTCTGTCATCAAACATTTCTTTCCTTTGATAGATTCCCAGCTGCTATGGCCTAAGGAATTGGGGATCCAGTTTCTGCTGATGCTTCCTTGCAGTTCTGAGTAGGCTGACCTCTAATTCTCTGAGGTTATTGTCTAATAGGCATGTGTTAGCAGCAGAACTTGCCCGTTCATAAAATACAGTCACAATTTTCTGCTAAAAATTTGGCTGAAGGAGGTGGCTGTGGCAGCTTTTACATAGTAATTCACTGTTAGGTGCATTTGACTGGAGATTGAGGTCAAAATTCTAGGCTCCTGTCTCCCATTTCCCAGGAGAATTACTGCTCTGTTGTAGGCCAACTTGTGTGGTGAGAGAGAAGTGGTAGGAATGTACAAAATATAAAGCCTGAGTAGTATATGATGTTGTATAAGCCATGGTAGCCTTTGTAGTAGGGATGAGAGTAGGTAGGTAGGTAGGTAGTAGGTCAGAGAAGGCTAAAAGCTGATTGCTATGCATCTTCTGACTCTAATAGTGACAAAGTAATATATTTTGGGGGAATAAAGATAGTGACAGAATGTTCACAGAAGCACTTCACATAGGAGAACCTGATGCCTAACTTGACTGAAGAGGCAGCAGCTGAAAATGTTCCTCAGTTGAGTGGTGGATGGAGATCCCCAGGATGGGGAAGGTTGTGGAAGCTCGTGGCTTTTTGCAAAGGGAAGAAAGCTTTCCTCTGTAGATATGCAGCTGCAAAAGAGGTCCAGTGCCCTGGTAGTAACAGAATGAGAGAAAGATTTAGAGATTTCCTGTAGGAAGTTGTAAAACCCCCACTCCAAAATGCCAAACAAACAAAATATCACCACCTGTGCCCTCCCAGGTAATTGTAGTGGGAGACTCCCATCTGTAGGAGATGGACACCCTCGTCTGCTGACCTTACTTGCTAACTAGCAGCAGAACTTTTAAACTGGTTTAAAATCAATTTAATACTAATATGATACTTTCCTGTTGGAAATACATCACTGAAAAATCATTTTTCTTTATAGATGACATCAACTGAATTTTATTAAAATATACATTAGAATGGCATGTATATTCCTCCTTATTTTGAAAGGTGTATTTCGAATTTATTTTAGTTTTTCGAATTTATTTTAGTTGTGATATGCTTTTGAAACAGTATAGTAGAGTTGGTGTTGTGTTATGTTATGTTGTTGCCTCATTCATTTCACTGAGCATACTTTTTGGAAGAACCTTACTTATGTGACTATTTGGGGACATTGCTATTGCCTGTATTCCTATCGGGGGTATTGCTGAGGTACAGTATGTATTTTCAGCATCCATGGCAGTCTCTGTGTTCCATGGCTTACCAGCAATTTCTGACTGCTGTTTTCTTATGATTTTCTGCCCAAAGCTGTCTTGAAGTCCTGCAGTAGGTGAGTATAAGGATGATAAGATACAGATATTCTTAAACACTGAAACTTCGACAAACATTTTTAAACATGATCTTCTACAACTTCATCATGAGGGAAAGAGGAGGGGCAGGCACTGATCTCTTCTCTGTGGTGACCAGTGAC
The DNA here is from genome assembly GCF_025592945.1 of Manacus candei. NCBI lineage: Eukaryota > Metazoa > Chordata > Aves > Passeriformes > Pipridae > Manacus > Manacus candei. The sequence continues at coordinate 3,827,236 of NW_026138067.1, read as the reverse complement.
AGAACCCAAGGGAATGGCCTGAAGTTGTGTCAGGGGAGGTTTAGGTTCAGTATTAGGAAAAGGTTCTTCACCCAGAGGGTGGTTGGGCACTGGAACAGGCTCCCCAGGGAAGTGGTCACAGCACCAAGCCTGACAGAGTACAAGAAGCGTTTGGACAACACTCTCAGGCACATGGTGTGACTCTTGGGGATGGTCCTGTGCAGGGCCAGGAGTTGGACTTGATGATCCTTGTGGGTCCCTTCCAACTCAGCATATTCTGTAATTCTGTGATAACTTGTTGAAAGTAAAGAATAATTAGAAGAACGGAAAAATCCAAATCCTCCTAGAACGGAGCAGGCTATTGCACAATAAAACAATAGGTTTTTAGTGCAAGTGCGGAGTGATTCTGGGTGTGCTGCACATTTTTTGTGGCAAATAAGTAATTTTTTGTGTAAAAAGTAACTTACTGGATAGATGAGTGAATTAAGTGTCCTTAAAGGAATCTTTATGTATTGTACTTCTAATTTTATTTGCTCTTGAAAGACAGTTGAGAAAATGACATTACTCTGTTCATGAAAGTTAGAAAAAGTATTTTCAGACCAAAATGATCTTCTAATGACTTTATATTTTGCAAAGAGAAGTGCAGCCTGCTTCAGTTTGCTCTGCCATAAAGAACCTGAATTTTTATGAAGTAAATATAAAAGAGATAGGAACCTTTACACTTTAAAGTGGTGTCAACCTATCCCATTTCCCATGAAATGCTAACTAAATTTGTTAATGTTAGGTTAGCTAGAGATCTAAAAAGTGTCTCTTTTTTCATTTAATTAGTTATAAAAGTAAAATAAAGCCATACAAATAAATCTTTAAATAAATCCTTTATATTTTCTTTTACATTGGAGAAAAAGCCCCACACAAACCTTGAAATACCTCTGGTCCCATTGTTTTGCGGTCATATTTCTGGTTTTGTGTGAGCATTTTTATATTTGCAGTGAAGGTAAGCAGCTCTTGTTCTTTTAAATGGGTTAACTAACTGTATGCTAAATAGAAATCAGAAGCAAATTCTGAATTCTTATTTACCAAAACAAATAAAACAAATCCTCAAAGTGTAAAATAAATCTGCTTTTCTTATTTTGGAGTCATTTTGGTCCTGTTGACCTACTTTCCATAATATGCATTTGGTAGCAAGGAATTTGTAGGGGTTGGTTTGTTTTATCTATGTAGGCAGTCTTCTATTACTTGTCTAAGGGAGATATTCATAAATAGTTTTAAATTGTAGGAGCAGTACTTGGAAAATCTTTAGTATTTTCTGTTACAGGAGAGGAGGGAGACTGTCCTACCTGTAATGTGCCAACATTTTGGTACTTGAAATGAGACACTGGTAATCTTTTTGTTTATAAATATGTCTCAGGGATGAAATGTAAGTACAGCCATCTCAGCAGGAGAAAAAAATTGATTGTGAAAGGCTAGCAATGTGGTGTCCTATCTTTTTGGTAAAAATAGTTTCAGGGGTTTTGGGCAGCGATCAAATAATGAAAAGTTTGTACTAAGAAAATGCATTGTATTTCTGTTTTTAATTCTACCTCCTTCATACTACTGCTTTTTCTTGGATCTGTTTTCTAAATGTGTGCTTTTCTAAAATTTAGATTCTTCCATTTTTCTTACCCTCTACTGAGCTGTCAGGAGACCTCACTCATAATACTGTGTTCAACCTTGGTGCCCCCAAAAAAAGATGGACATGGACTTGTTGGAGCGAATCCAGGGGAGGACCGTGAAAATTATTAGACAGATGGAGCACCTCTGATATGAAAACTGGCTGAGAGAGTTGGGGTGGTTCAGCTTGGAGACGAGAATGCTCTGGGGAGATCTTACAGCACCATGCAGTACCTAAAAGGAACCTAAAAGAGAGCTGGAGAGGAACATTTGACAATGGTCTCTAGTGAGTGATGGCTTTAAACTGAAAGAGGGCAGGTTTAGATTAGATATTGGGAAAAAATTTTTTGTTATGGGGCTACTGAGATGCTGGAACAGGTTGCCCAGAGAAGCTGTGGATGCCCCAGCACTGGAAGTATTTAGGACCAGTTTGGATGGGACTTTGAGCACCTGGTCTAGTGGAAGGTGTCCCTGCCCATGACAGGGGTGTTAGAATTAGATGGTTTCTAAAGGCCCCCTTCAACCCAAACCATTCTATGACTCTGTGATTTTTGCCCTTTAGTGCTTATTTCTGTATTTGACATTCCCACTGCTTACTTCTCATCCCTTTCTCAGTCCCAGACTCAAGAGGTCAAGAAACCTTCAGGTGATCTTGCATTCAGTGGGGGCAAACTTGGGAGATTCTGAAGAAGATGTATCTGCTATCTGGTCTGTTAAATTCAACCTGGAGTTTAGTTCACTGAATTGTTATGGCCATGGTTGTTATTAATTAAAAGATGATGAGTAGCGATAGCTATAAACTGGGATTTGAAGCATTATTTGAAAAGAACATGGCAAAAACTGAGAGAAAAATTAGCTAAAAATGTGAGAAGGAGAAGGCGTGTATGGAAACATGGCAGAATGAATGAGGAACTGTTGTGTAGCTGAAGAAAAGCAGCTGGAGTCAAATGTGGTAAAGCCTAGAGTGAGGCAGTAGAAGGGCACGTTAAAACAAGCCAGAAGGAGTCTGTATGTGGCACTTGGGGATATGGTTTTGTGGTGATTATGGTGGTACTAGATCAACAATTGGATAAGATGATCTTGAAGGTCTATTGCAACCTTGATGACTCTGTGAAAAGATGGCAGTACAAAAATAAACATTAATGAAAAGAAAGTCATGCAGCAGAATTAGAATGAAAAAATCTTTAGACAAAGGGAATGGGAAGAGACGATGAAATAAGAGGTGGAAGGGGGGAAAAAACCCACTTAATGAATGAATAAAAACAAGTGTAAAGCCAGATAAGGAGATTAGCAAGTTCTAGTGATCATGTTAAACACAAACTCAAAAGATATTTCTAGTGGTTCACCTTTTCACTTGTTAAAACAATTAGATCAAAAAAAATTCCTATTACTTTATTATGCTTGTAATTTAAAAGTGTATTTTTGTCTGGGTTTTGGTGTTAGATTCCCCCCCCCGCCATACTTTTTTATATCTTTCATCCTGTTTAATATTTTATTTGTGAAAATGTATTTCATATTTCTCTATGTAGAATGTGTTATGCTGCAAGCAAGTACACTTTTCATGTGTCAATGCTATGCAGAATATGGTCTGTGAGGGGACAGTTATGTTTATTTATTGTGCTATTTAGTAATTAATTTACTTTGAAATCTCACAAATGAAAACAAATTTCAGTCATTTAGGATTGAAGATAATTTTTTTCCTACTTTTAATTTCATAAAAAGAATAATAGAACAGGAGTTCATGCTGATCTTAGTCTGCTCTGTAAAGCCTTTGTAGCTACCTAGATGGTGATGAAAATCCCCCAGAGTTTCCACACCATGGAGACAGGGTGCTTTGCAACCATCTGTAGAGTATGACCCCATAATTTTCCGAGAACCTTCACTAGCAATGAATTTAATTAAGCAGCATCTAGACATGATTTGGGTGGTTGTTTTTTGAAGTTCTTTTTCTAAATAATTTGTAAATCACACCTTTGGTGAAACTCTGATCCTTTTCTTAAAGTGCCTGTGGACTAGGCCTTGAAGATAGGGGCGTTCTGCACCCAAGGGGATGCTTAGCACCTTGTGTTATTCAGTCTCTATAACAACAAATAGATATTGCATGAAGTAACTTCTAATATTATTTGCGTGTGCAACTCTGAAATGTCTTGAACATTTCTCCACGTTGTATCTCGCTACAAAAATATCATTCTTTGGCTATGAGCTTTTATGCCAAAGATCCTCAGGGGACAAACAGAGGCTTGCATCACATACAGATGACTGTATCAGTTTCTACAAAATCCAAGAAAATTAATGAGTGAAGCTTATTTTATACTGCATTAAATCTTTAAATAGTTTTTACTTTTTTCTTTCAACTAAGGAAATGCTACTTCACCGCAAGTTCAAAGACCTTCTTTCATGGACTACTTTGATAAACAAGATTCCAAGAATAAAAGCCCTGAAAACTGTAATCAGAACATGCATGAACCTTACCACATATCCAAAAATGTTTTCCCTGATAACTGGAAGGTCCCTCAAGATGGAGACTTTGATTTTGTAAGTACATTTTATTGTTTAATTTCTTGCATACTCTTTATTTTACTTATGTAGAAATATTTTATCCCTTTCTGTAACTATGTTAATACAAATAACAATATAAGTACACTTTCCAGCATACTGTCCAGTTGTCTAATCTTAATGCCTCATCGTGATTGTCGAAATAAGTACATTTAATTAACACAGGACGTCTCTAATGGGGAATGACATGTGACATTATACTACTTTGTAACTACTTTTTTTTGTTAAAATGTTTTTGGTTCCTTAAAATTTTGTGCTGTAACAACTTTAAAAATTGACTTAGTTGTTTGAAAAAACCCCAAATTGCCACAGACATGGAATATTACTGTCATGTTTGCTGCATAACTCAGCAAAATGATAAACATTTTAAACTGGTTTGGAGCTGTTTAATCAATCTCCTTGGGGATGTTTAAGATCACCTACTGTTTTGCACAAGTCATCTTCTTGGTACTATTCCAATAGCACACATCTCTCTACACAGAATTATTCTGTCTAACACCCATCTGTCTATTTTAGGGTGGGGTTTTTCCCCCTCCAGAGTATGTGTAGTTTATTTCTTTTTGTCCGTGTTGCACATTATACCAGGGGCAAAAAAAATATTCCAGAGTTAGAGGTTGCACTTAAAATGAAATAGTTACTGATTAGACTTGTAATTAATTACACCTGGTTTTCAGCTTTGTTAATTTTTTAATGTTTCAGTGAAAGAATTTAGTTTATCCGTTGTGGATGAAATGTTCTTAATTACAGTGCGGTAGCTAAATATGATCACATGACACCTTTTCGAAAGCACACTTGGGATTTGGAGAGAAATGTGTTTAATTTTAGGTGACAGCTGTAGGTGTGGAATTTTTTTCCCCAGTTTTCACTTACTTCATTTCTACTTTAAGCTGACTCTTAAATTTAAACTACTGGAGTAAAGCCAGTTAAATAGCACAGTACAAGCTGTTGCTGTTGGAGAGTTTTCATTTAGTTGAATTTTGTTTTGGGTGGAGCTTTTTTAGGCTTTTCCTGATAATTGACTAACAAAAGAGTTGCACTATTCATTGGAAAATAACCGGTCATTATTTCAGTGGGGTTATTATAGTGGCAAAAAAATTACCTTTAGAACAATTTAAAATTCATCCTATCTTTTCCAGTATTTGTGAGGAAATGGAGGCAAAAATGACTCTTTCTGTAAATGCTAAGATGCTGATTCTGTAAGTGCTTGTTCATAAATATTTCACACGTGGATAATCATGTGGAACTTGCTGACGTTGCTTCTACGTATGAAGTTGCCTTCTTGAAATACGAATTTGTCCTAGAACCAAACCTGAGGAGTTCTGATCTTCAGATGCTTAACTGCTCTCTGTAGGCAAACCTTGCTAGTGATGGACTTAGACTGGCCACTCATAGACTTCAGAATCCTAGAATGGTTTGGGTTGTAAGGGTCTTTAGAGGTCGTCTAGTCCAGCTTCCCCCAGCAGGGACATCTTGCACTAGTTGCTCAAAGCTGTAACCTTGAAAACTTCCAATGATGGGGCAGCCACAACTTGTCTGGGCAACCGATTGCAGTGTCTCATGGAAGTTATGTGATGTGCAGTTCATCCTTGGCCTCCTGAAAAGGCAGTGTTTTAATGCTTTTTGCTACAAAATTATTCTGATTGAAAACCAGATCAGATTTTTTTAAAAGTGAATTGCTATTTGCATGGACAATGTATGTGTGTGTATGTGTGGGATGGTATTCTGTTTTAAATATGATGAAAGCCAAATACTTCCATAGATAATCCAGCCTAAGAAAGAATATAGGAAGACTCTTCAGTAGTGGATGTACTGCTTCAGAGCAGTCCACTCAAAAATACATTTCTCTGAAGCTGTCTGGTACCAACTGATACCACACAGGATGTGGGTTTTAACAGCCTGCTGATTTGAACTTTAGGCAATTATTATTTGTTTATATATATATATTCTAGAAGCACTTCTATTTATATTTTAGACAGCAAGTGACAGTATTGGCAAGTGGCCTGCAAGAGACTTTCTGAAAGGATAAATCAGTGGGCAGCATGCATAATATATTGTCTGCTCTTTGTGAGATCAACATGAATGTTTTCAGTTGCTGACATGAAGTCTTTAAATGATTCATGAAAGGGATAAATAATGGAGACTTTTTGTACTAAATAATTCCATTCTGTTTTGTTTGGAATTAGCCTTAATGGGATCTAAAAAGGGATCTTAGCAGTAAACGATGACAGTCATAATTTTATTTAAAGAAGGGATTGATATACTAGAACTAAAATATAAATGATCAAAATGCAACTTAATGCTAGTATATTCCAATAGTACTCCACCTTTCTGTATAGAAGAGGTGAGATGCTCTGTAAGTCAGAGGTTGCCAAACGCCTTTGTTGAATGATACTGTTATTCTTTCATACCCGTGTAAGCCAAACATATCATAACAATACTGGCAACCAGTGAGCACTTCACCTGTGAGCCAGGGTGAGTGACAGTGCCATGCTAAGAAGAGATATTCAGATGTATTGATGGAAAGACTTAGAAGTGTATGTGTCTGTTAAAGCAGGAACTACAGAAGCAGAAATGCCATTGAAGTGAGAGAGAGAAGGGAAAGGGAAGAAACCCCAAACTTTATAAATCCCTGCAGCTAATCAGTTTGCTTTTTTCTGTGTATTATGAAGCGAAACCTGCAGAACTGGAAGCTAATACTTATGTCCAGGTGGTATATTTGCTTTAGGGCACAGTGATATTTTATCCTATTCCTGGTCTATCTTACTGTTTGATGAAACAGTTACTGTTTGATAAAATATAGTTACTTGTTTAAATGTACAAATACATGTAATGCAGATATAGCAGTTAGTCTTACGCTCTTGCTGATGGTTTTAAATAATGTAAATAAATGATACAGGAAACTTTTCTCACAATGTGCATAAATGAATATATAAAATAACACAAATGAACTTAGCGCAAGGTCTGGTTTGAAAGTTGTTGTGAGAGCGTAGTTTTCTGCCCTGACGTAAATGTTTTAAAAACTCCTTGCCAATGAAAATAGAACTGGAAGACTTTTCCAAGAAAATAAGATGCTTTAGTCATCAATCTGAGCCTAAAACAAAAAGTAATTTTAGCAGCATTTTTTGTTCTTTAAGTACATATTTATGCTTTGTTTTTTCACTATTGAAGTACATCTGTTTTGAAATTCAAAAGCTGATCTTATTTCTTTTTCACTGATACCATATGGGAATTTGAGATCCATCTCGGACTGTTGGTCCTGTGGGCCTTCAGTTCCGTGATCAGTCCGTGCTGGTTTTTGATGGCATGTTCCACGAATCGATACGAAAAATTGCCACTGCAGATCTTCAAGTTTGGTATTGGATCAGGTATATTGCAAATAACTTTTAACTGGACTTAATTCTGATACTGTATACTCACCTTGAATATTACATTATTGCAAATTTACCCTGTTATGCATGCTTCAGGACTTAAGCTGCTGTTTTTTGTGCATGAGAGGTGTTTGGGATTTTTATACTACATTTCTTCTTGCTTTCTGAAAAGAAACCACCACCAAACAAACAAAAGCATTCAATGCCAAACACTTAGGAATGTTGTCTTTTCTGTGACTATATGTAGAGTTGCTGGTTTTAATCTTTGTTTTCAGTTATTCTGTTGTCTGGTTCTGACATCTGATGATAAATTCTCAAAACCGTAAGTATGGGTCTTTGATATCAGTGAATCTTAGGGAAATGTGTTTCTGGGGAAGTACTTGTAAATATTTTGGGGGGTTTTTTTCCATGTCAGCCTCTGAAATGGAGTGTTGAAGCTCTGATTTGATATATATCTCTTTCAAAAAATCCAAATTAGTGTTTATTCAAACTTCAACTTTTATATTAAATTGTTAAAGTGTATTTCACACTCAGGGATCATTGTGGATTTTTGTTTTCAATGAATTCTATCAGTCTATAGGCAATTGTCTTTCAGATTTTAATTATTTTTAACAGGCATGCAGCAGATGGCAAAATTAAAGCAGTACTTTCAATCCTAATTCTGTCAGTATTACTTGTGGTTAACTGGTGTTGCATTCACGGCAAACCTTGATGCCAGTAAGTGTAATGAACAAGATTCTACTCACTGTGAGTAAAAGTGGCACAATGTCATTGAATAAGTAAAAATTCAGTAAAGCTTTGTAGTGTATGGGTATGACATTCTTAGAAGTGTTAAAGCTGTGTGGTATAAACAGCTTTTCATAACGAGGCTTAACTCTTTAGTGGACCAACTTTTAGTCGTATCTCAGAAGTCAGCAGTTTGAATAAGAGTGATGAATTAGAACAAATGATGTGTTTGTTTTGCCCATCTGACTGACCAGTCCTTTTAAGAAGAGTTGTTTTTAATGTTGTGATAGCTTTGTTCTTTCCATGGGGAATGTTTCACATTAGATAAGTATGTGCTGGAGAGAGCAAGGTGGTGTTGAAACAGTTTGCTCAAATTTTTTATAGTCTTTCACAGTTGAAGATTTTGTGATACATTGTGATATATTTATCACAAATTTATGGGCATTATAAAAATTAATTTTCACCAAAAAAGGTGCACTTTTAATAAGCAAGAAGTACTCAACATTTTTATTATATGGGTATACCCGGATAAATCTTAGCTTGCTAGATTGATGTGTACATGCTGTTAAATAACCTGCTGCTTACATTTGTGCTGTATTGTGACATTTTAGATCTCATTAAGATGTAAAATTGCTCTGTAAGTCTTTCTGCCCCTTAGTAATGTATGTCAGTGTGGGACATGATGTTAATAAAGGACTTACATGAGCTACAGTGAAGTGATACCTAATTGATGATAACCTGTGAATTAACATGAGTAAGAATGAGTCGCTAAACTTCATTTGCACTGATTAAATACATTATTTAATTTTAAATGAGTCATGTACTTTTTGCTATGAAATGATAAAATGTAAAAAGGCAAATCTATTTATTATGGCAATGCTGGGGTAATGATTTCTGTCTCTAGCAGAATTATTGCCAAACAGGAATGGTATCCAGATTGTTAAATATTAAACAGTGAACATGTAGATCATGTTTTGCAATAACTGCAGTATCATGTTTAAGTAGATGCATTTTGGGTGACTTAAAGATTCTGGAATAGCAACAAAAAATTACAAAACCATCTGTTACCCTAAGCAGAATATTTCCCTGGGTTTCAAAAGGAACAAATACATAATAATGTAATAATTGTGAAATAATAGTATTGCAGATATGCAGCTCTTCAGTTAACATTTATGAATGTATAATGTGACAATTTGGTAAAAAAGTAAATACCATAAAATGACTGCAGACCATCTAGAATTTAATTAAAACTTCAGTAATAAAGCTAGGCTGAGCTAACTTCGCTGGAAATATGTCTAGGTCCAAAACCTTGGCTGTGTTTATTCGAATTTTATTTAAGCAGCGTGTGAGTTTGTTTGGAACAGTCTTCTTTTAATTAATGGAAATGAACGTATTTCCATCTATTTTCAATCGTTTCGGATTCTTTTCAAAGTAATTTAAATGAAGTATTAACTTAGTTTCATTTTTCTTTGTTTTTCATTAGTTACTTGAATATCATGAAGCATTTCCAGATGCTGCCAGGAAAACATGTTCTTAACTAAGCAAATACAAAACTTAGGTTTCTGGGTTTGCGTAGGCCATATGCATATGAGATAAACACATGTATTTATTGGTGTTGACAGTTTCCATGCAGAATTTCATTCATTTCAGTTCCAACACAGCTAAAAGGGGAGAGACTGTAAAATAACATAATGAGTATAATATGCTCTATCTAGGTCATTCTTTGAGGACAGTGTGAACCTCAGCAGTGGAGATTTTCTGTACCTTTCATGATAGGTGGCTGTTACAGAACTTCTTGTGTATTGAGTGATTTTTAAAAAAAAACAAAAGGTATGTGTGTTGGTAATTCAGTGGGAGAGATATTCGTATTAGGAGTCCACAGTGGATGGTTTACAGGTGGTGGCCATGGTTTATTATCATGCAGCTGTTCAGGCAGGCAGTAGGGAAGGTTGTTGTAGCCTGACATGTAAAGTAAAAATATAGTATTGGTTGCTGGGTTTTCACTCCCAGCTCCTCATTAGGCAAAGAGAAAAGACCTATTACGCTTTTTTTTAAGCTCTGTAAGTCAAATACTGACTGATTTAACTAAATCCTGTTTATACATTCCTATCACAAAAGGCAAATCATTTTTCGTGCTGAGAGTGGGGGAATACAATACCTGAGCAGAGTGTTTCTCCAACTGTTATTGAATATGTTCCTTTGAATATGTTCCTTCTTCTATTAGTGTATAAGTAAATAATGGAAAATCAAACCTAGTAAATTTTTAGGCTGTAAAGAGAATCAGTACTTTCGGTTTATCTTAAACTGTAGAACTATTATAAAGCTGTTACTCTGATCACTGAGTCATTCATGCCAAAGTGCCAGTGCTGTACTTGGGCAGTTTTGGAAGGTGAATCGTGCCGTCTGACAAAGATCACATGAATTTTTGTATCTTAAAAGAGCAGAGAAAATACCTTTCTAGACCAACAAGATTTTTGCATTTTTACATGTTTAAAACAGAATTAAAGGTTTTTACTTACTGACATATTCTGAAGATGAGGCAAGAACCCAGGCTTGAATTGCAACAATTTGTTTGGAGTTAGATAGTAAGAGGGATGGATAAAAACGTAAACAGCAGATTGCCTCAGAGGGTCACAGAAGTTGCCAGTATTGTAAATGTTGAAGACCTGGTTAGATAAACACATCAGGAATTGTTTTGATGGATTTAATCCCACTTGGAGCAGAGGATTGTTGTAGGTAACCTTCTCCTGTAAATGTTTCCGATGGCCTTATTTTCTATGGCTTTTTAAGCTACTGCTGATGCCTGATGTTTGTAATCATAAGAGATGTTGAGAACAATTAGGTCTTAAAAATCATCAAGCTCTCAGGAATAGTGACATACTTAATTTGTTTATTAGGAGCATCAGTATTTTGGAGGAGATAGACCTTGGGTAACCTTGACAGTTTTCACAATTAGGAGTCAACTATTATTTCCAAACATGAGTCTGCCTTTGGAAAATTCCGGCCAAGATGTGGTCAGTAGAACTTAACCATGTTTTCTCTCCCAAAAGTTTAAAATATCCCTGCCATCTTATTTTATCACATCAAATAATTTCAATGCACAATGTGTTTTTTAATTATAAAATAGTTTCTAGTGAGAAAACACTTTAAAACTTATTTTTGAGTGAACTTTTTAAGTATAGAGTTAAGAATCAAACTTCTTCACACCAAAGGGTTTAAATGCTTGCATCATCTAATGCCTTTTTTTTTTCTCATTAGCTCGAATGGAGAAGACTGAAGCATAGCTCTAGTGCATATATTCACTTATACAACAAGTCTGTAATTTGTGCATAGTTTAAGGAGAACAAAGGAAAGAAATGAGTGCAGCTGATGAGCTGGGATAGTGCTGCTGGTTTAAAGCAGCATCTTGTTACCTTAGTAACCAGTTGTCTGTACTAATGTACCTCCTTAGGATCATTGTGTAACAGCTCAGTAATGCGTATAGCCTAGAAAGAGCTTTGAAACCCTTGGAAAAAAGCAGTTGTGGCTGGACAAGTTTTACATGTTCCTTTTTTGTCCCTTAAACCAATTCAGTTTCAGGTCTCTTTTTTGTTTTCTCTTACCAAAAAAAATATAGAGGGACGATATTTAATGCAAAGAGTTTCCATGTTCCATCAATCACTGTTAATGTCAAGACAGTGTGCCACACCTTTGTGTGTAATGTCTGATCCCCAAACTGAGTGCTCACACCAAGGGGTGCATGTTCCACTTCAGGGTTTCAGCAAAGTTCTTTGAAATCATCTCTATGACAATATCATGCAAATTTACCACCAGGAAAATCTGCTCTCCTACTCTTTGCTATGATGAGTAATGCTAATGAAAAGGAGTAAAAATAAAACTTGCCTGAGGAGAGTGGGCGACTGGAATTTTTCAAGATTGGTTTCAGTTAATTTTTGTATCTTCTTAGTTTCAAGAAGGATTTCCTCATCTTGTGGTTTGGTAAAGAACATGGGATTTTTTTTCAGTTTAGAGTTCTTTTACACCATCACCCCCCTTTTTTTATTGGACTCAAGTGTCAGATAGGATTCTAGCAATTTAACAGAAAAAAAATTTGGATGAGTTTAGTGTCTGTGTGGCTCTCAATAATCGCAAAGCTTGTATGAGATTTCTGTGCCTCATGTTTCGATTGTCAGCTAGTGAGTACCATGTGTCAACTATATATTAAGCATAGATGTTAACAATATTTTATAAACAAAATACTGGAAATTAAATGGCTGACAATACTACTGAGCTTTATGAAGAACAGAAAAAAAATCTGTGTGGCTTTTGTTTACAAATATCTTGTAGAATGGGAAGAAAGAGACTTCTACATTCAGGCATTGACTTCAAACAGAGGGCTCTTAATACTTGAAGTTCTTTGTTATTTTGAATTAGTATCTTCAGATATCTGATTAGAGTGGACTTAGTAAACATATACCAAACCCAGGGATTGCCCAGAAAATTATGATTTACATGTAAATTTTATTTTCTTATAACTAACATACTTCAGATATAAAGGGCAACTCCTATGAAACATGAAAGAAAAATCTGTGTTTCTATAAAAATTATAGAAATTTTCCCATTTACTTGTATTATAGTAGTGTGTGAAATGCATGCATTGAAATTATCCAAATGTCATTCTTTTACATTAGAACTCTGACTATGAATGCCTTATAACCCACATTTACTTTTGTTTACTGGGAGTTGTTGCATTGACATGCACTAGTCATTTGATTTTTGATGAAAAAGGTAAGATGTGTGCAGTGTAAATCTGGAATCTGACTGTTTGGAGACTTGTGTTTTTTTCATTTGTTTTGTTGTTATATGTACCTCATAGACAGCACCAGTACCTAAAAAGGTAAAAAAAAATGTGTAAAATCACCCAAGATGTGGAGGGTAGACACACACAAAAACCTCAAAAAAATAAATTTGACAAGCTTTTATACCTCCTTTATTTTTTATATGAGTAACAATTTAAAAAATAAAGCTATATTTAAAGCCCAGTACATAAAGCTGAAACTATTGACAAACGCTTTATAGCAGACTTAATCTCATGCTTAAGGTTAGTGACAAAACTCCTACTGATGTCAATGTTAAGTTTTGCTGCTCAGACCATTAAAGACACACTTTCAATTGTGTGTCTAAGTGTAAAACTGCATTTATATTTAGGATTAGAAATTTCTCAAACTTAGACTGTTTCTCTCAGCATTCCTCAGTTTAGGGCAAGTGCATCCAATTACCAAGAAGGAAACACTTGAAGAATTAACACTTCTCTAACATCTACTTAATGATCGTGGTATTGCTTACATTTATGTTTGACATTAGAAGTTGTACAGATATAAGAATACTCGTCAGAAGATCCAGTTTCGTAACGTAAATAAGATGTTCCAGGAAAAATTGCTCAAGAGGAAAGCTCTAAAGGTACAGTAGAATGGTTATAGCTATTCCAAGAAGCTGAGAACCCTGACTGCATTTACATGACAATTTTTAGTGTGGCATAGTGAGAACTTAAACAAGTTAAGTTAAACCATTTTGAAGAATTTAACTTACTTTACTTTGCATTGCAGCAGGCAAGGGACATGGGCAAGGTTAGGTCTGCAGCTGAGAAGCAGGAACTTAGCAAACTGTGCTGTGTTGGGTGCATGATGCTGTATAAGCATGCTGTAGTGCTTGGAGATGTGAATTAGGTGAAACTTTCTAAAAACGTTTGAATTTTTTTCCCTCATGGTGTCACTACAGCCCAGTATATTTAGTTGGTTTTTTATATTTGAATATTGTTCTTTCAAGTAAGAATGAGGAAAAAGCGTACAACAAAGACACAGATCACTTTCATATTACATAAAAACGCTATCTAGATGCAAAAAGTTTTCTTAGTCATTTTGGGACAGCTTACTTTTACTATCTATTTTATTTTGTTGTGTCCTCTTTGAAAATTATGCTTTTTGGCATAGGGAATTAATTGAAGAAGTGTGTGAATGGAAGAGGAGGCTTTTTTACTGGGAGCTCCTTTGGCATTGTTCCCACTGGAACCTGGAGGAGGTGCTTTTTTTTTTTTAAGGTTGTGCTTCAAGTGCAAACACTTGGGTCACTTTAAGATTACCATTAAATATAGTTACATGTTATAAATGCCATCCACACACAAGAAGAATGTGTACTCTACAGAGGTGGATAACCACCTCAAGATGAGAACTATTATCCTGATAATGTTTGTAGAGAGAGAAATGTGGTATTTCCATGGTGCTTGTGATGTGTGTGTGTAGGATGGAATGGGTTTTTTGTTGTGCTTTTGCAAAGTTGAAAATTTCATCGCTATTTTTGTCTTTCCAAAGAGTTACCATTAACTATTGGAATACAACTGTGAGGCAAGATAAAGAGACAATTGTAAGTAAGCTAGCATTCAGGCAGGTTCAATTAAAGTAACAAAGACATTAAATTAAAAATAAAACCAGTACTTGTCCTTTGGGACTTTGTCTGTGACCTATGATTGGTGAAGGTGTGAGAACCTGTGTGCAATCCACCTTTAATACTACATTGGAAGAACAGAGAAGGAATTGGCAGAAATTGCTTGGTGTGTACATGCTCAACTGTTCCAGCTGTTGTCTCAAGCTGGTTAACTTCCTTGTCATGGGTTTTAAAGACCTGGTTTACAATGGTTGTTTTTCCTTGCATAAAGTTTTTGAATGATACTGTAACACAGAGCCTTTTGGAGTAATGAAGTTATGGCCAAATAATGCACTTTGGACTTAGGCTCAGCAGTTATCAGGATCTAACTCCAAAATTTTGCAATCCTTTTTTATTTAAAAAACAAAACTAAAAATCTTAAGCCCCAGAGAGTTTTCAGAGTAAATAATATTTGCAGAGAAAAAGAGATGGAAAAGAGCTGATACCTCTGAAGGGGATTTCTGAAGGATTGGGGGGAAAGAGTGGTAAGTGGAGGGAGGCCAAACTCCATGTTACTTAAGCATCCCTGTGGCCTGTGAAACTCAAGAGCCTTGTTTTCTTCTCTCTGCTGGCTGATGACTCTATGGCAACAGCCCAGTGGTCATCTCAGAGGTGGGCTTATTCGAAACTACAGGGGAAAATAGTGACATTGGAAACAGTGATTACTTTGAAACTACCTGACCTGTTTTTCCATGTTTTAAAGAGCTGTTGCTATGGCAACAGCAGCTCACCGAGGACCAAGCAGTGCTAAGTTTCAAAGGTTCAGCAGCCATGTGTGTGCAGAGAGCTGGATCACTTCCAGCATCAGACTGTGTTCCCTGCACCCATATTTTTTACAGACACCTGTGCTACCCTGGAATTAACACAGATGCTTTAGAAAACATATTATCCAAATCCTACTGGAGCTGTTTACTAATTTGGCTTGATTTCGACTAATTTCTTCCTTTGTTCATCTTCTCATCTTGTTGCAGCTTCCCAAAATAAAACACCTCCAAAGAATGACAGTACCCATGTCCTGTGGTCCTCATACTGTCCTGTCACCGAACACAATGATAATTTTCTTCCACAATTCCGTATCTCATGTTAGGGAAGTTAGCAAACATAAGCTGTTAGACCATGGGTTAGGGAGAAATTAATTCCAGAGCTAAGATGCATTCATTGAAAAATAACCTGAGAGTTTTAATCAGTGAATTGCTATCTGAAATGCCTCTACAGCTGGCAGTTGCCATTATAACATATGGAGGAGAGAGGATTTTGCAGATGGACAATTCAAGAAACTATTTTACAGCTTTAAATTGAAAATCAGTGCACTGAACTTCACCTGGCATCTGGAGTGTACTATGGTTCTTGTGAGAACTGTCACTTAGTAGGTGGACAGCAGTGTATAGTATGATAATGAAAACGTTTGGTTAGTAGAGGTGTAATACAATTTTTAATTTGGTGCACTTTTCATGTTACAGAATTAGAAGAATGGTTGCAATGTTGTCCATGTTTGAAAGGAAAGTACGTTTTAGCCAAGCACAGATATCAAGAGAAGACCTTATTTTAACTGCTCCTCAGATTCATAGGAGTAGTTGGGACCCCAACAAAGCACCTTAGTTACAGTAGTCCTGGAGCCTCTACCTTACAGTGGGGGCTATGATAGAATAGAATACTCTAGCTGGCTACTTTTTTTCTTTTTCCCCAGATCTATTTTGGGGCATTATTTTGGACTTGTTCTTTTTAAGCTACAAATTGTAAACCTTCCTCCATCTCTAACAAGCAGATTATTAAACCAAATATGAAGAAGAATGTTCACATGTGATCTTTAATTTGTTGGCTGTGGGAAAAAGTGATAATTGTGAAGGGGTTTCAGCTAATCTCATTAAATGCAAAAAAGAGTTTAAAAAACTATGTTCAGGTGTGGAAAACAAATGGTCAAGAGTTAAGGAGTGTGATGCATTTATGATCTCTTGACCCATTATGGGCCTGTTATTTATCTGAGTTTTAACCCACAGTCACGTAATTAAGCAATGTGTTACGATGTTATAATTAGGAAAAAAGGCCAAATTAAGGTTGCTTAAGGAATTGTAAGATGTTCTTCCCAATGTCTTTCAAGTATTTGACTTAACGTTCTTTCAAAGAGTTTTATACATAGAATCAGAATGTGATTTCATATCAATTTAAAAGGGGGGAAGAAAAGCAACACTTATTCCATGCATGCACAAGAGCCCTTCATTGCACAACATCAGTGAGGTCTGAATGCTGAATTGTTAACCACTGGTACCCAGATAACAGTGTCTTCAGTTTTTAGAATGAGTATGTTGACTGGTAGAGAGTGGAAATCAAAAGGAGGAATAGACTACAAATTGCACAGGAAGCTGTGGATGTCCCATCCATGGAAGCGTTCAAGGTCAGGTTGGATGGGGCTCTGAGCAACCTGATCTAATGAAAGATGCCCTTCCTTATGGCAAGGAGGTTGGACTATAGATGATCATTAAATGTCCCTTCTAACCCAAACCATTCTATGATTCAATGAAGACTATGAGGATGAAGGTGTGGCAGCAAGGAGCTGTTATTGACTGAGCATAACTGCTCACCATCACTCTGTGTTGCTGGAGGAATGGTGGGGGCAGGTAGAAGTGTCTGTAATGAAGGAGTGAAGCTGAGCCTGGAAAGGGAAAGAGGTTAGGTATTGCTACAGTGGTTTATTTTCTTGGTTGTTGTTTTTTTTTCTCACTACACAAATCTGTTGGCAATAAATTAAATTTTCCCCGTATTGAATATATTTTGCCCATGGTGATAACTGGTAAGCAATCTCCCTGTCTTTATCTGAAGACATGAACTTTCTCATCCAATTTTCTTCCCCTATCCTGATAAGAAAGACAAAGGAATGAGCAGCTGGGTGGGAATTTGGCTGTTGGCAAGGCTAAACCCACCATACCTGGTAAGACTCATTTCAGCAGTCTTCTGTACCTAGAAGTTCATCTCTGACACAAGAGTAAGTTTTCATGACCTGTATCAGCACTTCTCTATCTTTTCCTGATGCAGCACTTCTGTCATGCAGCCATAGCTCCATAACTGAGAAGCACTGTTGCAGATGCTTGCTTTATTGGAAAGAGCACCAGGTCTGGTTCTCCCTCAGTGATCTAAAGCACAAATACCATCTGTCCCACAGTTAAGATCACTTCAGTGAGTTTCTACATAACTGCTTACACTTGCCAGATACAGAGAGTCAGTCTAGCTGCTTTCTCATTTCTTCTTTTGGAACTGTCCTCAAATTGCCCCATGTCACATGTACAGAAGTACTGCTTCCAAATTCCTACTCGTTAAAGTCGTCAACCTTCTCTGGAACTTCTCAGAAGAAGGCCTTTTCTGCAGTGCAAGGGCTTCAGGGTGGCCTGAATGCATTTCTTGGCTGTTCAGTGGAGTGACTCGCTGTCCTCAGAATTGTAATCAAGTCAGACCTGGCTCAGAGCTGTCTTGGTATTTTGCAACAGATAGATGATTGGCAAGTAGGTACACTAATGAATGTTTCCATCCCTGAGACTTGCAGATTTGTCCCAGTAAATTCCATGGGCGCCTTTTGTAAGCACAGTGTCATCACCGAGGGCTTCTGTGCATGATTCAGCTGTTTTCCTCAAGGTTTTACATTTCTTCATCAGTCAGCTGATGGGTTCAGCTTGTAATTGAACTTCTTCGAGAAATTATGTTCATGTGTATATTCTGAACTCTTCTTGAAGTCCCATTGAAAGTAACTGGGGATTCTGGATGTGAGGAACCAAGGATGCACATTTACCGGTTGGTACCTCACATATGCAACCTCCACAACATGACCTTGAGTGTATATGCATAGAGCATCACATTTCAAAGATGTTCTGGTTACTGCTCAATAACTTATTTTAGGTGGTGGTGTATATTCTTATTTATAAAAAAAAAAAGTCTTTGGGAATTAAAGAGCAAATTTTAGGAAGGATACTTCTACATCCACTAGTTTAATGAAGTAAGAGAAATTAAGACACAAGAAAACACAAATTCAGAAGAAACTTCTACTTGAAGGATCCTACATCTGTATGTGTGGTTCTTTACATAACAACCACTCAGTTAAGTTTTGGGGTTGTTAATTTCACACACTATTGCAAGAAAATGAAAATAATGAAACCACCATGAGGCTGCAAGTCTTCTGCTAACACTGGAAACTGTAATGCTTGTTCTCTTTCACTGCCAGGTTTATGGTTTTGATTTCCTATCTGGGCATTTAGAAGAACGGGGATTTCTGTTCAGTAGTAAGGCGTTTTGGGACAAAGATGAAGGGAAAAACTTCATCAGCAATCAAAATTAGAGGAGTGTGGTTATTCTCCATGGCAATACAATCTAATTGTAACTGTATTAGAGAAGTGGAGCTGTGGAGGTAAATAGTTGGTGTAATATATTGAGTTGTATTTCTGCATGTTAATGTGACTATAGAAAACATTCATGTTCTCTTATTTCAGCAGCTGTTGGTATTTTGGTTAAAACTAAAATTCTTTGGATATCCATACAGTATGAAAAAAGAAAGAAAGAATAGAAAGAAGGTTACTCTTGAAATTGGGTAGAAGGCAGGTGGGGTTTTTGTGAGACACTGCCTTGTTTCTGTTGTAACAGGTATCAAATCCCAGTCACTTGGTAATTCCGTAAGTAAAAAACTGAGTCAAAACTTGTTTTACATTTTCCTATGTAAGACTAATGATAGCATTTGCAACCCTTTTTTAAAATGTTTTTTTCTTGTTTTTTTGATTGTTTCCTCTTGCTAGTATACAGATTTACTTTGTTTGATCTCTTCATTCCAATTTTCCTTTCAGCACAACACTGTCTGATAACAGTTAATGAATGGTTAGATCAAATAATTTGTATTACATTAATCTGTGCCAACTGTGATTTATCACCTTTTTTGGTATGAACTCTGAAGGTGTGTAAACTTAACTGTAATATAAGTTCCTGCCGGTACTTTGTACCTATCAACTATTTAAACTTTCTTTTTTCTGTAAGTTATCTGCCTGTCTCTGGCTTTGCCTCTCTGAGAATTCATACTGGCATTCTTTGACCCTCTTATCCCTCTTCTTTGAAAATGCCAAGTTTCTACCTGTAATTCAGCAAGGCCATTAATTTGTCTTGCCTATGTTATTAGGATGTGATTTACAACTTGTGTTTATAGTACCACTTAGTTAGTCAAGAGTCTACCTTCAATTATGTTAAAAACTCTGCAGGATCTCAAGTGTAGTTTGCATCTGCCACCAAGTTGTGAATAGACAAGGTTATGTTAAAAATACCTTGTATTTGAGACAGACTTACCTCTGCTGCTAATTTGTGGGCAGGCAAAATTTCTCCAAAGATATGTACCTGAATACACTAGTACTTGAGGATCATCAGTTTCTGGTCTTATCTCTTTGGAGTTTTCCAAAACAATCTGCAAATAATGACTCTTTAAGTTATTGGGAAGGAATTGTACAAGTTATTTTTCTCCTTCAAATCAAAATCAGAAATATTATGAATAGATGGTTTTCTTGCAAAGGATAAAAAAGTTGATTTATGTAGACTGTCATGGTTTTTTGTGGTCTTTCAAAATTTTAATTTCCAATAAACTTGAGCTTCACTTTCCTGTTATGTTTTAAATGAAACCTAACAAAAAGAAAATATAAAGTCACAAAACCACACAAATCCACTGGTAATATCCATTGCAATATCCAAAACAATGAGAACAATGCTTTATTCTTTCAGTGGTTTTTGAGCTTTTTATACTTGGGATGTGTTGACCTGGTAATTCAAATACGAGTGCATGTATGAGGTTGTCCTAAAGTAAATTAGCATCTAAATATTGATTTCAGTAGTTTCTTCTTTTGTGTACTACTGTATTATTTTTAGTTAGTAGGGTAATTCTTGTCCAAACTACTATTAATCTGAAAAATAAGATATTAAAATTACTTACTAAATGATCTTTTCTGTATCCCTACTAAAGTAAATGTGCTACCATGTCTGAATTGAAGGTAACTTCCATCACTTTCTTCTGGGGCCTGTGTCACACTTTATAGATCTGAAAGCCAAACAATATTTTTTTGATCTTCAGTTTAAAATTTTATGATGTTGTGCCTAGTTATAGCTCTTTGAACATCTTCAACAATTCTTACTCCTCCAAGGAGGAATAACTTACTCAAGTTGCATAGGTTATTAAATCTTCCATTACATGTTTGTCTTGGGGAGAATATTGCACAACTGAAACAATATATACGTAACTGTATAAATACCCACCCCAGAAATTATTATAAAGACTTGGCACTCGTGTCTACTTTGAAGGTCCCTGGAGCACAACCAAGTTGTCAGTAGCTGCCAAGAATATGATCGGTTCCCCTATATGTTGATTCTGTACTTGCATCATGAGCATTCACAGGTGGGAATAGCTGGTTCTCTGGGAATAGGACACCTGTCATCAGGCAGGTGATAATTTTAGTTTGTGATAAGTCATCCCTGGTTTTGTAACCATAGCACAGGAAACCCTTGTAAAAATCCTTGTAAAC
Organism: Manacus candei; assembly: GCF_025592945.1. Lineage (NCBI taxonomy): Eukaryota > Metazoa > Chordata > Aves > Passeriformes > Pipridae > Manacus > Manacus candei. The sequence goes on along the minus strand of NW_026138067.1, from coordinate 3,805,968 downwards.
CCATTGACAACAGCCAAGGGAGATTAATTGGTCTGTGTGTCATCTTCTTGAAGGAGCTACTTTCTCTCCCAACACATTGGATGGATTCTAGACAGATCCAGAAAAAAGGTTTTTGAGCTCAGAGTCTTTCTTTTTGGACACAAAGACAAAATAGTGTAAGTTAAAAACCAACCAAACAAAACCACTTTGTTGTTTCATGTGTGAACTGTTTTAAGATACCATGTAAATAAATTATTGGTCTCACTGAAGGAAGAGGCTAGCCACTGGAAGATAGCAAGGAATTTTTCCTCAAGGATGCCTCAAGGGTTCTTAAAATAGTTGTGTAGTGTAGAAAACATGGATGGAGCCATTATCTTCAGTCTCAGTGTTTTTCATTCATGTAATTCAGTGGTTTGTAGGAATGCTTTTTTATAGCGGATGATCTTCTGCTTGGACTATATTGTGATGTAAGGCTGGTATTAAGGGCTTGAAAGAAGAGAGTGTCTTGTACTGTACACATATTGAGATAGGTTAATTAAACTCACTACTGTAACTATGAATGCCAACTTAAGGACACAGTCTTTGAAACTTAAAGTTTATCTCTTGGTTCTAGTACAAAAGAAGAAAGACAGTAGAGTTGAATTTGCAGTGATTTTTAGAGATGTGTTCTTATTTGCCTTACCATATTTTTGACAAGTATATTGTGCTGTCATTCTAGCTGTAAAGTAATTAACTGTGTGCTTTGAACAGTTCAGAGACTAAATAATGTCAGTTTATTTTGATCAGATTTAATTGAACAAAAAGATTTTCTTAATTTGCCTATATTGTTCTTGTGAAATGGTGATTTTGATTTTATTTTCCTAATTAGGGAAATTCTCTTCAGGAAAAACTATTATTGTTTCCTACTTGCAGATGAACTGCACTTTAACTCTGTTTCTCACTCATTTCAGAGTTTGTGAAATTCACCTATAGAGCATTTTGCCTGCATAGTCTTAAGGCTTTTTTTCCAGAGTACCTTTTTAAACTGCCAGTGCTAATTTTATTCTTCTGTGCTAATGTAATGTGCCTATTTTGCTCCAGGTTATGTTTATGTCACTAGCATTGTTGGATGGACAGAATTATTTTAATTTCAAAGTAGCATAGCCATGCCAGATCTGAAGAGAATGAAATACTGTTTGAACCTGTGGCACATTATTTCTGTGGTATGTTAGTGGGTGCCATATTTGTGTGTTCGGCATAGCCTGTGTTGTGAGAACAGGGTTTTCTGGTAGAGCTAAAGCAATATAATTGCAGTGACAGGGACCTTTTGCTCCATTGACCACAGTGAGAAGGATTCAGATCTGAGTATTTATTCAAGGACTTCCTTAATTATAGCCTTGTAATCATAAAAAAGAAAAATGTTGTTATCAGGAGAATGGTGGCAGAGACACATAGAAAGTGTGTGATTTTACATGAGCTCACAGCAGAGCTGGAATAAGATTCAGGAGTCCTGCCATCAGGTCTCATGTGAAGCATAAATTCTGCTCACTTCCATATATCTCATCTTCACTTTCTAATGATGTACTACTTTGTGACAAATCTCATTTAGATCATATCCCCTTCTAGGCAGTTTGGATTGTGTATGTGTCAGGCAATGGAGTCTTGGTTTGAATGCTATTGCAGTTCATTTAAATAATAAGTGACATATATAATTATTTAATCATCATCTATTACATATATAGTTTATGTTGTAAAATAATTTCTTACTCTTTATTTTAATATATTTATTGAATCCTGTCTGTTGGGTATTAAAAGTTTGGGATCCTTTTCTCCTTAAGACAATCAATGTTGTTCTTATTTTGCCAACCAAGTAAATTAAGTCTGTTTGTCAGCATTCATGATAACCTTGAACAGATTTGCTTATCTGTATAGGATACTTTCATATGAATTTCTTTAATCTGTTGATGGGTGAAGAATTATTTTTCTCAACAAGTATCAACCTATTCAGACTTGGTATACTTGCAAAACACCTCAACTTTCTTGACATCTGTGTTCAAAACATTTGCTGTGTCAGCAGATACAGCAATCTTTTTGTGCTGAAACATTGTCAAAATTTCTAATAACCAACTTCTCTGCTCCTTGTGCACTGGACTGTTCTGGTTTAGAAGTACGCTGTGGTCGGCAGTACGGAACATAGACAAGTATTCTGAGAGTACATCTTTGAAAGCCAGCTCTTTGTGAATTAGCCAGTAGTTTGGTAGATCTTTGCTGAGCGTGCTCAGGTTTTAATTCCTGTCTCCTCAGTACTGTTATTGACATCATTTACCTCAAATGCTCTGTACATTTGCTGTTCTGGCATGCTGAGGTGGGAAGCTCTAGGGCTGTAATGATAACCAAAGTCACAAGTACAAAGAAATGACTAGAAAATCTTTTGAGAATGTGTACTTAAGTTATTCCCATATTAAAATGAATTTGCAATGTGAAAAAGATACTCAACCAGATCACGTATGATTTTACATTATATTACAGAAATTTTAGGTTTTATTGAATTTTGTGTAGGCATTGCATTCTTTTGACTTTAAATCCCAGATGCTTTATTAAATATACTTTTTAGCATTACTTGGTCACAAATAGAAGTAAAAAAACTGTATCAGATACATGAAGACCATTCACTATTATGTTGGAGCATTCTTCTAAAACCAATCTGTCACTGAAATTCTTCAACACAACTGAAGAAGGAATTTAAGCACATACTCAGTTTTCAAGCAGGTAAGTAACCACATTCCAACAGTAATGTGGTTTCTAATGTATTTATTTCAGTTTCTGGTATCAGCGCCGTTTGCCTCTTTTGCAGCATGTCATCATTGCTACAGCTTCGTGTTCCCTTTGTTGTAGTTGCAATACTCTCACAAAATCACAAAGTTTCTGATAAAAAGTTGCTTCAGCTTCAGTGGGCTGCTGCTTGTCAAATCTAGATTTAGTACAGTCTAACGTTAAACATATCAGTAGTGTGAACTTGGTGTTTACCTATGGAACTGTTTATAGCTCTATTGAAATCTAAGAGGGATTTGCATTAATAATGAGGAAAGCCATAAAGGGTGTGTACAGATGTTTCCTAATGCACTAAATCTGTTGCTCTAAAGGCATATGATCACATTTGGAAAATTGCTATTGCATGTCTTGGCAGTTTGTTAAAAACTGAAAACTTAAAGTTAACTGTTATTTTGATAGACTAAGTTCAAGGTCACCCTTTGTTTAAATGATGTTTTGTTTTCTGTAATTAGACCGTGCCAGGTGTATTAAGTTTGTAATTAAAACCACAAGGTTTGCCTAATTCAGAGTAAATGAGAATGAAATACAAGGTCGTTATTCGTCTCTAGTGAGACTCCAGATGAACAGCACACATGGAACTATTTATAAAACATTTTGCATGGTCAAAAATTGCTTTAGGTTGCTGTCCATGGCTTTTAAATTAAACTACTCTCAGATTTTTGCAAAAGTACCTGTACCATAGAAATATGTTCCCATGCCTAGTGTTGAATTTAAATGGAACTAAAATATATATGATGTACAGTTTTATGGCATAGATTTAAGAAAGAACGAAGGTAGTTAGAGAGCCTATGGAGCAATTTGTTATTAGGGTGAACTTCCACTGACAGCTGCAGTACCAAGCAACGGTTCAAAGCAACAGAAATAATACCTGAAAGGGAATGGAGTACTTCTGTACTAGTGGGTTGAATTTCTTTCTCTGGAAATACTTTGTGTAGTATGGTGTACGCAGTACACAGTAATCAAAGCTTAATGGATGCAGAATTCATTATGATATTCATTGCTTCTGCGCCTCTGACCCTCCCTGAGGCCCCTGTGGTTCTCTCAGAGTGGAGCAGGGGTGGGTTGTAAACTATGGATCTTACCAGTCCAGGGCAGAGTCCATGGAAGTTGGTTTAACCAGGAAGACTTTCGTAGTCTTCCATCTCCCAAGGCTGGCATCCCTTTTATTCATACCCTGTGTATTTTGGGAAGAATTAAACTGAAAAGAACAACAGTAAATGTGCTGCTTCAATTTCATATTTGCAAGTGAAATCCCTTAGATTTGCCTTCAAAAATTAAAGTAGTCCTAAGATACAGGGATACATAAAATTTAGGCTAGTACTTGCAAAAGTGGTATCTGATTGGTTCTTGGGGATTTTGTGGGGGTTTATGTGGAGTTTAGTTTTTTGGGTTGTTTTTTGGGGGGGATTGGGGTGTTTTTCAGTTTGGTTTATGGGGGGTTTTAGGTGGGGTTTTTTTCTGGTTTTGTGGGTTTTGGGGGGTTTTTTGTGTTGTTTGGTTGTAGGTTCTTTGTTTGTTTTTTTTTAAAGTCCATTCTCTAAAATCCATCCCTTTGGAATACCATAAATTTACCTCACTGAATTCAGGTGAAACAAGGAATATCTATACTTTAGTATTTTGAATATTTCTATGCAGTTGAAATTTAAAGAACTAGATTGTTTAGTTATGTGTTTTCTGTAGACTTCAATGTACTTGGAAATGCTTTTTGGTGAGAGTATCAACATCTTCACTCTGTTTAGAAGTGACCAGGAATTGATGAGAGATGCCTTACAAGGCCTGCAAAAAGCAGCCAGCCATATAAAAATGCAGTCACCAGAAGGAAGTTGCTGAGCTTCGTGCTTATGCCATGTTTCCTGAGGGAGAAATTTCAACATGCTAACACAGAATAGCAGGGCAATTCCTTTTGCCTTTTGTTTTTCTGTAGAGGAAGGACCAGAATTTCAGCAAGCCCAGAAACTATGACAAGTGAATCAGTATGAGGGGATAATTCTTAATCTTCTGTTTATATCCCATTATCTGTTTTAGAATTTAGGCTTGTTAAAATCCCAGATGAGGAAGAAGGATTACCATGGTGTTGCTGGGCTGGTTTAGTTGTAGTTATGGGAATGTGATAGTGTTTGAAAATTACTTTCATATCGGATTGCTGCTTATTTTTTTTAAAGATATCCTTATTTCTTTGCATGGTTTTGCATGGTTTACTGCTACATAACTAATCCTAATCCCTATTGTCTGTATTTTTGTTCTGTAGTCTTATTTTCTACTGTAAATGAATTCATTTCTTGTGCAGTTTATCCTGATAACCTTGGATCCACAAAAGTATCCATTTCTTGGAACCTACTGCCAAACAATTACACTACTTTCTTATTACATGATAATCTTTCTGTTAATTTGGAAAATAAAGCAAGTGGTCTAAGATGTACATTTATAAGCCCATCTCTAACAGCAGGCAAAGGTGGTGGAATGTACCTGTGCTGCATGTACTGGAGCTGTTGTAGTTGCTGGTGACCTGCAGCAGCTGCCCACACTCCTCCACAGTCCAGGAGCTGTACAGTGTGGGACAGGGAAGCTCTCACCCACCCTGCACGTGTTTGTCCTGGAGCCAATGCGTACATACACTGCTGTGCTGGGATCTGACCAGGCTCTGGAAGAAAGACTGTTCACAGGCTGTACGTGCGGGGTCTCGGAATGTAACTGGGAATATGCAGTCCCCTTTGAAAAAGTGGTGCCAGAGCTGTGGGAATGCCCCTATTCCCAGACCATGATTTATGGAATGCATACTAGAGATTTTCGGCTAAAAATTGAAATAACTACCTGATGTATGAAACTACTGAGTCAGGAGCCTGGTGATCCTGCTAGCTTTTGCAGGACTGACGGCATTAAAAATATTAAAAAACAAATAACCTCAAAAAACCCCTGCAAAATAATCACCAACCAAAAAAAACCCCACCCACAAACACAAACAATCAAGAAAAAAAAAGAAACTCCACAAAACCCCACAGAAACAAGTAGTTATCAATTTGGAATGCAGTGTTCCTGAGAATGTATAAACACAAAACATAAATAATAATTTAAGTAAGATCTGGTTTGCCTCTTATTATTAACAATACAAGTTTCTTCAACTGAGCAAAGGTGAAAGATTAAAATAAGACATATTCCATTTCTGAAGCATGTTTGTGCTTGATGTGATGGGAACTAGCTTGAAGAATATTCTTTAATCAAAAAAAAAGAAGAAAGAAAAAATTTATTTTAAAGCTGCCAGGAACTTTGTATGCAGGTGGCTATCAATTGAGTAAGTGTCAGGTATTTAAGTGAAAACATGCTAGCTTATCCATATGGAGTTTTTTAGGAGAAGTTTTATTTTTTTTATCTGATTATGCCATCAAGCTTCATGCTTTGTTTTACCTTATACTCTTCTTAAGTACATGGTATTTGGTGCCAGGCAGTCCATGATCACAGCTCACTTTTTGTGAAATTCAACTAGAATTGCTGCGTTCAATGCATTCATGAACATGTAGTGTCTATTTTTATGTAGGAGTAATGTCTTACATGCTTGATATATTCTCTAAAGGAGTTTTTCTCCTTTCCGTGGTGGTTGCTGTTGACTGTTTACTACAAATGTACATAAAAAAACATATGTTGACTTACAAGGACAAAAGTACAGAGTCAAAATGATGCTTTTTATTATTTTAGTTAGTAGCAGCCATGTCTGCTTGTGAAGCCAGCAAGAGAGAGATTTTCCTATAAGTACAGCAGGACTTTGTATCAGTTTAGGGAGATCTACAGGAGTCATCTCAGGAGTTTGGTAAATGTCTTCAGATTGTTTTTGGTAAATGTCAGGCTCATGCTGACACTGGTGCTTTAGGATCTAGATGGACAGTCAAAGGAATAATGAATGGAGAGTTTCCTGACTCTTCCGTGCCAAAATTTCCTTTCTAGTTCTTCCTTCTTGAGTGGATGTACAAGGCCACTTCACATTTTGAGTATAGAAGGGGTTCTAGTTTTGGTGTGTGGGAGTTTTATGTTAAGAAGTAATATATTACTTTTAGGGCATACATATTGAAAGGTTAAACTGAGCCATGTTCAGTCAGAGCTCTGTTGTTGACAGTAGCCATCTGAGACTTCTTCTGATTTTGAAATTTTCTAAGCAGTCACCTGAAATTAGTTGAATCCTTTAAATTGACACGTATGTCACGATGATGTGGTACAGGGAATCTAAATACAATTAGACTACACTTCAAACTTTGCTTTGTGAAAAGCCATCTGCCTTACAGGATGAGTACTGTGATAACAAACTGCATGGTCCTGGACCGTGTGCTGTGCTGGATGACAATGAGTGAAAACCTCCCTTTCCCCACTGCCTTTGTTTTGCCAGTTCAGGTTGTGAATAATCTTAGCCTGTTGTTTTAGTAACACATTTTGACCTCAGCGTTACATGTTGCATAGCATGAAGTAAAACTGAACGAAGTTGTGAAGTAATTACCAGTAAAAAGTGTCATTACTTCAGGAATAAGAATTTTGATAAAGTGATACTTTTGCACGATGATGAGAAGATGTGATGCCAAGTTTTTGGAGGCTTTTCCAAGAGAGGTTTTGAATGCTTCCGAGTTCATCCAAGGGCAGTTAATTAAACACAGGTCAGAACCTCAGTAGTAACACTAAAGCAACATTCAGCGTGGGCTGGAGGTGTCATCTGAAACTTTTTCTCCAAAGATGGTCTTTCTTCCTTTTCAAGGGTGTGAAGGCTTTTTAGAAATACAATTGATGAGTAAGATTGTACCTTAAAATTCATTGTTGTGTAACAGCAGCATTTGAGTAGGTCCCCATCTACATCCACTATTGGGCCTAATTCACATTCTTTTTATAAATGTGAGAAGATTGAATTTATAGAGAGAATGAAAGAATCCATGGTACTAGATTCTTGTTCTGTTGCTTTTATTCCCTTTTCATTTTTCTCATAATATTTTTAGTTTGTATTAGGAAGAGATATAAGAACATAAAAAATTATTGCAACAGTTTATACTGTGGGATGGTGTTATAGAAAGGTTTTTCAAAAGCATGTATTGTATAGCCCACTGATAATGACTGATGATCCTAACAAAACATTTACTGTGGGCACTTGGCATTTAAAAAAATATTGTGAAGTAAGAAAAGCTTTTAAAATTCCATTTTCTAATTCTACTATTCCCAAAGCCACAAGAAATAACTAGTACAAAAGCTTTACTTGCTGGCATTAAATTTTCACTTACAGCTTGTTGGGTTTTCAGATGTCCTGCCGTTTTTTGGTCTTGTTATTTCACTGTCAAATATACCATGGATCCTAAAATATTCTGAGGATACACCATCTCTGAGTTTCTTCTAAAGTGCTGTGAATACCAGGAAGAGAAAAACTGCAGTATTGGTTGACTCCGAACCTGCAGAATCCCCCACTGTTGTATTTAATTTTGTTTACAGTTCTGCAGGCAGACTGAATTTGAAGGAAACTAGTAATCCTGTTGCCAGAGCTTTGGGGGAAATATTTTATAAGATTTAGTAGTTGTACTGTATAAAATCAATTTTATTCACTTTGTCATGAAAGCACAGCCATCTTTCATAGATTTTTATAATCTACCCCCAACCTATACTCATTCAAAATGGGATACTCAGTCTTTACTACATGCTTTCTGCTAACATTTAGTCGTGTTGGTGTTTCCAATTTGTAATTACCTTGTAAAAAGATTATTTTTGTGCCATCTAGCTGCATATTATTTTTTGTCTGTTTCTCGAGGAAATGAGACTTATGTGATTGTGCAGGTGTCCGGATAACTTTTGAATTGTATTGTCCAAATTCAACAAGGCTGAAGGCTTCAAAGGAGTTAATTTGCTCTAATTTTCAATACTGTCACCACTAATTTGCCTCTGAGAAGAGAGATCCGGATTGACACCTATGCTCAGGTTGTAACCTGAGGTCCATAGTCAGCTGTTGTCTTTGGCCTGCTGAAAGGTTGATCATGGCCTCTGTAGCTTGGAACCAGGGACAGATGGGTGGCATACCCCAAGTTTATTCAGGAGATGGGAGCTGTGAAAAGAGAGAGGCATGGCAGAAGGGGGCACCAGCTCATTTCTGTTTCTCTTCATGTCTCAGTCATAGCAGTGAGGTGGTAGCCAGAGAGCTGAGTCAATTAAAATATGTCTGACACCTCCTTGTCCTCCTCTCTCCTTTCTCTCAGCTCACCCTGCAGCTGCAGAATTGGTGGATCTCATGCAAGGAAGTGGTCAGGAGCCTGAGGGTTTCAGACAGCAGGACTGACCCTTCAGGCTACCTCCTGTCATTAAGTTAGATTCGGTGTAGAATGAAGCTACTTCCTTAGTCTCTGTCGTTTTTTTTGCTGCTCCCAAGATTCTTGTCTTTGGTTAAGTTGCATCTCACCTGAATGTTGTTGTGCAACAATTCCCTTCTTTACGTAATGGTTTCCATATGTCTGCTGAATCAAATCTAAATATACCATCTTTGGTTTGAGCTCCATTTTAATCCCATCTGCTTTTTTGTCCTTTGAAACAAGAGAGATGTGAGAAGGTGGTGTTTCTCCTGATTATGCTGTCAATACAAGGCAGCAGATAACATCCAAAATGGAGTTTTACTAGAGAGAGGTTCAATTTTGACTTGTTAATTGTTTAAAAAAAGAGCTGTAAATGCACTATTTTTTCTACTGAACACAAAACTTTACTTTGGACTGGCCTGTGTATTGATTGTAGCTTTGATATAGAGATATCTGTATAACATTTATTTTTATTTTAGGAAAAATAAATGCATTAAAGATGTTTTGCTCATAGGTAGGAATGTCATATTATCCAGCCCGTATGACTTCCATGTTAAACAAAATTCAGGCTTCAGGATGTTTCCTCTGAAAGGTCGTTGGAAAGGTGAGGAGCAGAGATGAAATGATATCATCTCATGTTTTCGTTTATTATACAGTGCAGTAGTGGGTTGACCTACAGGAAAATAGATCCCTACATTTGAATTCCTTCATAACTTCCTAAGTCAATTGTTAGTTCCTTCTGCTGGAGGGAGTTGTAGAAAACCGTGTAGAACTGGCAGCAATTTAGCTATTACTGTATTCAGGTTTTGAGGGCTTTTGACTATTTATATTGTGCAACACTGCAGCAATATTGTTATAAGCAAGAGATTTAAAAAAAAAAACAAAAGGCAAAACAAGTCTCTGACATAATCTCTGCTGAATTTTTATCTAATGTGTTTTAGTTTTCATAGAGGTTTTGATTAATCTGCCTGTAATCTCTGTTGGAGAACATTGGCTCTATGCCATATAACTACGTTTTTGATTTCCCAACATTAACTGCCCTTTTCTATTTCTCCATCTTTTCATAATTCTGTCCATGAGGTTTTCTGTGCCTAAAATTTTCCTTAAGGCTAGTACTGACACAACTTGTTCTATTCTTATCTGTTTCTATGGCATTTCATCCTTTATTGCTTGGTATTTTCTTACACAATTTTCTATGGTTGTTATGGCAACATTAAATAGCAAATTTGTCAATTTTCAAATTATATTGCTTCCAAAATTTTACATTATGATGCTAAGAAAGAGGTGAAATATTTTCAGCATAATTAAGCAAATTAATGTGATTAATTTAAATGGCCTTGTAATTTTGCAATGTTGCTGCTTCTTTCCAACTTACTATGCACTGTGATGCTACTTAGGAGAGGATAAATAGAAGACATTTGTTGAAGTAGGAGAAATTGTTAAATTACGGAAAATACTCCTTTACTATTATTATTCTGACAGCCAGGATCTGGTAAACGTGACTGGCATTCTAGCAACATCATCATCAACCACGTTAGTGGGCATTTAATTCATAATTACTAGGATTCCCTGTGCAATACAGACCATCAGATGGCATAAATACAAACTCCCAGAATTGAAGAGGTTTGGAGATAATGATGGCAAAACCCAGCAGAATTTTCTCTAAGATTGTATTTAAATCAATAAGAGATACTGAGGAAAGTGGAAAGTGGTCTGAGACTGAAATGGATGAGGACTGCAAGAATGCAGTACCTCTGTGAATGAGAGTACCAAGTCAGAATCACTAATGAAAATGGAAGCAAAGTTATGTGCATTACAAAATTAAGTGATGGCCCAGTCTCACAAGGTTTTTTTGTATGCAACATTGTATTTCTATTTTAAAATACCTCTTCATAATTGGGAATGTAAAATATTTTGAAGTCATTGCTTGCATTCATTGTGCCTTTCAATGGAGCCTTTGGTGAATTTGACATTCATTGTAACAAAATAATTTGCTTAAATTACTTTTTGTTTTCTCTAACGTGTTTGATTTTACGGCATTGTGAATTCTGATGGCTTATACAGCATTTGTAATTTCAACTTTGTGCATATATGTGTGTATGAGATGAAGTAGTAATATTAAAATAAAAACCTTAGCTTTTCAGTGTTGTAAAAAAAACCCAACAAAACATTACTTTCTACATGTCTATAGCATTCTTAAATTGCTAGTGTAACTTCTGTGATGATAGGAAGCTGGGCCATCTAGTCTTTGATTACACTCTGATATCAGACCATAAGAATGCAAGGTCTCCAGCTGTGTCAGCAGCAGTGCAGTTCTCAAAGACATTAAGCAGAAAAACTAGTCTGTTTTTTTCCTCATCCAAACCTGAGCTGGCAGTTTGTTTATTCTAGGGGAAAGAATTGGCTAGTCGGTCCCCTACTCAATATTTGTGGTAGTTCAACAAGGCAGTTTGTTTTCAAAGCTGTGACAGCATTTCAGAAGATGGTGGCTTAAAGCCAAAAGCCACTTCTCTGTCACCAGTAGAGTCTACCTAGAAAATCGTTTGAGCTTGCAAATGAAAATATATCTCTCTGTTTGGGGTGAAAAGGAGAGAGGAGACTAGTACTGGGGACTCTTTAAATTGTTGCATTTTTGAGGTTCTTGGGGTTAGTTGCTGAATGTTATTACTGAGTTTTAAACTATTTGACATGGTGCTGTTTTCTGGTTGTGACAGGATGTAGATGGTTTAGAGATGCTCATGATTTCTCCTCTCACTAGTCCTGTATCCTTCTGCCATAAGGTGAATTTCATCTGCATCAATTCAGGAATGTGGGCTGTATATTTATGTCTTTCTGAGAGTAGTTTTTCTTTGACAGTGAATTTTAGTGCCCACATCAAGACTTTAGCAATAACTGAATCAAGAAGTAATCCATGTGTGTTGTTAAATTAATATTTAAAGTCCAGGACAGATATGCAGTCTTTTTGACACCAAACCTATGTTTTCCCGCATCTCTTTATGCTCATGCATATCCATCGGATCTGTAAGTCATGAGGGAGTTATTCACACGCTCTCTATTCTTATGAATTGAATAATGACACTTAATACGTGACTGCTCCTATTAATTTGTGCTTTGTCTCTCTTGAGTGTTATGTCTTTGAGTGCGGGATACCATTCAAACTGCGGAATTCTGTAAGCAGAAACCGCGGTGATGTATTCTAAAAAAACTAGGAGAGCATTTAATAACCTCAACATTTATATTTTAATTTTTACTTTGGGAAAGCACTGCTATGAAGATGGTCAAAGCAAGGGAACTGCTTTTACAAGGCACTGTAAATTGAAATAACATTTTCTTTGGCTTTTAATTATTTCTGAAAGTGCTGTTGTGAAACACATAATTTTATTTACAGCTGAGCCTGTGAAGTATATAGCAGCTGACTGCATTGAGCATGGGTTTTGTTTGAGTTCTGACACCTTGCATTTGAGGAATGCATTTGTCTGGCTCACATTTTCCTTATGTGGTCTAGGAATGTGCTGGATGAGAACTCACATTATTGCCTACCCTGGTAGTTAGGGTTGGAAATAATATAGATGAGGCCCTTGGTTCTACTTCAGTTTCCAAGTCATGAACAGAAAATCAATTTTAAAACCTGGATTAAATTCCCAACAGTTTTTCTGGAGAGGGATTTAGATTTGAAGTTACAGACACTTGAACATTACCGATGTTCTGCACTTGAACACTGAACTTAAGCAATGTTCAAGTACAGTGTGTGTAGCCTTTTCATTGTTGATATACTATGCAATGGATAAGATTTTATAATTATTTTCCTTTTCTTTACGGATTTTTAAGTCTAGAAAATTGAGGCATAACTGAACCCTAGATAATGACTCAAGAGATGAATTGGAAAACCAGCAGAGGGGCCAGAAAGATTCCACCGAGACTTTGGTCACATCGTAAGGGTTTGCAGAGCTCGGAGCACTCCTGAGCTGTGGGCTGTGTAACTGGCATCAGGTAGAGAAGGGGAATAGTGAGCACTCAATTTGGATGGGAATTAATTAACAGCATTGGCACAAGAGCTTGTCCAGTACCTGTTTGCATTGGGTAGTAAATCAAAACTGTATCTGCAGATTATGATCTGAAAAACCTAATTAAGTAACCTAGTGTTGTTCTGTCCTCTGTGAGAAAGCAAATAAATCAAATGCTGTATACCTTTCTGGGGGTAATACTGTGAACGTAAGAAAAAACTGTGCCAATATTTGTCTTGAATCCACTAATGTTTGAGTCATAGACAAAATGTTTGATAATAAAATATTTCTTTGTCAAATGATTTTGGCAGTTCTGGACTCAGTAAGTGAATATGCCACGGAATCATTGAATCTTTTTCAATCAATAAATGTAGTTTCTAAATTAATACAGAGTGAGCATCACACTTTTCACAAGGTAGATTGTATTTTAGAGACTAGATTTAGAGTATGGTTAAGTGTGCTGTTCAGTGTTGAGATACCCTGGATTTCTTGTTTGTTAAGATGAGAGAGGTCAATTTTTTAAATTTAGTGTTGCCTTTAGTTGTATGTTGGCACATGAAATTCTTGATTAATGTGTTTTGACATGACAGATTCAGTGATTATCTTGTTCTGTATTTTCAGGATATTTCTTAGTATATCATTTGTAGTGAGAGTGGTCTACTACGTGTTTGTAAAGGAAAGGATACTGTATATTATTTAAAAGCTGCTAGCTAAGTGGTGTTATTTGATAGATTGTCCCTTTCTGTGTTTGTTCATTTATTTTAGTTCTAATTTAGCAAGACAGTGGCTGTCTACCAGATTTAGCCTGTCATACAGTGGATTTCATGAGGTTCATTAAATCTTATTTGATAGTCAGTGTTTATTTACGATATGTTTCCCAAATGTGGGGCTGGTGCATTATGACAAAAGAAAAACTAAATCCACTTTAATGAACCAGCTGAAACTCGGCAGTATGTGTCTGATTAGTATGATTTCTTGATAAGACTTCAATAGAAGGCAGCATTAGGAAGAGTTAATAAGCTATTGTTTAAGGTGTAAAGAAATTTTTAAAAATCTGTTCAGTTCTTGAGCACAATAAAATAGAGTGTCCTAAACAATTTTTATCAGTTTTCATAACACTAAAGCTGCCATAAGAAATGAAATCTCCAGTCCCAGTGGCTGGTGAGCTGCTGAATGCCATGCAGGAGTGGAACAGTACCTGGTGTTGTCTGGGGACACTGTGGGCTGTGCTGCTGCTATTGGGAGCCCAATCTTTTAGCAAGCTGAATTCTTCCAGTGCTTAGGAAAATGGTGAAACACTTCAAACTAAACAGGTAGTCAAGCAGTTCCGTGGGGGGGTAAAAAGATTTCAGGAAAATTATCGAGCAAGTAATAAAGAATTTTTTGAGGAACTACAGGCTGAGACACATTCTTTAAAAGCCAACAGTGCTTCTCTTAAATTTTTGAAGTTGTACAGAAAAGAAAATTTGGTGCTGATCGATTCAGTCTGGGGGATTGATTTCTTCCTTCCCAGTTCCCTGCAGGTCTCTGTGCAGCATCCATGGGCAGTGTGTTGGTGCTTAAGCGAGCTCAGGTGGACTTGGCTGTCATCAACCCCCAATCCCTATCGCAGCGTGGTAACCTGCAGGCCTTTCCTGAGGCAGGGATCTCTTCTTCTTCCTGCCATGACTAAGAGCTTAGTTAAATCTCTCAGTTTAGCCCAACCTTTATTCAGTTGCTGCAAGTTCAGATTCTACAATTTTTTTGCAGGGCTCTTACAACTGATGTCTCAGTTTTCCTGGCAGTTTTTTGCTGCCCTTGCTGTATTTTCCTCCTTCTCCCAGTGATTAATAAACCTGGCATTTGTTGCCTATAAATTGCCCTGAGTTTCTGGATTATAGGATTTTTTCTGTCTGTCTTGTATCAAAAGTGGTTGAACCCCATCCTCTCTTGTACGTGACTATCAGAATGCTTTCTGTGTGAAACAAACCCCAGCAAACAGTATGTGTATCGTTTTTCCATTTATTAAAGATGATCTGTTATTTTCTTAGGTCCTTTCTGAACTGGCTGTTTTAAACTGAAGTGAATTTTCTTCCTTGTAAAGAATATAACTTTCTCAGCAAATAAAATATAAATTTGCATGTACATTTTGAGTCTGGGAGGTGCAACTCTCTTCCAACAGCCTTTCCCTGCTAGGAACATGTAGTTTTGTGGTTTTAGTTTTGAGTGTCAACATTTTATGCTTCTAAGAAAATTGAGATTCACTTGCATTGTCCCTCACTAGGACACTAAGGTTTGAGGTTTAAAATTCTTTTAGCCTCTTGCATTGCTCTTCAGGTTAAATGCTTTTCTGGATCTAGTTTTAACTTCAAGGTTATTGCTGTGCATGCATCTTCCTGTGTCATAGCTCATTATTAAATGAGTTTCCATTTTTCTTCCTACTTTAAAAATAATCTTAAATGGAACTATTGAGAAAAAATAACGTTAAGTTATATCACTGTGCACTTAAAGAATTTGTAGATTTTAATACAGATTTTTTTTTAACCTCAGGGTTTCTATTTCATGTTACTTATGTCTTTAACTTTACTTTTCATTATAGATTTGCACTTACGAAATATTTTAGCAAAACTAGGAGCATCTTTCATTTTTTATTTTATCATCAGGATGTTTGGGTGTCCTAACAATCTTTTTATATTTTAAAATGTTTCTCATCCCTAATAGCTTGTATCGTTGTTCTTAATACAGCTTGCATTTCCATGGAGGTTAATAGAATTTTACAAAAATGTAATACTGTTATTTGCTGAGTATTTTAAGTAATTTAAAAATTATCTTCTCATGGATAGGGAGGCAGTGCCTTAATTTGAGAAAACTTTTGGATATGAAGGTAATAAGATTTGGGTTTTTGTAGTTGAATGATGACTATGGTTGCTGAAATGTGATGTGGTGAATTCAGGGGCACTGTAATGTACCTGCTGATAGCTGAGTACAGTATGAAAGACAATTTAAAAGGACTTGCCCTAGAGAGCTGCAGACTAAATAAAGATAAAATGCTGACTTTTTGATTCTACTTACTTAGTACACTAAGAGCTCTAGCTAAAGAATTAATTTTCCTTTAAAAGCTTTATAGCTTTGGTAATATTTGAAAAGATGTTTTGGGGATTATTTTGTTTGTTTTTTCTTCCCATGCTTTTTTTTCTCCAAAAGCAGAAAGGGCTGGGGGGGAAATCCTGTATATTTTTAGATCAGGTGTGGTAGCTATTTTGCCATCAGCACTGTGTGGGTATATTTGCAATGAAATTTAAACATCTTGTTGAGTATCCAGATGGAGTGTTTTTCCTAAGTTTTAGCTTATTTACTCTAGTGGGAGCCCCAGTAAATATTTATAGTATTCTTCAGGACAAACTGTACCGTTAAGCTTGACATTCCTGGTATAGAAGATCACAGTATATGAAAAACCACCAAGATCTTCTCTAAGGAATTTCAAACTGTCAATTTTTGCCTGTGATGCTCTAAAAGTGATTTTTAAAAATGGTTGTGATGGATGATGCAGTTCTAAAGAGAAAGCAATAGCAAATTAAAGTGTCATGCTGCAAAAGACTCAGGCATGTAATGTAACAATATACACTGTGTAAATGATATAGGAAAGAGAGAATGGCAGGATTTTTTACTTCTGTACACTTAAATTTATTTTTTACATTTACAGTCAGATACTAAAGAACTGATCTCAAAGGTGCTTATTAATGGATGTTTATAGGCTGCCAGGTTTTTGAGAGACATTGCTTCAATTTATTTCCCCATATTCAGACTCTTCTGTGTTGCTTTATTTACTTTAGTGAAAATTATATACCTGACAGCTACATGAGAACCAGTTGCTGTAGTAGGTAGAAACAATGTGAAATATGTTTGAACTGCTTAGAATCTGATGAAGCATTAATGCACACTACCTTACTGGTTTTGTCAGGAACTGGGTAAAATTGCAACAGGCGAACGTGGACATTACTGCTAATTTTACATTGCTTTTCATGATAAGCTATGCTTTTTCTTAGACTTCAGTTCCCATAGTCAGGAAACCTCATTAAAATTTTTGACTACTAAATTTTTTTTTCCCGTGAGCTTTTTTAGCCTTTTTAAATTGCAGAAATACTTAGATTCTAGCTGCCTCCTGATGACTTAGAAATGAAAAGGGAAATAAAAAGACACCTCCCTTCACATAAAAACATCTTATTTTAAGAATCTATTTTTAAGGGTAATTTAATGAAGGTAAAGGACTCAACTCATGATTTTTGAATTTTAGTATTAACAGTATTTAATGTGTTCAAAGGAGAGTCCTGGCAGTATTCAGAAAAGGTTTGCAAATTATAGTATGCACTAATGCTATAGAAAACTTGTTTTTTTCCTCTTGGTTTCTATTGAAATGTCACTTTGTGTGAAGCTAAGCAAAGTCCTCTAGAGCTGAAAAATGTTGAAGGTAGTGACTAAGATTTAGCTTTGTGTTGCTAAAATTATGTTAAGTTTTAATGTTAGAGCAGAGAGAATTCTAGTAGTGAAAATAGGAATTAATCATGAAGAATTTATATACAATTTTATCCCTAGAAAAACATTTAAAATTACATGAACTTGTCCATCTTTAATTTTCTCTTAGTGCTATGTGCTTATTTTACCCCCCCCCCCAAAATGCTTAAGATAACTGCAGTCCTGTGAGTGGACTTTGGCTTTTGAAAGTTAAGTTGTCAGTCCTTCTCTCCCATAAATTGCAAAAACAATTACAGTAAATGAGGTCATTTTTATATTTGTATGACTTTGTGAGTTGCAACAAGGATACTTGCTCTTCAGACAACCTGAAATAAATACTCTCGCTCCATTCCCCATCCAGGTTTGTTTTCTTGTGACTGTAGTGACAGCAGGAGTGGGGATGGCAGCAAGTCAGAGCTCTGATGTGTGGCCAGTGGGTGTCCGAGACAGCTCATTATCACCTGACACTGCTTAGACAGGTCAGCAGGATTTGCTGTATAAGCAAACATGAAACAGTTTCCTCCTGTTGCTGCACGGGAGCAGCTGAACAGACAACAGTAACTGTGGAATATTTCCTTGTGCACAAGCAGGTGACAACTTCATTAGTGAGATTCACAGATTCTGGGTGTGAACTCACAGTAGAGATGAACTGGTCAGAAAGGCCCACCTTGTACCTTTTAGACTCTGACTCAAGCCTAACTTTTTATACCAGAAAAAAAAAGAGTTTGAAGCCATCAGTAGAACTCATTCCACTAGAGAAAAGAAAACTCTGCTCAGCAGAGGGAAGTGAACAGTTGGAGAGAAAAGTTTCTCTTACCTGAGACCTCTAACACACAGCACAGTCCAAGATATGCACTGGTTAAATCTTAGAAAGTGCTATGGGCAACCCCCTTTTGCAATTGCCATTGTTGCAATTATTGTTGTTAGCCATTCTGTTGATAGTTCATATTGTAGGAATTACTAGCAGATGGGAAAATAGATGACTCAGAATATAGTATTAACAATCCATATTTTTTTAATCAAGCCTAATAAGGCTTGTTGCATCTGTAAGATTCATTTAAGCAGTTGCTAGGAAGAATTTGTTTTTTCAAGTAAATACAACAAACTTGATACAGATTATTTTTTGATTGAATATCTATTTTCTTAACAATTTAAACCTTGAAAATACATTTGTTTGTTTCTGTTGCACCACCTTAATAGCAGTATTCCATAATTTAGTTTGATAGACTGGAGTCTTGCAATGGTAACTCATGCATTATGGAATTACTAATGAAATCTAATTTTATCATATTGAAAACATCATTGGCCTAGAGGTTTTATTTACCTCTGTTGCTGTCAAGGGTGGATTAAGATGATAGTGTGCTACATCCACCAAAACTTTGGCTTTCACCCCTTGAAAAGTTTGGATGGCTACAGGTATGTGCTGGCCAAGCGTGGCTAATGAGTTCCAGACACCTTCATCTAAATCCATGGACCCCAAGCACCACTGACTATCTCAGATACGTGTCCTTCCTCCTGACTCCTGTGCTGGACACGTGTGGAAACCAGGAGTCGGGATTTACAGTGCACTCTTTAACTTCATGACTTCTGAGAGTCCATTTTTGGTTCTACATTATCTCCTTCCTTCTCAGCTTATTGCTACAGAATTCAGGTCTGTAGACAGGAACTCATATCTATTTTCCAAGTGCCTGTTTCAGCCAGAATTTTCATCAGTATGATTTGACTAGGGTTGTAAACAAAATATCTAAGGTGTGGTATTGGTCCTCCTGTAGGCAGTAGTAGTATTGACTGCAAGTAACTATTCTTTGGTTTGCTGAAAATACTAATCTAAATGAACTTGGTCACATGGGATGCAAGAAGTTAGACAAAAAGACAAAAAGAGTAAAACCTGTTGTACTTCCCTTGCATAAGTTTGGTTCTGGGAGGTGACTGCATCAGTACTGTTTGAAGACGTGTAAAAAAAGCAATTAACCTGAAACCAGTATTGACCAGAGTAAGAATGTTTTCTGCATAGGTGTATTGTGTTTGTGTGGCCTGCTTTTGATAGCAAGGGGGCTTACAGGTGTGGCTTCTGTTGAGAAGCTGCTGGAAGCTTTCCCCATGTCTGGCAGAGCCAGTGCCAGCTAGCTCTAGGGTGGACCTGCTGCTGGCCAGGCCAAGCCAGGCCAATCAGGAATGATAGTAATGCCTCTGTGGTAACATATTTATGAAGGAAAAAAAAATATTACACAACTGTAATTGCAGCCAGAGAAGAGCAGAGAATATGTGAGAGGAACAACTATGCAGACACCAAGGTCAGTGGAGAAGGAGGGAGAAGAGATGCTGAAGCTGAGGTTCCCCTGCAGCCCATGTAGGTCAGTGGGGGTGCAGAGATCCACCTGCAGCCTCTGGAGGAGACCCATGCCAGAGTGGGTAGATGTCTGAGAGAGGGCTGTGAACCTATGGGAAACAAGTGCTGGAGCAGGTTTCCTGGTAGGACTTGTGGCCCTGTGGGGAACCCACGCTGTAGCAGCCTGTGCCTGAAGGACTACACCCTGTGGAAGAGTGACCCACGCTACAGCACTTCATGGAGGACTGTCTCCCATGGGAAGGACCCCACACTGGAGCAGGAGAAGGACTGTTCTCCCTGAGCAGCAGCAGGAACAGTATGAACTGACCATAACCCCCATTCCCTGTCTTCCTGTGCCACTGACAGGGAGGAGATAGAGCCCAGGAAGGAGAGAGGGGTGAGGGGAACGTGTTTGAAGATTTATTTTACTTCTCATTATCCTGCTCTGATTTTGTTAGTAATAAATTTAATTAATATCCCCAATTCGAGTCTGTTTTGCCCGTGACAGTATTTGGTGAGTGATCTCTCCCAGACCTTATCTCAACTCATGAGCCTTTTTAATATTTTCTCTCTTCTGTCCAGTTGCAGAGGGAAGTGATAGAGTGGCTTTGGTGGGTGTCTGGCAGCCAGCCAGAGCCAACCTACTACAGTAGGAAATATTCTGACGCAATGCTGATCTGCACTGTGTTCAACCAACCTTGCATGATCATGCAGGATTGTCTTAAACCTCCAGACTGATCAGCAGTGGTTCCTGCCACCTTCACACAAGGGCAGTGCACTGTCTCTGGAGCACTTGTAGCTCTGACCTGTGCTCTAAACACAACCAGAACACTTCATGCCTGGAGCTCCATCAGCTTTTGGATTTTTACTGTATCCCAACTTAATGATGACAGTCACAGTAAGAAAAGCTTGCTAATGATTCCTAATCTGTTCTGCTGCTTTTCAATTTCTATATGTAGCCTTTCCTGGAAAAGCCTCTAACCCTATTACAAATAAATTGAAAAGTAAGCAAGGAGGAGTTAAATAATTGGTGTCCCATTTGCTAAAAGTTTGAGATAATGTGCACCAGGTTTCCAGACTTTCTGGTCTCCTAAGTGTGTGGTAAGTTGCCTTTTCCAAAGATTATAAGTGAAAATTACAGTTCAGTTAGAAGGTTAGTTATGCTTTTGTTCTGTGCTGTTTGTCCCAGCTCAGGTTTGTGCTGCTGAAAGATATTTCTACCACTGTAAGCTTGGGTTGATGAAGCTCCTTTCTGCATAGGTGCCTTTTTTCCACTAGGATTTCCCTCTGGATCAGGGAGGGGAGAAGGTAGAGAGACAGAAGCTGCTGGCACTCAAGCTTGCAGCACCGGGAGCTTGTCCTGCAAGGATGACTGTTGGCTGGTCTCTGTAGGCAAAGTTGATTTCCTTTGCTATAGCAAAGCACAGCAGAGAATTTCAAGGAGGCTTCTTTGAGTGCAACCATGTCCTGATAATCCATCAGCTTCTAGAAGAAATTACTCAAAGTCATCTGGCTCTGGAGGTGGTTTTCTTCTTTGAAGTTTGGACTGTTCCTTTCCCAAACCCTTGTGATTATCTAGTGAAATAAAGGGCCCAAGTGAAGGCAAACATTTTTACCAGAAACCCCCATTCACTGAAGACCTCTGTCTTGGAAGTGGTCTGTGTTGACACTAATTGCTGTCTCTTGTGTGGTTGTAGGTGTTTGATCTCAGGACACAATTGATTTCGTTATTTAGAAAAGTGGCAGAAATTAAACTATGTATCATTGTCAAACAGTTACTGAATTGTTACAGTTCACAGCTTTGAAAAAGCTATTGAAATATAATTTAAAGCCTTTTTGAATTCCTGCATCTTGCACCACTGAATGCTCTCCTCTCCCTTCCCATTAATGCCAGTAGCCCCAGTAGTTACAACAAACTACATGGTGAATTATTTATGGCAGTTTAAATTCCAAACTGTTTGCAACTGAAAGTAAATGAATGCTGAGCTCTATCACATTAAAAATTTGAATCGAAATATTTATCGTCCAGGGGAATAAATTACCTTAGAGTAATTAAATATCTTGAGTTATATCTACACATCTTGTTTGGTGTATTTGCTGTTGCATTCAGTGTTTAGACTTTTGCAGGGTTTGCGAGGTAATATCTGTGGCACAGACATAAGTCAAGAAAAAATATTTTTAAATTTGCCAAGGAGATATATATGTGCACAAACACACACACATATCCTAGATTCAGTTGTGGCTGATTAAGTGGTTTTCTCATCTGATGTCAGATGAGACCTTCCTAACTCCTGTTTTCAGTTTCTTAATGCCCCTATTTTCGGCCACTTCCTTTCTTCAAATGTCCTGAGCATCAGCCGTTCATGCAGATGAATACTGTGGCTCCCTGGGTCCCCTGGGTGACATGTCTGAGATGATTCTGAAAGATTCTTAGTCTCTGGCTTAAAAAATTAATTCCCTTTATATTTTAATATCCATCCCAACTGTCTGTGATCTTTAAAGAATAGTTAATTCTGTTTGCTGGCTCTGTTTCTTGATTGAAATTTAAATAAAAACTCACCCACGACATTCTTCTCTGATAATTTATGAAAAAATGTTTTCCAATGCAGAATAATTTTGTGATTACATCAGTTGGAGTCTATTCTATGCAGTTTGAGCTTGATGTCTACACTGGTGACTGAGAGGGAATAAATGACTGTCCAGGCTAGTCCAGAGTGGGTTGGAGACTTCATCAGTGGCAGTTCTCACAAAACACGAGATTATTCAGTGCCTGCCTTAGTCCATTTGCTGGTCTATGGAGCCCCGAATATGTTACTCGTGTCCCATGTGCTAAAAAAGTGGATTTATTGCTCCTCTCATCTGGGTTGTGTTGGGGTCTGTTAAACAACGCAATTGGCACTGTCATTTCTTCTCATTTTACTTCAAATCTCTGACACTTCACTCCTCTAAAAGAGTATCTTCCCTGAAAAGTGTGTCATGTGCCAGTTACATTTACCAATGGGCTAAAAATTAAATAGAATACTGCAATTTTTTAATCTTTTCTTTCTCTGAAAATGAAAAGGTCTTTTTCTGCAAAAGTCTAAGTGACTGAGGAATTCTTTTCCCCATCCTTTTTTCTGGATATCAGATGGGAGAAGTACAGTAAACTGGATGATATTTGATTCCATGGGAGGCTACTCTTTCCTTCATAAGAAACAAAAGGTATCATTTGTCCTTGGGAGAGACCAGAAGAGGGCAAATGAAGTGTCCAAAGGAGTGCAACAAAGATGGTGAAGGGCACTGATGGAAAACCGTATGAGGAGCAGCTGAGGGCACTTGGTCTGTTCAGTCTGGAGAAGAGGAGACTGAGAGGAGACCTCATTGCAGTTACAACTTCCTTGGGAGGGGAAGAGGAGGGGCCGGCACTGATCTCTTCTCTGTGGTGACCAGTGACAGGACCTGAGAGAATGGTCTGAAGTTGTGTCAGGGGAGGTTTAGGTTGGATATTAGAAAAAGGTTCTTCCCCCAGAGGGTGGTTGGGCACTGGAACAGGCTCCCCAGCGAAGTGGTCACAGTGCAAAGGGGCTGACAGAGTTCAAGATGTGTTTGGACAGTGCTCTCAGGGACATGGTGTGACTCTTGGGCATGTCCTGTGCAGGGCTAAGGATTGGACTCAGTGATCCTTGTGAGTCCCTTCCAACTCAGCAGATTCTGTGAGACCAACATTGCTGATGAGCTGTTGAACCCATCTGAGCTCTCTGAAGCTCATACAGGTCTCAGGATCTTTGGTCCCCTAAGATATTTTGACATTTGGGGTTTAATTTTCATCTTCATTAGGAATCTTATGGTTAAAATGATGTTGCATGAAAATGTGCATCTTTTCCATGTGCTCTGATGTGCCCCCTCTCTTTATTGTCACTTTCAGTTATTTGTTTACTATGTACAATGTGGTCTGTTAGTAGGAGTCATAAAGCTGAGGTTTGGACTGTATGTAGCAATATGTGTTGCTAATTTATATGCCTCAATCACTGATAAAAATAAAGATCAAAAGTAATATTTCATTCCTCAGGGAAAACAGATCAGACTGTGTTGATGGAAGCCTGCCCTAGATTCATGAACGAAGTATTGACTCATTAGTAGTCAATTCAGAAAATTAATTTTTTTTACCCATGAGTTAGGTAGTGTACTTGTTTGCAATGTAAGAATATTTGCAAACAAAACAAAGATTACTCCTTTCCTAGGAGGAAATTATTTGTACTATTTGAAATTTGCTGATATTTTTCATACTCGGTGAAGAGTAATTGGCACATAGGCAATTCTGACAAGAGAGAAACTCAGAAAGGCACTAAGCTACATCAGGAAAAAAATACATAGACCAGACAAAGGAACACGTTTCAAATGTAGATTCGTCCCTGCAGTAGCAGGTGGAGCAGGAGTGCCTGATGTGCCCCAGTACCTGACAAGACTCCAACCTTTATTGGCAGCAGCCAGCAAGACAGCAAAGTGATTTACTTGTTATATGACCAGTCATTTTTATTGAATGAAATGTAATGAACTGTTAAACATTGTGTAAAAATATTTTTAGAAAGAAAAGAACGGTCAAAGGTAACATCCCCCATGAATTGAGGAAATTATTTCATGTATTATTTAAACGCTTTGCTAGCAATTTGCTTTGACTAGTTCTGGCAGCAGTCTGTTGACTAAGGCAGGTGCCCTGTCATTCTTGACAGATATTCAGAGGTACTTTCTGATAAGACTACTTACAGTAGCTGTCTATTTTTCAGGCTTCTGTAGGAGACTGATGTTCAGTAAGAAGTATTTGATTAGGCAGTATAATTTATATACATGAATATAATTGTGTATGCTGTGGCAGCCTAATGAGTTAAACTTAAGCCCTATATTTATTTGCAAGGTTTGCAAAGTGATTTTTTTTTTTTAATAAAATGTACTATGTGTGTTTGTTTTCATATGCTGTTAGATTATTGACTGTGGAGAATACCGAGGCTTTTATTTGTATCAACAGTTATATATACATGTATACATGTAGTCAAAGTGTAAAAACACTGCAACTGTAAATTAAAGGATTATGGAAGGTAATGGTTTTCATTTTTATTGTAAAGACTTTCTGATGTTTTTCTGTGGTTGTTCTTTTGTTGTTTTACAGTTAAAGAATCTGAGTTTGGAAGAATTACAGATGAGATTAAAAGCTTTGGACCCTATGATGGAACGAGAAATTGAGGAGCTTCGTCAGAGGTACACTGCAAAGAGGCAACCCATCCTAGATGCGATGGATGCAAAGAAACGGAGGCAGCAAAATTTCTGAGTTTGTTTTACTTTCAGACATAATACTATGAGTCACTGTGGACACTGGTAACTTTGTAACAGTCTGAAGGAATTGGATTGTGAGAGTTTTCAAAAACCCAGTCTGTTGAAATTTCCTTCACAAGCAATGACAATTGGAGCAGTGAAAGAATATACATATGGTGTTCTGCAAAGGCAGAGAAACACATCACCACTTGTTTGCATTTTCAAATGTTTAATGTAATACAAGTTTAATCTGTTACTTCCCAATCTTTTTCAGGTATATAGTGGTAATTTGGTGTTGTACATTGGGAATTGTGTTTTGGAGCACCTGGAATGATTTCTCGATTGTGCAGCACTACCGAGCCTTATATTGCAATGTATTTTTCTTCCCCTTAGTAGCATATTTATTGTGTAATCTTTGGTTATCCTATTTATTTTATGCCTGTTTCCTTTTATGTTGGGAAGTATTAGGATGATATTGTGGAGAGCAGAGTCAGATTAGATAAAATTGGTATTATGGTATAATGAAAAGTTGCTCACCACTCTATTATCTTTTAACAATTTCCAATTTCAGCAAGCATCCCAGTTCAGGACAGCACTTGAACATGTATCCAGCCGATTTGTATCAGTAGGATTTAAGCAGAAAGTAAGTAACAGGCACATGTTTTCCTGCTCTCCTGAATCAAGGACTGCGGTTATAGTTGAGCAGTACAGTTGTTACACTACAGAGGATTTTTAGAGAGTATTTCTGTCATTTCTACGCACACTGAGTCAGCTGTCATTAAACAAGAAAACAAGTGCCTAATCAGTTTTGTTTTTTGTTATTCAGAAGAAGCAATACTTGCAGTCACTCCTTCAGCGTAAACTTCCAATTACTATTGCAATTCTGACCAGTATAAACCTCTATTTTGCACCATAGTTTTATAATGAAGTAACAGCTACAGTTTTTGGATGTTTTTTTGGTTCATTTGGGTTTCTTTGTCACTGTTTTGAGGGGAGAGGGGAGTTATTAGTGGTTTGGGGCTGTTTTGTTTTCACATTATAGATACAAAGGGATAGTAATTTAAAAGCCAAAGAAAATAAAATTAATACTTATATTTAATAAGTACAGAAAAGAAGCAACATTTTACGGTCCTCTGAGAGTTTTGTCCTGCAATCACTAAACATTCAATATTCCTGTAGTCTTGTGCTGGTAGATTTTCGGGAATCAGAAATGCAGGACCAAACTCTTAACTTTTTACAATTTATTTTATCTGGTTTATATTGTGGAATACCTTGTAGGTAGAATTTACAACATTGCAAGAAATATTTCATACTTAGCAGAAAACATGATCCACTTTCTGAACAATCTACTGTGTTCTCTATTGAAATATTTACTATTGTTGCCTTTTATGTAAATAACTTCACTGTGATAGTCATACTTCTTTATACAATACAGCTGAAAAGATCTTTACATTCAGCCTTTAGCTGTTAAACTTTTAATGGTGACTACTGTATGGGCATCTTCTGTTAAATGTTTTCTGGAAGTTAGTAATCATCTCATACCTCTTAACATTTATTGTCATCATACATGGACCATTTAGATGGAACAGTGCAGATTTTGGAAATGGTGCATTATATCACAAAGCTTATGCAAAAGGAAACCAAAAGTTTTCACAAGATCAGCATTGTACAGCTGTGCTGGGACCAGGACTTGGGTTTGAGCCATTGTTGTCATTGTCATTCTCTGTGTGTTTGCATGTACACCACGCTCTGACATGTAAACCCTAGAGTCAAATAAATCTTGATTATGATTGTTAGAACATCTGTACCCTCAATTCTCTTCATATTTCCTACAGCAATGACCATTCCTTGTGAAAATGCAAGAACACAGAAGATCCATAAAAATTACTTTAGGCAAGATAAAATGAACCTGGTAGTCTTATGCCTCACATTTATACAATGAAATGATGTAAAGTAAAAAATGGTATAATCATGTCACTGTGTCATTAGATTATAATCATAACGCAGGAAAAAATAACAGTACCAACTTCCCCCATCAACATGGTTCTTATTTATTTAAAATGAATTTCTACTTCTTGAGCTTTCTGTTCTCAAAAACTCAAAGATGTGTGTGCATACATGGATTTGTGTAGGTATACACACATATATATGCATATCTATATACGTAAGAAAAAATATAAAACACATTTAAACCATCAGGAGAGGAACCTAGCTTGCCTTTTCTTGGTGTGCCTTTTAAGCAAAGTGTCATTGTCCAGACACTCTTACCTGCATCCTTAGCAGCTAAATTTTCCCTTTCTCTATCTTAAACTTTTCGCACCAGAAATAAGACACTGATTTTGAATAATGTGGCTTTACAGTGTAATAGACAGTGTAACAAAAATTATCACAAATTTCATATTTTGTGTATTCTGAAAACTGTAGTAATGTGGCACCCTAAAAATTAATTGCTTATCCTGAGGGACTCCAGTAAAAGGCCATTTTAGACTAGAGCTGTTGCAGTCTGGCATCTGAAAGCCATCAGAAGGACATCCTTTCTTCAATCCTGATGTATCTGCATAGAAACAACTCAATTTTTGTGCATATGCATGCACACAAGAATGGATTATACATGCAGGAAAAAAATCAAAACACTATTGAATAAAACAAATGTAAACAAGCTACTTAAAATGCATCTGATGTACTGTAAACTCTGTAGATACAGGATGCTTGTGACCAAAGAATACTTTCACCAATTAATATGAAATCAGTAATGTTTCCATTCTGGTATGGTGCACACTGTGGTCAGTGAGAGCTGCCTTTGGCTTTAGCAGCCAGAGTATGGAGCTCTAAATTAATGTGCAAGCATAGTATAGGGAAATAAGTTTTATACTCAGAGATGGACGCAACTTATCTTTTCTTTCTTCTGTTTATATAAATGAATCAAATCATCCATGTTGATGACTGCACATCTCTACTGGAGGATGAGCATCTCTGTAAAGGAAAGTCAATAGTATAATAAATGAGATATTTTAAAAGCAAGCGTTGCAGAAAACCTGATAGAACTACTGACAAGTTAACCTTCAGTAAGATTTTAACCAAGCAATTTCTTGTTTGCTTCTGACTTTGTATGTTTAGGTTTAGTAAGTTAAAAAAAATGAAAAATCATTGCTTATTACTAAACATTTGTAATAAAAGCTAATTTTTCATGTATAATTGTTGACTTGTTGTTCATTCTAACTGAAGTAAAATTATCTTAATAGTAACCTTTAATATTCATTTCCATAGTCATCCCTCATGCTTTTGTTTCCTTTCTATAACTGCAAGCCCAGCTGTGAGCGCAGAAACCCATGTCTCTCAAAGTCAGCTCTGGAAAGGATTTTTCCAGATCACAACGTTGTTGCAAGATCTAGAAGTTTGAGGATCTCCATGAAAGCATAGCAGGCCTAAGGAAAGAAATCCTCAGTATTAGCAGACATAAATGGCTTGTGTTGCTCCTTTGTTTTTCTCATTGCACTAAAAAATCAGTAAGTAATGGATAGGCTCGAGTAGAAAAAGTAAATACATATAATGAATTTGATTCCATTGCCCATTTATTTTCTGGGGTTTTTTTTAATTATTCTCTTAAGAATTTACCCACAGACATTTTCATGAAAAATGAACTTGTGAGCAAAACTCCTTAGTGATCCACAGTATGTTTGAAGTGACAAAATTCTACTGCTAATCTGAACTAATTTGACAATTAATTGGCTAGAATAATTATTTACTGTTTATTTATGCGAAATAATATGTTGTCTGCATTTGCACAGTGTATTCCAGTGAGAGTGCACAGTGGCTCAGGCTGCTTCTCCATCCAGTGTGTTTGTTGAACTTCCAAATATAAATATGGCTCATGATGAGCGAACCCCTGCACAAATATGTGAGATAGCCTGGCTCCCCCTTAATAGGCACTGGTGCTTCCAAGCAGAATGTGAACTGTACAACTTCTGTAAAGTACTTTGTGTGCGTGCTGCTCTGTCACTGTGATATGATGGGAGTTACATTTTCTTAAGTGTATACATGGTTATAAAGCTAATTAAAAAGACCTCACAATGTGAGGAAGTCTATATTTCTTTGCATTCTTAAATACTAAAGTCTCCAACTTACTGTGGCATTTCTTTTTCTGTTTCCAAAGATCATACTGGGTGTTACATAGTCATGTCACAGAATCAATTAGGTTGGAAAAGACCCCTGAGATTATTGAGTCCAACCTATGACCAAACCACCATCATGTCAACTAGACCATGGCACTAAGTGCTGCCTCCAGTCTTTTCTTAAACACCTCTAGGGCTGGTGACTCTGCCGGTTCATGGAAGTTTTCCAACTTGTTTAGGTTGGAAAAGACCTCTAAGATCAGTGAGTCCAACTGTTAACCCAGCACTGCAAAAGCTAAAGCCTAAGTCCCTGAGTGCCACATCGACACATCTCTTAAATAGCTCCAGGGATGGTGACACCACCGCTTCCTTGTCAGCCTGTTCCAACGCTTGACAATCTTTTCGGTGAAGAAAATGTTCCTAATATGCAATTAAAACCTGCCCCGGTGCAACTTGAGGCTGTGTCATGCAGTTGGCTGGGAAATTTGCTTTGGGATATTTGTATACCAGGCTGTGAGGCAGCTGAGTTATGCCCCCTATTGCCACTGAAAACCTTGGAGAGGACGTGTCCTGGGTAGCATGCACGCACCCTGTTTCTCACCATTGTGTTGTGCCAGGTGAAGTAATAGCTTAAGCTTTTTGGGGAAAAGCAAATTACATTGATGTTCAGTGTGAAGTCATTAAGTTGCACTTGTAGATTTGCCCTGTTAAATTTGTTTTAAAATACCTTTTCACAGAATGTATTTCTCCTCTCTGTTCAGTGTATTCATTATGGAAGGGGCCTATCTTTTATATGGTGTGCTCTCATCCATTTTTGTTTGGTTTAATTTGTTAGGGTTTTTAAAGCATACTTGAAAATTCCCCATATTTTCCTTCTCTTCCCCCTGCTCAGAAAGATGTATGTGGGCTTTACTTTTAAGAGCATCCCCTGAGCCAAGAGTCCTTGGGACATTATGCCCAAGTGCAAATGTCAGCAACAGCTTTTATTCTCTTCTTCTATTCAGAGATCACTGAAGTCTCAGATATCCTGTTTTCCCTTCCTTTGAAAAGATGGGATGTTCAGATTCTAAGCAAATCTTTCTCTTTCAGAATATTTGTTAGTCCCAGACCAACAGATACTTGATACTTTTTTCCATTTGTAATTTCACAGATTCCTCCTAGTTTCACTAGGCCTTAGAGAATCTTCTGGACTGGAGAAGAGTGATATTTGAAGAAATAGGAAGAAAGAAACATTTTTTTAAATCTTTGGGGAGAAAAGAAAAAGCATATTGCATTTGCACCTGGCCAGACTGCCTATGAGGCTAACTATGGATGTGAGGAAAAAAGTGTTGGCTGACAAAAGCAAATCAGGTGGTCATCTATGTAACTTACTGTTCTGTGTTGCTATTTCACATCTAATTTTCTTCCATTCGTGTTTTTTGTCTTCTATGCTCATGCTTTATTTCCTTGCCACTTTCAAAGTTAGAAGTTTTAATTTTTTCAGACTTTATAAATGGAAACATCCCATAACAGTGCCAAATAAATAAACATGGAAAAAACCCCAATCAAGGTCACCAAGGTGTTTTTCTTTGCTTCCCCACTCATCTGAGGTAGTGGAGGCTTTTGACAGCAGATGTTGTTTGCCTCTGCATGGAAAGGCTTTCCCTGCTCCAATGCTGGGCAAGACATGGATGGAGATGGTTTTATCGAAAGGGCTGAATGAACTGCACCTACTCAGGATGTCGTGTAAGCGCTGTGCCCTGCTGGGAACCACTGTCATCCTCCTGCTCCTGCAAAGCCTGAGGCACCACCACGAAGCCGTGAGTTCTGCTTTGCCGAGAGACTCAGTGGGAATCTGGAAACTGTTAATCCGCATCAGGGTCAGCACTATGCTCAAACCAGTACCTGTGGAAGCCTCACAGGAGCAAGCTCTTATCTGGAGGACAAGGCCATGCTGTGGTACCAGACAGCTTTTGATGCCACTTCGCTTTGTTGACAGGGCTGCAGTATGGCCATAGCACCCATAGGTGTGCCCGCAGCAAGGAATCTGAGAATCATGTTTAACACTTGGGAAGGATAAAGTTCCCTGTGTCTATTTTTTTATTGATGTGCAACAAATATTTAGTGTACCTTAAGGAACTGTCTCAGTGCAGTGGAAGAGTTTGTGTAATGGCATCAACTAATGATCACTCCATGCCCCGTGCCAGGGTGTTTCTTAGTCCAATAGCACTATTCCTTGGCCTCCCAAATTCTTACTGTGGGTGCTGGGTTTAGCTTTACTAGAAGTGATGGTGGGAACAGGAAGGTTTCGTGTGATGTAGGCAAACAGCCAGAGTTCTTGCTTGGTGTTGATACTTGATCAGTGAAACAGGCCTTTCTAAAGGCCACAGAAAATTCAGAGGGGATAAACTGGGCAGTAAGCAGAGAGCTGCCCAGAGCCAGGCAGTGGGAAGGCATTAGAAGGAATTAAACTAATCTGATTCTGGGCTCAAATGCTGGTTTTTCTGTCTGTCACAATGCGGGAAAACATTAATGATATTTGCCATTTACCATGGCACTACAAACCTCAGCGATCTTCAAATTTTTTTCTTTAGATTTCACAGCTTTAGAAGTTAAATTTGTAAATATACATGACCACGTGCTAATGTATCTGGATATATTTTTTTCTGTCAAATTAATTAAACCATATATTGTTTACTGAAGACCTGGTCTCATCTCTCCAGGGATATTTCTTCTGAGGACATATTTTATATTACAGTATCTCTCCCTAGCCAGCTCCTAGAGGAAGATGTAGCCCTCCTAGTCCTGTTTCTTCCCTTGGGGACAGTATTTGGAGATGACCAGTATAATTGTTCTTTCACTGCACCCAGGTGTGCCCAGAAACACACACGAGCAGCCCCCCCTGCATCCTTTCATTCCCTTGGTGTCACTGGAAGGTTCGAAGTATGAGAAGATGGCTGTGGCCCTCAGATGTTTCTAACACTTTTTCCTCTCTTCAGGTCTTTCTGCTGCTTTGGACTCCTGGGCTCCCAAAGCCTGCGTGGTTGCTGTTAAGGAAAGCCTTGCAGCCAGTACATCAAAGAGGGACACCAAAAGCTTTTGAGTTGATTTATCTGACACTAAGCTTTTTATGTGATGCATCAATTGATATTTCATTTTTATTACAGTACAATGGGGTATACGGGCTTAACAGCAAGAAGTGTCCCTTTGATCTCTCATTGCACATGAAAACAGGTGTCATAGTCCAGAGATTATGAAGGTCAGAGATTATTTGAGGAAGGATTAAGTAGAGTTACCATTTTTCTTAGCAACCATATCCAAAAACATGACATGCTTTTTAAAGTGCAGGTGTTATTTCAGTCTCTAGATAAATTGTATTTATTTGTCATATACCAATTTTCCCTGCTGAAACTATGGGAGAAGACTAGAATTTTTCAGTGTTTCATATTAAAAATGCAGAAACAA
This sequence comes from Manacus candei, assembly GCF_025592945.1. NCBI lineage: Eukaryota > Metazoa > Chordata > Aves > Passeriformes > Pipridae > Manacus > Manacus candei. Next base: position 3,773,216 of record NW_026138067.1, on the reverse strand, counting down.
GTCAAATGCTGTACTGATAAATACAATTAATAAAATAACTTTTTCTGAGTCTCCTAATGTCCAGAAGAAATTTTGGGTTGCTTTTCCTGTTAGTTGATCTTTACAGAAGATGGTCCTGAGCCTGTCCAGAAAATAATGGGGTGAGTCGAATAATGTTCGACACTACCCTTCATATACATATACAATTGCTTAATCCAAATTCTATTTACCTCAGAAACTGAACAGAATTCTCTGGTGCAGTGAGTACTGGTTCAGTATTTCAATAAACACAACTGAAATCTTGCTCTGACTCATTCCAAGAGTCTCTCCTCCCATTAGAAACTCTAAAACAACCAAAAGTAATTTGGTAACCCACTATGGGTATGTTGGTATCTCTCCTGCCAAGGAAGCACATCCACCACTGTTTGCTCAGCTTTAATAGAAATACTTTAGCTTTTGGGGCTGTTTATATTCCACAATGTAATGTGGCTAAAATGGATGGCAATAGTATTGTAGTAGATTCAGCAAACCTATTTCTCCAAGTTAGTGTAATTATAAATTTCATTGGTAACCAGATGTTTAAACAGCCCCTAAATATGTAATTACTGGAATAAATAGGAATTGAGGATTTCTAGGATTACAGGACCAGTAATACAGTAGCCCTACATCCCAACAATTAATGCAAATTTATTCCATGAGTGGGTATGAGTTTGAAGCCTTTTAAATGTAGTTAACATTGATTTATTCAGCCCATCAACTGACATGAATTTTATACATCTCATAGCACTTATCTTCATTCACTGCCTCCACACAAAGCTTGACAGTTCAGTCCTATCTTGCAGTTAAACTAGGAGGTAGTCTTATTCGCAAAGTGTTTGACCAATATGAACTTAAGTGTTTGGTTCAGCCTTTGCTTTAGAACAAGGAACAATTCGGGCATTTCAAGAAGAGATTACTGCTGTGTTTCTGAGGTGTCTTCCAGCTTCTGTCCTGATCAATGGAAATGAGGCTGCTCGGGGCTGACTGGGCCCTGTGCTGCAGAGCCAAACAGCTCCTGTGTTCCCTCGTCACAGGAAGTGACAGAAACTGCTTGGCCTTACTTACCCAAAATACCATGAGGCTGCCAACCTCATGTTTAGAGTGCCATGTTACTAACCCAAGTGAAGGAAGGGTATGTCTAACACCCCTGTTTGTGCTTAGAAAATTGGCAGATAGATGGAGAGGATAGAGCAAGAGGTACAGGACTTGAGATGAGCAGCACAGCAGCTGCTGGTAAGCAAACCGTGCTGTGGGAATACCACTTATTTTACAAATGGGATTAAGAGTTTTCTTTGAAAGTCAACAGTGTAACCAGTGGAATAGTCTGCTCAGAGCTACACAGGCTTGTACACCACACAGAGCACGGCTGCATCGGGTGACAACAAGCAGATGTCGGACTGTGCATCTGAAAGTGGGCAGCTCTCTTAGGCTGCTTTAGATACATAGCAGAAATTGTCAGATTTATAGCAGACTTTGTCCAATTACCAAAAAACTTAGCCCTGTTTATTTCTGAACAGAGATCAGTGAGAAGCCAAAGCCCATTGGTACCCTGGAAGAAAAAATGCAAGAGTGGGAGGTGCCGATGTTTCTTCTGCACTTGTGTGAAGCTGAAATGTTGGATTTGTGCCACTGCCTCCTATGGCAGATGCATGTGTTTACCCAAGTGAGGACTTACATGATTTAGGGTTGTGTGTAAAGGGTGAGGTGATGTCAGATAAACAAATTTCTGCAGCGTCCAGTGGGAGGTCAGTTTGAGTCTCAACACCTGTGAGATGATTCTCCATCCTCTGTACTATCAGGAGAAAAAAATTCCAGAGCCAGACCTTTGCCAGCAGTGTCATGTGATCTTGGGAAACACTTTCTAGAGTGTTTGGAGGTCGCTTCCTCCAGCTGACAACCCATAACTTTATTTATGAGAGGTGAAGAGATCCACAATCTTTAATGAGGGTGATGTTTCTTAGCAGCTTCAGTGATTGCTCTGTAGAACTGTTGATTTGAATGATGTATTGACCATTGCTCCATTGTTAACCCAGTAAATTATTCTCAGATGAGAAGCATAATTTATTTTTTTTTAATTAAAAGGCAGAATCAGTAAAAGATGCTTCATAAACTGGGTGGGAACATTCTTCTACCCTGCCTGAATAGTGGGCAACTTGAAAATTAGTTACAGGAGATCAAATTAATTTCTGGTGTAACTTAATGGGAAGCCAGGTGCATAAAGTGGAAAATAAATTAAGAATAACATGATAAGAAAAGAATAGTTCTGGCACAACACCTCACCGAGGGATATGAGCAGTGACTTGGGTTGAATGTTGTTTGAAAGTACCATCAAAGGTAGATTAAAATCAGGAGTATTGTGAGAGGAAATGGATAACTAGTACAGCGAGAGCAGTTACTCCGGGGGTTTTCTGCTGGTTATGTGTGCACAGCTGGGGCCTCGAAGGATGGGGGTTGTTTTGTAAGAGATGAAAGGTCATGTCAAGTTGATTTAGTGCCGACAAGTGCTGGTGATTTGTTGCTCAGTCCCTAATCTGTCAGGTAGAGAACAAGAAACTTGCACTGTTTGTTCAACTGAAAAATGTGGGCTCCCCAACAAAACCACCAATTAAGAGCATTTCTAAAATTAGAAATCTGGCCTGATGTATTTGTTTAAAAGAAACTTATCTTCACAATGAGACCCACGCTTCTCTTTGATTCTAATATATACTCAGAATATCCTGAAACTTAAATCAGTTCTTAATCCCTGGTGGAATATAATTTTTATGCATTTAATTTTCATTTTGTGGCACAAAGCTGAGTTTTTGAGTGCGTTATACACTACTGGGACAAGAAATGCAGTACAAAGAGCACCAGATACAGTAGTTCCCTGCAGTCTTGTAAAGATCTATACAAAAAGGTACAAATACGGGAGGTAATAAAGTTGGAAAATTAAATGCCAAGTTCTTTGTTTTTAAGTTCGCAATGTGAAGTAGCTCATGCTCTATATAATATGTGAGGAAAAAACAGTCTGCTTTCAAAATGGGTAGTCTGCAGGGAAAGAGAGAATTAGCGACTGATGAAAGTCAGTGAGTAATAAACCAGGCAATAATACAAAATCTGAACATACTTAAAAAGCTTAATCACAATCTATATATAGATTTTACATCTCAGGAAAATAATGTAACATATTGCTTCTCAAGGGCATCTCCAACTCTCATAATAACCTAGATTTGTACTAGAAATTCAGATTCTCTAACAGTTTATTCCTGGCAATCAAGTAAGTTGCCTCATTTGAAATGGTACCACAATCCTACTTTAAACAATACAAAGCTCTCAGACAAAAGAGAGTAGGCACAGCATTTCCACTGGTGCCAGGAACATGACTGTCACAGGCAGGAGGAGCACATGCCAATGCAATGTTCTTCAGTAACCTGCATATGCATAGTAAGGAGATTTCTGACCACGACAATTTTCAAGTTTCAAACTCTGGAGAAAGTGACCAATTAGTCCTCTCATCCTTCAGTTCTGACTCACTGGTTATAGAATTGCAGATGTCCTGCTCTTACACAACAGTGAGTGAAGAATTCTGGCAAAAGTACTGACTACTGAAAAAGTACACTACACAAAGCCCCTGTGAGGCTTTGGAGAGACTGAATTTTTCCTTCAAAGTGTAAAGATTTTTCTGCAGTTTTTATTTAATGAGAGGTAAGGTTTCTCAGGACTTATTGCACTGAGCCCTAGAATAGAGGTTCCTTCACAAAATGGCAGGAAAAGTGTGCCTTATTCTTCTTCCTTACCTACATATTTTGGGTGGAGCTAAGACAGAAACATTACTTAAGTCATTAAATTGCTATCCTGCTCGGTCAAAAATTCTATTAGTCATAAGCAAATATTAAAACTGCTGTACAATGCAGTACAATGCCAGCTCAAACATAATAAATCTAGGCAGAAGTAAAGCAGAAAGAAGGCTACATCCCCTAGGATGGTCAGGGGAACACAACTTGCAGAAAGAAAACTAAAAGGAAGCTTGGCAGGTATAATCCTGTGAAAATAAGCATGTAAGAGCATATGGATGCTGCCTACAAATACACTAGGAATACACATAGAGGAAAATGAAATATTTAAGCAGTGTTGGCATAAGAAAAAGAAACAAAGTGGTATAAAGCATCCATTAATAAAATTATGCTAAAAGTTGTGCAAGCCTTGTAGAGCAGCACAGCTCTGGAATGGTCTTCAGGAGGAGGAGAGAGGAAAAATGTGATTACTTTTAACATGGAGTTAGTTAAGTTTATGAAAGGAATTCCTGTGCACTGTGTAAAGTCACTGTCATGATAATAAGAACATATTAAATTTCAGTACTTTATTTACTTAGTGTCTTTGATCCAAAGCACTTATATAAAAATGCAATAATGAAAATTCCTTTCAACCAGTACAATAAAAGTCTGAATTCCTTGGGGTATTTAATTTTCTTTAGTAACACGCAGTTTGGACACGTTCCATTCAATATTGGCAGAAATGACAGAGAATCAGCCCTACAAATAATAATAAATCTAGAACGTAAGATAAGCTATAGGTTATTGAAATGATGTGTTGTAAAGTTTGGATCCAACATTTGCAATGTTAAACTAGCAACAGCTGAGGAAATTTGTGACTCTTTGGCAAGTCTACAGGTCTCATCAAATAACTGCCCTGAAAGTCACTGATTTTCAGCTCTGTGCACCTACTGTTTCTGAAACAGATAAAACCACTGCTTGGAGCTGGATTCTCTGAAGGCCCCCAGGCAACAGAATTAGTGAGAGTTTGCAGTGTCCTTTGCATCAGGAAGAGAGCTTGCCACCCTTGCAGCATGTAACCTGACCAGAGTGCATGAGCTGCACATGCCCACCTCTTCCTTCTCTTCCTTCTTTCTTGGTACTTCCAGTCCAGCAGTTGACCTCAGGCTGGCCCACGTTCTGCGTGGATGTTTGTAGGTGTGTGATAGTTTACACACACACAGTATGAATCAGGAACAAGAGTACTGAATTTATGCCTATCACCCAGCAGAGAACTTGAACCAGACCTCCAGAAGTGAAAACCTTAGCAAAATGTTTCAAGTTTGGACACCAAATTCAGGTTATCTAGATCTCTCTTTGATTTTCAGGGACAGCAAGCAATGACTTGCCAATGGATTTCATAACTTGTGCAGGCTCTGTTGAGATCTTTGGTGAAGTTGGAAAGGACCATTTCCCTCATGCTTCATGGCCTAAATCAGGCACTAACTCACATGAGGGGAGAGTTTTTTCAAAGGAAATGGGGTGAGGGGTAAGTTATTTCACATCGTGTATTCTGTGATAGATCACTGGGCAAACAGGAATGTGATCCTGGGTGATCAGCTTTCTGTTTTTAGGTGGAGCTGATATAGCAAAGCATCAAAAGATACAGATCAGACAGCAACCTCTAGTAGCCTAAATGAGGCAATTACCTATTCATGCCATATTTCCTTTATTCCGTCAGTTGGGCTGCCCCTTGTCATGGTATACAAAAACAGTCTTCCAAACGTGACAATTTTAGCTTTAGTATTTTAATTTCTCTTCTGACTAGTCTGAATTTAATTTCTGAACCTCTCTAGTCTTTGCAAGTAAAACAAACAAACAAACCAACAAAATAATTAGAACATTATATGTAATAAATGGGATGGAAAAGCAGCAGGATCTGAAGAGAAATGCTGTTCTGCCCACTGAGCACCAGTAGTTTGTTTTCTGGCACAGATGCCAAGAATTTAAAAGAGCCACCCAACAGTGGCTTCTACCTGTTGATTACAAGTGTTTGATCTCTGTAAAACTGTGTAAGGGAAGAGACTGAGCACTTGAAAAACAACTTTATGCAGATCCATGATTACTCTGGAAGTCCCAGATGATCTGTTCTCTCATGTCTTTTTTGGTTTTGTTTTCTTTTTTTTTAAAAAAGTACATGCCAGCCCTTGAAAGGATTTACATTGTCTACATCACAGAAATAAGTAGGAGGTTCTACCCACGGCTGCTGCAGTATTAAGCTCTTTTTCTTTATCTGTTCCCTTCTTAGGCCCTTATACTCTCCCTTAGTTGTAAATTGTGAGTTTCTTTCTGAGGGAAAATGTGACTTACAGGGTGTTTTTTTCCTTAGAGTTTCCTTGGCAGAAATCTTAATGGAATTGTCTGTCATCAACACCTGCTTTCAAGCTTTTCTGATAAAATTAGATTTTATATCTCAGCATCACATATGGCATCTTTATAATTAGTCTTTTTGCAGTATATGAATGTCAATTCCTAAAATGCTGCCTGTACAGTTCATGTGGGAATATTTCACTTCATTAAACAAATCCAAGTTTTTCATTGGAGCTTCTAATTGTTGAAAGCCCACATCTTTGTGTGTCTAATCTCAGAACCATTTTGACAGACTGATACAGCATACTGCAGCTGCACTGAGACTGAGCTGGGAGCAGATCACTTCTGGAAATGTCATCCTGAGAGGTCTATGTGTGCCTCCATACCATTTGTGGAAATGCAGTATTTGAATATGTAGCTATCTGAAAGTGTGAGGTTGCCTTCTTCAGAGGGTTCAGTATTGACCTAATCTTGGAAGCACAGGAAGGTCTATGCTTAGGAGATTCTCAAAAGTATTACTATACATAACATTTCAGAACAAGAACACCCAGATTTTAACATACATACTCAAGGGTAAGCAAACTTAGTGGAGTTTTCAGACAAGTGACAATCAGAATTACTGGTCAGCAATATGGATAAAAGTGTTTGCATGTCAGTGACTCACAGGTGATTGTTTTAAACTGTTGTAAAATGCATGGAAGTCCTACACTAGTACAGATACCAGTATAGGTGATGCGTGATTTTTTTCATTACTCATGTCACATCTGAAAATTTTTATTCCACTTGTCTACGTTCATTTCTCTGCTCAGATGAGAAAATGCACAAAGTAACAGATCATCTTTTATACCACTAGCACTAATGTCATGGAAGTGGTAACATTTGCATGGAAAGGACAGCATTTAGTATCCAATGCAATAGGATGAAAATGTGCAAACTGTCAACTTGTAATAGAAATGTCTTTAGTTTCTCAAGTGCAAAGTGCAGTGTCAGCAACACTATCCTTTGGAAAAAAAAAGAAGACAAATAGGAAAACATTTATAAACATAGCTCTTGATAGCTCTCATGCAAACTGCTGTCAGACTTGTATGCTAATGCAGTGAATCATTCAGGCTCAGCTCACTGGGGGTACTCCTGCTCATATTGGTCAAACTAGCCATAAGGGATTTAACTTTATAAGCATAGTAGTCCCTTAAGTTGATGGATGGAACTTCTTTCATGCCATCACCAAAATCACAGCTTCTCATGGCACTCTCTAACTGCTTCTGACGCCTATAAAAGTGGGAGAATTTATTGAAGATCAGTGTAATGGGAAGCACTACCACTAGGATACCAGCTAAGATGCATGCAGATGCTGTCAACTTGCCAGCAGTGCTCCCTGGCACAACATCTCCATAGCCAACTGTGGTCATGCTAACAGTAGCCCACCACCAACAAGCAGGGATGGTGGCTAGCCCCTCATTCTCTTCTTTCTCAATGGTGTAAGCCACTACTGAGAAAATGGAGATGCCAACAGAGAGGTAAAGTAAAAGAAGCCCCACCTCTCTGTAGCTATACTTCAGGGTGGCTCCAAGAGACCTGAGACCTGTGGAGTGTCTAGCAAGCTTTAAGATGCGAAAGATCCTCATGAGTCTCAGGACTTGTGCAACTCTGCCTAAATTTGCTAAAGTTGGACTACTTTCCACCACCAAGTTGACAATTAATGTAATGTAAAATGGAAGGATAGACATTAGGTCAATCAAATTCAGGGCATGCTTGAAAAATTTTAAAAAGTCAGGAGCTACTGCAAATCTTGCCACCAGTTCAAAAGTGAACCATGCAATACCAAAATGTTCCACGATTTCAAAGCGAGGGTCTTCCTCAGGGTTCCCATTACCGTCAACAATCTGAAAGTCTGGGAGGCTGTTCAGGCACATGGTCACGATGGAGCCCAGCACCACCACTATTGAAAGGACACTGAAGATGCGGCTTAAAACTGAGTACCCAGGATTATCCAAAGCAAGCCAGAGCTGCCTCCTGATGTTTCCAAAGGGCTGTTTATCAAATTTAGAGGCATCGTTGTAGAATGCCAAAATCTCATCAAAAGAAGATGTGGTACTTTCCTGGTCACTTTGTTCCTCCCATTTCTCTTGGTCTGGCTCCATTTTCCTCCCATGGTAGCTATAACTGCAGCAGGAGTCTATAAAGAATTCATTGATTCCCCAGTATTCAATCTCCTGGCTGAAAGAAAACACACAGAGTTCTCCCATCACATGGAGCTTGCCGGTGTTATAAAAATGTAGCACATAAGGAAAGAGCTCGGGGTTCCTGTCAAAATAAAATTCATTCTTGGTATCATCATAGTCATCGCAAAGCTCCAGTATTGACTCCTTTGAGTGGCAGCTCAGCAATTTGCCCAGCCTGGTCTCAGGGAACCTTAATAATGTGTTGGATCTCATCTTTTTCTTAAAGCCTCCAACGTTGATGCTGATCTCATTGTCTTCAAAATTCGCTTCAGATAAAGCATTCAGACTCTGCCCTGTCATAGTGAGCTCCTTCCGAAAGTGTGTAGGGAATGAATACCTAGGATGCAATTGCACAGAAAGTTGACAGAATGAACAAATCTACAGCATGTTCACCTATTGATGCTTGCTTTTCTTTCTTTCTCTCTTTCTCTTTCTTTCTTTCTTTCTTTCTTTTTCTCTTTCTTTCTTTTCTTTCATTTTCTTTCTTTTTCTTTCCCCCTTTTCTTTCATTTTCTTTCTTTTTCTTTCCCCCTTTTTCTCCCTTTCCCCCCCCGTTCACCCACTTTCCCCTCTTTTTCACCCTCTGCCCCATATCTCCCCTTGTTCCCCTTTTCTTTTCTCCCACCTCCCACTGAGGACCCTGAGAGAGGCTCCTTTGTTCCCGCTGCAGGCTCCTGTTCCTCCCCGCGCCCTTCACCTGGGCTGCGGCTGCCGCTCCCCACCAACCCCCCGTTACTCACGGCCTTTGTGCCACCGGCTCTGTGCGGACCTTTCCCTGCCTTCTGCCGCTCCCGGCCCCGCCAGACGAGGAGCCCCCCCGGCCGCCGCCGCCCAGGCTCCCGGTCCCCGCCGCGCCTCAGGGGCCGGAGCCTCCGCTCTGCGCGGGGGGCGCCGCTGCCCCCCGGCCGCAGGGGATCCCCCTGCCCGGCTCCGCTCGGCTCTGCGCCCGCCCTACCTGCTGCCTCAGCGGCCGCGGCCCCCCGCCGGCGCGCCCCGTCGCCCCCGGCCCCCGCCCGCCATCGCCGCCGCCCGCGGGGGCCGCCAGGGCTCGCTTCGCTGCCCGGGGGGTGCTGGTGCTGGTGAGGTGTCGGGGTGATGCCGGTGCCGGGGAGATGCCAGTGCCGCTGGGATGACGGTGCCGAGGGGGTCCTGGGGGGATGCTTTGTCGGTGCTGAGGGGATGCCGGTGCCCGTGCCGGTGGGGTGCAGGTGCCGGGCAGGGCAGGGCAGGGCGGCCCCGGTGGCCGCGCGGTGCTGAAGGGACAGCGGCCGCCCCGCTCAGCGGCGGGAGGCGGCGGCACGCCCGCTCGTCATGGCGACGACCCCCGAGGCTGCCGCCCGCCCCCGCCGCTCCCACCTACCCCCCGCCCGACCCCGCCGGCGGCGATCGGGGCTGGTGGGTGGGCGGCCGGGGGCTGCGCAGGGACTGCCCGGCGGGGCCGCTGTGCCGGCGGTGCCTCCGCTCGCCCGCTCCCGCTCCTGCCCCCGCGCACCGGCGGCAGCGGCGCCGCAAACTCGGTTTCCCTCCCCACCGCGGTCCTGCCTCACGCCGGCTCCGAGGGGGGACGGGGGACGCCCACCCGCGGCCGCAGTGGTTCCGGGCACCCGCGGACCCTCTCCTGAGGGGCGTCACCCGCTTCTCTACCCCTCATCCTGCCGGGAAGGGACCGGAGGAGAGGGTGCCGCTATCCCCCCCTCCCCGCCCATGGCACCAGCAGGTCCTCACTGTGTTGCCTGGGCAGGGTCCCTGCGGGGACTCACAATAGGAAAGACGGGGGCACTCGTCGGGGCCGTTTGGCGTGAGGAGAGCGGGGCTGCGTGTGGAGGCTGCTAGCCGCCCCCTCAGCTGCCGGATGGGACCCCCGACCTCCCCACACTGCCCTGCCAGCCGTTTCAGGAGGGATGATCCTGAACGGCAGAACCTCGAGCGGGGCGGGTGGAAGGGCTGACCTCCCTGCCTTGCTGCTCTTGGCGGGGCAGGGTTTTCCGGCTGGCCCGGAGTGGAATAATGTCCAGCTACATGGCCAGTGACAGCAGCGTCCCTGCCTATGCTGGAGGCGACTGGGAAGAAATCTTTTCCCTCATGCTGAGCCCGGCCTGAGGCCGAATTTTCCGGGGAGAAGTCTGGTCCTGACAGTCCCTGCGAGAAGGAGCCGACTGCACACCTGACTCCGCGATCAGGGGCCGGCTGTGCAGAGCATAGCTGCTCTGAGACAGGTGCTTTATACTGGGCTAACCCGCATGGTCTCCTGCCAGCTGCCTCGTGACCCCCTCTCACTCGTGGTCCCACGCATCTGAAGTCCAGCTCCTGGAAATGAATTGCTGTCAGTGGTTTGCAGGATTAGGGAAGGCAGGGGGATGAAGACTCCTCGCTTGCTTCCCCCCACCCTGTCAGAGCCCCGAGCACTCCAGCCCTGTGCATCGCCTTCGGCTTGTCCCTCAAACCCTTGTCAAGGGAGAGGGGTTAAACCTTCCAACTCCAGCAGCACAAGGAACCCCCCGGTAATAAAGAACAACCCTTTAAGAGCCCAGGAAACTGAATGCAGACATGGAGTGGGGCAAGTAAGTCCTGGTGCATGGCTGGGTCTCCAGAACCCAGCTTTCCTGCCTGGGGTGTTTGATCACCCCACCACATCCCACCAATGCTGGTGCATTGTGTGTCCAAAGACTCCACACCTCTGGAGACACTTCCACAGCTGTGTGCATGGACCCGTAGCACCCTCAAGCCCTCAGAAATGCTTCAGAAAAATCCATGCTTCAGTAATACTACAGATGCTGCCCCTGTTTGCCTTTTCTTAGGTGGTATTTGGTCTTGCTTTGCTCTCCTGCTGGTGGCTGCCTCCTGCCTCCCTTCCCTACAGATGCCCTGGCTCAGAGCTTTGTGTCCCAGAATGCTTCACTGCATATCCAGTGTCATCCCAGGGGACATTAAATTATGTACACCAGGCTGCCCTCCTGGCCAGGGAAAATGCTGCTCCTCTCAGGGTGGTCCCCCAGCTCTTCCCCTTCCGGGACGGGGCACACAGGAGACAGAAGCTGCACGTAGCAGGGAGGAGGCTTTGCAAACCCAGTGACGACCTGCAGGTTTTCCTGTAACAACGGCTTTTCATGTCCAGAGAGGCATCTGTCCTGCCTCCCAGCAGCAGCGTAGCTGTTGGGTTACTTTGTGACAGCCGCCTCCTCTCAGGGCTCTGCTGGCGAACTACTCAACTGGGGAGCTCTAATTGTACTGGCTTTTAATGCCTGGGGCAAGGGATGGCAGGACACAGGACTGGGAACCACCACGTTGAGATTTCTGAGTTGGATGCCATCCTAGGGCTTGGATAAATCACAAAACTTCTGTATCGTAATTTCCCGCTCACTCTTAGGAGAACAAGCATAACTCATATTCCTTAGTGATGTTACAAGCAATAGTAAGCTGCTGCTGCTGGTAGTGCATTCAAGTGACATCTGTGTGTTTTCATGAGCTCTGCTCTATCCTACCTGTCTAGTGGGGTCTTTAAACATACTTAAACATCCTCAGAAAATTAATTAAAAAATCATTACTCTTCTTTCTTACTCTTAAATTAAATATTTTTTCCCTAATGCTGCTTCAGAAGAAACTAAGTGGAGATACATTTAGAGGATTTCCAAGCTTTTATACATTGTTCTCACCTTCTAAGCCACTTTACTAAGAAAAAGGGTTATAAACAGTCTCATTACTCATTTATCAATCTCCGTTCTTATCTTTACCTTGCAAAAAACACTGGTCACTTTTCTAACTTGCATTTTCTTTTAAAAGACACAGCGAGGTTTATGCAGAGATGCTGGAGATAAGCAGCAAAGCAACATAACTGCATAAGGATACAACTCCCACTAGCGTAATATAACCGCTCCTGTAATTAGGGCTAATTGGATCAACCCAATCATTTTGCTAATAAGGCTAAAATGCTTCCAGCACCTAAGTTAGTAATCCAAAATTCATCCGAATGTTTCTGCAGGGTGTGCTCTCTGCTCCACAGACACACAAGCGAGTCTGTTACTGACCTAGTACTTTTGCCTTTTCCAACAGTAACTACAGGAAAAATTGCTGTGGACACACTATTGCTGGTGGAATCCAAGGCAAAAGATATGTCAAAAGAAATCAGATATGTCATTTTTGCATGAAATGAGCTTGTGATGTGTCAGAGAAGAGCACATTTTGGGATAAATACAAAACAACAATTCATTTCCAACGCCTTGCGGATGTTTATTGGACTGGAGAGAATGCAAGAGGAGTACTGAGGTGGGGCTGGGCTGGGAACGTAAGGAAGCAAGAAAGAATTGCCTGTTGGAGCGGGGAGATGAATGAGTGATTCTTATCACCCTAGGGCAATAGCTAAACTAACTTTGGGTTTGCTGGTTATAGTTGCTGACTCTGAGACTGTGTGAGAGAGACAGAGCTTGTTTTATTGGTACACATGGTACCACGGTTTTTAAGGAACACGAGAAGGTGCCAGTGCTGTGTAAAAGCATGGCATGTGTACAGGTGCCTGCCAGGGCCGGGAGACATGGTACAGTGTTTGACTGTACACCCTGTCTGGGGCCTGTGGTGACTTGAATTGTGAGGGAATATGGAAATTATTGCCTGCTGGCAGCTGACTCAGCATAGGAAGCTGCTGCTTAAGAAGCCATGTCCTTAGACCACATCTCCTGTCTGGTCCCTCTATGGCACTGTGCTCTGCAGGTGGGATACCCTGAGTCTTGGATGCATTATCACCTTTGAAGAAGTGAAACTGCTGTGATAACTACTACTTCTACAGTGTTAATGAAGTACTGAATAGGTTCTAAAGGAAGTTATCGTGAGTGGTTTTATTGGCATGGTGGATTTGGTGGATAGATTCACTCTGAACTGGAGGACACAACCATCTATTATGCTGAAGGTGGAACTTTAGTCTGAACTTCATACTTATTGAAAAGTTCCCCTCTCTCCCCAGAGCCAGATTCAAGTGTACATTCTTGCTGAGTGTTTTCTTTTGCTCCAATTGGATTGGAAAATCCTAGAGTCTTAATGTGTTGGTTTAAGATCAATATAAAAGATTTGTTTTTCTTTCCAAATCCTCGCAGGTGGCTCAGACCCTTTTGTGACAGCAATTCTACTGCCACAACTGTTGACTGTGACCGCTTGGTAAATACATCTAAAAGAAATCAAAATAGTTTTGCACATCATGATCATTTAAATACCCAAAAAGGACTGTTGCAGAACATTGCCAAGCCTAAAAGAATGAGTAAGTTGAAAATGGATTTAAACAAAATCATAAAGGCTACATACATCTCTGGATATTTATCCAAATGAACTGAATACAGCCCAAGTTTGGCAGAAACCCTGATTGAGAGAGAACATTGCAGAAGAGGGACCCTTTTAAACATATTTTTTTCTTATCCCCTCACGTCAGCAAGGTAGCCATTCTCATGATGTTTGGTTGCTGGCAGTCTATGGCCAGCCTTTTCTGCCTGGAAGCTTAATGAAAGGTGAGATTATCCCTGCTTTATGATCTTTCAGTCATTCTCAAATCTCCCATAATCACAGGCAGAGAAGAAGTGCCATTTGTTTATGAGTCTTCTCACCCTGTAAGAGCCCTGACTGACATGCCTGCTTTTCTCAGGAGGGAAAGGCTTTGCACAAGCTCTGTGGTATTTGCAGTATAAAACTGGGGAGGGAGGAGAGTCAAACAATTTACTAAGCTAGAAGTTTACAAGGCAGTGATAGCCATGTTGGAAAACAGACCTCCACTGTGATAGAGTGGAACTCCAGTGGACCACAGAAAGACCATCTGGCTGCTGAAGAAACTGAACCACATACTGAACATGAACTGAACATTTCTTTTCGGCTGACAGCACCTCAACAGAGTGACAAATACTGATCTTTTGTGGTGTGCTGATTGCATGAGCAATGAAGTTTTTCTGTGATGACTCTGTGGTATTCTGCCTTTTGTTGTGAATTGACCTGCTTAGTCACTGTTATGCCTGCTCAACCTGATTCTTGACTCTGAGGGACATGTGGCAATATAACCTTTTACAAGCCCGGTGGGAACCTTTGTCTTCCTTAATTAAATCACCATTTCCAGATTTATGGAGTGCAAGGCAAAAAAGCATCATTAGATAATTGTGACTTTCTTTTAGTTAGATTGCAGAATTTCAACCTTCTGTCCCCTACTGAAAACTGATGTCTGAGGTGGGTGAAATGAACCATACTGACAGATCTGCCCAGGCACCAGCTGAACTTCAACAGTTAGCATTTCCCATAGCAATAAGCAATGGGAAAGAAGGGGGTTCAGAGCTCCATTTTTGGATGTAAATGTTGACCCAATGCAGTGTAATGGTCACTTTCCCAGTGGTATTTGGTGCAGACAGCAGTGGGCATGACCTCTTTCATATTTGCTTGAATGGAGGTGGGGAGAAAGAGGATCTTGCTTGGATCCAGGTAACAGCTACTAGTTTTAAATCATGACTAAAAAGCCTACTTCTGTGCTATCAGTCAGATGACATCTCACTTGCACTTGGAACCTACCCCTGTGTTTCTTATGCTTCTCACACTTCTGTGTATCTAGAAAACAAAGCCATGGGAACTCCAGCTACAGCACAGCTCTGCTCCTCGGGACAGATCCCCAGATTTGATATATTCTCAGCTGATTTGCTCTCACTGAGAACATGCCTCATGCTCAGATGATGCAGAGTGTTTTGCCTCCATTTTTTTTCCTCTGTGCACTTTTAAAGAAGATGGGGGAAATGCTTCTTGCTCTATGCAAATTGGAGAAAACTCATGCAAAACAAATCTGGACCCCTTATTCTAAAAATAATAATTGAGATAATTTCTTGTTTACACACATATATATGTATGTGTGTCTGAGACACAGGAATCTCCTCCTTACATTTTAGGAAAACCAAACCAATAAGTTTAACATAAGCAGGAAGAGCAATTCCTACTTGGAAACATTTTACTCAATGAAAGCATGAATACGAGAAACCCCTTCCTAGCTTGCATCTTTTTCAGTCTGTGAGGAAAACTGATTTTGATTATGAAACCAGCATGCAGAAGGGAGGAGAAGCTTCTCAAGCTAGGTGACCCAAGCTCATAGCATATCCTTATTTTCAGGAGTCACAAAGGGCCATGCAGTACTTTACAGAGGTTAGTAGGCTTCAGGTCAGGGTTGTTCACTGTTGCAATGATGGGTCAGCTCCAATGTTGTTAAAATCACCTGACATGGATTAGTATTATCTTCTTTCTTCTTCCTTTTTGGGGGCAGTTTGGTGCTAGGAGACCCTTAGCTAATTCTGTGTTTTTGAAATAAATGGTAACAACATTGAAATTGTGTTGGTAACAGCCAGAAGAGACTGCTGCTGAACACAGTTTCTTAATCCATCGACTGTGCCTTCCAACCCCTCGGATGAGTTTCTGATGGGTGTCCAAGTCTTCTCATCCATATAGTCACATCACACAGCATATAGCCAGCCATGAGACCTGCCCCACTGCTCTTGGCTTTTGTTGCCCAGCTTCATCACCAGTGGTATTGGCAAGGATGAACTGATCACTCCATGGCCAGCACATCCACACAGGCTGAGGCTAGTCTGCAGTGGGCCAGGTAGAGTTTGGAATTATAAGCATCTTTACTAACCTTAAAAAAAATTAGAGGAGCATAAGAGAATGTTACACATCACCTGTCCAGATGTATGTATTTTACAACTCAAAACCTTAATGCCCAGCTAGATCAATGAATAAGATAAAACAAAGAAGCAAAGGAAATGGGAGGCAAGCATACCAGTAGCATTCCCTGCACCTCCCAAAGGTGTTTCTACAGAGAGAGAGGAGAAGGTGCACTCTCTGCTTTCCATGTCTGAGTTGCCTCTGACATCCCTCCCTGGCTGCCCAAACAGCTTGATGCTGCAATATCTGGTGCCTAAAGCCATATTCTAACCTGAGAGGAAGCTTTACTGGATTTTTGGATGAGGCCATAGCAATTTAAATAGAAAGATTTCGAGGAGCTAACTTAACTATTAAGACCCTCTCACCATAGAGGACCATCAGGAACTCCAGCCTCCTGTATCCCGATACTTGTGCGGCTCAGCACAGATTCAGAAGCTACTGGTTCCTGGCTTCTAAACAAAGGTCTCGACTTCTTAAATATGAAATACTAGCATTTTCTGTTTTTTTTTATGAAGCCACCCAACATAAGATCCTTTGTTTTATCTTCATATTATTCGTGAAGGGTTTAATTGTTGCCCTGAGACCTCTGGTGTTCACAGTTCTTTAGTACCCAATTTATTTACATCAGTTGCCCCATCAAGAAAAGAACAAAGTTTGCTTCTGAAGTCAACGTATGAAGTATGAAGAGTATGAAGAGTATGAAGAAACTTAAGGGTCCTGGGTGGTTAATAGCAACATGGACCTGAAAAGGAATTGTCCAAAGTGGCAGTACAGGTATATTCTTGCAGTCTAGCATCGCCAAAAAGGAGTGACTGAAAGCACATCACACCTAACCAGTTTCCTGAAGCTTCCTAAAACAGGCACTGTGAATACTCTCAGTGAACCATTCACGGTTGCCGCATAAACCACTATGTGCAGAGTTTGCCAGCTGAGATTTTAAGATAAATCCAGCTTTCCTTGAGCTGTTTGTAGCAAACAGCTTGGAAGGACACGACCATTACACACTGCCAACAAAATATGTTTCTGTAATGGTATGACCTCCAGCAGATTCCTCCTTTTTTTTTTTTTTTTTTTTTTTCTTTTTAGAACAAGCTAAAGCACAAAAAGAAAGCTTTTGTGCCACACAAAGCCTTACTGTGATTAAGATGGGGTTTTTTTTAAATTCTGTTTAGTGAAAAACAATCAACTCTAATAATTTTTCCCTTAATAACTGCCCACACAGCAAAAGGAATTGAAAAACTTTTTCATAACCTGCATAAAACTTATGTTCCATTTTTAAAAAGGGAGAGCACCCTCCACTTGTTTAAAAATACTAATGAACTGTTTGCAGCAACAGTCTATCTCTGAGTCATTCACTGTAACTTTGCAATGGCAGTACCTTGCCTGAAATGTATCTCAAAGGCAGTTTGGTGTGTAATTTATCCTAAAGGTCAGACTTGCCTATCTAAGGATCTGATTAAAGGTATGCACATTCTTATATGCCTCCAAAAATATTCTGGTTGTAAAGAGGCCTCTCACTAGTGGATGAAGGATATAGAAACTATTTCCTTTGGATTTGATTCACTTTGATATTTTTGGATCATATGTAAAACAAGAACGAGCCAATTTAAAAAAAAAACCCAAAAGGATCACTAAATAAGATTCTAATTAATGTTTCCCACTGTTCCCACTGCTATCATAGAACAAAAGGTTTTAAAATTTCTGAAACATGTTGGGACATCTGTGCTCAGTTTCTATATACAATACAGAAAGCCCAAAACATCATGGGAAACCTTATTCTGAAGGGATGCCATTCCAGATCCATGCTCTGAAGAGTTTCATATGGTTCAGATCAGTTTATAAGAAAAGCCTCTGAACTGTTTTATCCCTAGCTAACATGATTTTAAACTTCAAATTTTTTAACCTCAATTCAAGAAAGCACTTAACAATATGCTTAATTATAACCCCCTCTGTTTTTCGGAATCATGCTTTTCTTTGCTCTCCTGGAGTTTGTTATTCCTATAATAGAGTAAGAGGAAATAATGAAGTAATTTTTTTCCAGAGTTTATACTATGAAATTATGAGAAAACAGCAGTAGTTTAAACTTCACCATTTGGTTTGCTGACTGATTCATTTGCTATAAAGTCGAGTGAGGGCCAGCATGTTGTGAAGAAAACCTTATTTTTCTTTTTGAGCTGCTGCTTTGTGGAGCAATTCTGAACTTCACTGCAGTTGGAATATTACGCTAACCAGCTGCTGATCAAAGACTTCACTGAATCTAGGTCAGGTCTAATTTGTGAAGCTCACAGAGTTAGTCACTATGGCAGCTTTCTGAAAGGTACAGATGGAGAATCCATGAGCTGCGGGAACAGAATTACGGGGCTTCTTCTCAACATCAGTTTTAATGCAATTTGTTTTATTTCCTTTTCCAGGAGTTCCATTTTTTTTAGAGTTCCTAGTAAAAGAGAGATTAAATGTGACAGCCACATCTGTTTTAGGAAATTCCCATGGAGATATCAGATTGGTAGCTGACTCAAGCGATGTTAAAAGTAAATGCTTCTGGTCTGAGCAGGTGGTCTATGAACACTATGAAAAATCTGTAGCCTTTTATAGTGACTTTCATCTCAGGATCTCAAAGTACTCTGTAAACATCAGTTGATCAAACCTTACAATGTCTCTGGGAGGTGATCACTGTAGTTGAAGGGAGTGGGTTTTATGGCTCACAAGTTTGCTGCTGGCTGTGAAATCCTATTTTTGATTCACATAATCTGCCACAAGTAGAGCAGATGTATTGCTGCTGTGCCTGGAAATAAGAGCTGTTTGAGAGGTAGCAGGGCTTGTACCACTGGTAGACAGGTTCTTCTTTTGATCTGCTCCACTATCCCCTTTCCTCCTATTGTCTTCTCCTAGTGCTGCCTGTCAAGTGCACATAGCACTTTTGTAAATCACCTTGAGTGAATATTTTCTAGAGAGAGCTTGACATAGATGCATGCTTTAGAGATTTTTTCTCTGCAGTTCCTAGGACAAAACGTGTGCTGAGATGTACTTCATCCAGTTTTCTACCAGGTGTAGCAGTGGGAATACAGCAGTGCTGTCTGTTTACAATATTGTTGGGGTTAATTTCAAAATCTAAACTTAGCAGCACGGAGACCACACCAATAGTCAGAGAACATCTGTTTGAACAAGGTTCTGCAGCCAGCAGAAGCTGCCTTGTAAAGCATTCCCAGATAGGCTGGAGCATAGGCATCACCAAGGGCAGGTTTCCTTCAGTGAATATTACTTTTGTAATTCTCAAGAAACAATGAACAGGCTTATTTCAGAGTCCAGTCATAACATGACAAATAATATTTGTGTGTGTACATCCACATATGTGTGTGTGTGTGTGTGTGTGTGTAGGCACTGTTTATATGGTTACCACCAGTACTTAGAATTAAAGACAGGAGTTTGATACAAAATTAATCTTTCTGTGGTTTGTTTTTACTTTGGTTTGGGTTTTTTTTGTTTGTTGGTTTCTATAGCTGTAGAGGCTGTTTATGTTGAGCACACTTTGACTTGCACTGAACATACTTAAAATTCAGTCATATTCTAGTTCTAATTGTGGCCTCCTGGGATTTTGCCATTTGGACCCTCCAAAAACAGTGTTACTTCCTTCAGTAAAACTTGGAATAGAGGGAATGGAGGAAGATCAGTATTTCCAGCTGAAAGTACAGGCAGTTGCTTGGATAGGGACATGAGGCTTTGTTGTCTGTGTGATAACACTCAGATTATAAATATCAGCTTTTGACAGTGTGGACCCACAGTCCATTATGCTGGCTGGAAAATCCACATTTGTTGTTTAAAACATTCCAGAAAATATGATTGCCATCCAAGGCTGAAAGCAGAGTCTCTACCACTGTTAGTCTGGAACTTGTACTGCATATTATACCTCTTAGTAAAATAAGGTTAATAATACCAACTCTATCCCCAGCCAATATTTATAGCACAAAGAAATCCTCAAATGCAAGGATAGTTGAGGGCTTTATGGTGTTACACCAGGGAGAATTTGACATCTGATATTCAAGTGGTTATAATTTTTCAGTTTGTTTTGTAAAGGATTTTACCTTCCCATCCTCACAGCAATCAGCATATCTGGATCCCCACCCTGACTGTGACCTCAGGATATTGCCATAATATAAACATTAAACAAACATAATTATTGATAAAAAGTGCGCAGGTTATTTCTTCCCTCATTTTGTCACTTAAAAGGTTTTCATAGGCACATATTGTTCCTAGTCTACAGTTGCCAGTAAATTAATACAATGACCAGTATGTGAGCATAGTGTCACCGAATTAAAAAAGCTGAAGATTCTTTCCAATGGCTGAACCGAAGTGCCTGAGTTCAGCTTTTGCATTTTGGCTACATCACAACATGCAACAGATGTCTTAGCAAAATGTATTGAATGATCAGATGGAACTGAAAACAACCTGGAAGAAACTACAAATTGTACTGGGGGAGAGGAAGCAATCAGGAAGCTTACTATTGTAAAAATTTGTTCTGTATCCCAAAGAGGGGAGTAAGAAGAAGAGTTTTTTGGGGATTAAAATATGTAATAGCAGGCAAACCTTTGTACACTCAGAGTATCCATTTCTCAACACAGCAAACACTAACACAGAAACATATGTGATGAGCAATAACACTCATAAATCTTAAGAGATTATGTGTTCCTAAAGTAAGACTTCAGAAAGATCCATTTTGTTAATTGCCAAACTTCAGCATGATTCAATCAAGTTTTGCTTAATCTGAATTTATTTACTCTTTGTGATGATGAATCACTGAAAATGTCTGTAGTCCAGTCTGTCGAACTAATTTATCAGGCATTTTGATGGACTGGTGATTTGTCTTTTCTGAATCGTTCATGGTTTATTTATTTGTATCATCTGGATTGTGTAGAACAAAAACTGGAGTCCTGCCAAGAACTGAACATTCCTCAGTGATGCCTTTAGTAACAGGAAACACTCTCTAGATAGGTATTCTTATTGCAATATAGCCAAACAACTAAGCCAGGAAAACTCTTATCTATGGACCAAATATCCCAGACTAAATTAATTTGTTAACCTGGGTGGGTTTGTATCAGAGATACAACCTTGCAAAGATAAAGGGACGACAGTGGGGAGGTATCTCTGTGCAGGACACGGGGGTTTCCTTGGAGGGCCAAGAGTATAGGTCATCCCAAGAAGAAATAAGACAGGAAGGGATTGCTTACATAGCCCAATTAATGTGCAAGTACTGTGCAGAGAGGCAGTCTCACACTAGCTGTTCTCTGGTTCTTATGGATAGTGATAGTATGAGACAGGCCAGTCTGGACTTCAGTATGAGTTGGTAACTTATATACATTCCCAGAACTGTACTTGAATGGTTGTTCTCTACTGAAATCTGTATCACTATGACCACACTACTGTGGTTACTTGTTAAAGCTATCTTCAGAATATCTGCAAGGGGCTGGCATGCCTACCTTCAACTGTATGTTGCTTTGGCCATCTCTTTTCCAAGGGAATGTATATCATCAAGTATTTTTCAGAAAGACTTCCAAGCCTTTACCTGTGAAAGAATTAAAGAATAAACACACAGAAGTGGCAAATTATTTCCCAGAGTGGGAAGTTCTGATTTTCTGTACATATAGATGCAGAATAAGAATCCTCTCACTTCCAAAGAGGTGCCATATGCTAGGTCTGGGCTCCCCACTACAAGAGATGTGGACATAAGTACAGTGAAAGGCCATCAAGATGTTTGAGGGACTGGAGCATCTGGCATACGAGGAAAAGGGATGAGAGGTTGGGCTCTTCGGCCTGGAGGAGAGAATGTTCCAGGGGATCTCAGTATTGGATATAAAATACCCAATTTAGTAAAGAGATGAAGAAAAACGATGGAGCCAGACTCTTCTTAGTGGTGGTCAGTGAAAGGACTAGAGGCAATAGGAACAAACTGAAACACAGGAAACTTTACTAAAAGATAAGAAAAAGACTTATTTGATGCAAGGGTGGTCAAGCAAACACTGCCACAGGCTGCCCAGAGAGGTTGTGGAGATAGTTAAAACCTTATTGAACATGATCATGGGCAACATGACTCTGATTTGGGCAGAGGATTGACTAGAGGTTCCCCAGAGGTACCTGCCAGCCTCAACCATTTCACCAGAGTAACTTAAAAAAATCTCAAGTATTTGTTATATTTTCCTGACAATAGATAATGAACAGAGCATTTCAGTTTGCCAAATAGACTTTAACAATCTTGAGCCTTGGGTCCATGATGTTCTTTTGGTGAACACTCAAATAGTAGATATTAATTAGATACCAAGCACCATTAATGGAGCAACAGTACTAGAACACATGTGGTATTAAATGTGTGCACAGGTATGTAACATGAGTATCAGTTAAGGATATAAGAAGAAATGGGGATGTGATTCAAACACCAATCAGATGTGCTTTATTAGCTACCATTCAAGGACTGCTGTTCCTACCATAGCACTGAACTTGATCAGTGGCATCAGATTTTTGTTCGTATGCTTATTGTTGCTATTTCATGGGTACATCAGCTCTGGACTTTGCTCAAAGCCTTCCTTAGGGTAATCTCATTTAGGAATTTTGCCATCATGAGAAACAAAGAAATTGTCAAAATCTGATGTTACATGGATTTATGCCATATCACTGGAGTTGTAAGCAGCAATAATCAGGCAAAAACATGTCCCTTTCTCCTGGCTCCTTGGTGTATTGAATTGCTCTATAGATTAACTAGCTCTGCATAACAAAAACCGACCAGTTTGTATCTGAGGACAGTGAAATGCTTCTGAGATATCCCAAACACATTTGGCATGTTTAAACACATCCTTTCAGCTTGTCATTTTTCACACAGCTTCTAAATGATACTGATAATAATATCATTTATTTTGCATGATTGATCCTGTGATTCTTGCTTCTACATCTCAAATGCAATACTTCCAGTCTTGGCTTCTTTCTTCTGCAGGGAAATGCATTAGAATTCTTCAGTTATTCTAGATATTTAGAGCTGGAAGACCAAACCCCATTTATATACAGACCTAAAGTTACCAAACAACCCGAACTATTTCAGATCTAATTGTTTTATTAATGCTTCTATGTTGACTTTGATTGAGGTAAGAGATTTAAATTGCCAAAAAAAAAGAAAAAAGAAAGAATTGGACTTTTATGTACAGCCATATGTATTAGATCATTTGTGAATTTTTAACATGGGAAAACAACCATGTTCAAATGATACGAAATATTCGTATAACAGTACTGTTAGTTGCTGGTGTTTCTTATCTGAAATTACCTCCACAGTAGTCAGTGTAATTGGAAGTATATAAAACCTGGGGAAGATCAGAATGGAGATGTATGCTTTCAGTCTTATTTTAGATTCAGAAATCGGCCCAGGGACTATACACAGTCTGAGGAAGAAGGTACTTAGTTTTCCTATCCAGTTACAGATCCGCTGTGGGTTATTTGGCCCTAAAATCTATGGAGACAAAAGTAGCTAACTGATCATCTTTTAACAATATGCCTTAACTTTCTATATCTGGAGGAGAACCAATATGCTCTTAAATCTGTAAAATTAACCAAAATTGAGGGATAGAAGCTGGATTGACAGCAGGAGATGTCAATTTGTCTGAAGAGTATCTTTTTCAAGAAAAGATGTACCACTATTTTCCTGTGGAATGCACGAGTCACGTCTGAAGATATACAACTGCAAAAGCCATCTGATAATAACAGTGTGTCAGTATTAGAAGCTCTGCCAGTGTCTCTCCACTCACCCGCTGAACTGTGGTGAGGATACAAAAGTTCCAGTTCTGCTGTTTACCCAGCTGTGCATCATCTGGTTCCATGGGAAGAATTTATCTTTCCAGTTTGTTTTTGCAAAAGGCCTAAGAAATTACTTGAAACAGTAAAAAAAAAAATAACCCCAAAAAAGAGCATAATAATTGCCAAGCCAGGTTAAGGAAAGCCAGAACTAAAACTGCCATAATTCGAGTCCGTTGTGTATGTTGTCTTCCAATTTCTAATGGCATGACCACAAGCTGGTGGCTTCTTTGCCTTATTTTTTTCCCTTGCTGCAGAGGATAGACTTGCTGTGGGATGAATCATGCTTACCTCATTGCAGAAACTCTGGAATTTAGAGGGTGATGGCAAAGGAACTTCAAGATAGGAAAGGATTGTACTGCGGTTTGGGAAACTGAGTTGTCGTGGTGTTGGATTTTGTTGCTATTATGGATTTTGTTGTTATTCTCCTGCACATCATTCCAAACATAATGCAGGGCTAGTCACTTAACTCACAGCTTCTCACAGATGGTAACTGATTTTCTGGAAACCCTGACAACTGGAATATGATATGGGATATGCAGAATACTCACTATTATGGGAAATTTGCTTTGAGGATATATTTTAGCTGCTGAAAAAAATCTGTCCTTAAGCACCTCAAGTGAGAAACCGAAGTCTATGGTTTCTTTTGGCAATTTTGACTCAGTGGTCATGAGTAAACATAGAAGGTAATATTTCCTTCTCATTTTCAGGAGCCCTGGGAAGATAATTTGTCAACGCTCATAAAACACCAGGGTCCTGCAGAGGAGACCATAAAATGACTTTTTTTGGAATAAGTAGTTATTTCAGCACTGTGTGAGATGATAGGTGCCATACCTAGAATAAGGGGGTAAGATTTTTCTAATGTCAGTGCCACTATTTTTGTGTAGTGAATCAGCAGGGAACCGTGGCAAAGTCCTTGACAGTTCATTAAATCCTTTCCCTTGCCTGAAAGCAGGATCTGCTAGGCCAAATGTTAGACATTGGTCTAAGCTCCAGTGACAGAATTTTCATGATTGCCTGATTTACTACCACTTCACTTTCCATACCATTAAAAAGTTTTTCCCAGTAGCAGTTGAAATCTCCTCTTCATTTGCCCAGTCTTCAGAGAAGAGAGAGAAATGTTCGTCTGTGTGACTGTCTCATAGCACACACAGAACTAGGTGCAGAACTAGGATTATCCCTTTATTTCCAAAGAGATTTAAAAATTGTCCCAGACCAATGGTCTGCAACAGTACTTGTTGGGGCCTGACTGCCTGGAGAGCAGCTTGGTAGAAGAGGACTTGGTGGTCCTGGTGGATGGTAGGTTGGCCATGAGCCAGCAGTGTGCCCTGGAAGCAGGGAAGGCCAACAGCCCCCAGAGATGAGTTGGGAGCAGACTGGGGCAGGTGATCCTTCCCTTCTGCTTAGCACTGGTGAGACACGTCTGAAGTGCTGGGTCCAGTGTTGGACTCCCCAGTACAAGAAAGATATGGATATTATGGAGCTGGTCCAGTAAAGGGCCATTAAGATGTCTAAGGGACTCGAACATCTGACACACAAGAACAGGCTGTGATAGCTGCAGATGCTCAGCCTGGAGAAGGGGTCTCATCAATGTGTACAAATACCTGATGGAGGGGTTGTAAAGAAAATGGAGCCAGAGCCTTCTCTGTGGTGCCCATTGACAGCACTAGAGGCAACAGGGACACACTGAAATGCAGGAGATTCCACTAAACCACAATAATCATACTTTTTCAATCCAAGAGTGGTCAAACATTTACACAGGCTGCCCAGAGATGATGTGGGGTCCTAATCCCTGGAAATATTCAAAACTCTACTAGAGACAATCATGGACAATGTGGCCCTCTTTTGGGTATGGGACTGACTAGATGATCTCCAGGGTGCCTGTCAGCCACAACTATTGTGTGATTCAGTGCCTCCAGGAGTTTATAAGAAGCATGACCCTGGCATTTACCTCCTGCATATTGAAGATATTGAACAACTCTGCAGTAAAATTGGAAATGGCTGTTTCACTTGTGGACTGTCTGTATAATAGGCAGAATCAGAGTAGAATGTTTGAATACCTTTTATGATTCTGTATGGTGAGAGTTCTCCCTTCTCGTAAGGATCTTTTGTTTGGGTGTCTTCCCAGCTTTCTGGAGTAAGGTGTAATAGTTTTTGTTGGGTTGGTGTTTTGTTTGTTTCTAAAATATATTTCTATCCTTGTGAGGTGTTTCAAAAATACTGACTAATACCTAGGTAAAGAAATACAGCTTGTTGCCAAGTCTAATATTAATGACTTATTAAAATGCTCCTCACTTTCACTTTTACCCTTATCTTTTCCAGACAGCTGGGAAGCCAGTTCCTGGTGTCTTATGCCTGCAAACATGATTTTCAATAGATTTCTTCTTTCATCTCCTTCAGCCCAGAGCATGAGATATTGTTTTATAATGGATTACAACTACCTGTCTGGGGAACAGAGTTACCTAAATGAAGGGTAATTTTCCAGTGTATTCTGGACATTCATGTGGCACAAGAAAGAGGCCTAACACCTTAAAACAATGATCCTGTAGGAAATCAGTGCTAGATTAACACCACAACCAATACTAGACCTCAAAATTTCTTACCCTTTCCTCTTTTTGCCTAAATTCCTGAGCCATCTGCATTTCCGTCATCTAAGGTTTTCCTGATCATCAGCTTCTAGTCCTGACTCCAGAGCCATCCAAATCCATATTGGGCTGAGCAGTCGACTTTAAAGCTCACAATCCACACTGCCACCCCGTGCTTTTCTTCTGCTCATGTTTTTCATGTTCCCTTCTCTCAGGGAGGACAGTAAAAGCATGAATGGGAGGACTGGTAACCATGCTCCCTTTTCTAGAATGTATTGTTAGGGCAGTTTGGGGGAGTTGGGAGATGTGGGCTCAATTTCACCCTGACAAAAGGAACAGTGAGATCAGGTTTCTCTCATCCCTGAGGAATAGTGCAGCCCCTAAGCTGTGAAGTGTCCAGGTCCCTGATCTGAATGTGACTTTTTCCTGAGTGGTACCTGCTGGCAGGTCATTCACTTTCTCTTCTCTTGTTTTTGCTTCAGCTATTCCCTAGTTTTATGATTTTTTTTTTTTTCCTTCCCAGGCAACTATACTGTGAGGGCAATTAAGGGGAGAGAGAGGTTCACTTTTTAGGATTTTACAACAGGCAAGACGCATCAGCAGACAAACCCTGGCTGCCATTGCCCTCTATATCCATTCAGTCTCTCCTCTCAAAGACAAAAGCCCGTTTCCTTGGACCTATTTTCTCACGTGTTTTTATACAATCCAGTTTTAAGGGATTCAGGTAACGATTTCACAGGGCAGTACAGCTCACCCTGTCAATGAGTCAGCCTGTAATTCTTCTAGCTTGTTTTTGACCCTTGTTCCTCCTCACTCCATAAATCAGTCCTTCTCCTCCTTTGTGATGTTTACACTGTCAAAACAGATAGACGTCCCCAGGGTATTTCCTCACCTCTAGCAGATAGTCTCAACATTAACGCCTGAGCACACTCTGCTCTCTTTGCTCAGCTGTCATACAGCCAAACTTGTCTCATTGACTTAATTTCTCATAAATCAATAGGTCCAGATACTTACCCCATTGTTTCCCCTGGGATGAGTCTGCCTCACAAGATCACAGCCAGTTTGTTCATCTCTGCTGTTATTAGGACCTTCTGCCTCTCTTCTTTAAGCACTTTTCTCCACTTCATGTCTGCATTTGAGATTGAGCTTTCTCCTGCAGACTACTGCCTTGTGCCCATCCACTTGGCTGTTGTTTTGTCATTTCCAGCCTAAGTTTCTTTATGGTTTGTGTCTGTCCCCATTGGTTTACACAACATATTCATAGGAGTTGTTACATCAAATATAAATTGAATTAATGTGGTGTTTATTGCTTCCTTCCAGATCATAATAGGCATTAAATAAAAACAGACTTAGGGCAGATTTCTAGCCTGCCTTTCCTCCCGTCCCCACACCCAATCCATGCCCCACATAGTCTCCCATCAGCTCTTTATATTCATGTTTATCTCTTGTTCTTCTTTGTTTATGGACTCACAGCCTGTGTTCAATCTCTGTGACACTGCTCATTTCCCAGCCAACTTGCATCCATTTTTCAAGTAATTTTGTAGCTGAAGCTTTTCTCCGAACTGGCTGTAGGCTGCTTCTTCATTCCCTTCATCAGCTGGTTTTGTAAATCAATAAGAAAGGAGTGACTATGTCTGTTTGGCAAGATTTAGCCTTTGTTGACTCTCTGGGATGACTTTCATGCTGGTCCTAACCAAAAGCAGCATCATTGGTGATGGGGTATGTGCTCCCTTTTGCACAAGCAATGAAATCTCCCTAGGCTCTTCACTGACTGATTTTATTAATCCTTTTGTATTTATTAATCCAGTCCCTTAACAATGTGAAATATGGGCCATGATGGCCAGCTGGTTGTTGTTTCATGCTGACTCTTATCTACCTCCTACTAGCAAATACTTTATCCATCTGCTTAGAGATGTCTCAAATTTGTAGCAGTAGGAAAGAGACTGCCATTGAAAAATTCTGAGAAACAAATTGGTTTTTTTTTCCTCCTAGACAGACCTAGGAGAGCAAAGGCAGGAGGGAGATTCATGTGGTTAAGACGTCATCTCCAGCAGAGCCAACATCCCTCCCACATTGCAGTAGGACCAGTACTACAGCTCCAGCAACCTGGTCTCTGAAGGCAGAATCAGGTAAAATGAGCTCTTACAGCCCATCACTTATGGTTGGCACTCCACCACTTGCTGCTGCTGGGGATCAGCCATACAGTTTGGTGCAGAGAAGGCACTGAGTGGAATCACAGAGATCTTTCTGGAGAGATAGGCCCATAGGGATGAAAATCATCGAGACCCGATGTTATGAAGAGAAACACTGTTTAGGGTTTCCATTCCACTGCTAGACATTTCTGTTCATTTTTCTATAGTCCATCAGAGCTGAGAAATGCAAGTTAAAAAAAATCTTGTCTTTCCACAAGAAATATGATTTACTGTCTTGCCAGTCTCTTCTTACCCCTTAACTCATGGACAGAGTTCAAGCCTTTCAGCACAAAGAAATAATAAAACAGTCACAGTCAACCCGATCAGTGGTAGCTCAGCTCACTAGTGGGCCATCTGCTGCAAGTGTTTTCTAGATAGGCTTTGGGACAGAGGATTTGCAAGGAGGACTTTCAATGTGACCAGGGTACATGGGTGTTTATGGACCTTGAGTAACAAAAACTGTAGTACTGACAGAATTGTGACCTTCCAGACCAGGTGAATCAATGGAGGGATTCAGTGTGAGCAGAAGTATGGGCCAATGCCCTTTGAGGGGGGATGGTATGATCTGACGTTTGATCCAGCACTGAGCTAGGTAGGGAGCAGGACCAGTGACCACAGTCTAAGCAGGATGATATCCAGAATCATCAGAGCAGGGGGACCATGCTCAGTGACCAAGTGGAGGGTTCAGGACCCAAGGAAGAGTTCTGTGCCTACAACTCGGTCAGTAAATTAAATGTGCGCAGGCTAAATCTCAGGCACTGAAAGTAACTGGCACAGGAGGGCCTTAGGTTTGCTTAGTTTCCAAAAAAGGATGACTGCATGAAAACTCCAACTTGAGCTACATCCCAAAGCATGCTTTCAAATTGTTTAGGAGTGTTTGCTGGCACAGACTTGGAGCACGACAAGGGTTATTCTTACAACCTTACATTTAATGTGATTGAGTTCCCTGCCCAGGAACAGTCTCTGGTGCTTTTCAATTTACTTACACAGAGATGCTTTATACACAGCAAGGTACAAAGAGTGTAGACCAGGGTCTGGAGCATTTCCATCACTCACAGACAAACACATATGCCCCTCAGTCCCCTATGCACACTGTGGGTCCCCAGTAAGGTCAGACACCAAACCTACCCAGAAACTAGCCCTTGCATCTTTTTGTCTCCAGCTGTGTCACGCCCAGACTTGCACACACACATGTGCACTTGCACACACACGTAAAAGGGTCTTCCAGCTGACTCTGAGACCCCACAGTCTCTTCAGGAGTAGACCTGGATCTCCTGGTGTCTCCAGTAGCCAGTCCCTCCAGTGGTCTCACTCACAGACATGCAGGTACCCAGCCCAGGCTTATGGCCACTTTGATACTTGACTCCCAGGTCACTTCTATCTGCTGGCTAGTCTTTCTTGAAAATAGGTAACAATGGCATTGTTGTACCACTTAGACAACAACCAACAATACAGTCTCTTATGTCTGGATTGTTGGGACCAGGATATAATTTTAAAAGTTACTCTGGTAGAAGCAGACAGCATTGGCATTTTGACCCTCTGTCACTGCTGTATGGCTATAGACAGTCAGGTCATAAGCAAACAGGTCTAGAGCATCTGGTTTTGTGTCTGCAACTATACAAGGAGGACAGGCAGTGGACTGGTCACCTTGTGAAGCACTTTTTCAGAATATTGGGCAAGGAAGCTGCTGGGATGCACATGCACAGAGATGAATGAAAACAGCATTTCCATACAGGTGTCACTGTAATGCTGGAGATACTGATTATCCTGGATGAGATCTGGATCTCTTGGCCTTGACAGAAGTCTCTTTGGTGACATGCTTTCTGTAAGGATGGTTCAAATTATAAGGGCTACAGTCTGGAGATACTGCTTTTGTGAATGAAGGTTACTGGTGATTTTGTCAGTCCTATGTAAAAACCATGTAATCAAGACAGCTGTATTTGCAGATCCACCAACTAAGAAATGAGGAAATCAGGAATTTTTCCTCTTTAGCATATGTAGCATAAATGTTGCACAGTGACCCTGGTTCTTGGATTACATGGGAATAGCAATGCATAAAAATCACATTTCCATTACTTTTAGGGAGCAGACTTTCAGCTTTATTCCTCACATAAGCATGTAGCAGGAATAAGAGTATCAGGGTAAGAGTGGAGTGCTTTGTCTTCTAGTGAATCCTTTAGGAGTTAAAAGCATTAAATGGTATTAAGCTTCTCCAATGCAGTTTGAAGACAGAATATAACAGAAGATTAGAAGCCACTAACTAGTCCCTGCTGTCCCTACTCCTCAGTTTTACTAAGTAGTCTCAGCTGCTATAGTGGATCTGGACTTTTCTTTTCACAAGTGAAAAATGTTCTCAAGGACCACGCTTTTAAAGGCACAAAGCATCAATTGCACCAAGCCATGTAGCCTAAATGCTCTGTTTAAATGGGTAAAGCCACCCATGGGTTGAATGACATCTGCAAATGTCATTAAAACATTACTATTCAGCCAATATGGTGATTCTAACGAGAAGGTCCCTAGTGCAGAGAAACAGCATCAGTGAGCTGCCAGTGCAATTCCCAGCCCCACACACTGCGCTGAATCCACATCTGCAGTAATGACACCGGATTTGGATGGCTTGGTGTGGAAAGTTATAGCCAGCTCTGGTCTCTGGAGAGAGGAAAAAGGAAGGTTTTAGAGTGACTTTGCACCTGTGAAACAATGTGCTGCTATTACAATGCCCAACACCAGCCAGCCTTTGCACCAGGGAGGGCTGGAGTGCTTTAGGAAGCTTTTTGCAATAGCTATGGTAGCTATAAACACAAGTGGAGAAAGCAGCTATTAAAAGATTTTTGAAAGGCTCTCTGTTGGTTTCTGCTCTCTCTAGCTGCCTTTGGAAACATTAAGGATGCCAAATGATAAGCTTTGCAGTCCTCAGCACTCCTGAGACCTGAAAGAAATCCGTTGGCAATTGTTTTAAGCTAATGATTTCCTGCCAGTTGATTGGTGCTTATGTGCTGACGGGTGAGAGGCTGTAGCTACAGAAGTTATAAAAACAAATTGCCTCTCTGTTAAGGAATGCCAAGCTGCCTGCTCAGTCTAACTCACTTCTACATTTTTTATTTTAAGGTCTGTTTGCAAACTCCGAGCTTGGTCTCTGCTGATTAAATAGCCCCCTGCTAGGATTTACTGGGATAAATCCCTGAGCCACAGTAGGACATTGATAGCAGGATGCTGTCTCTCTTAGTTAAATTAAGGGCACTTTAATGTGTTGCATTTAATACAGATCACATTGGCTATTAGGTTCTTAGGAAACTCTTTCTCTTGAAAAAATAGGAAAAAGATGATATTTTCAGCAGGTGGGTTCTGTGTTTAGTTCCTGTTTGAGACTAATCAACTGCTCCTCAAAGGTATTAGGCTTGGGACAGAGCTGGAAAATCACCTGATCTCCAGAAAAGCCAACAAGAAGACTTCATTCTGGGGCTGAATTCTCCAAAACACTTGGGTACATGAGTCCTATCTGTGTGGAACTGAAGGAGTCAGACCATGAAATGTGATTCCCAAATACCCTGGCTCAGGAGCTGCCTAATTCTAGAGACATCTAAGGTCCCTTCAGGGGACTTCCTTCAGGAACTTATCGTTAGGTTCCTAAAATCTGAGTGGGTGCTTAGCCCTATTGTGCAGTGTCTCTGCAGAGCATTAACCATATGTGCCTGCCTGGATAGCAGACACCTACAGGCAGGTCAGAGGCTGCTGGCTTTGAAGTACCTGGCACATAGGGCTGGGGACTACCAATAGCTGTCCAGTAGGATAAGCTAAACCAGGATGTCCTAACCCTAGAATTCTGAGGTTAAGATATTTTGCTTAGCTCAGAGTAGTGTCTTCAAGTGAAGGAGGATGAGATGAAGCCATTCCCCTCGTGTTGGGTTGCCTCTTGGCTGCCTTGGGTGGCTCTGGATCCCTTTCCCCCCATGGTGTGGGGCGGCCCAGTTCTAGTTCCATTTCCATCTGAGGAACCATTTCCCATGGCTTGAGGTGGACAGGGAAAGGGAACTCCAGCACCAGGGGTTTCTTCAGGTCCTGAGCCTGGAGGGGAGAGGTGCTCTCCCCTCCTTCCACCCACATGGTCTCATGGCAGGCACAGAGACAGAACACCAGCACGGAGAGGAGGCAAGAGAGAGTTTATTGTTGGGGGGGTTACATTTATAGGGTTAGGAGGACTCACAGAGTAACCAATTAGAAGTCTCAAGGGGTTTACAGGAACACCCAATCGCAGGAAGGGGTTAACAAGGTCCAATGAGAACACCTTAGGACATCTTCCCAGGACAGTCCTGCATGGGATAACACTTGTCGTGGGGGGTGTTGGGAAGAAGAAGCATGTGTTTGCAGAGACCACAAAAAGCCATTTTAAGACATGTTTAAACAACAGTTTTCCCATATAATGGAGGTTTAGTGCTACAGGTGGCAAGCCACAGTCACACAGTGTGCTACCAGACACTGCTGTCCCTCAGTGCTGTGCTTCCTGCAGGCTCCTTGCTAGTTCTCCAGTGAAGGCAGGTCCAGAAGCTCTGTGGCAGCACAAGGCTCTCAGCCGAGGTGACTGCTGTACAGTGAGCACAGTAAAACTGTCGTGTTCCAGGGCATTCCAGTTCTTCTGAAACAGAAAGCTGACATGACTTCTGATTTAGTTAGTGTTAAACAGGTACTTGTGAAGGAAAGCAAGGTCTGAAAGTAGACAAGGGATCCTCTTGTCCCCCTCTAGAAGGGGGAGGGTTCTTCAGAGCGTTATACAGAGAGTTAAGCTTGGCAGCCCACCTGGACCAGGCAGAGGAAAAGAAAACTGCTCCAGGTGAGGGAATCCTCCCCCCTCACACAGCTTAATGACCAGCAGTGCAGTAGGCACAAGGTCCTTTTCAGGAATATCTTTGCCAGAGAGACCAGGTCATGACTAACAAGGCATTAGGCTAGAAGACTAATTCAATGACAAATCACAGAATCATAGAATCATGGGTTGGAAGGGACCTCCAAGATCATCAACTTCAACCCTTGATCCACTACTGCTGTGGTTGCTAGACCATGGCACTAAGTGCCACATCCAGTCTCATCTTAAAAACCTCCAGGGACAGAGAATCCACCACCTCCCTGGGCAGCCCATTCCAATGTCTGATTACCCTCTCTGTAAAGGATTTCTTCCTAATGTCTAACCTAAACCTCCCCTGGCAGAGCTTAAGACCCTGCCCTCCTTTCAGGTAGTTGGAGAGAGTGATGAGGTCTCCCCTGAGCCTCCTCTTCTCCAAGCTGAACAGCCACAGCTTCCCCAGCCTCTTCTCATAGGACTTGCACTTGAGTCCCTTCACCAGCCTTGTTACTCTTCTCTGGACCTGGTCCAGCACCTCAATATCCTTCCTGAAACTGAGGGGCCCAGAACTGGACACAGTACTCCAGGTGTGGCCTCACCAGTGCTGAGTACAGGGGAAGAATCACTTCCCTGGACCTGTTGGCCACACTGTTCCTGATCCAGGCCAGGATGCCATTGGCCTTCTTGGTCACCTGGGCACGCTGCTGGCTCACGTTCAGCTTCCTGTCAATCCAAACTCCCAGGTCCCTTTCTGCCTGGCTGCTCTCCAGCCACTCTGTCCCCAGCCCGTAGCGCTGCATGGGGTTGTTGTGGCCAAAGTGGAGGACCCAGCATTTGGCCTTGTTGAACCTCATCCCGTTGGAATCAGCCCAACTCCCCAACCTGTCCAGGTCCCTCTGCAGAGCCCTCCTGCCTTCCAGCTGATCGACACTCCCCCCCAACTTAGTGTCATCTGCAAATTTGCTAATGGTGGACTCAATCCCCTCATTTAAATCATCAATAAAGATGTTAAACAAAACTGGGCCCAACACTGATAGAACTGGGCCCAACACTGATCCTGTGCTCATGTGGCCACCTGCCCCTGACTGAGCAGCTGCTCCTTGATGTTGGTAATGGGGATGTACCCAGTTAACTCCAGAAGGTGAAATGAGAACAAGTGGACCGGCAGGAGATTCAACACCAGACGATCAGGCAGGCTAGCAAAGAAGCAAGATCAGCCGCACAAAAACTCCACTTGTTCATGGCAGCAGGCCTGGGGGAGTGGCACTGGGGCTGTGAGTCCTGTAAGCCATGGACTGGGGGAAGGACTAGAACTGGGACTGCCCATCACCCACTGAAGCAGGTATAAAGGGAGATGCTTTGTTATCTTGGTACATATGTGGAAGTAGGGCCCCCAGAATTATGAAGTGAATGTATAAAGACCCGGATCTTATTTCTGACCACAACTTGTCCTCTTCACTCCCTGAACGAACATGATAAAAATGTGTGATTACAATGTTAAAGCATCAGTACTGGCCATTTTCAGCTTGCTGGAGAGCTACTGGGGAGCTGGCAAGCTGGGCAGAAAAGAGTGGGTTTGGATTTTCTTCTAATTCTCCCTGCAGAGCTGAGAAGAAAAGTTCCCCACAGACCATCAGTCCCTGCTGCAGTCTCAGTGTCTGTGATTCCCCATCAAGTGTCCAATGAACATTGTGTTAAACCCACAGAAAAACGCCTCTGCAGCAGCCTTGTGTGTGTGGCATTAGCTGTGGGATGCCACTGCAGGAACTGATGGGGTAATCGTTTAGTAGTGGACTTGGCTCAAGCAGAGGAGATCCAAGTGCTCTCCACTGATCACATGAAATTCACACCTGAGAATGGGCATCTGCCCAACCTATATAACATAGTGTTGGGTCCAGGCTTGGCAGGTAATATAGACGTAATACCTGGAATTTCAGCTTCCTTTTGAAACTAGGTTTCATTTGGTCAGTCTTATTTTTGATGGTCCATCAATAAAAGTGCTATTCCCATTATTATTTCTAACAGTATGTTTCTCATCACTACCAGCCTATGCATTAGTTCTAACACAGTAGCACAAGCCCTGAATTTTTTCCATCATGAGCAGGCATTGAAATCATTCTGTAAATGCCTCACCAAATAGGACACAAGCTTCTCTGGGAACCTTCGCATTTTATGTAAGATGAGTATGTGATCGTTTTGAACTCAAAGGCTATTTTTGTGATGTGGGGGAGAGAAGGTCGGTTAGAGCTGAGAGCCTGGATGATTTCAGAGGCGTGCTGAGCTTTACCAGGGGAGGTGAACTTTTCCCCTCTCCGGAGCTTGAGTCTTTCAGTGCAATTGCTGCTACATTTTCTGATGAAGTCAGCTTTGGGGAAATGTTTTTTATTATCCACTGAGGGAAGAGACACAGAAGATACCTACACACAAGAACATGTTCTTTTCCTGAAAAATTTAAGCTGATCAGAGTGGGAAGCAGAGTCTTGAACACAGTATTATTATTCAATCTGTCGACATGAAACCTGCTCTTTCAGAATCAGCAGCACCTTCACAAATCTTGTAATAGGCAGCTGCTGCTTAAAATAATGTAACACAGACCAACAAGCCAGTTGAAGGCAGTAATGCAGATTGCCTACACATTCATGCTTTTCTTTTAAAATTACGAATTGATTACACTCCTCTCTGAGAAATATTCCTACCTATGGCAATACTCTGTTCAGCTATATCTGGGCGTACACTTCCAAGTCAAATAAGCTAGTAAGTGCATACACATTTATGTTTCTCTTGGTAATCATGACCTTTTCATAGCATTCTGCAGGCAAATGCTCTAGCTGTCAGTGATATAATACAGATGCAAGCTTCTCTGTCAAATAAAACTGTGCACTAGACATGCAATCTCATTGCTCTTGAAAAGAAATCAACATGAAAATATTTTTATTTATACAGTAACTTTAATTAGCAGAAAAATTGCAACTGACTATAATCCCCAAGCAACTAAATGGCATGTATTTTGGACTTCTTATTTAATAAATTGGCTACTACAATCAATATGGTCTGCATCATCTACATGAAAGCAGTGCTTTCTTCCCATTCATACAATAAGGCACAAAATCCCTTCTTGCAGGCCAAGAAATCATTTGGCGAATGTACAAACAAATATAACAGCAGAGGCTCACAAAAAACATCTGAACAATTTCTATCAGTGATGTTTTTGATGGTATTTGTCACTTCATTTTAGATTTCATTAAGTGATAGGTATCACTGACCAATCAAAAGTTAAAGTTATCCATTCCAAGAATATTTCTCTGTTTATTACACTTGTTGGGAGATGACACAAAGTGTTTAGCAGTGCAGTTCATAGATGCAGGGGATTTCTAAGCCCAGAAGGGACTGCCAAGTGAGCCTGACCTCCTGTCTGTCTCCAGATTTTAAATTACTTCACATTGCTTCTGAGTACAACAACTTTTTTTTAAAACTAAAATTTAACTTGCAGAAAAGCATTCAGACTTGAACAGGGGGACATTAGGAGGAAATTGTGGAAAATCCATCCTTTCCAATTTTTTTTGTCCCAGTGGTTATTTGTTCTCACTGATAAGAATCTGTGCTTTATTTCCAGTGTGAATTAATTTGGCTTCATCTCCTAACCACAGTTCTCATTACACTTTTCCCTATGAAAATGAACTACCCTTTCAAAGTGGGTATTTTCTTTCATTAACATCCTTGTAAATTGGTTCTTTCTCTTCTTCTTTTAAATCAGGCTGATCTCTTTAAGTCTTCCAATATAAGGAATTTTCTCTGGCCCTTCAATATTTTCATGTCTCTTTGCATCTTCTTCAGTTTTCCAGAAGCCTTCTAAAAAACTTGAGAAAGAGTATGGTGATGATACACAGTATTGTGGTTTTGGTACCCATACTCAGTGGCTGACTTCAGTTAGTTTTGTTCACCGTCAATTATGGTATTTGTTTACTGGGACCTATTCTGGGTCACCCACTCCAGACTAGGATACCTTCTCTCTGCAAAGGTTTGGTCTCCATTCCTTATTCAGAAGTGTACGACATACAATTTACCTGTATTAAAGGGTATTTAGATAGAATGAGCACAGAATCTGTCTTGCATAACTGTCCAGCCCACACAATTATTTACTTTTCGGTTACCAAGTATCTTATTAGCAATGATTTTATGCTTCCAGATCACCAGTGGAGATATCAAAAAGTGCCAGGCTCAGCACTTGGCCTGACAGAGCCTTAATAAAGCCATCCTGATTCGATAATGGCTGTCACTATGATATGTTGGTTTCTCATCAGCTTAGTGTTCACTTTGTTGATATTTTCTAGCACTACCATGAGAGCATTGCGTAACACTAGATCTAATAACTTGCCAAAGTTGAAGGGTATTATTTATAATGATTGCCTTTACTGACAGAAGATACGATGAAAAATACAGTGGAGTTGTTGGAAAAGAACTGCTCTTTACCCACATGTAGTTGTGAACTTGCTGAATAAACCTTGATCTGATCCAGAAATTTAAAATTTAACATCCCCTCTCTCTGTAGGGAGAGTAACTGTTCAGTGTGTGTCTTGGGAGTGTGGTCCCAGCCATGAGCTCATGGCCAGCAGCAGCTCCCAGAACCTGCTGAGAGCTCAGCTTCCCCCTCCATGGCCCATCCCAGAGTAGCTGCATCCCCCATCATGCTCCTGCTTGCTTGTCTCATTCCACTTCAGCAGGCTGCAGAGACGGTGCCACTGGGGAGGAGGCTTTTTATTTACGTTCATTTCAGTTTAAGAAGAAGACACAAAACAGGGGGTTTGGCCAGATTTGTGTTGTCCCCTGGAGTGCCTGCTTAGGCCCAGCATGGTACATTCTCATCTGCAGTTGCCTTTTGTGAAAGTCAATATGAGTCTCCCCTGTGAAGTGCCCTCTACTTCCCGAAGAGACAGGGGGACTTAGGCAGGTTATGGTAGCCCTCCACATGACCTTCTCTATTCCTCTACAATCACAGAATCACTGAATGGATGGGGTTGAAAGAGAACACCTGGAGAACACCTAGTCCAACCTCCCTTCTAAAGCAGATTCACCTGAAGCAGGCTGCACAGGGTTGCCTCCAGATGGGTTTTGAATATCTTCAGAGAAGGCAACTCCACAATCTCTCTGGGCAGCCTGTTCCCCGAGCTCTCTATCACCCTTACAGTAATGAAATTTTGCCTCATATTTAGATGGAACATCCTGTGTTTCAGGTTGTGCCCATTGCCCCTTATCCTGTTGCTGGCCACTAAAAAAGAGTCTGTTCTCATTCTCTTAATACCCACCTTTAAAATATTTGTATGCATTGATAAGACCCTGTGGTGAGTTGACCTTGGCTGGATGCCAGGTGCCCACTCAGCCACTCTATCACTCCCCTTCCCAGCCAGACAGGGGAGACAGTAAGGTGGAAAAACAACTTGTGGGTTGGAATAAGGCAGTTTAGTTAAAGTGAAAGCAAAGCAGAAGCTTGTACATGCAAAAGCAAAGTGAAAGATAGCAGGGTTTATTCCCTACTTCCCATGAGCAGAGATGGTCGACCACTCCCGAGCAGCAGGGCTTCGGCACACCTAATGGATCCTCAGCAGGCAGCCACTGGAGACAATGAATGGAGCCTTCCTGCTCCTTGCCTTAGCTTTTACATCTGAGCTGACGTCATAGGGTATGGAATATCCCCTTCGTCAGTTTGGGTCAGGTGGCCTACCTGGGTCCCCTCCCAGGATCTTGCCCTCGACTGAGGAAGGAATGTTACAGTGCTCACGCTGTGCTCAGAGGTAACCAAAACACTGGTGTGTTATTGACACCCTTCTAACTGCACAGCACTGTGAGGGCTGCTCTGGGGAAATGAACTCGAGCTCAGCCAGACACAATACAGATCCCTTCCCAGTCATCTCTACTCCAGACTAACCAGGCCTAGCTCCCTCAGCCTCTCCTCACAAAAGAGATGCTCCAGTCCTCTCATCATCTTCACAGCCCTTCACTGGACCTGCTCCAGTAGTTCCTTGTTTTTCTTGAACCGAAGAGTTCAGAACTGAACACAGTACTCCAGATGTGGCCTCACCAGGGCAGACAAGCAGGATCACCTCCCTTGACCTACTGGCCACACTCTTCCTATCACCCCAGGGTGGCCACCAGGGCACACTGCTGGTTCATGGACATCTTGCTGTCCACAAGGACCCCCAGGTTCTTCTCCGCAGAGCTGCTTCCCGGCAGGTCAGCCCCCAGCCTGTACTGGTGCACGGGGTTATTCTTTCACATCTACTATCTTTTCCCAGGTGCAAGACCCTGCACTTGCCTTTGTTGAACTTCAAAATGTTCTGCTCTGCCCATCTCTCCAGCTGTCCAGGTCTTGCTGAACAGCAGCACAACACTCTGGGGTATCAGCCACTCCTCCCAGTTTTGTAACACCAGCAAACTTGCTGAGGGTACACTCTGTTCCTTCATCCAGGTCACTGGTGAATCAGTTGAACAGACTGGACCCAGTACTGACCCCAGGGAACATCACGAGCTACAGGCCTCCAACCAGACTCTGTGAGCTGATTGCAACCCTCTGAGCTCTGCCGTTCATCCACCTCTCTTCCTGCTCATCTAACCCACACTTCCTGAGCCTGCCTAAGAGGATGTTATGAGAGACAGTACCAAAAGCCTTGCTGAAGTCAGGGTAGACAACATCCACTGCTCTCCCCTCATCTTCTCAGCCAGCCATGCCATCATTAGGTGGCTATCAGCTACATAAGCCACTTTTAGGTTAACTTCAGAGTGCTGGAGCAGTTCTGATAGCACCAGTGGGGCTGGAATTTGCTGTGTAGCACTTGGCTGGCAAGTGCAACAAACTTTTGAGTGGCTAAAAAATATTTGGATGTGGGTTACGAACCATGTGAGGATTCTTTTCTTCTCTTTGAAACTTCTCACCAATATTTGATGGTTTCTCTACTCTTTTCCTTTGTAACTGAAGAAGCTTTTTGCTAGTCTGTGGGTTTCTGAAGAAGTGTCACCCTTTATTGCTCATGTGCAACAATGATATTAAAAATAAACCAGCCAGTTGTCATAGATCAGAAACATGTATATGAATTAGAAACAGACAGTAAGCAATAACTGGGAAAATCCAAATCATCAAAAGCTTGTAGTCTAGTTCAGTTAGGTCACAGGTGAAGCTTTTTGAAAAGGGGATCAATAAATGAGTTGTATGAACTGTGAGTATATCTCTAGTGAAGCAAATTTTAACTTGATTTAATCTTTTTCCTCTAGAATCTACAGCTGGAGTGAGCCCTGCCACACTGAGTTACTGTGGGAAAGGCAGGAGAGGAAATTGAGTAGAAATGAGCAATAAACAGAAATGAAACTAACTTGATTATTCTAAGTCCTGGGCCTGAACATAAAATGGACGCCATTAAAATATGGAAATTTTACACCACAATAATTTCTCTTTCTCTTAGAAAAGTCTGGGGAATTCAAAGAATTCCCCCCTCACAGAAAGTTCAAAAGTAATGTTGCTGACAGCGAATATTCAGCATTGAATTCTGTCTTCTGTATAGGATGTGATACCATCACATATCATCTCTTCTGAGAACTCAGTTCTGTGCAGAAGAACTCTGGTGCTGACAGCTTTT
This sequence comes from Manacus candei, assembly GCF_025592945.1. Classification (NCBI taxonomy): domain Eukaryota; kingdom Metazoa; phylum Chordata; class Aves; order Passeriformes; family Pipridae; genus Manacus; species Manacus candei. Next base: position 3,732,150 of record NW_026138067.1, on the reverse strand, counting down.
CTTCAACTGGGAATGGGATGTGAGGATGGTAGAAGAGGCTTGGTGGGGTTATGACAGGATTTTACCTGATGTTAATGGGTCTTAGTGGCTTATCTGCTCAAATAAGTTGTGCACCCATGAAGAAAAGGCTTGTTTTCCTCACCCATATGAGAGCCAAGGGAATTTATATAATAATATAATAAACCCTTGGAATACAGGGCAGCTGGTGAGCAGGCTGTGATTCTGTGAATAAACTACATATTGGTCCATATTCTGGATTAGTAGCAAAGTTACTCTCTGTCATGGAAAAACTCAACAAATGAGACAATGCTACCAACATTGATTTTAATATAAATCTCACCAAATATCAATTTTTTTTCTTAGACCTGCAAAGAAAAGTATTTGAATGAGAACCTTATGCTTTATTTTAAAAAGCAAGGACAGTAGAGGAAGGACTCAGAATGTGAAGCACATACATCCTAATGTCTCAGAAGACAGAGAAATAAAACAACAGTGAAGGCCTTGATTGATCTGTTAAAAATCTCCTACTTAAACTAATTTCACGATTTCTGGTTTTTTTGGTGTATCTTCTGAGTGACAGCTTTGGGCAATTCAGATGCTGTGGCAAGAATCCAAATGGCAAGCAACACGGGAGCCTGAGTTAGTGAACTACATCGTCATGGGCATTCCTACCAGCCCAGGTAAGAGAGCTGTCTGACTGTGCCTGCACACTGTTTTTGAGCAAGCATCTGTGTTTATGGACACTCAGGGAGCAGCTCCATGCCAGCTGGGTGCAGGCCAGAGTGCAGCTGCTTCAGCTGTGGCCCTGGCTGGAGCCAAACCCAGCTCCTCTTTGTGCTGGCCCTGGTGCATGAGTGGTGTGCAGGGGGCTCACGTAAGACCTTGGGGCTTGAAAAGAGTGGGAAAAGTTTGAAGTTACACAGTCTCTTGCAAGAGACTCCTTGCCAGCCGGCCTCACTCTGTGAGCTGCTCCTGAAAGACAGGCTTGGGCAGAGGCCAGCAGCTCCCTGCACCAGCAGTGGGCTATGAGTTGTAGGTCTGGCCTGAGGGAAACAAGAGTCGCTTGATACACAACTAGTGGCTATAGTCAGTCTCCCTGTGACACCTGGTGGTGGTCCTGCCTGCCTCACAAGGATGTTGTTATACCTCTAGTGCCCACCTCCATGGCCCTGGGGCTGCACAGTGCTGCGGGGGCCAGAGAGGACACTTGCCAGTGACAGGGGGGAAATGGGGTTGCTGAGTGAGTGTTCTCCCTTTTCCACTCAGGAGACACAGAGACACCAGCTGTGGGATGCCTCTTCAGGCATGAAATGTGGTGAGGATAAGGGATGGCTACAAACAGGCCATAGCCAGTTTGGGTAAGGAAATTAACTCACAGCTAGTAATAATATCAAAAGGGCAGTAGAAAAATTACAGCTGTGAGCCTGGAATACAAAACAAACACAAAATAAACCATAAGAGTCCCCAGAGAGAACTGCAGAGGTGCCTCCACCCTTTTAGGTTGTCAGCAAATATCTCAATGGCAAAGTGAGTGGAAGGCATTGAAATGCACCCAAAATTCTGCATGCCTCCAGACCCATAATGTATGCACCTCATAACTCCAGAAATGTGGGCACCAGCTCAATGGGCAGACAACATTTTTAACCTCTTTCTATGTCTTTTGTTTTTTCAATAGGAGAAAAGACACAATTGGACTAATGTATTACTAGGGTTCATTAATATGTCTCCTCAAATGGCAAGATGAATGACAAACTCATTCTCGGTCATTTTCCAAGTCAAGGAATAGATTTAAAATTTTCTTTTCACAAACAAAATTAATGGGGCCAAAATTTTTCTGTTGTTGCTGGCAAGTCTCTTCCAATGAAAATAGGCATCCTTCACATATCGAAATCCCACACAGAGCCAGAGCCTGTAAGCAGTGCCTTGCATTTCTAAGCCCTTTTGAGCATGGGCTGTGATCATGAAATCTGTAACATAAGAACTGTGTTCTGAATCACAGCACAGGGAATAATTGGCGGAGACTAACTTGCCTAGTGAACACTACTGGCCTTCCAAGTAGACTTGCCCCAGCATTCCTAAATGAGTTCAATGTGAGCTGCTCATGCACAGAGATCTGCATCATTCTGCCTTTGCTAACTCGGTTGGAAGCAATTAATGATGTTAGCATTTGATGCTCAAAATTCAGGCTGCAGAGGTCTCAGGAGTTTCTTTCCTCCCTCAGAATAAATGGTTTGTGTTGCTTTGGAACCCAGTTACAGGAAGCATTCAAGCATGTGCTGATCGATGGACAGGGCTGAAAGCAGGCTCCCAGGACAGAAGTGTGCAAAATTCGTTGGTTTTCCCTTGTAGCATTTGCAGATGCGTCCCGTTGTGGTCCACAAGCCTGCAAATACACTCACTGGCCAAATTCAGTCTCCAGGCAACTTCCTTACCAAATTTACCAAAGATTCATGTTCCAAAAATCTCATATATCAGTTCTGAAAAAAGGATGTTTATAGTCCTCATTACTGTGGAATAATGTGAAAAATGTATAAAACATGTTAGTGCTGTCCTTAAGTCTTTGTTTTTGACAAGTGGAGCTCATTCAATACTCTAAAATGCTCAGAAGGTCACGGTTAATTCTTGTCTCCCAGCTCAAACAAGTTTTGAATAAAAATCTGCGTGTCTTGGACTACATCTCCACTGTCTTTTAATGGCAGTCTCAGGACCCCCACTGAGAAGGGCTGTGCCAGCCACCCTTGCTCCTACTCTCTTTGACATGATCAGTGGTACAACACACACATATGCTCCAGGGGATGTTGGAATACATGTCCAAACACAGCCGCATGATGACTTGCCAACAGAAGCGACCGGCCAGTGGTCACTACAGCAGCCAAGTAATCCGGAGATGTGTGGGCTGCTCAGTCCATCACCCTCTAGAGCCATGTAGACATAGATGCCAAAATCATGGGGAAGACAGATGAGTATTTGAGCACATATTCTACTGAGAATGGAGGAAAGCACTTAAGAAAAGCAGCAGTCAGGCAAAGCACTTAGCATACACTTAACTTTAAGCCTGTAAGCAATTAATTTTTGAGTATTCATAACTATAAGGAATCAAAAGAAGAAAAGCTGTCCTCTGTTACATTGGTGAACAGATTCATATGCAGTATAGTCTTCCTAGGATGGCCATATATTTTCCTTCCTTATTGTGTAAAGTGAGACCTTCCAAAGCTTTAAAAATGTCCTGTTAATAATTATTCAATTGATTAGTAGTTGCTGAGAAGGAAAGTAAAATGATGATTGGATCTCCATTCCTATTCAAAACACTCCAGGTAAACAGCCGGTCTCCTTCCCCAGGGCTCTTATCAATGCTGCCTTGTAATACTGCATACTAGAATCTGTGAATATAAAATACTGAGACTCCAGTGCTGTGCAGTGTACAATCCATCCTTGTATCTCTATGCTGTATGAGTCACAGTGCATTTAGAGATCTCCTTCCATCTAAGTGTGATCTATTTACAAGCATGCGTAGGTTTTCAGAGTTTCACAATAGCTGGCAGAAGTACATGATTTATCTAGAAGTGAGCCATGTGAGTGTCGCTTTTTTTTTTAAATAGAGTGTCTGACTCTAAATTCAAAATAAAATTTTAATCTTGCTGTATCTGCGGTGCTCTGTTTTCAAGAAACTTTCTTCCGACAGGCTTTTGACATTCAACAATGAGTATTTTAATGCAGAATGAATTTGATCCTTGTGTGTCTTGTAGAATCCAGTATCTCCATGTACTGTGCATATTTCAGAAGTCAAGGATATAAAGGCAAATAAAAGCCACTGGATTGTGCCTAACACAAAGCTGGTACAGAATATAACTTTTACAAGCCTTACAAGATTAATTTAGACTCAGAAATCTTTATTATCCTCATTCCTTTGTTGAAAGTAATAACTGAAACCACTAACTATCATCAGAAGAACCACCCAAACAGCGAGTTGGTCCCTGACAGATCTTTTATATTAGACAACTGGGGCTAAATTCCATTTGTGTTTCTGTGCTTGATGTTCCTATTGCCTAGCTCCAGGCAGCTGCCTGCTTACTGCCTTATTTAGGTCCTATGAATCACTCTCTGAGGCTCCCCCACTGCCATAAGGAGGTAGGTGAAATTTAGCTTTTTCTACACCTACTCAAAAGACAAGGCTGGTTTCAGTGCAGCTGTGCATGAGTGTGGGGCTAGGCTCACACAGCTGCTGGCTCTCTCTTCACTGACCTGGTTGTACATACCCTTTCTTGCAGGTTCTCCATCTGTGTGTCAGAGCAGTGATGTTCTCTTAGATAACAGCAGCAGGCAAAGGCCTCTTTTGTCGCCTTTTCATCCTGAATTGTATCAGATTGTGTAAAACAATGAGCTAAATGAGGAATATGGAAATTCCAGGGGCATATGGAAATAAAAGGGATGTGTGTTGCTTTGTGAAACATTCTGAGATGTATTGTTGAAGTATGCTACATACAAGTTAGGTGTTATTATCATTATTAATGACTGATATCCTATAGATTGAGTTAGCATTAAATCACAGAATATTCTGAGTTGGAAGGGACCCACAAGGATCATAGTGTCCAACTCTTAAGTGAACGGCTCATATAGGTATCGAACCCACAACCTTGGTGTTATTAGCACCATGCTCTAACCAACCGAGCTAATCTCAAGAATAACGAAAAAAAGAACTGGAACGGAGTGTCCCCAGTCGTCTTTATGGGCAGTAGTGGACAAGCTGTATGATATGACTCAGATATAGTCACTGATTATTCACACCAGATACCTGGACACAGTGGGTTCTGCCGAGACCCCATTTCTGGATGGATTTCTGGAGTGTAGAAGGGTACAGGAATCATTTGTAGGCAGCTCTTGCCCAGGTACAGAACGAGGACACAGCTTGGTTGTGTCCCTGGTCCAACATACTCAAAGGCATTCCCAAGTCTGGGAGTTCACACACAACCCGTGTAATTTTTTTTTTGTTTTTACCAGAAGAAACAATTTCTACCCCGAGGTACGTGTTCACACCTCACCCTTTGGAGTTTGCTTCTGTGTATCTTTTAGCAGAATTTAAACGTAGCCCAGATCTCTTAAATGAGAAACCATGAAGAATCCCTCTCATGAGGCAGAAATGCCAAAATCCCACGAAACAGCTCTGAGAAAGTCTCCTGCAGCCAACTATGCAGATAGTCTCTCTGTGGTTTCAGGCAAGGAAGAGCTGTGCAGTTCTCACCCTGTTGAAGTAAATAGCAAATGCCTCAATGACTAAGTGCAGCCAAGATTTCACCCAGGAATTTAAGTGCTGCAGTGCTACATAGCTTCCATTCCTGACAACTGGGAAACACGGACAACGGCTTGTTTGGCACATTTAAAAATATACTGTTGAAAGGGAATATAAAAGTCTCGCTAAGATCCTTCAGTCATGTTCCTTATTTGTGCTATAAAACTGGACATAGAAAAGCAGGAGGATTTGTTTCTAAAGGTTAATGCTCTTTCTTTCATACTCGACAATAACACTATGCTGCACTGCTTGGAGGAATCGGTCTGGGGAGTACCTCAGTCATATTTTACCAGAAATAGGAAGGCTGATTTCACTGCTGCTGTTGGAATTGCTCTCTCCCTGCACATTGTTGAATCATTGTGTTGATGAGGGCATATTTTTGGGGATTTTGTCTCTTGTACAGAAATGCCTTTTGCTTTTTGGGAAGGATCACCTGTGCCACATGACAAGTATTTACAGCTGGGGGGAAAGTCACCCTGGACCTCCATTCAGGTTCCCTTTGCAAACTCCATTTCTAGCTCATCCACTTGTGCACTTCATCAGGAACACAAAACTGTTCAATATTTGTTTCTCTGACATTTTTCAGAGAATTTCTGTAAAAGTTCCTGAAACTGAAAATGTTTCTCAGACAGGACAGAGCTTACCTGCACACAGACCTTTAAAGTTGCTAAAGCGTTACCTCCTCAGAGTTGTGAAGAAGTGCTTTGCTTAGAGCGAGATGAAGGGAAATTTCCTCTCCATCTCATGAGCCCATATGACTCTGGGGAATGAAATTTAGCCACAAGAATTAAGAAAGGATTTGCTGGGATTGCCTTGTTCAGCTTAGGGCCTTGTCAGAAGATAACTCCATGGCTAAGGCTAAGGTATTGGGGTGACTGCAGCAAGACCATCACAATCAAGTGATGCTGAACAGAGGAAACAGAGGCTGGGCTGTGGTGTCCTGGGTCACGTTTATGCACTGCACTCAGTCTTGGGGATATGCAACATACATCTGGTTTCTCTAGAGAAATGTATCCAAGTCAAACCTCCTCAGGTTCCAGATAAGTGAGAACATTGCTATATCTGAATCTTGAGCTAAACTTGATAACTTACCTTAAATATTTTCCTTTCTCACAGCACTTTTAAAACAGATCTTACCAGGTAGACACATGCAGATGCATTTGTGATACTGGGGAGCGTTTAATGTTGGAGTAATTTATTTAGGCATGTGTTTATGTTGCTCAAGTCTGTATATGGACATGTTCAACAAAAAATTTGAGACATGGTGCAGATATCAGTTCCTGAGATTTTTCTGTGTCACATGAGATCCATCTTCATGATTTTAAAATATTCTTCTATCCCTAGACTCTGCATCAGTTGGCTCATACACACGTGGATCAAATGGGTTGGGGTCTGAGAGAGATAGAATCCTTTATATTTGTGTGACTTAATTTTTTAATATATTTTTCCTTGTATATTATATACTTTTCCATCTCTCTGTGCTCTCATTGGCATAAAAAAGTGTTTTTCTTTCATTTCCTTGATTCTGAGAATTTTTGTATGGAGATGAATATTTTCCAGTAATTTGGTAAGATTTACACCATTCTCACAAAAAAGCTCTAGTTCAAATCTATTCATTTCTATTCACATAGCTGAGCATGTCATTCATGTAAGGCTCAAATGCAGCTCATAAGAAGTTTGCATGTATACCAGGGAAGGGAATGGTTTCTTTTAGGTGGCCTCTTTAGTTTGGAATAGATTCCTCATTTTAGTACTGAGAGTCATTTTAACATGTGAGTTTTGTTGTGTCACTAGAGGTGATCCAAAACAAAGGAGTCTGACCCGAGAAAAATTTGTAAACTATTATCTTGGAACAAGTTGGCCTGAAACCTTTTTTTCTGCTTTTCCTACTTACATTCAGGAGGTGCAACAATCCCACTCTCCTGTCTTGCGGTGTAGACAGAATCACTGTGGCTTGTCTCAGCCCTTCTAGGAGTTGGCTTTGCAGCTGGGAATTGGGTAGCTCCACCTGAGGCTCTGTGGGATGCCAGCATCCCTGCTCTGACATAGCGAGCCAAGACCCGCTCAGAGCCAGAGCTTGCAGGCTTCTCACCTTTTGGAGTCATTGGGTCTCCAGACTCACAGTGTGCTGCCAGGCATCCTCCTCTCAGTCCTGCAGACCAGGGCTGGCTGCCAGAGTCACTCACACTGTGGCTACCTTGCCTACAAGCAAAAGTCCCAGCTGCCAAAAGCCCATGGCAGATCTGGATGTCTGGGCTGGCCCAGCATCACAGACCCAGAGAAAGGGGCCCTGTTTTTGCTTATCCTGCCCAGAATCCAGGCAGGGTTGTGCTTATTTAATTTGGTGAAAACTTGAATGAATAAGAGATTTTTCAAACTAAAACTTTGCAGGAGTAGAAACAAAAGATTTTCCCATGAAGTATAGTTTTGTCAGGAAAATTCCTTGCCGTGTTTCCTATGACTAGGGTAGCCTCCAGAGCAAGAAAGATGCTTCTTGTCAAAGAATGCACATAGAATCTAAGGTATGAAGGAATGAGCCCTCCTCACTGGTGTTTTCTATTAGCCACTACAGCAGTCTCTACTACCTTTCTCACCTCCTGCAGGTTTTTGAAAGATAAACTAATCCCATCATGATGGAGCCTGACCAGTCCAGACCAGATGCCCCTGAGAGCAAAGAGTTGCTCTAACGACTCCTTCTGATCCTCACAAATTTGTAATGAAAACCTTTTGTAATTGTGCTGATCTTCAAAGAAGCGATGTGAAAATTCATGATGGGGATGTCAAGTCACAAGAGTCAATATTTAAAAAAAATATATCATTTGCCAGGACTGCCAGCTGCTGGCCAGACCCTGAATTAGCTGCCTTCCTCAAACAGAGATGTCCCCCATCTGCTGAATAAAATGCTCCTTTTGTGCACGTTTTCACAGCTGAGGTTTGAACCAAGAGCCTTGTGGTCTGCAGACAGCAGCTCCACAAAGACAGCCAAAAAGTTTCTTGCTCTGGACTAGACAGGCAGGAAACTAAAGCCTTTCTCAGCTGGAAGCATTCTTTGCCTATCTCACAACATCCCTTCCAATCATATAAAAATCTTTGAAGGAGAACATCTCCCTGCAATCCTTCACAGAGTGAATCCACTCAGGCAAGGCATATCTTGGGGAAGGAGCCAGATTTGCTTGGTGGTCCTGGCTTTTGGCATCCACCATGACTCAGTAGGGAAGAGAGAATAAATAAAACACTATTAAGAGGTACAACAATGTTACCAAATGAGATTGTGCCTTTCCCAATTAGAGTTGTTTTTTCTATCTCCATATGTTGCATATTACAGAGCCCTTTTGTTGGTAAACATATCCATGGCTCCCTGCAGGGGTGCCAGGGCCACTCACCAGCAACTTGGAGACTGAAATTGTGCATGACGTCTGATATGCCATGCAAAGATGGTCTTGTTTCCATGTGTGCTCTGCTAAAACATAGAAAGGCTCTGAGAAGTTGGAAGCTGCTGGCAGTTGGCACAAGGCTTCTTCCATAGGTACCTCTCCTTAAGAAAAAGAAGGAAGGTTGGGAACAGTATTAGCGATTTTTGTTTCTTTGTACAGTAGATCCACACTAATAATAAAGCAACTAAAACACTTCCAAAGGTCCTTGAGAAGCTCTGAGCCCTTACCAAGGACTATGGCAACAGTATATTTATGAGTCAGGCAATGTCATCACAGTTTGTAGCTGAGATATGAAGAAGCAAAGTGAATTTTCCCAGCACTTAAATACATGAGCTGGTTACAGGGACTTAACAACTCACTGTGCATCAGCCAAGCTGTGTCTGTGTTTCTGCTTTCAGCCCACAGCAGATCCATCTTAACTGTCTTCCTCTGTGGACCAAGTAGAGTTGTTACCTAGTCTTTAGTGGCAGACTTAGAGGTTATAAACACATGTACAGACAGTTACTGGGGCTTAGTTGTTCCATGATTATCTGCATATGATGGTAACTCACTTTTGTGCTAAGCTTTGAAATCACCTGGCACGTTGATGGTAGACCATGCAATAAAATTCCCAAATCCTGGTCCTTGGAGCTGTGCTTTAAGCACTGACCTGTAAGTTCACTTAATGCTGCAGCAAACCAGGCACACCTTTGTAACAAAGCTTGAGCATGAATCACAGGAGACTGAATTTTCAAGTGTAGGTACAGTGTGGCTTTGAAATAGGATCTGTTTCTGACTCCAGCTGTTATTTCATTAGCCTTTCCTGGCTGACTGAGTAAAAGCTGACGGGCACCAGAAAATTTCTTTGTTGTCCATTTCTCCATTAATTTCTCTGAATGTGTGTGGTTCAAGAGTGATGTAAATCATCATCGCCACCTCACTCTATTTATCTGTTTCTTCAGCAGGCTCTCATGGTAACCAACAACTACTGTATTTAAGTATGTACTGTGCCACACCTACTCGGGACAGCGCTTTGCGATGGAATAGCGCGAAAGAACAAAAGAAAGACAGGAAAAGAGAAGGACAAAAGGAGTGAGAAAGAGATGAAGGTAAAAAAAAAAGGTAAGATAGAACCTCATGTCCTTTATCAGAAGAAGGGAATGATTAGATTTGTTTCTGGAGTGGCTATGAATACCAGATCAGCTAGCTGCAGTTTAGGAGGTCTTTCTATATAGTCTGCTCAGTCCCAGTTATTTTAATTCTGTGTTGCCAGCTGGCCTCTGCAAAAATCTATTCAGGGTTCCATTCTAAACAGTAATGTTTGGGAAAAGCACAATCTAAAACAGACAGATCTGTATGTGTTTAGGTTTTGCTTTCTTTCCACTTTTAAATATTAAAAATTGACTCCAGCTGTGGGGTAAAGTAACGCCCAACCTATAAAGACACTGACAAATAAATCACAATGCTATTTGCTGTACATTTTCTGAGGTCTAAACACCAGCTCTTGAAAGGAATTTTCCATGATTACATCTTGGGAAGATATCTTCACTACCAACAACTCATTTGACTTTTATACTTCTTAAAAGTCATCACATTCCAGCAGGGCCAGACCTTGCCATTATTTCTCTGGCACAAATCTCAGGAGTTAACTGAGCTATCTGATGTTACTTAGGACATGTGCAAAGCTTCATTCTCCCTATCTATCATGCTATTAAGCAGAACAGTTACCCTGTGTTTACAAGGCTAAATCACTGATTGACTGGTCAGTCCCCTCAGCTGATCAATTCTGTTTGAGTCCACTTCTTTGCTGTGTCAACTTTAGGCAGCCTTGCCTGAAGCTAAAGTTTTTACTACTGTTCATCTCAAAATCACTGGGCAGCAGAAGGTTTCCCACTCCATTGGGATGCAGCCCAGAGAAATCAAGTTTAGCTCCTGAATACTGATCCAGCTCACCCTGGCTCACTTTGTGGCCCGCAGCAAAATTACTCCTGCCTGTCCTACATTTCCTCCTCAAAAAAAGTATAAATATTTAGTGTTAGAGAAAGGAAGAAGATGGAAATTCCAACCTAAAGGCATCACACATCTTTTTTTCAGGAAGCAGCCATTAATCCACAGAGTTCCATTAATCTACACAGCCTGGATAATAATCTAGAAATAGCTCTGATGTTGATATCATATTTTTAAATTTATAAATTACCTTACAGTTGAAAAAAGCTGGCTCTGAACCAAAACACTTGAACTATCCTATTTCAATTTTAAATGTATTTACAAAACATTAAAAAAAGAAAGTTTCTGGCCCTTGCCCTGTTCCTGCCAGAAGTTGCAATCTAAACTTTTTTTGTGGGGAAAAATAATTAAAGTAAAAATTCCTGACCAGTTCTGCTCTGCATGGCATTCACTGGTGCTTACTCCAGATCTACAAGTTGGTCTCCCCTTGAGAGCCAGGCTGTGGAATGCCTGCCCTCAACAGGGAAGGGATTTAAGAGGTTCCTGCTGTTCTCTGCCTCCGGCTACACTACTGCTGCCTCTGTGGCACTGGCTCAGTGGTTTGTGTAGTGTTGTACTGAACCATATCAGCAAAAAATAAAAAGAAAAGTCTCTGCTAAAGTAAGTTTTTGTTTCTACTGGATCAGTTCCCTAATCCAGCCAAAGTTTTACGTTGTCCTAATGAGAGGAATGGGAAAAAGAATGCTGATGGAGATACTTGGAGCCTCCTGCACATCTGCCTGGTCACTGGAGGAACTCTAAAGTGTAACTTCACTTTTAAAAAATGCAATTGGGTCCACAAACAAGTTGGTTTTGTCCCAACACCTTTGCTATCCCTGTTCAAACACCCACACATAGATTCACTCATGAGCACTGTCAGACCATTCTTCAGAGCATCACCCTCCCCACGTTCAGCTGAATCTTTTTGTTGAGAGTGGCTCCTTACCCTCAGGAGGAGTGCACTCAAGATCTCTTCTTCATCTGGAAATTCAAAAAGGAGAAACAAGGACGTGTTCTTAAACTGAACAGAAACTACTACATAAGAATAAGGTAGCTATGAGAAAGACTTAAAGGGCCCAATGCTGTTGCCAACAGCAAGAGCTGCAAAAATATCCAGCTAACCCAAAAAGTTTTCAGTGAATGCAGCTGATGTAAAAGGTGAAGATATCCTATCAAAAAGACTGGAAAATATGAAGTTTTAAAAGGCTGCACAGTATAATTAACAGTAACAAGGGAATAGTGTGTTAGAACAAAGCAGGGAAGATGTATATGAAGTTTATTGTAGTGGGTTTGATGTTTCATGCAGGACAGTTTAATAAAACTTGGAGACACAAAGAATTATCAAAAGCAATCTCTAACCAGAAGCAATTGACTACAAATTGTGGCAATATCACAGAGTTAGGAGAGGAAAAATATCTGCCTTTAAAAGGGGTGAGAGGTGGAGAAAGGGTCTGGAAATTTAAAATTTAGAGAGCTTTGCAGTGATTTAAAGTTATTCAAATAAATGCATGTATTTAAGAGCACCTAGATGGAAAAAAATACGATAAGAAACAGGAACATGGAATTGCCAAGAACCGATCATGTTAAGATAATGTACTTTCCCTCTTTGAAAAGAAATGGACATCATAGAAAGGGGGAAGTAGATGTGATATATCTCAACTTCAGTAAGATTTCTGACATTTTTCTGATGTTCTCATGCAGAAACTCAGTCTGGTCTAGCTGAAACTACTATGAGAAGGATGCACAAATACTTCGAAAATGTAATTAAAAAGATACTCAGAAAGCACTTCCCAAGAATTTCCTGACAAACAGGAATAGTTGCATGGATGAGAAATCATAGAAATCTGTAGGCTTGGTACTGTCCTGCATTTTCATGAATTACTTGAATGATGGAAGGCTAAACACGCTTGTGAAATTCACACATGACCACCACATTGGCAGGTTTTTTGGGAGCCAGGAGAGGAATTCAAAATGATCTTGATAAATTTAAGAAATGGTCTGAAAGCAATTAGGTGAAATTCAAGAAAGGCAAGTACAAAGTCCTAGCTGTGGGATGGGAAAAATTGATCACACGAAGACAAAATAAATGCAGGAATGTCTCTTTCTAAAAATAAGGCAATTTTCGAAGTAGAAGGGACTCAAAATTGCAGTCCAATTTTTGTGAATCCTGTGGGCAATGAGAGTGTCAGGTAATAAATGGGCAGTCCTCTAAGACTTTTCACCTACATGAAAGATCACAGTTCTCACATTTCCATTTCCTAAAAGATGGGGAAGGGGCAATAGGCTGGCTTTGCTCTCCCCTGATGGTGAGACTCTACTGCACTACTGCTATAAGTTAAGGTGTATTTGGAAACCCCAGGAGGAAAGAATGAGGAAATATATATGCCTTTTGTTTTCTTCATAAATATCAGTACACCAATATCACGATCTTCTCTATTTTCCTGGCTGATAATATCCTGCCTGCATGGAGTTAAATCAAAGCAGGCTGTCAGTGAAAAGCTAGCAGGAAATGAAACAATGTAGGGCCATAAGTAAGTATAAATATATAAGGTCCCATCATGGTGAACACCAAGACTCCATGAGAAAGTAATGGAAATTAGTCCAAGAAAAAATGGCCCTTTCTATGACTCTGAGTGTGCACAAGGTTTGTCACTGGAGGGAGATTTTGTTTCCTGGTGGGGAGGCACAATGACCACCACAAGAAATGTTTGTTGAATGCCAGTTTTGCAAAGGGTTATTCTGCCCCCATCCCAGCACGAGATCAAAAGGAGAGCAACAGGCCAGGAGGATGCTGGTGTAGAAGGCAACGTGGGCAGGGGCATCTGGAAAGAGCTCCTGCAGGACAGGCACTCTCCAGGGAGGGAAAGGGGCTGCCTGTCCTCTGCCTGTGCAGCAAGGAGGCAGGAACTTCTGCTTTCACTCACATTCGCTGCTCTGCAGCCCTGCATAGATGAAGAGATGAAGCTTTGTTTTAGTGGTGTTAATAATCTTGAATCCCTCAGGCCTATTTACACATCCTTACACAGAGCAAGGCAAACAGCTTTTAGAGTGACATGAGGGTGGCACAGAAGGCTTTCTCTGCAGAGCAGGATGTGCTGCCCACACCTTCCTCCGCTCTCGGTGGAGTGGGCGTCCTCTGCCTCCCCTGCTTTTTGTGGTGGGGCTCTGCATCTGTTACAGTTTAAAAAAAACCCCAAAACATTTTAGTGGATATAAAGGGCATAGGCATTTCAGAGACCTTGGGAGTTAAGTGGGTGTAGGAGATAGCGTGTATGTCCTACACAAACCGACTGAAGACTATGCAGAAAGAGAGAAAGGGAGAGACAGTGTAGTGCTGGAAAAACTGAGCAAGTGACAAATGTTCTCCCTCTTAGTAAAGGAGCAAGCAACAAAAGAAAATAAATACAAATTCACTGTTTTAACTCAGAGACAGTTCTTGTTGTCTTCAGCGTGCATGCTTGTTCCTGGGCACTGCAGCCTCCAGAATTACGCAGTTTTAATGATGTCTCTGCAGCACACACACTAATTTTGAGAAAATCAGTGGTTTTATACAGGAGGACGGCTGGGTTGCTACTGTCTTCTTTGCAAACTATAAGAAATTGGTGGTGATTCTGCAAACAAGCTAAAGGTCTCAATATTAATATGCTGCTTAGAGCCACTCAGCAATTAACACCCACCCTTCCACGGACGGCAGTTGATTATAATAAAAGCTTCCATCAAAACCTCAAAGAATCACAGTATTAAATGCAACTACTCTGGAACAAATGGCACATTTTTTCCTTGTCATTATGCTGTAATGGCAAAATAGAGACATTATTTTACCTCCTATTAATTTTGCTGGGTTTGATTACATTATTAGTCCCGCAAAGGCTATCAAATGCCCCCAGAGACAACCAGGTTTATGAAAACATAACTGGCTGATATAATGAATTGTGGCTGTGTGGTGAGAAATGACAGTGTTAAACCAGTATTTGCTGTCTGAAGACAGGCACTATTTGCAGAGGAAACTCCTGTACAGTGGTGTTTAATTCAAGCGCTTAAGATTTTGTATATGGGTAATTTTCACTGTGTGTATTTACCTTCTCTACAGCTGAAAAAAGAGAACATTGCTGTCAGCTCTGAAGTATCAAAGTGCCTTTGGAGAGAAAAACTTCACCTGAGGCTGTCAGACTCCCATGGACCTGCACACCAGGATGGCAGGTAATGGGGACACCTGCACCTACAATTGGGCTTTCCTTGCTGCCAGCAAACATTGCAGGGGGGAGCTGAGGACATTGAGCAAGGACTACAAGGCTCTAGTAATGCTTGTAGCCTGGCAAAGAGACATTGAATTCATTTGACATATAAAGGGAATACATTTTACTTGCAGTTGTGGGATCAATCATCATCATGGCCAGTCTTCGCGAATGAAGATTTGGGAAAGGTCTTTTACCCTTCGAGCCTGTGCAGTGGATTTTTTAGGTGAGACACAGTGTGCGCTGAGCTGAGCCCACCCTTTAATCCTAAGGGTCATCTGCCAGGGCCAAGCGAGCTCGGACGGTGGCAGTGAGGTCCTTGGGACACAGGTTTGTTTAGAGTGACCTTCTCTTAGATGGATGGCCTTACAGGGCTGACGGGCTCCATCTGCCCGGAGGAGTTCCCTGACCGGGAATCGAACCCAGGCCACGGCGGTGAGGGCACCACATCCTAACCACTAGACCACCAGGGGTCCTCAGTTGTGGGATGGACAGCATTGAAATGCAAACACCAGCCTTTCCTCTTATAGCATCCTTTTCTATGTCCAGGTTTTCTGTGTTTCTACCATAAACACAACTATATTGCCTCTCCTAGCTGCAAAATGTGAGAAATCCTAGGGTAGGAGTCAAGCGCTATCAAATGCTATGGGATTTAGGTTTCTTAAATTCTTCAGCTGAGATCATGGTTGTATTCCAAGACCATGGTGTCTCTAGAGGTACAGGACTTCAGGCTGTGATGCTTTTGCTTGCCAACTCTAAAGGAAAAGGGAAGGATAAATGAATCTCTTATGTGCTGAGAATGTGTTCAGCGATCCACCTAGCTTGGAAGGAGCTTATGAAAAGGCTCAGTTCTACATTACTGTGCCATTTTTCTGACAGAAAATGTTGGCTTCCTATCAATTAGCTAGGAGAGAGAAAAATGTCCTAAACTGGGATCTTAACTCTAGATTCTCCTCTTTCTGTTGAGGAGTAAGAATTACAACAGCTTTAGTTTATTTATTCAGGTGTAAATCAGTTGCCGTCAGTAAAATTTTATGTAAGGAAAAATTTCATGAGTGAAACCAAACAGATCAGATAATCCTTTGGTCTCCCTGTGGACAGGGTGAGGTCAGCACTTGCTTTAGCCCTTGCTCCATACCAACTGTAAAGTATTATTATTGTTTTTGCCATAATATTTTTTTTCCTCCTGCAAAATGCTCCCAACATGGCAAGATATTGAGTACACTTAAGTAACTTTCAGTGTTCCTTCTGTGCTCCCCTGTCTCTACATCTCTGTCCCTCACTGCACTGTCCTGAGATGACTTTTTGTCAAGTGTAAATGTTAAATTGTATGTGAAGCTGAGATTTTTGTGATTTTGAAGTATCTGATTTTGCTTGTAGGAAATCATTAAGCACCACTGGTCAGCTAAAGAGCCAGCGGAATGTCAGTATTTGCTGGTGTACACCTTATAAATCATAAAGTAATTCAGAGCTGTGAGACTGCGTAAGTACCTACACTACACAGGTGAATGTTGCTGCTCAGATTTCTGCTCTCCTTTGCTCTGCTCACCCTTGGAGGTACTTTAGTGCAGCTTTCCACTCCTCTGCATGGACAGATATCCTATTCAAGATCCAGCTGTGTTGACGGAAAAGATGCTCGTGGCAGCTGTCCTCATTCCTCATCCCCGCGGTTTGCTCTTGGGAATGCAGGTGGAAGTGTTTTTAGCCTAACCCCAGTACTGCCTCAGGCCAGCAACTTTAACTGTCTTAAATCACATAGGATGATTTGGACTTGTCTGTTTGGAAGGACAGTGGTGTTTACATCCCTTTTGCTTCTAATAGAGGGGAGGACAGCAATCCCAACTGCACCCAGAAAGGCAGGCTGCAACCTTCAATCTAAACAAGTGCACTGGCTTAAATGGAATCCATTTAAAGCTGCCATAATTAAGCTGATGCATGCTCTGCACACGCAAAACAGATGTGAAGTCTCACCTGGGCTTGTTACAGTTGCATTACATTGGATTTGAAGCACATGAGAAAAGAGCTTGCACCTTCCTGAAACTGGCATCTTTGGACACTTCTGCAACACTGGCAACTGAGCCCAACGTGAATGTTGTTTGTTGGCCTTGAAACTGGAAAGAGATATCAGTGAGATGGTTTTCACTGGGAAATTACATCATGTTAGAACATGTTGCTTGAGACTCTCAGTGACTATCACCACAGTGTAATTTCCCATTATAAACAAGGCCTGTGAGACAGCTGTTGGGAGGCCAACCATCCTCTGACTGGGCTGATCCTGCTCCCATCTGAGCTCCTCGAGCAGCGGGTGACTCAGCTGCATGCCACAGGTGCTGCAGCTGAGGCAGGACTGAGCCCCAGCCCTCACCATCATTCCAGTGGCATGGTTCAGGCATGCTCTGCTTGCTGGCTAAAAGTGCCAACAAGCTTTTTGTTTCTTTGTTTGTTTTGGTTTTGATTTTAACAACCTTCAGAGAAAGAGGTCAGGCCTTTTTCTCAACAGTCTCAAAACAAGAAAAATCCCCCCTTTTATAAAAACTTTGCCTATGAAACCTCTAGTAACTTTGAAGTTTTTATCTATGGTTATTCTCCACTGGATAAATTGGAAGCATAAACTGTGGATAACAAGTTTAGGTCTTGTAAGGCTACAATACTTGAGCCATCCCTTGTGGAGCTTTCTCCACTTAATTTAAAATCACCTCCCTTTCAATTCTCTTGTGGTGTGTATCACACACAATTTTACTGAGAAGCAGCTCACAACAAACCACTTCAAAGACAATGCTACATTTGCAAAGGAAGGAATTTCTCTCTGACAGTTCAGCAGCATCAGCATGTGCTGGAAAATAAGCATGCATCACAAGACAGTATGCTACACATGGGGAATCCTAAACAAAAAACTGCTTATAATGGGACTGCATGCAGAGAGCTAACATGATTCTGAAGCAGCTGCTTTCAGTGCCTTGGAGCATTGAATCAAACTGCTCAGAGCAAAGAGAATTTGCTCTTGATCTCCATGTGAAAATCATTATTAGGGGAATGAATTATCATTTTGTCATGTTTGTACAGTGGAGTCTTAGTCGGTGCTACCAGAATGCAAATTTTTTACAATAGACATCAAATTCCTTCTTCTTTCTTGAAAATATGGGGATTAGAGGAATCTGTATTCACAACTTCAGACACCATACAACTGAGCAACTGGCACTTAACTAATTTATTGCAAAAGCTTGATACTTGCAACATGCTATTTAAAACTACTGACACAGGGAACATTTGCAAGCCACACCTGAGGCTGATGGGTGACCTACAAAAGCTAACATGCCTTGCAAATATGTTTTAGTTTGGCATTTTTCAAATTAAATATTTGCTTTTATTTGCTTTTCTTCATCATTTTTTTGTCTTTTCTGTGGGAAGATGTTCTTTCCTGGACAATTTTTAGGTATTCGTTTGGAAACCTGAGGCCGAGTTCTGCTTTTTATTAGGTTTCATTTTAAAAATAAACAAAAAAAGCATAACTGCAAAAAGAAAAAAATCCATTTTATAAGCAGTGTTACCCGCGCTGTGACTGCTAATGGTAGGAAATTTACATTCTGTAAGACAAGTAAGACAAAAATAGCTCAAGGGCATTTTAGACCACTTAGACCTGAGTGTCTGTGCAGCACTACAAACGCAGTCAGAGCCCAGCCCAGCAGCCTGCTGCCCCCAATCCCCACCCCCTGCACTGTACGGCTCTGCAGCACTCCAGGCAGCTGCCTCAGCAGGCCGTAGCAGAAGCTGTCATGCAGCAATCCCAGCTGAAAGACAGGGTATTCCAAATCCCTTGTCCCTCTTACCACCCGGGACGTATGAGCATATTTGGTCTGGGAATAACTTGTGACACTGGAGTGGTGCCTGGCTGTCCATTGGCATTTCTCATCTCCCAGGTTAACCCTGCAAGCCTGTTAGCTGGCAACTAGAATTTTTTCTTCTCCTTCTTCTTCTTTTTAGTAGTCTCCATCTCCACTCGAATTTTCAAAATTAGCAATCTCAGGAGTTCTACAGGCTAAATAAATTCCATCTCAGAAGTCAGGCTTAAGGGCCTGATCCCTACTTTGCCACTTCCATATCCCAAGACAGAGAGGAAAAAGGAGGATGTACACAACAAAAGGATGTACACACACACACACATACACACAGAGATATATATATGATATATATATGTATATAAAGAATATATAATGAAGGATAATGTAAAAATAGAAAAGACAAGGGGAGGAGACAAGATTTTATAGAGATGGCAAACACAGCTTGCATCTAAAGTTAAGGAAAACCTCTTATACCCTTCAAACTCCAAAATACAATTTCTCACAGAGAATTAAAATTACCCTCTAGGAAAAAGGAAAAAAATAAAACCTCCTCAAAATGTCAAAGACCTAAATTCCCCCCAGCTTACAGTTTCTGTGCGGATTTGAGCTATTTATAAAGCCAATCTCCACGGTTTCTGTCATACGTTTCTGTTACACACGTCCTGAGCTAGCTAACTAGTGGATACAAACCTGATCAGTATAACCATGGCAATAAGTGAAGTTATTTGTGCACACTCCAAGCTGTGCTTATTAAAATAACAGGAATTGCTGCATTTGATTTATAAAGAGATGAGTAGGTTTCTACATGAAACTCTACTAATAGTTGAAAAAGCCTGTTCTGCTATGGACTGAAAATGGTCTCTCCCCACCCACACATGCATCTGGGATTTGATCACCAGTCTTTAGGAGAAACCCACAAAACCTATTCCACTTAGCAGAGTATATTACACAAGCAAAGGAAAACCTTGCAGGCTCGAGATTTGGGTGGAATCCATTTATTCCACATGTGCAAAGACTGGATGAGGAACTGGAGGATCCGCAGCAACTAAACTGAAACCTCTCCATGTGTTACACGCATAAGCCACTCTTGATTGAAATAATGTAAATCTTTTCCTTACATAATATGTTTCCTTGTCTGGTATAGCTTGATTTCAATTTATACTGTTCCTTTTTTTCTTTCCATCATATTCAAAACGATCATAAACAGTCTGTAAACTCTGTATTGCAAATGGCTTTCTAATATTAAAAAAGGTATTTTCAAAAGAAAGATCAGTTCCTCATGTCTACATTGAAAAAAGGGACATTGTCATGCAGTCTGAAGTAAAAAAAATTCTATTAATCTTAAAATTATAATAAATATAGGAAGAAATGTTCTGCAGCCTCTAAATAGAGAACAAAATTTGTGCTAAGAAAATAAATACTTACCTCAAAGGAAGTTAAAACTCATGAAGCATCCCTGATGGAGATATTTTCTATATGTATTATTTTTAAGAACTTGAATACATATTCTGACAAATTTGTCTGTCTAAAAAAACCCCCACAAATCACAGGCAAAATATGCATTTTTTTCCATTAATGAAGTCAGCTTCCTCTTCAATTAAGTACTTACAATCCATCATTTGCCTGAAGAAAATATAACGCCTCCCCCAAGAGATAACCCTGCAAAATCCTGTTTACTTACACGGTGATAGTATTCCTCACCAAAGCAAACATCTGCACTTCTGCAACAAATGCTTCAGGGATCTCTACTTGCTTTTTCAGGAAACATCTGTGTCAATACACCTCATTGAAGACGTTCTCCGTGAAAGAATTCTATCACCATGTTCTTGATTTATTATTACTTACTGTTGTGCTGCCCAAATAATCCCAAAATTTTATCCCCATCTCTGAAGATCTATATGGCCTTTGCTTGCTTGAATGGCTTTACAAGGATGAAAGCAGCATTTCCGAAACACTAGAGTGAGTATTGTTGTAGTTATAGCAAAAAAAGCATGGGACTTTGATCTCTGGCGTTTATAAAAGCTACTTTATAATCAGAATATCTTATCTGTTCTTAGAAGGCAAAATGGTACATTTATGAAAACAGAACTTCTAAGGAAGTAAAACTATTGAATCTTAATTTAAAACGCAAAGGCATAAAAAGATTTTGTCCTTTGTAATGTGAAGAAAGCTTGTTTCCAATTCTCCAAATATTTTAACAAGGAATATTGTGTATATACAAGCTTTGCAATATCAATTGACTGGTTATTAAACATATTTGAGCTCTTCCCCTGCTCCCAGCACACACACACAGACATATGTGATATTCATGTTAACAATTTATTTCTTGGAGGGAAGAAAAGTAGTGTGTTCTCAGTCCAGTTATCCTGTAGGTTGCCTCAGGTTATTTTAGTTTTTATATTTAATATTGCAGGGATTTTATGGATTTACCAAAATACCATAATTTTTATTTTTAAATCACTATTTTTTTAAAAACAGATTCAATCCAGATCAAACCTTATCATACTCTGTTTCAGTTCACTGCCACCCTATGTAAGTGTTGTCAAGGCTGTAATACATAAAGTATCTGGCTTCAGGGCTGTTTTCACTGTAGTTTTGGAATACGGATTTTATAATATGCAGTTTCCTTCTTCTGAAGTCAGTGGGCTATTCAGTGGAATAAGGTTTCTGAGGCACAGGTCAGATCTTCAAAGACAGATAGACACCCAAATTCTGTTTAAGGATATTCCACTGATTTGAAACAAGGTGCCTGCCTTATCCCCTTCAAAATAGGGGAGATTTCCTAAACCACAGACAGAGCCAGGTTAAAAAGGTACTTGGGCACTCCATAGACAATCTCTTGACTACTTGTCCTCTACCCTTACTGCCAGGCCACTATCATGAGACATAGGCAGGACATGCCCTTCTTTTGAGACTCAATTGATTTAAACAGAACCATCCTCAGACTGGTCTACCTCATGCCATGGATTAGACCAAAAGACCTGATGAATTTTTTTGCCCTTGGATTGCTTGAGTTTCAGCAATGTTACTGCATACACACGTGCAGTGAGCTTGCTGCACAGATCGTCTGCATATACGTGCCTCTGGTGTGGACATCTGATGCTCCTGGGATATGCCAGACTGCCTGAGCAGGAGCAAAGCAGCTGGATAACATGCAGGTAATGGTGTTGATAGTGTCCAGAGCACTCTGCTTTTCGTGTCTTCTCTATGAACATGCGACCTCTGAAGTTGCCTCAAAGCATCACATCTGCTGTGTTGGTGCGTGGTGACATCAGCACGTGGTGACAACAGCACGTGGTGACAACAGCACGTGCCTCCAGCAGAATCACCTGCTGCAGCACAGTAGTCAGGGCTGTGAAGTCTGGAGGGGTGCCAGTGCACTTGGAGCTATTGTACTGGACCTTCAACCAAAGCTGCTGTACACCCAGGAAGTCAGCCAAACACATCAAAATTCTGCAAACTAAATTAAAACTCCAAGACAGAAAAAGAGGACATGCACCGGAAAACTCAGATGTATGGCTTTTTGACTCACAGCTCCAAAGAAATGCGACCTTGCTTGGTTGTCCTGTGGAGTGACTATCTTATTTGGACTTGTGTGTTCTGACAGATTAATGTTCTGTGATTTCTCAGGATGTGTGTGGACAATGGCAGATTTAGGTCAAAACTTACAGTAGCAGAATAATGGCTTCAGCTCTGTACATGTTCATTAAGAAAAACAGTTTTGAAGGGGCCTTGTTGCTTTAGCTGTTTTAAAAGGTGCACATGACTGGAGGAAGAGGAAAATGTACCGTGTGTGTACATGTGAACAGAATTTAAATCACCAAGACTTCAGCATGTGGATTGGCATGTTTGATTGTATTTCATGGCCTGCCTTAAGACAGGTAATAAAAAGCAGGGAAGAAGTCTTGCTGCAGGTTCTCAAAGGTTGGCCCTTATTCTGAAGAGCTGTGTCACTGATTTCAGTAGGAGAAAATACAACCCTCAGATACATAGATTATAGTAGAAAACCTCATTTGAGCAGGTATTAAACTGGGTCATCCAAAGGACAACTTTGACCTTCTGGTGCTTGCCAGAGTGGAAAAGAGTACATCACAGAATAAAAAAATCACATCACAATTTTCCTGCTAGTCATATTTTTTCCCTAAGTCATCACAAACCACTCTCTGTGCCCACCTGCTTATTGAGTTCTCATGTTTGTTCATAGCCATAGCAGATACTCCTGCAGTATTTTGGGGTTGAGGTGTATATTCTGTAACTACATATAAGAACAACAGGTCTCTGGATCCTCAGCAAGTTCCCCTCCCCCCCTTGCCCTGGATTTGAGGAAGATACAGGTCTTTGGATCCATGCTAGGAAACCCCAGGGAGGTGGAGGTTAGGGACAGGGCCAATACAGGCCTCTCACAGACCTATGGATGAGGAGAAGGGGTAAAGGGAAGGCAGATGGGCATGCCCCAAGGATGGAAGAACTAAGCAGATATTTGAGAAGAACCTCACAGCAATTTCTTCCAGCTAATCCCTGCCATTATTTTTCCCCTGGCAAAGCTGATATGGTCCATCATTTCCATGAGACAGAAAGCATTTTTTTTACTGCTCACTTCTCAGAAGTCTTAGACACTTGCTTTTAATCATACAGTGTATACTGACATCTGGTGGCATTCAGCAACCAAATCTTCATTAAACAAATATATTTCAGTTTTAAGGAGTCGGCATTCTTACTTTCCCTTAGTTGTGTGCAGAAAAGAATTCCTCTCAGACCACTTCAGACTGGGGATTAGTCTAACACACATGTATGGGACCGGCATGATCCTGGAACTGTTATGAGACACGTACATGGGCACTGACCTCCTGATAAGGAAGGGACTATCAGCCAAGGGACATGGCCATGTTAAAACACTGGTTCCAGTACAAAATGGAGCAAGTGGCATCTTATCATTCCCTCTTCTGAACACAGAGAATTAATGCACTAAATAGGAACGACACAAAACTACCATGGGTTTTAGCAGCAACAGAGCTACTGTAAAATCTTAGGTAGTAACCCTTCTCTTGTAATTTATTTTATCTTTATTTCAAATTGGAGAAAAAGAAGCAAAATAGCATGCATGAATGGCCAGTGAGATGTATGAAACCCTTGTTTCATGGTAAGTAATAAGTAGCGTGGAATCAGCTGTCATGGTTAAAAGATACCCATGATGTAGCTGTTCCATTAAAATTCGGATTAAAATCATGTTTAGATTTCATTTCCTCCGGTCCTTATCCTGCTTTTGATTAGTTTTAAGAGCAGTTGATGGTCTTGTGATTTGAAGATTTTTCATTTTAAATTTTGTGTACATGGTCTGGAATTTTATGTGAAATTGTGGGTTTGATCTTTGACCTCTGTTTACTACAGTCCTGATTTGCCACTAATTTGATAGCAAGCCATAAGGGCCTACTGTAAACAAGCCGCTCACTTTACATAGCTATGTTTGGCTCTGAAATGAAGAAGAATGTATGGAATATACTTTGGGTACTGTAGCCTCCTAAAGAAATAATAAAAACCACATCACATCACTGCTTAGCTCTCCAGGTAACATTTACATTTGGAGAAAATAAGTTGCATGCCTAATAGAGAGAGAAAATGCAGTTCTTATCCATCTTGGGTTTGTTTGCTTAAAATTATTCTTTAAAGTATTTGAAAGCTCAGGCTGCCTCTTTTGAAGTCAGCGGGAACTGACATTGATTTTAAAAGATCAGGATTAAGCCTAAATTGGTAAGGTCTAAAAGTCAAAAATGAGAATATCCAAAGTCTACAAGTCTCTCACTGATCCATCATCCAGAGAGAAAGGACAAAAGCCTTCTCCAAGGTCTGTAAGGTATGTCTTGATTCCAGGGCTCCTGGGTTTTGTACAGTTGTAGACTGCAAGATGGAAAGCAACTTCCAGTAAGGACTGTAATTGCTAGCATATGAAATAGTACATACTTGCACCATGGTCTTGTAAAGCTGCTGGGGGAAGGGAGATGAAAGCTATTTGTAAAAATCAAGACATATCTTCCACAAGTTGTTCTTTGCTATCCACTACACAGTATTCCCTCCCTGCAACCCACCCCAGGCAGATTCCCTGGCTCACGGGCTCAGTCCTTCAGGTACAGCCTTACACACAGCAACTGACCCAGCAAAAGTCTGCTTGTAGACATTTAACTCAGGAACATGTCTGATCATCCTGCTCAAGCTTAGTATTTTTGGCACTAATCTGGCACTCTGAACAGCAGGTGAAAGCAAGGTCTTCAACTCTCTCCTGTACCACTCAGCAGGGACCATCCATTCCAACACTGAACTTCCCATCACCTGGGCTCTATCCTTACAGTGGAATACCTAAGTGCCCTGGACAAAGGGCTGTTTTCCTATAAGGCCGAGAAGGAAACCATTCCCTCTTTAATCTTCTGGCTTAGGAAGTCTCGGTAACTGACCAGAGCCCAGTAGTCAAGGATGTGGACTCTTCTCAGCTAAGAGTGTGGTTCATTCACCGTGACAAAGTGTAAGCTCAGAGACATGATGGGACATGGGCAAGGAAACATGAAAAACCCTTATTTCCTCTTCAGACACCCAAGTTCGCTGAGTATCTGAAATGAAGGGATCCTGGTGCCAGGTCAAGCTCTCTGTGGATGACTTCAGAAGGATAATGCAACTAGAGGTAGGAAACTGCATAATGATTCCATTGGTTTATGTGGTCCCAATATCATACAAGCCAGAGTTCAGGGAGACACACGGATCTAGCACTGTCCCAAATCATCTGAACCTGAGGCTGACAAAGCATCCATTGCAATCACGGAATCATTGTGACCAAACAAAGGAACATCATCTACTGTTAACAGCAACTGTTGCTCGGCCAAAGAATATCAGATAGGAATACAGTATCCAAGTAAGGGAATCCATGCAATCAACACTCAATATAGTCTGTTGCATCTCCATTGCTCAGAAGTAACCCAATCTGTTAAGAACTTGATGGGTGAATGCAACTTCCCAGGCTGTGTAGCCCCTTCTCTTCTACCCAAAAATGACTGGCAAGAAAATGAGAGAAGTCAAAGACTGCCACTTTGCAAATTACTCAGTTTAACCAACCTTGAGATTTTCCAGCAAACCAACTCAAGCAGCATCTACTCCATATTCACAGGTGCTACGTCTTGCTGTGTGCTACTCAAAGGGAGTGAGCTGCTACTCAGAGGAAGGAACAGTCCTGTCTTGATACTGATGTGGGTTAGCCACCACAGCCAGACACAAACCTGCACTTCTGTTGCCTTTGTTCAGGTGATCAGACAGATCCCACAATAGCAAGTCAGGTCACCTTTCTGCAGATACTTTCACTAAGGTATTTTTTGAGCTACCCCAGTCTCCCCACAGTACCACAAGGACAACAACTGAAAATACACACAGAGGGAATAGTACATGGTGCTTTCTGCACACATCCCCAGTGATGTAACTCTGACGCTGCTGCCAGATCTCTGCTGTGTTGTTTTGCTAATGTATTGTGGTACCCACTGAAAACACCTTATATTTCCATGTTTTCAAAGTGGTTATAGTCTATTCTGCCAGCCTAGCTGGCAGGGGACAACCTCGATTTGAAGGACCATCAAACGGAACTAGACTTTAAGCAGAAACTTTCTGCCACTAAAAACTGGAAGTAATGTTCTCAGTTAAAACATCCTGCAGATCCTGTCTTCTGCTTCCACTTTATGGGACATTTCTGCAGGATATTTCAAGCATCAGTTCCAAGGACTTAATACGTTTGTGCCAAACACCCCAGCATCACTTTCAACCTGAAAACAGAAATGCACAAGTATAGGGACTTTTGCACATAGTTGTTTTTTCTAATGAGGGTAGTAACTGAGCAGAAATAGTTTCTAAAATATTCTTTACTTTCTTAATATGGCTGGCTTACAATGTAAAGAAAAGTTAAATTAATCTGAATAATTCAGGGCAGTTATATATGCAAGACAATCAGAGATACTTAATAAATAAAGGATGCCATAAGGGCCCCTGGCATGTTTAGGCAGAGTGGGTATGTCTGGACCCAAGTGTGGAATGATGTGTCACTGCTAGATCAACTTCAGAAGCAATTGAACAAGGGCTTCATACAGACAACATTACCAAAAACCCGTTCCGATAGCTTTCTTATGCAAGAGAAAACCACAGTCACATTGGTATTTTAGGCAGCGAACCAACAAGAATGAAGCAAAACAACAGCAACTGTCCTCAAGAGATATTTTGGGCTGCTCCTCTCCTCCCACTCCCCTTACACTCCTTTTCAATCTCCTACCAGTTTGTGCATTTTTGGCAACAGAGAACCATACTGCGAAGGTCACTGGCAGGCTGGTGGAGACTGCTGCAGCATTTGGCTACCAAAGACAATTTCCCCAGCCTGGGGAAGCATTGACATCTTTGCTCCCCATTTTGAGCTGGGGCAGGAGTGACTGGGTGAAGAAGCATGAGGAACACGAGAACTTTCCTCAGCCCAGCAACCTTTGACAATCGTTACTGCTTTTCCTCTTCACCTCAGGATCTGCTATCCAACAAGTGTAAATTGAGGATGACAAATAAGAACATCAGCCTGGTGTTTCTGCTAAAATGATCCGCCTTGAAGTAGCTGATGTTGACACTTAAATTGTCAGCAGACTTCCAGTTTAGTGCTGGAGTTAGAAGAATGGGTCCGTTCACACTCCCCTCTGAGCTTTTGTTTCAACTCTCTCTAGATGGGGCAAATATCATTGCAGCAGTTTACACTCCAGTTCCACTTTAAAGGGTTTTTTTGCAACCATAACCCAGATTGTCTCAAATTTTTTTTCTTCAATGTAAACTTGGACTGCAGAGAATAATTACACAACACTGTAAAAATAGTCTGCAGCAATTTACATAGCCGTGAAATATTGGAGCTGTTTTTTTCCAGTGTACCTATGTATACATGGCTGCAGCTAATTCCAGTATTTACAGGGGACTCACAGGAGCTGTGATCACAGAAACTGGTATTTCAAGTTAGGCCACACACATGAACAAAACATTTATTGTTAAAAGGCAAGGTTTTGTGTTTTGGGGTGTTATATCATCACCTAACTGAAGTACTATTTTGCCATTTCTGCCTTTTCTATGTCTGGATTCAAATAACATCCTTGTGGCTCAGACATTATTTAGTCAAGTCAGAGAGTGTTAATTTAACTTCAGTTTCTTTCCTGTAATTGTGTGTCCCTTCCATTTTTTGAACAAATTAATCATACTGAGGGGCTGTATCCTCATTTCTCTCTCTGCAGCCAGCTTTGCTGCATTTCTATTAGGGATCATATCTCCTTGCCTGCTGGAAGCCCAGTCCCTAGACTGATATCCTGCATGCTGAGCTGTTCTCTCTTCTCTTGGTCCATATGGTAGGACCACCAGTCCCGCTGGAACTAAGCAATCCATGGAAGTTCTTCTTAAGAGTAGGAGAAAACTCTGTTGCAGCAGAGGGCAGAATAACTTTCTGCTGACCCTTGTCTGCTACAGTAATTGTCATGACTTTGGACATTTTCAAGCCCGGCTAACCAATGGGATGAACAAGTTAGTTCTTCCAAGGTACAGTATGAACTCTCTGGATTTCAAGCAGCTGTATTGTCCAGAGCCTAAAGATTCAGTGTCTTAGTATTTCTTTCTGTGCTTCTCTAGAATTTTACTTCTGTCTCCCATGTAATTCTGCCAAGCTCCTACCTTGTTAGCTCTACTCTGCCTTTAATGACCTTGTTTAGTTTATGTTTTCCCCAGGAGAACTTAAACGATAAAATCAACAATATGAGAATGAACGGATAAAGCCACAGACGGGGAAAAAAAACCCATTGCCTGAAATATCTGCAAATAAACTATTCAGGAAATACTTACAAGAAAACAATACAGGACATAAGTTAGAACTTATGCAACTGACTATATGCCTTTGGGAACAACAACTTCTAAGTCTTGCAATCTAGCAGTGAGGAATTAATAACTGAGCATTAGATTTAGGCACTGATTTGAAGGAGTTAAATTCCCAGGCTGCCTTTTCAGAGCAGGGTGGGGCATTGGAGAAGTCAGAGAGAGAAAAAAAAAGCACCTGAATGCCCTGGGAAGGAGTAGGAAAAGCTCTTGTCAAGCTCCCCTTCCTCTCCTATGCTACAGCTATTCCCCAGCTGAGGGTCTCCTGGTGTACACCTGCAGACGCAGCCCTCGGCTGCAGCCTCGGCTGCACCGGCAATCGCAGCCTCTACACCTGCCTGCACAGTAACCCCTGCCAGCAGCCTATCCCACACCAGGAAGTGAGTGCCACGTCCAGATCCTGTTCGCCTTTCCTCACAGCCACCCATCCCCTGTCACTGGTGTGACAGTGCGTGGCATGGCCAGTGGCTGGGGCCTGAGGGCAGGGACATGGGCATCATCCCAGTTACAGAGAGGGTGTCTTGGAATGCATCCTTTGGGGGACCAGGCACCGTGAGTGGGCCCCTCTCTGGCCCCTGGTACAGCACACACAAGGTAAGTGCCCACCGTGTAGCACCATAGTGGGGTCCCCTGAAGAGGTCTTGCGGAGAGCGGGACAATAATTTCAGCTTCTCCCCAGCGTCCTGTGAAAAGCACTTGTGTGCTGCTGGCTCTGCTCCCTCTTCACCGTGTTGTTCAGCCTGGCTTCCCCTTCCAAGCAGTCCTTTCTGATTAGGAACCAGGCAGAGAGCTGTGCTGTTCTGCACTAGAGCATCACTGGTTTTTGTCATTGGTGTATCTGTCACTGTCAGTGCTGACAATGCATTTAGGCAACTGCAAAAGAGAGACTGAAGTGGCCCCTGAAAACTAGCAAGCTGGAGCATCTGCTAACAATAAAAATGAATTGGAGGTTGATTAAACCCTTTACCTTTTCCCTCCTTTTTGCTTCACAAACTAGAAGGCATGGGAGGATACTCAACATTCTTGTTTTTCTCTGCATGAGAGGCAAACAACTTTCTTACAGAGCAAAGTATTGGTATAAATTGTGCATAAAATGACTTGCAATTAGCTGCTCTCCTTCCTCTGTGATCAGCCCAGTTGCAGGTGATAGCCTGAGGAAGGTCCCAAAAACTTTCCCCTCTGGATACTGCATTTGCTACTGCGTGAATATCCATAGAGTAGGAGGCATTTTTCAGCCCCATCTTCTCAGAGGGAAGGAAACCTGTGAATTCCTGTGCTCGGGTACCTGGTGCAGCAGGACTCCTGGCTGATGGCTGATGGCAGTGCTTCCCGGGACCAGAGCTGGGACCTCTTATTGCGAGACAAGAATGTGGAGCCAACAGTTTTACTGTGGGTTTATGAGTTAGGGTCCCAAGGCTGTGAGCTTGCAGAGCTGCCAGAGGAAGGCAATAACAGGTGTCCCCCTTGGCATGGGGACACCTGCATGTCAAGGTGGGGTTATTTGTTTGCTTGGAAAACCTCCCAGCCCTGCTCCTGTACTCCTCGGGACTATTGCACAAGGACTGCTGGATTTTAAGCATGGTAGTTTTCTGGGAAGACCTTCATAATTTTTTAGAGCTGCTTGGGTGTTTTTGGGCAAGACTGATTTTTGTTCTTTTATTTACTTGGGTTGTAGCTTTGGAGCAGGTGATGGGTAACTATGTGTCCTGTGTTGATGCCAACCTTAATTTTCCCAATACCCCCATTTTCACATTTTACACTTTTGGAAGCTTCAGAAACTATTTCCTCTTCCCATTCAGTTATACTTGCTGCGATTCAGTGGATCAGCCCAGTTTCAGGTCTTCACACAGGGCTCTTTCCCTTCCCCTTTTCTTGAGGCCGTTTGATCCTCTTAGTTTGGTTTGAAGAGGAGCTCTTTGTTTTCTGCCTCTATAAGAGACCATAACTGCACTGGCTCTCATCTGCCTGGAAACATTCCAGGAAAGCTGAGGTGAGTTGCTATTGTGGGAGTATTTTTTAGCCCCTTCAACCCCATGAACAAACAGGAAGTGAAAGAGCGAGATCCCCTTTCAAGAGCTCCTAGACCTGAGGGGCTTGGTATGGTTATCAGTCGCAGTTGCCTACTGCCATGTGATTATCAGAGACACCCACACAGGATCAGCAGATCTGATACATTAATTGGGAAAATCCATAGCACTAGAGTGCCCTTAACTGATGTCTGCAGACTAGCAGCTCCCTGGAAAAAGTTAAAATGCCTGTGTCCATGTGGCTATGTAGTATAATGCCCCTCTGTGCTGGCATTACATTTCTTTGTCGTTTTTTTAATGGGGGTTATTCTCCTACCAGGTCCCTGCTCAGGCTAATTGGTGCTAACTGTTGACATAAGGGTAGAAGTGGGAACACATGGTCGTGGGGAAAAAAGGGTGGAGGTAGGATTTCTCCTCAGTATCAGCGTGGATATAGTTCTGTTGATGGTGCTTGAGGAACCACATCTCTGAAATCAGCAGTGCAGGAGCCTGTGCTCCCACAGCTCACACTCTCCCTGTGTATGCATTGTATGTTATGGGACATGAATGTGTTTAATGGTGCAGTAAAATCTGATGAAATATATACTTTGTTACCTGAAGTATTTCCTGGCAAACTAATATTATTGTAATATTTTTTGTGTCTGCTGAAGTAATGAATGTAAGAGGCCACAACATGTGGACTTTGTCTGCTTAATAGAAACTGTATGTAATTGCCTCAGTGTAATATTTTATTATTTCCCTCAAGACTTCTCAAAGGTTTTTTATTTATTTCCAATATTGTTGTTTATGGGCAAAAACAATTTGCAAGATTAATTGAGATTATTACCTACACTATTGATCTTGGTTTGCCTTTGTATCAGAGAGGGAGAAAATAGCTGGGTGAGAATAGTCATTGAGAACTCAGATGTAATAGAATCACAGAATGTTTTGGATTGGAAGGGACCTTATAGGCCATCTAGTTCCAACCCCCCTACCATGGGCAGGGACAATTTCCACTAGACCGGGTTGCTCAGAGCCCCATACCTCTTCTGTAACTCAGCACTTCATATGTGTGTTGTGTGTAGACACTGTGTGTAGTTGTTTGAGAGAAGAAGCTGAGCCAGAGATAGAAAGATATTTCACTTCTGCTTCTTTTTCCTCCTTAGGCTGGGTCTTAATAAACTCGGAATTATTACTGGATGCCCAGTCACCTCGAAAATTGTTTTATTTTGTGGGTTGTATTAATAAATCATTTCCAGTCTGTATTTAGAGGTTGAAAATGTTGACAGTTCCTTTAGATGGATTTGTGGCCTCTTGTCCCATGATAATATATCACAGCCTGTCATGGGCCATACATGTGGGTGGTGAGTGTGTGCTGCCAGGAAACCTGATCCTTTGTGTGGTCTCACCAGTGGGCAGTGGTAGCTGCTAACAGGTGTGATGAGAAATCCCACAGATTAAGCACATCCTTGTAGAGGTATTTCTATGCTGCCTTCTGTCGTATACATGAAATGTAGATTTTGCATGAAGTGCCACAATTAAGATTTTTTACACATTCTGTTCAAGAAGAAAGTCTACAGTGCTTCCACTCAGCCCTCTTTACTAGGGGCTTGATGTCTAGTGCCCCTGAGCCTCAGCATGGTAAGAGCATGATTTGATCCTGTTTTCTTTCAGTGGCAGCACAGTCGCTGCTGGTACTTTTGATGCCATGGGAGTTCCTTCACCTGTGCTATGAGGCACCTAATACAGGAGGGCAAGGGGGCCTGTCTCCATGAAGAGGAAGATTATCTCTCCTTTTGCCTTGGCTGAAGGAGCACCCCAGAAACTATGAAGCTCTCTTTAGCTGGCACTGCCACCAGAGAAAAGTGTTATCATGGCACATCCCTACAAATGTTCATCAGAATATTTTAAACACTTTAACAATGACATTTCCAAACACGGTTTTCAATTAGGAGAAGCTCTAGAGAAAGTCAAGGTGTCCATGGGAAGTGTGGGTGGGAGTCAAAAGGGCAGCATGGCCACAGCACATGTGGGTTTCAGTCAGGACATCTATCCTGTGCAAGAAGGAAGAGAAAGGCTATTAAAGGTGAAGGCAAACCATCCCGGTTTCTTTTCCACTTCAAGTGTTTTGTAGGGTTTTTTAATGCTATTTTCTCAGTCTCTGTAGTGTACCTCATACTCCAGTCTGCTCTCTGATGCACTGCAGATGTCAGCTGTTTCAGATTAATCATTAAACCAGTCCCCAAGCATGGGGAAAGTAGAGACAAACATGTTCTCTTTCAGCTTTTTCCTGCTGTACTCCTCTGTGAAAACTGTGGTGAAAAGTTTTTCCTATTCAACATCACCCCTCAGTTCCTTATTCTAAACCTGTTCACTGAAAGCAAACAAAGGTATCAAAACAATGACTCCATTTCATCGTGTTGTCCTTTACCTATCAGATTTCAGAGTTCATGCAGTTCCAGTTTCCTTTATCTTATTGCGGAACGTGTATGGGAGAAGATGCATACTGTTTCCTATGTATTTGGGAAACGTATGTTATTTTCAGTCCTTATAAATCAAATTTAAGAAGATGACTTTTTTCATCCTTTCAGAAACAACTTTTTTGAATCTCTCATAGGGGAATTCAAAACTCAAAGCTTATATAATGAAGCACAAAATCACAGAATGGGTAAGGTTGGAAGGGACCACTGGAGGTCGTGTCATTCAACTTCCCTGCTCAACTCCCCTAGAGCACTTTACTCGGGATTGTGTCCAGATGACTTTTGAATATCTCTAGAGATGGTGACTCCACAACTTCTCTGGGCAGCTGTTTCAGTGTTCTGTCACCCTCACAGTAAAGAAGTTTTTCCTCATGTTCAGAGAATCTTCTGTGTTCCAATTTCTGCCCACTGCAGCACAAGGCATGAAAAAGCATTGCATGGTCTTCCAGTGTTGTTCTGCTGTTGAGAATCCAGTGGCTTTCCATGGTTAGTCCCCATTTAATTAGTTTCTGCCAGAAAAGAATTTGTGGCTTTGGGTCATAAATGCAGGACTGTCAACTAGGCCAGCTTGCACCCAAGCTTTCAGGCTCTGCCAGAGCTGTAGGTCTAATGTGCTGGGGGTTGTGTTCTGATTAGCTGCAGTGTGACCAAGAAGCTGGATGAGAAGGTAAAACAGAACACTTGTTAGAAAGGATCACCCACATCTTTTTTTACAACCTCATACTTCCATTCTGCCTTGCTGAACATCAGCTGCCCCTGCAGATGTAAAGATCACATGTCTGGTCTGAAGTGAGCATGCAGCTTAGATAAACTGCAGCCTCCCAGTTCAAGGAAGGTTAGCTGCTGCATCGTAACTTACTCATTACTCAGAGTTAGGGGATATAAGCATAGGAGAGTGTTACCCCTTGCCTGTCCCCTTGCATGGTACTACAAGCATGTCTGTATCATCATGGCTCTCAAATTCCTTAGGGAAGTGTATGGGGTTTTCCATCAACCACTGCAAGCAGAGTGGGAGTAAACCATGGATTTGTTTATACCTCTGAATATAGAGGAGGCTGGACATGGAGCACCAGGCCAGGAACAGATACCCTAGGCGGGAAAGTAGCCCAAAAACTGGAGGCAGTATGCAGCTTTATAAGCCAGCCTGAGAAGTGACCTGCTTATCTGGTTTCCACCAGGCGATTCTGTGCATCCCAAAACAGAATTTCCTAGTGCATGTTGTTGGCAGGCCTCTACCACCCTGCTTGTGTTAATCCTACGAAGCCTGGAAGGAGTCAGGTGCCTCTGGCAGTTTCCCTACTAAGCCCAGCATGGTGCTGGGCAGCAGAAACAGCAAACCAACCCAGCTCCTCATTTTGAGCTTGGGGCACACAGACTTAAAGCAAATGCTGATGATAGGAGAGCTCATACTCCATCTATTCTGAACACTCTCATCTCTTCAGCATTGCTGCCAGACTTGCCTGCATGAGTGTTTCCTAGCCTGACAGACAACAGAAGCAGGTGAAGAAAGCCCCTTTATTTAAGCTGATGGCTCAAAATTCGTTTTGAAGCAGTCTTAGTGGCTCGTCCTGGACACCTCATCCAGGAATTGGAAACAAATGCTCTCGCAGGGCTGGGGCTGTGCTGAGCATCAGCTATAGCTCGTCTGAGTGTCTGTTCCCTGATTCTCACTGGGCTATTTTCCCCAAATCCCAGGCTGTTTTCAATGCTTCCCTTCCCAGCAGCTGCTATGGTACAATGAATTTTCATTCTTTTTCTGGGTCTTAAAGAACATGTGTAGTTGATTTTTTCCTTTTTTTTTTATTTTTGTTGATGATTGAGGTGACAGTGAGTTAAACAGGAGCTTTGTAATTACTCTAATCTGTTTTAAGAGGTTTGAGAATATTAATTAGGAAATTTTTAGGCAATAAGGAACATTACAGTACTTGTAATTTGTCAGAAAGTGGGGTGCAGAAAACAAATGCAGAGAAACTTGAGTCATTAGTTACGCATTTCCTACCTGGTACAGAATTTAGTTTTGCTTTGGACTGCTTCAAAATGTTATTTTATTAAAAGATTGGGGCATAGTGCAGGCTATATCTGGTATCCAGCTTAGGCACTGACTAGAGGGCTTAAAACATAGGCACTGCTCTACAGCCTAGTGATCCAGTGTGACAGAATCAGATTTAATATGGAGCCAGCAGAGCAGGGTGAGTTCTCTTCCCTTAGTCAGCACTGAATAGGAAAAGCTAGGCATGGGATGAATCTGAATCCCTCCAAGGCTGCTTTGGAGGTGCCTGGCTCAGTGTAGTGCTTTGCTCTCCCACTCTCCAACTTCTAGACTACTCTCCAAGCAATGGACTTTAAATTAAATTGGTTGTGGCTACTGTATTGCTTTTGGTGTCTCACAGCCTTCTCTGTGACTTGCAAGGTGATGTAGGATGAATGTCTGGCTCCTCATGCTAACACCTGTCTGCTCCTAAGATTTCATGAAGTTGCTATGTGGATCTAGGACATCACTGTCAGCCAAAGCAGTGGTGTTGCTCCCACCCTGAATCTGTGCTTCTTCTGCTTCATTTGCACGAGCAGTCATTTGACTCCTTGATGAGGTAGTTTGTCAGGTAAATTGACTCATTGATATAACGTTTAAAATAAAACTTGTCCTGCTTGTAAAAT
The DNA here is from genome assembly GCF_025592945.1 of Manacus candei. Lineage (NCBI taxonomy): Eukaryota > Metazoa > Chordata > Aves > Passeriformes > Pipridae > Manacus > Manacus candei. The sequence continues at coordinate 3,696,343 of NW_026138067.1, read as the reverse complement.
CTCACCTATAATACTGGCCCCTTATGATTTTGTGATCCAAAGACTTCGATGCTCTTTGAAACTTTAAGTATGATCTTGTCTTCCTATGCTCTTGAAGTCTGCTTTGGGCATCGAAAAAAAAGAGATGTCTGAATCTTATCCTTGCTTGTCTCCAGCAGTCTGCTGGATCTGATCAACTCCTGTTTGAAGGAATCAAAAGAACCCAAATTACTCAAGTAGAAATTTGACCAAACTCAAAAAAACGCAAGGCTTTAGGAAGATGGAAACACAGCAGACTGTGCACTTTAGTCATAAGGGAGGTGAGGACTTTTGGCTAACTGGAGACTGCAGTTACTCTGTTTGGAGTTTTGATGGCATGTATAACCTGTTATGCTTGTGTTTAGAATGTCACCACAAACTGTCCCAGGAGAATAGCATTCGTTAATGTGAGCAGTTGGGAGATATGCTTTCCATTCTTTGACTACTACGGACTTTGAAACATATGGCCAGCAGCTTCAAAGGACAGCCAGTTGGTGTGTGAATCAACACCAGGCCTGGAGCAGAGCTCTTAAGAAATATGACAGTGATATTTGCAGTATGCTTGAAAGTAAATAGTCAATATCAAACTAAACAGATATGTACTGCCTAAATTGAGGTTATACCAGTATAACTTCATTCTCCTCAATGATGTCCATGATTGATTTACGTCGTTTAGGCTGGAGGCTTTGGCCTCATTTGGTGATATGAACTGTTTTGCCCATAATGGGGAAACTAGAGAGATTATGGAACTATGATAAAAATCACGGAACTGTTGGAGTTTAACTCTTGAATGAAGCACACAGTGATTCTCTGGTTAATGAGACTCCCCTTCATTAAAGTGACTCCCCTTTGTATCCTGCTGTGTTTCACAGAAACACCTCTGTAATGGCAGAGGCTTATGGTGAATGGAAGGTCTGGACTGTGATGAGGAAATCCCTCTACACATGGAAGAAATGACTCAGAGCAAATACTGACTCCTTGGGCAGGGCTTCTTCATGGTGGCTGAGGTGAAGTAGTAACATAGAAGTACATACCTTCTTGTGGACAAACCTACCTCTTGCTGACCTCTAATTCCCTAGAACCAAATCAGCTTCATTAAAGCTAAAATCTCCACCAGAGTCCTAGATAACATGTCTGATGACTTAACTGTCATCCTGCTCAAACCAAAGTAATTTTGCCAGCTGATATGGATTGCACTTGAAGCCTTTTTCTTCAACAACCAAGAATATCTCCAGTGGAAAAAGGTTCCTGTGAAAACCAACCAAAATATGGGGTTTATGTACATAACAGACTTGTATCAAGATATTTAACTCCCACTTGAAACTTAGTTTAATTTTTTGAGGCTCCTGATGGAATATCAGGATAGTGACTCCAATTACTTTGCTCTGTGACTCTAACCTACTATTTCTTAATGTTTCTCTTCCATTTTTATGGGTTTTTTTTCCTGTTTTTTTTTTCCTGCTTTGGAATTTTCACAAGGTTCTTGTGTTTATTGACTTCTAATTACATTATTCTCTTTCCTTTGTTTCTCACTCTTTCAGTGACAGTCTTTTGCTCCCTGCAGTGACTAAAGCACCATGAACATTATCATTGCATGTCTGTGTTATTATGCAGCAATGACTCAGTTGTTGTGTCAAGATGACTGAGAGCAAAGCTTGTAGTGTTGTAGAAGTTTCAGTCAAACAAATAATATCAGCTTTCGTCTGGTCAGGACTCTGGCTCCTTCTCTTGTCTATTGTACTGGCTTTGGTCAGAGATAATTTTCTTCAGAGTAACTTGTATAGTGTTATGTTTTGGATTTGTGATGAAGAAAGTATTGATAGCAATTGGGATGTTTTAATTATTGCTGAACAGTTCTTGCACAGCACTGAGGAGTTTTTTGTTTCTCATACTGCCCCAATGAGTAGGCTGGAGATGCATAAGAAGTTGGTAGGGGACACAGGGGATAGTTGACCCCAGCTGACCAAAGAAATATTCCATACCATATGGTGTCACGCTCAGCATACAAAGCAGGTAAAAGGGGAACATTTGGAGCGATGGTGTTCTTCTTCCTAGGTAACTCTTACCCATGATGGAGCCCTGCTTTCCTAGAAATGGCTGAACACTTGTATACCGATGGGAAGCAGTGAATGAATTCCTGATATTGCTTTGCTTGCACTTGCAGCTTTTGCTTTATCTATCAAATTGTCTCTGTCTCAACCCATGAGTTTTTTTGGCTTTCACCTTTCTGATGCTCTCCCCCATTTTGCCGGAGAAGTGGCTCCAGCTGTGTGGATCTGAGCTGCTGGCTGGAGTTAAATCACAACGACTATACATCAGAGACTGCCAGGACAAACTAAAGAGCACGGTTTAAAAAACATACATTTGAGAGATGATAGTATCTGACTCATTAAAATGAGTGCTTAGTTCTCCTTCATGTTTTTAATTGCTGAAAAGCAATTTATCTTCATGGCCCCATTTCTGCAGTAATCCCTGTCAAGAAAAGCTTTATAACCATTGTATCCTATACTAACACTAAAATACCAGAAAGAAACCCAGAAAGTTCTATATTGGAGAATCCACATAAGATACAGTTGCTGAAAGAACTATAATACTCAAAACTGGGGAAAAAACTCTTGCCACCTTGTTATCTCTTTAAGTAGAACAGAGTATAAAAAGATGTTAAAGGTACCTAGAAGGGATTATTCAGCTACACTGCTCTTAGTTTTCTCTAGCAGAAGGCAACTATGAAGTAGATGTTTTGGACTCTTGTGAACTAGATACCTACTCTTCGTGTCAGCCCTCACCATGAAGTGTAAAATGCTAACCAATATTTTAAACCAGGTTACAGTTTGTAGTGAAAAGTCAAAACGTACGTCTGTAATGTGTCACAGGGAGAGAACTAAGCAAACATTAGTCCACTGTCTATATCTGGGGCCCCTGCAAGAAACTTGCATGTGAGGCCATTTCTTTAAAGAGTTTATTTGTTATTCCCAGATTCGCATCTTACAGTTTTGAACATAAATATCTGCAAATTAAAAACATTCAGTTAGTTGCGTGGTTTTGTGTGTATGCACCCATCTATATATGTCTGAATATTTTAGAGAGTGCAAGACCTCTTGTTTTTAAATCATCACTGATAATCTAGCAGTTGTTTATATTTAAATGAATAATGCTGCTAAGCAGAAGGTTCTGCCTTCTGGAGTCCAGTCATTTTTGTTGCATTAGGAACTATCTGTAAATGATTAACACACTCTGTGGAAATGAAACTAGGAGAGCCAAGTGCATGAGGTGCAGGAAGGAAAGCAAGGCACTACTGTAGAGCAGCCCTCCTCTGCAGGAACAGCAGGCTGGAACAACCTTTGGGCTGCCCATTCCCCTGCTGTAAAATCAAGTAATTCTTTTAACAGATGGACCAAACTTCATTTTAAAAGCAGTCAGGTCTTTTCTTTTTTCCCTCCCCTGTTGTAACTACTGTTAGAAGCAATTCTGAAATACCACTGGCTTGGAAACATTGTCATTCCCAGCCTGCATATATGACACCGGAGTTCAACAGCTGAGCATGATCACTCAGGTTGTGATGTGGAAAAGTGTTTTCTGTGCACTTCAAAGGAAGGGTTAGTTACAGCTAACATAAGATTAATTGAGTCAGGATGGGAGACAAGCCTGTCTTTGTTGGAAAGTGATGCTGGAGAGGTGCATGCTGGAAGAGGCATGCTATTCCTCTCATGAGCTCCACTCAGCTGGTAAAGGGAGATTTTTATATAAAAATTCTTTTGAGGATTTGGTAAATAATGTTTTAAGCTGACTACATTTCTGTCAAGGTTTTGTGTTTCTGATTTAAATGGAATCAGAAATAGCTCGTTCATTCTTCAGCAAGACTTGTACTACAATAAGAAGAGGAAATGAGTGCTCTCTGCTTGATTTGGAAGCACGTTTGTGTGTACATGCAGAGTGAGGCATTTCTTCAACAGTACTTGCTGTGCCTTGCCCTGCCTGATGTAACACTTAACAGCATTATTTACTCAGTTATTCAGACAGCTCCCTTTTGAGCTTGCCTGTCTTTCTGAGCACAGACAGAGCTCTTAGGACAGGAACTGTTACACTCCAGCTTCCTGTAAGCCTTGTGTCCCCTCCTTGGCTCTCAATGTAGGGGTCCAGGGAGCCACATGAAGCAAGGATACAAGCAGCACAGCCTCTCAATGTGAGCCAGACTCTGGGGATTAATATACCTAGGCTTTGAGTAGTCTGACTTGAACCTTCCCTTGTACACGAGGAATTAGACAGGGTCAAACAAGAATATCCAGAAAGCCTGCTGCTGGGCAGCAATAGAAGAGTATCCCTGAGCCAACTGGCCATTTTGTGGAAGAAGCTGGTGAGGCAGTGCTGGCTTGCCTCCTTGTTTCTCCTGTGGGACCTGGAAACTGGCAAAAGTTTATAACACTATTCTTATTTTTCCTGGTATGTAATTTTTGTAGTTGCCATGGAGATGGTACGTGATGATACTTGAGAAGAATCTTTCTATTAAGATGTTACTGGCTGTGATTGACATTTTTATACAGTCACTTGAGAGGTTTTTATTTGTGTTCTAGCAGACAGTATTTAAAAACATGAAATGGCCTTTGATTATGCAGCAAAATATCCCAGAAACTAAAGTGTCCCAAAGTATCACAGGCTATTCACAGGAACAGTGGAAAATCCGTTCTGTCCTTTCCCCATTTTCCTATTTATTTCTAATTTTGAGATTTCTTTCTTGAGAATAAGAAAATGACATTTAGGAGTTGAGAGGTTTGGGTTTAACTCTTCAAAAAGAAAAAAAACCCTACTTATAATGCTCTCTTACAACTACCTGAAAGTAGGTTGTAGTGAAGTGGGTGATGGTCTCGTCTCCGTAGTAACGAGAATGGCCTCAAGAAAGAAGAAATGGCCTCAAGTTGCATCAGGGAAGGTTTAAATAGTACAGTAGGAGAAATGTCTTCACAGAAGAGGTTCTGAAGCATTGGAACAGTCTGCCCAAGAAAGAGGTTGAGTCACTATCCCTGAACATGTTTAAAAGACGTGTAGATGTGGTGCTTAGGGATATGGTTTAGTGGTGGACTTGGCAGTGCTGGATTAATGGTTGGACTCTAGAGGTCTTTTCCATCTAAATGACTCTATGATTTTATGCTTGTTAACATGATAGTGGATGGATATGTTCATATACAATCCTAGTTAGCATATCCTAAAGTTACTTTAGTTACTCTATTTCACAATTCATATTCTTCAGCTAGGTTTGTTATCCACTGTGGATATTAATTGAAGTAATCAGACTGATGAATATAAATAGGGTCTCATGAAAATAATTAAAGCATAGAGATAAGTGGAAGGGTCTCACTTCCATAGTTGCTTTATCCCCTCAAGTACTCACACCATTTCAAAACTTAACAGGCTCTTATTCCAGCCTTTACAATTTGTGTCTTTTATGGAAAAAGATGTATTTTAAATTTGTGAGATAAGGAAAGGTAAAACCTAATAAAGATAAGTATGCTGTAATATTAATGGGAGAGAAACTTTATCTACTATGGTCTGCAATCCAGACCAGCAACTTGTGTAAAACCTACAAACTGTCTTGTCTTTACTCAAATTTATCGTGACTTAATTACTAAGTATACTCTCTCTGTTCCTAACAGACATGATGCCAAATGTTGTAATTCTTTCCTTCTTGTATATTGGACAATGTTCTTTTATGTCACAATGAAGAAATCAAGTGTATTTTCATTTCATGTTCCCACACTGGTAATTGCCCTTTTATTTCAGCTGTCCTTCAGTACTTCATATGGACCTGAACCCCTATATGAGTATATGAATTGCACTATGAAAACCATTGAAACAAAGACCTTATTTTCTTTATACATCTGTAAAGTGCTGAGTACAGCCAGAGCTCTGTGAATAATAATAGCTAAATGATAAGCCTCTTTCAATCCCACATGGTAGCCCTTTGAAAAATACTGTTTTTGTTAAGGACTCTGAACGCCCTTTGCTTCAGAGTTAACTCATAATTGGAAGTTTAGAAGGCATTCCCCTGCCTCCTCTTTTTTTTTTTTTTTTTAAATAAGATCCATTGAGATCTGACAAAATCCTAATTACTGGAAATGAATGCTTTTGAAACAGTATATGTCATTAAATTTGTTTGGAACACCATTAGATCACAAATAAATGGAGAAATCAAGAAAAGTAGAAGGAGCAGGTTTTTTCTGCTCATCAGTTCAGTGTATAGGCGTAGCAAGTTTTCATAAATAATGGCATATACCTTTTATTCAATACAAATTAAGTTCATTTTTCCAAGTTTTCATTTCACAGACCTGGCAACTGTAGTTTGATGTGCTTTAGGAAAACATACATGTAATATAGATAAATTGCATTTCACTGTATAACTGAATCTCCGATGCAGATTTTAGTCTACAAGAGATAAATTTATTAGAATTAGTGCCAAAAATATAGATTTCATGCTGACTTTCATTTGCCTTAAACCCTTTACTTTACTTCGACAATAAATAGTGACTTTGCACGTAAGATGTCATTTTAAAATACTGTCAGAATGATGTGAAAAGGTGCTTTGGTAAATAAGCATCAGATCCTGCCTGAGTGCTCAAAGCAGGACCATATGCAGCAATGTGCCGCTCTGCCACTCACTTCTCTGGAGTAGCAATGTGCTGCCACTGCACTTGGCAAATGGATTTCTACTGACCAACTGTTCAAACCTCCCTTCCCCACACCTGGGCTTGCACTAGAGCTTCGTGCAGCTGAGATGTGGGATGCCAGGTGAGTGCTGAGGGTGCCTTGCTCAAGCTGAATTTGCCATTTCTTGAACTTGTTCCCCCAGCAGCCCCTGTACAGGTCGATGTCACCACTGGCAAACCACGCAGGGTCACAAGCCTTGCTGTGGCTTGTGAATTTTAATGTTAATTTTAGTGTTAAACATTGGCAGGTGAAGTATAAAGAACATAATGCTAATGGGGTATATTTTGGGAGGATTATTTCAGGTGCTTAAATGAGGCAGTGAGGGAGTGGGGGACCAGAGGTAGGCGTTCCTCAAGCCTGTTTTGCCACCAAGGAAAATGTTGGCAGATTCACAACCTCAGTCCATGGTCTGTGCACTCAAGGATTATCTAGAAAGGACTGCAAAGCGGGCAGGTGACTTTCATGGCTTGTTCCAAAACATACTAAGGTGAAGGAAATAAAAAAAATAGTGATTTTTAGTTTCTGGAAAGCTTAAGACTGTGACAAGACTCATGTATTTGGAAGCACTGGAAGAATGTGTCAATAGTTTGAAATCTGGGATCTGACAAAGTGGCCTGTATACTCAGGCAGATGTTTCAGTGATGAAGAAACTTACCTTTTACAGTTTTGAATATTTAAGACTCTTTCTTGTAGAAGTCCTTAGCTGATTGAAGTAGTACCATGGCTCTGAAGTTGTGTCTGCAACTGAATTCCCCAGCTGGAGTTTGTCTCAAGACTTACGTGTGGAAAATTCTGCAGTACTGTGGATGGCATCACAACGGATATCACAACTGGAAACTCAGAGAATATGTTTATTACTTATAAAACTGGCTGTTCCACCAGTCCTTTAGCCTCTGAAGGATGTTAAATGGCAGACACTGCACAAATAATGAAACCTTTCAGAGGACAAGGTGGGAACAGAAGGGCTATGGTGGCCTTCAGAGTAATACAGCAACGTTTTTAGTTTGATACGGTGATCTATCTTCTGTTGCAGGTCGCCTTTCATTCATGCATGGTTTTACTAGCCTGAGATATGCCATCCTATTTTTCCTCTTCTCTTTGAGCACTGCTGTATGTGATATCTCTTGTGCAATAGAAATTGCCTGCTGATTTAAGATTCGCTCTGATTTGTGATGTTTGCAATGTAATTTTCCTCTTTACTGCATTTTTTGTTCCCATTGTTTTATTTAATATAGGCCTGTCTGAGTATGAACCTGTGCAAGACAGTTTTGCCCTGCTGTAGCTGCATAGTGTTACTGTACTTTCATCTCATCTCCCTGACTGGATCCATGTGATATTTGACCTCCTTAGGGCATCATACTCTGCTTTTAATCTTTAGGGGTCTGTCCAACCCTGGGTTTGAAAGTATGGTTCTATTGCCATACTAACCAGAGCTCATTAGCACCTGTCAGCCTGGAGCAGGCAGCGCAGTATATATGCCAACAGCAAGGCTCAGGTGAAACATGTGGTCATTGCAATAAAGTGACCTGAGCCATGAGGGAAGGTTTTGAGCCCAGACTGCCGCTGTGCATTTGCCTTGATAATACACATGCACTGTTTTTCCTTGTGTCCAGAGCAGAAGGTTGCTAAAGTTAGGCACAAGGGAGTGTCACAGGGTAATGATTTTAAACTAGAATAAGGTAGATTTAGCCTAGATATAAGGAACAAGCTTTTTACAAGGAGGGTGGAGAGGCATTGGAACAGCTTGCCCAGAGAAATTGTGGATGCTCCATCCCTGGAAGTGTTCAAGGCCAGGTTGGATGGGCCTTTGAGCAACCTGGTGCAGTGGAAGGTGTCTCTGCCCATAACAGGGTGGTTGGAATTAAATTATATTTAAGACCCCTTCCAACCCAAAACATTCTGTGATTCTATTTTCCCTAAGAAGAGAACTGACTTTTATGAGATGGTTCCAGTTGAGACATAGGCTGGTCATCGTGTTAGAAATCTTATGTGTCCCACAAGGATATGTGAGCCAAGCTCACAGGTACCTGATGAAGCAACCACTGTGGTGCAAAAGTAGTTGCTGTTCTGGGGAGGACACCCATGATGCAGAGCGTTGGAAGACTTATTGCTGGAGACCCAGTCCATGCAGTGTGTAAAGCCATGAAAGAGGCATTTGATTCACAGCCTCTGGAGGCACATACTCAGGTCATCATCAGTACTTGTACATGGATCTGATTTCACAGTTTTTTAGATTGCAGAGAGAGCACAGAGCCTCGTCCTCTGCTCACCAGCTGCATGCAAATTTTACCTTCCACCTTGGGTAGATACCCTCTTTCGGGCTGTCTCAAGATCAACTGTGTTTCCTTGCTGGGTTTCTGGCTACCTCCTGAGTCCTATGCAGTGTTTGTGACCCCCAGCTGAAAAGCGGGAGGAAGGAGCTGCAAGGCGTTATCCAGAGATGCAGCCATAAGGACAGGATCAGCCACTGGAACAAAAAGAGTTGCAGAGAGGCCGTGCTCTCTGCTGGGAGTAATGGGGATGTAGTACAATTAATGATGTGAAAGCAATAAAATGATGGGGTAAATGAGGTGGCAGTTTCTGTTTTCTATTCCCTGCTGTCTCCCTTTTCTTAAACACTTAATGACAAGGCTGACAAGGCCACTTCTCCGCCTCCTCACAAGGGAGCATGCTGTCATTTAAAAAGAACAAGACTTTGGGAGCAAGAAAACAATTTCAATTTAACTGCTGTTTTTTGAAGCTGCTATGCGTACAGGATGAAGTGGTTAAACTTTGTGCAAGATCAGTGTTCAAGATTCGATGCTACAGCATCAAGGCCAAAGGAAGGAGAACCCATCCCTCTGCTCCACCTGTGTGGTGTCCATGTGACACCATTTCCTCAGTGTGGAAGGAGGCTGCAAGGCAGCTTATGTCCTAGTTAGTGCCTGATCTCAGCAAAGATGTCTGTGCTGACGCATGCTGAGATGTCTTGTCACACTCTCCCCACTGGTTCCAGTGAGGTGTATTTCTAGAGCATGGAAAATGCAGTGGCGCGAGAGCCCAGGAAACACTGCTGGAACATCCACTGGAGGAGGGGGGGGGCAGGAAGAGGATACAAGATGGAAAAGACATGGGCTAAACTCTTGAGTAATGCTTTTTGTACATAGGCTGTGGCACTGATGCTGTAATAGCAGAGGGAGCCCTCTCACCTCCTATATTCTCCACTCTGCATCCCCTTGTACCCATCAGTCACACCTGGCTGCACCTTGGCTGACACCTGGCAGTCAGCCAAGCATTTCACTCAGAGCAGTTCTGTTGTCTGCTTCCCCTTCTAAGTCACTACAGAAACATAGGGGATGGAAATGGTTGGATTCTGCTGTATCTCTTAAGTAAGAATATTACAGTCTATTTGTAATAAAGGTGTGTTTCTTCACAGTTTTGGGGGTGCCTTTTCTTTGTCTGGGAATAATCTAGCCACAAAAATTATCCCTCCTCCAAGCGTTTGCTGGACCACATGTTGCTCTATATAAATGTTGAGGGGCAACAGTCTCTGTGGCTGGTGGGCGCTGCCTGTTCACAGCTGCCCAGGGACCTTCTTGGGTAAGAGTCATGAAAGCCGAGGCTGCAAACACAGAATTGGATGCTGCTTGACAACCTGCAAGCAGTAGTTGTACTGGGTAATGTTACCATGACCTTGTTTATAAAAATTGATAGTATGTTTGTCTTCTCTACGAAATAATGGGGCTCCTCACAGCACTATAACAGTAACCTTGAACGGGTCTTGAATACACTTATGATGACTTGCAAAGTGTTTTTTGAAAATGTTTGTTCAACATTTTGAAAGTAGACTGTCATGTACCTGTTATTTGGTCTTGCTTAAATCGCATCTTTAAGTGGCCGTTTACCAAAATAACAAATCCTACTTGAATGTTATTAGTTCATCAGCTTCATAGAAAGTTTGCAAATCTTACTGAAAATTGGACAGTCTGATTAGGCAATAATTTCATGCAATAACAAAATACATTAAAGAAACTGTCAGGAGATCTATGTTCCTGGCTGCCCTGTCAAATAGCGGATATGTTAACATGTAAGACAGTTGTGTTCTGATAGGAATTGTTTGATTGCTGATGATTTTCCTTCCAGATTATGTAACAAAACAGGTCATTTTTTTTGAAAAAAAGAACACCTGTGTGTAGTTTTCAACTGAGACCTGCCTAGTTTTTTATTTCATGGGAGTTAAGGTGTTCTACTGAAGGACAGCAAAACCACCCCCTGCACTGAGATGCCCTTTCTCTTCCCACCTCTTTACTACTTGGGCCATAGACAACTGCACAAAGGTATTTTTTATCAGTTTACTCAGTGCAGCATGAACTCAGTGACTGAAAAGTGCAATAATTTGTTTTTTATTGGGTTGCAATGCGCTATCAGAAAACCACCATTATATTGTTCTTCTTAAACTAGTAAGTATTTTTGTATTTCTTTGTTTTGTGATCTTGCAGACTCAGCTCTTGGGAGTTTTACTTGCTGCTGCTTCAAATTTGCTGATTAGTGTCTCCTTGAATATACAGGTATGAAATTGTTTCTCTTTATTCAGAGTTGTTTATATTTATCAAGTAGCTTTTGTTGCAGTTTGGTTTTGATAAAGTTCAAAATACAAATTTTGTTGCATTTAATAAACAATCTCTCTCTTCAACTGTAATTTAACAGTGCCCTGCTGTAGTTGTTGGGAGCTCTCAGCCTGTTTTGTACTGTCATTCTCATAGAGGAACAGAATAAGAATTCATAACTAGTGCTCCTCCTTGTAATGTGCTATAAGGAAATACCAGCTGTAACTCACTTGTAATCATTAACAGCATTTGCTGGATTTGAACTATCTTCCAGCTTTTTAAATGCTATTTAGGAAGACCCAATAGCTCTCATTGCAATTTGACAGACATTTTAAACTGAAATTTTTTTAATCCTTTTAAGTATGTTTTTCTCCATTTAGTAACAGTATCTTCTAAATATGAATAATAAGTTTCCCTAGATCTCAACATTTATTTTCATACTGATATTAAAAGGATAGGCTGAACTTTTTTGTTCTCTGCCCTTTTCCCACTATGCAGTCCATTAACCTTCCTCTCTTCCCTCTAGCAGGTTGTCAACTAAAGAACAGGTCATCATTTGCAATGTATTTCATCTAGGTTATAAACAGTCTCCACCTAAATACCAATCACACATATTACTGTGCAAAGGCAGACATCTGGAGAAAGAAGGCTATAAGAGAGTTGCTGAGATCACTTTCCTGTGTTTGTTGCACATCTTTTCAATTGCACTGTGCCTTCAAGACTTAATCCTACAAGAATCTGGGGGAGAAAACACAGCTCAGGATTCAGTTAAGAACTTGGTTTTCAGCAGAAACTTGCATTCTTGATTTGAATATTATTTAATATTAATTTCATTTGTATTTTTATTGGGCTTTTTTTCCCTGTGTTTACGAATATGGAACACTCAAAATCCTGGATGTTACTGTGAATAACATCCAGGTCTGTGGCTCAAGGAAGTTCAATTTCCTTGTGCTCTTTTTCTCCTCAGAGGGCTAAACTTCCTAGGATTTCATCCTCTGAATATGTTCCTCAGCATGAAGCTGCAGTAATGTGCTGCATCCTCTCAATAGGAGTGACTAAGACTATGGAGTGTCACAGACATTACTGTTTGGCATATACTCTGTAAAGTAGCCTACAAAGTAGAAAGGGAGTTTGAGGAAAATTGTTTACAACCTCCCCAGGGCTCTGCAGGGATACTTCTAAAATCAAATATCAAGTAATGGAGAAAAAAATCATTTTATCACCATTTATACTGCAATAAATGTAGCATTTGATTTCCAACTTTTTTTACCCATGTGCAGAGAGGCTGGAGAGGAATTTGAGAAAGGAAGCTATATTCTGCAGAACTAATGTGGTAAACATTGCATCATTCCCAATTATGACACCTTCCTGATGGACACTGCCTGGACTCTGTTTCAGAAGATCAGTGTGATCAATGGCAAATTATTATCTTGTTATATACAGGTTCTTGCTATACAGCCAGAGAGAAAACAATTACAACCTTTATCAATGATACCTTCTTCATGTAACAGGAAGTGTCGATGGAGTATTACTTGAGTATATGTTATACCTGTTGTCACAGGTATAGCTAGTTTTCCTTCAGAAAATAATGCTTTACCTATGATCTTCTTCTAAGGCCAAACAGGAGACTGTAGCCAAATCCTAAATTCTGTCTAATTAATTTAGAGTCCTCCCTACAGAAGATGTGACTAAGTGCTGCCTTTTTCATTTTGAAATTTTATTTCTGGCGAGGATATGTTTCATGGGCAGGAATGCCATGTTGTCTGTTCCCCTTCTTCCAGTTTGTTGCCGCAGTTCTGATTCTGCTCCGTCTCCTGCCTTTGAGCGTTTCCAGATTCAGAGCACAACTGCTGGGCTTCGGCTTTGAGACAAGAACAGATGTGTGCAGTGATAGCTCAGAAGCACTAGCTAGTATTCACTTAGTATTTTTCAGGTTTATTCAGAGGCCTAATTTTTCAGCCATTTCCACCACGGCTCAGAAAGCACACATCTGAAGCAGCACTGAGTTAACACAAAGCTGTGCAATAACAAGCTGAAAACCGTGCTTAAAAAGAAACCTTGACGCACCTGGAATTTGAAGTTGACAGCCCCCTTAATTATTCCACTTTTGTCAGACATAAGAACACAATGGAAGTCTTTCTATTCATGCCTGTTCCTAATAATTAATTTTTTAGAAATGCGCTCATCTTCGACTGGTTTGCCAAGCTGAGCTGAAGCCCTACTACACGAGCAAGCTGTGGTGGTGTGGGATTACCCTCCTGGGGCTGGGAGAGGTGGGCAATTTTGCAGCCTACGGATTTGCCCCCATTACTCTTGTTACTCCACTGGGATGTGTATCTGTCATAGGTGAGATTTTTGCCATTTCTTGCTTGGGTACATGCTTTAATCAAACGCTTGCTTGTGACTAGGAATAAAACCACAGGAACTGCAGAAGGAACACAAGAGGAAAATCTTAATGTTGTGGTTTGAAAAGAAATTATTCATATAATTACATGAGCTGACAGTTTAACAAAAACTGTCTACTTAACTCAGAGACTCTTCCAATATATTTCTTTTTCCACAGTTTTTTCTTTTGTGTCACTCTGTGCTCTGCTAGTTCCTGCCAGTTTGCCACCCAGTGCTGCAGCAGTGTCGCCAGCTCTGCAAGCCCCCGAAGAGGGAGGCTGGCATCCTGCTCACTGCACAGAGCTATGGTCTGATCCTGAGTACCTACACGTTTTCTATGTTACCATCACACCAAGTAGTTTCTGCTGCCTGTCCCCTACCCATTCCCGTATCTCATGTTAACATGGGCAAACTTGCTTGACTCTCTGCATTGTATGACAAAAAGGGCCTACAAATTTAGTGTATTTGTGGACATTATTAAACTTGTTCATTTGTTCCTTCGTGTACAGATTAACTAGACTTCAGCAGAAGTGATATGATCTCACTCTTTTCTTAATTTGGTTTTTTTTTGTAATTAAGATATTGAGACAACTGTGATGTTTCTTTGATAAAGTAACATAAATTTTAAAATATGTTATGTTGTGCTAATGCAAAGCATGGTGGAGAGGGTGATATTGTACAGAGGCTGTGAAAACAGGAATTCAGGGTGCAGCTGCATCCCTTAACTCAGTCACTTCACATCCACAGCTGAAACATCCAGGGCTGAGATATCTCAAGATATGCATATGCTGGAGCTCATTTACTTGCTCCTGGCAGGTGATAACACTTCATGGTCTGTCACTGGCTACCTGTTTTATGCTCAGAAGTGACATTGCAGTGAGTGATTCTGCACGGGAATGTAGAAAAGATGAATTATCTTCCCAGTGGACTGCCTGGCTGTAGTGGAAGGAGGCAGCTAACCATGTGTGGGTGCAATTTAGTGCAGAAAGGAAACTGCAGACAATTTACTGCAACCTTTAATGTTAAACTGTTGCAGAATTTCAGAGTGAGATGTAAAGCCATGTTAGTTCACCACAGTAGGAAAGATTTCTCAAAGAAAGGAATGCAGTATTACCTGAGATGGAAATGTAAATTAATATGACGTATCTCAGTGTGATTTTGGTGGCAGTAGTTATATCTTTAACAATTGTAGACATTTCCACATGTCTCTGAACATAAAAGGATATTGACCAATCTAATTTGTTGCCCAAACTGAATAAAATGCAAATATGGAAAACGAGAAAGAAGAAGTGAAAAGCAGTGAGAAGAGGAAAAATTCCACTGGTGATTAAACTGCTGCAAAGAAGAGATCACATTTAGGGTTGATTTTTATCTCAGCAGATTCCTTCTTTATTTTCGCAAAATTTGAAGAAATGTTGCATCTGATGATTCCTCCATTCTCCATTTCCCCTTACTTATAAAAAATTACCAAATCATTTTCCTAACTGTTATGTCTTATCAAAATTCTCATCCACTTTTTTTGACCCAAAATGCTTATCCAGTAAGACCCCAGAAAGCACTTTAATAGCTTATATTCCATTCCCATATATCAGCTGACAGTATCCATTTCATAGCCCAAACAAATACCTGAAATTTTATTTAGTCTAGCAAATGCTCCCTTAAGGAAGGGAAAATTAAAATTACGTAGACAGCCAATAATAGTGATAACTTCCCAATAACATTTTCTACTACTTTCCTGTTTTCTGAAATTAAAGCCAGAGAACATCTCTTAATTTGAGAAGAGTTCATCATATAGGTCAAAGACAAATTAACCAAGACACGTGTGTCATCTGCTAACGACTGGGCAAAGGATACTGTAGGCAGCAGGTCTTCCAGTTTAAAAGATCAAGAAATATTTTTCTCAATAAGTTGTGACCTCTTTTAGGTGGTGGAGGGTGAACTTTGCAGAGTCTGGTAGTTGTTTTGAGGTATTGTTGAATTTATGTCTTTCATGAGTTAATTTTTTAAATGAAGAAATTAAGTACTTGATAAAAAACTCCAAATGTATATCTGAACCCTAAGTCCAACCTTCTGAGCCGCATTTTTTCCCAAATTCGGTGTCAACACGCTCCATATGGTAAGAGCTGATTCTCACTGGCATTGGGAATGCAGTGCATATGGTTACTGAGGAGAAATGTGCTTTGTGGTATGTCCAGTCATCTAGGGGATTCTCTGCAGATCTCCCTCACTCTGGGTCTGCATGGAAAATTGTCTTTGCTTGGAAACCAGAGTTTTGGAGGAGTATAAGGCAGACTGGAGTATCTGCCCAGAATGGTTTTGAGCTGTACCCATCATATATCTCCAGACTTCTGATGGGAAGCATCTTAAAATAGATGGAGCCAACATCTATTATGATCTGCTACCACATTTAACTGCATCCAACTGCATTTTGCACTTAACCTGGTATCAATTAAATAGTGAAAAGTTTGTGCCTCATTCTATTGAACTGGATGCTTTCAATGACTGGCTTTAAAAAGAATCCAGCACCACAGACCATGAACTGGCATGGCACCAACAGATTTTAATTTTTTTTCTTAGAATTAAGCTACAAAGGCTATATTTTTCTTCTTACACAGTGTAAGTATTTCTCTGTGTGGTTGCAATGATGCAAGCTCTACATCTGTTCAGGGTTTTAAATAGTTTGAGAAGACAGCAGTTGTTTTCTTCAGGAGGATAAATTAGTAAATTTTAATTTAAAAGTGGAGGAGTAATACATGTTTGATGTGACCATTAAGAAACTTTCTATACTTAAAAAATAAAAATCATGTTTTACATGTAGCTCGGGTAATTTTAGGCAGCAGTGGTTTTTAGCTCATCATCTTGCTTTTGCCTGCAGAAATAGCTTGGAGGTGGAGGGATTGGGGTGGTAGAGGCCAATGGCATTCGAGTCATTTCTTTTGCAGTTTTCATCATGCTGTAGAGAGTTTCTTTACACTTAACTCACTTAGACTGACATTGCTGAGATCCCTTTGCATTTTTTATGTGCTCTTCGTAAATAGCTGTGGGGCAAGAAATTGCTTTAGGCTTTGAATATTGATAACACGATGGTATTTTGGAAGGATCCTCAGACATTCCTGTAAAAGTGGATTTCACCCACTCCGTGTAATGTAACATCTTTATGGCCCAAGGACTTGGAATTTTGAGGTCTCTGTTGCTAATGATATCTGGGAAACACTCACCAAACTATTCTTTAAAATACTTTTTTTTTACTCATCTAGAAGATGCAACAAAAGAATTCTCAAAGTTTTTCCTTCTCTCTGCAGTTTTTATGTCCTATAATCCAAGTTCCAGAATTAAGCTCACCTTATTAGTCTCTCTTTTGAGCAATTCCTCTGATATTTTCAATGTTTGTTTTCTTTTTTTAATCAGGTCACATCTCCAAATGTAACTGGCAGCAACTGCATCCTCATAACTTGAGCACTGCTCAACAGATTTAGGGCAAAATCAACTGGATGAACTTAAACTGCTTGATTACATGGAAGCAGATCCTTAAGTGGGCATAAAACAGAGTAAATGCTTGGTCTCGAAGTGAAACGCTGTTGCACAAACTGGGAGAGGTGCAATAGTCTTTGAATCGTGGCTGGTGCTCCTCCTTTGGTATTTCATCCAGACCACCAGTGAAATGGGGACAAAATATTCTGCTAAATGGGTAGTTTTAAATGCCTTTACCTGACTGAATCAGTTACACTTAACAAAATGAACATTTGAGGCAAATATTAAATTTGGTGTGTTTTTTTTTTTTAAAACTATTAGAGAAGACAGAAGTAGTACAGGCAGTCTATGTATTTATGAGGAGAACACTGATGTTTTTTAAATCATACAGAAAGCTCATCTAGGAATCCAAAAGAGGAAAAGGAAGTATATACTACTATTTGAAGCTATGATCGATTGTGAAAGAAATTATATGGTGTAAGACTTCACAAAAAAAGAGTTAAAAAGGTCATATTCATAAATAGCCTTAGTATCAGGAAAACAGCTTGGTAGTAAAATATACCTTTTTTAAATAGTTATGGGTAGGAAAAATAAATGATGGACGCTCATTTGAATTTTTAAGGCTGGATTGGACAAATACAGAAAATATACACTATGAATCAGTGTATATTTTCTACCTCTTAACTTCTCCTATTGCGTATTATCCCTTTCTTAAAGAAACAAACAAGAAACAATCGTAACTGCAGCTTTCATGTCTAGGATGCAGAGGAGTTATTTTGTGAGCTGGATTCTCACCATTCATTGTGTGCTAGTTGCAGAACCCACACATCACAGTGCTCTTTATTTCTGTTTGTGCTGGAGAAAACGTACATATGGAGATAATTGTAAACGATCACTCTCCTAAGAGAATGAGCAGCTGACTGAGCTATGTGTAGCACCATGACAGCCTTCCCTCAAGGCACTTAATTGCACACCATGAAGAAATTAATTTTTTTTATCATTTTTTTTGATTTAAATTGAAATTAGCGTGCTGCAGTGAATATATGTTCATTCAATAATGTGAATATATAATCATTCAATATACAGTAAATATATATGCATTCAGTAATGAATGTAAAACAGCCTAGTTTATGCTCATGTATGAAAAGATGTTGTTTCAACATAAAAATTAAGCTCCTGAACAAACTCTTTTTTCCCATTTCTCACCCAACAGTTTTTATTTATCATTATTTTGATATAGTGTCAAGTCATATTTTCCCTTTGCGTTTAGTGAGCATTCAGAAAGGCTTTGTCATATAGATACAGGCATTTTACAGGACCTATTTGCTTCTCAAATTATGGATATTACTATAAGCATGCAATCAAGGCATGAAACAAACTCAAGGATTACATTAGGATGTGTTGGTTCTGTAATGTTTAATCCTTAACAGATCATCTTGCAGATTTTCTGCCCTTCTCTTGATCTAGCAGGCGACCACTTTCAGTGGGAATGGGAGTTGGATCTGTGCCTACTTTTGAAAGTTTTACCTTAAAAATTAGTTAAAAAGCCAAAAATAGTTCTGATTCACCCAACAGTATACAAGTCTTCTCAGATGACCAGGAATGTAGTCTTTGCTCTGATGATTTAAAGGCTGACAATCCAGGCTTAGAATTGTGCACGTGTTGTATTCCCTAAACCAGTGGTTCAAAACTAGCAAGGCTTCAGAACAATGATAAATCACTTGTTTTGTTGCCGAGCTGTTGCCAGCTTACTCTTTGACACAGTTTTTATGTCTGCATTTCTGTATTCTATTGCTCACCAATTAAAAAAACCCAAACCAACAGAGACTATTTTTCACTTTGACATGGATCTCAATCTCTAACTGTCTATAGGTTTGGGGGTTTTTATTTTAAAAAAGGCAAAAAAACCCCCAGTTGCAAAGATATATTAATACTTTGCAGCACACCAATTGCCCAAGTTCCTCATCTATTCACTCATAGAGTTGAACATAATGTTCAATAATTTATTTCCCACATCACTATAATGGTGAAGGAGGAGGAGAAGGAGGCACACATTTTTTGTGACAGAGGGAGAACAAGAGGACCCTGGCATGGGAAAGGGAAAATTGGGACTGGGTGGTAGGAAGTTAAAGTCGTGCTGCGGTTATAGGGTGAAATCAAGGTGAAGGGAAAGTGGCCTAGGAGGAAAGTCTGAGGGAATAACATCACTGGTAGTGGGTAGGAAAGGTGGGAACATGCAAAGCACCTCCCCTGTGATCTGAGGGATGGTGGGAAAGAAATGGAGAGTCTGGAGAGTTTCAGCAGGGATGCATTTAGGAACTGAATTTGGGATACGGTAAGTGCTTAAATCCATATATCTGGTAGGCTTAGTTGTAGCCTCTGGATGCCCACTTACTCTCCTGCCAAGAGTTCAAGGGTCCTAGGATAAGTCAGATTAGAAGGAACCTTGGAAAGTCCCTAACACAACCTCCTGCTCACAGCAGGATCAGCTTGGAGGCCATCCAACAGAAAGGAGATGGCAGGGAGTATGTGTTGGCCATTTAACATATTGTCTTTACCTTTTCTGGAGGAGTTAATGTCTCAAGCAGCTGAATGCACTTGAGGCTGAGTGGGAGCTCAAGGGAGTTAAGGAGGAGGAGCAGAACAGCTGAGAGGGCTATGCATTTCTTGCTGGATTCCTGGGATACACTTTGGTGTCTGCCATTTATCCTGCCAGCCAAGGAAAGCTGCAAAGCCATCAGAATTGAAAACCAGAAAACACCAGCCTGCATACCTGCAACTCACAGGCTCCCTCCATATCCCTCCTCCCAGGCCCACCTGGTTTCTTTGCTTTAACTTGATCCATCCCTACCTCAAAAATTGAAGAATATGAAAGACTATCCGAAAGCCAAACTTGGAAGCTTAAAAACAAGAAAATTAAGAAAATGAAAGTAAATTAAAATATCTTGCTAGCCAGCGTGTTCTCTTGGCTGTGCTACCATAACTTACTTAAAATTCAGCCCTGGAGGTAATAGCCAGAGTTTGCCAGGCTTCTGATCAGTCACATATGTCTTCTAACATCTCATCAGATCTGTGTAACCATTCTCTGCTTCTTCTCTTAGATTTACCCCCTTTGCTTTTCTTCTTCACTGGAATATATATGGAGCATTGGCAGTTTATCCACAGGGACAGTTGTCTTTTGTGTTCAGAGTATCTCCTAGGTCTTACTCTCCTCACCTTGGTGCTTCACCTCCTCCCGTACTTCAGTTTTTCCTCTAATCCCAGATGGCCTAATATATGTTCTTCAAACCTCTGCTATTTTTAGATTCCTCTACATATTAGTCTACATCATAAAGAGCATTAATTATACATACATTCTGTTGAGCTCATGTTCATTGGTGCATTACCAGCTATCTCTGGAGACAGAGCTGGCTGCATTTGAATGAATTGTTAAAGCGGATGACAGGCTGAGTGACAAGTTTCATTATCTGGCTCCATTCCTGTACCTCCTTGTGCCCACTGCCAGCCCCAGAGGTTGTGATCCCTCCAAGCTGCCATTTGTCATCTGCAGAGTATTGAGCTCTGAAAATCTGGGCATAACTCGTCTCACCCCAGATTGAATGCCAACAGTGAAATTGAACCCTAGATTGCATTTGCTAGATCTCTGCTGAATGTAGAGAGCCCCGACAAGGGAGTACTCAAAAAAAAAAAATCACTAAGGTATCAGTGATTTAAGCAACAGGTCTTTGCTGTGACACTGACTGCCTAGGTGGGTGGGCTGAGGTGGGATTTGGGAAAGCTATGAAAGCAGGGCGACAGAGCAGTAATTAATTCCTGCATTGTCTTGGATGATGCTACTTCTTTCCTGGTTTTTGTCCTCTCTTTTTTTCTAAAGCTAGGTAGCTCTGCTAGTACCAGTGTTGCCTGGATACCACCAATGTCTTTGCTCCAGCAAAGTTGTCACTGAAATATTGAAGAAAACTGTGTCAAGCACCTTACTTTCTGTGAGGCATTTTCAGTTCAAGATTCTTTTATTGTACTTATTAATTTGTATAGGTCTCCATCACTCTTGATACAGTTTAACTTTGTGACTTCTACTAGATCTGATTTTCTACTGACTGGATAACACAGACATGATGCTGAACTCCTTTTCTCTATTTATGTCTTGGTATGTACCTCTCCAGATTTATCTAGAGTACATCTACTAGTTAATCACAAATTAAATTTTCCATCAGAACAATAGAGGTAATGATGCAAAGATAGTTGCAAAAAGGTTGAAATGTTGTTTCAAGAATAAAACAATAATTTCGTGTTGTGGGCAGGAACAGAGCTCTTGTAACAGCATCCCATGACTTAAGTTCAATGTGTGCCTTCACCATTCCTCCTGTGCAGAGACTTTCTTTGAGGTTTCTAAATGAATCCAACATTACTGATGCACCTCTCCCAAAGGACTTTCCTCATCTCTTTTACATAGGAGCTATCCAGCTTCTTTTGCTTCTTTTTAGAGGTAGATGCTCTAATGTTGTATGCTGTAATGGAGCCACCTCTCCCAGGTGGCCAACATTTTAAGTACAAACTCCTTCTTTCCTCTCTAGCACATGTCCACATTGGGTTGCTTATCAGAAATCCTGGCCCTATCACTGCTGCTGCTCACCTGCGCACTACTTCCCATCCTAAACGGGCAGGGCTGGGAGCTGGCAGAGGGCAGATGCAAGAGCTGTACAAGGGACAGTTTTCCAGGAAATGGGACATCATTTCCAGAGCTCACTTCTGGTTTTCTCCTTCCTCAGTACAAGTCCCTCTGGAAGGGCATGGGCAGTGCTCCCATATGGTACATATATGGGGCTTTCTACCTGTTTGTTAGCAGACATCATGACCACTCTATTAGTTCATATTCAATGCTATGCTTTTGCAGTGGCTTTCTTCCTCTCAATTGTACTGCAGTTACTTTACTTATAAGCCTCTAAAGAAGCAGAATTTTATTGTTCCATGATGCAGTGTGCCCTGAGCAAGTCCATGTAGTGAGTTGGTAGCAGAAAGGGGAGTGAAACAGTAAGGCAGATTGGTGCCTTTTCCTGGTATTTCCACGTATGGCTGAATCAGAGCAATTTAAGCAGTGTCTGCTTGGGAGATGGAAAGTGTATTGTATCTTTTCAACCACGTAAGAGCCTGCTGGATATATCTGAAATATTACAAAAACTGAGTGTTTGTTGGTTGTAGGAATGGACTCCTGGTTGTTTATATCACGATATGGTGCAACAACAATAGTTATGAGATATATTTAAACTTGGCCCAAGGCAGCTTTTTGCTATAGCACTTGATATTATAACATATATATATATATGTGTGTGTATATATATATATATATATGTGTGTGTGTATATATATATATATATATATATATATATATATATAAAAGGTCTTTATATTTCTATTCCAGGTAGTGCATTTATTTCTGTCTTTTTCCTAAAGAAGACCATGAAGACTGCTGATATATTGGGTAAGTAAGCATTTGCTAATATGGACATGTGTGCTGCCATATGCTTAGCAAGCTGTAACTCTCACATAGCCCCCCACCTTCACACTCCCACTTTCCCGAGCAAGAGTTTCAAGGCAGATACTTTCACAACTGGGAAGAAGTGATAAAAAGAGAGAGAATCTTCAGTGCATGAGGATAAGACTGCATTCCCAAATCCTCTGCTCTTCCAACCATAATTCATTCCTTATGTGTCCTTACTGCTCAAATTTATTTTCATTTTCTATTTTTACTTCTGAGGTTGTCTTTAGTATTATCCTTATGAGTACAACACAGTTTTAATAAAAACAGGGAAGTTATTGAGTTACTCATTCAAATATAAGATTTTTTTTTCTTACTGCATAGACTTCGCACAAAAATTCAAGCTCAATTAAAAGCGATAACTTCCATTTAGGTATTAATTTTATCACTTCAAAGAACAAATAATCATGTTGCCAAGTGTTTTGTTGAGAAATGTGGTCTTCACTCTAAAAGTGTGCCAACTTTTTGTCTGTGTCCCAGATTTTTTTGCATATCAAAACTGCCCACCTTGAACACAGCAATACTGAGAGACAAGCACATTTCAGGGTTTGGGCTTTACACCAAGCCATCTCAGCTGGGACAGCACACCTGATGCAGGGCACCTGATATTTCTGTGCTCTCCTAACATCTCTAGGCCTGATTGTCCAAACTATAGTGAGGACAGCTGTTCTCATGAATGTTTCAGAGAGATCTGTTCAGTATCATTCCAGGAATACTATATACTATTTATTTAGGTTTGGAATCCAAGTTTGCCAGCTCAGCTGCTACATTCAAAACTCCCCCTCCCTTCACTGATCATGTTTCCCTTATGGCCTTATACACTGTGTGTTGCTTTAACTAGTGTTCAGCACTGATTTATTTTATTTCTGTGAGTTTGACTTTGCAAGAAGGATTTAACAATGTCGCTACATTCCATAGGAATGAGCTGTATGATGGGAAATATGGTGATGGTTTTGCAAGCACATAAATATAGAACAGTTCTGCTTTTCCAAAGGAACTGTGTGAGATAACAGTGCCAGCAAAGCCCTCCGGATGTGCTTTGTTTTGTATTCCTGAGCCTTGTATTCCACACCAATTTATAGGTTTGCCAAGAATTTTAAGGATTACTTGAAGAAAAATTGATTAGCTAATATCTTCCTTAATCCAATACAGTTTATGAGCTCAGGATCAGCTCACTTATATCTTGATACTTCAGTGAACATCTGTGTTTGTCAGCTGGATGTCCACAAGGCATAACTTCCAGATTTTTATTAAAAGTATAGTAATGCAAGTTCGACCTTGAAAAGGGGCCCTGGCAACCTAGTGGCTGAATAGTCTTTGGAAATCAAGCTTTTATAAAACAGTTCATAGACCTGCAAATACAGCAGGGAGTGGCCAAAATGTTGGCCTCACAACAGCTTCACATAAGCATTGGACTGGAACATATGTGTTGCATCTAATATTTCCAGGGCAGGTTGATATCTGGTGCAGATCTCAGTGGCCACACTGACTTTGGGAGAGTTACATGTGTTTACGCTGGTTAATGATCTAGCTGACTGCACCAGTAAGCAATTTGTCCTTTCAGTTTAGGCTAAGTTTATGTGATGTGCTTTGTGCCTGTGAGAAATACAAAGAATTGATTTTGCTTCGTCATACCCTTGATTTTAGAGTTGAGAATGTTTGAAAATGCTTTGTTGAGTTGGAACCCAAAATTACAAGGCTTTACTGACAACTTTTTTCACATTTCCAAAATTCTCTGAGTCTTTAATAAAAATTAGACTAGATAAGACCACAAATGCAAGACAATCCAATTACCTAAGCACAGATCTGCTTTAACGGACTTAAATGTTTTTCTAGAAACCATTTCCAAATCATCTGGACAGCAAGGATGACCATGATTGCCAAATACTGTATTACCAAAATAATGTATCCTTTTCTTTAAAGGTGGAACACTGACAGTAACAGGGACATACTTGTTGGTGACATTTGCTCCAAATGTACCTCAAGAGCTCACAGCAAGACAAGTACAGAATTACTTAGTGAGCTGGCCTTTTTTGGTATATTCAGTGAGTATCTGATTCTTACTACTCCCTAAATCAGAAAAACTGGTATTATGGGGCCTTTAACAGCATTATGAATTAGTGGTAGAAAAACTGCTCGTGGCGATAAATTGTGTGATTTTCATAAGAGAGAAAGTCCCTGGGTCATCATCCTTGTCCCCTGCAGCACCAGAAGGTGTCTTTTGAGCTACATGCCAGGGGAAGGTCATAGTCGTGCAGGATTAACAAGAATGGAAAGATTTGGGGGTTTGGGGATATTGAGGGAAAACCTAAATATTGGTACTGCTTATATTTCCTATGTATGTGTTCATGCCACTCTGTCTGCATGTACAGCTAAGTTACAGGGCTTGTCTGGAATGTGATGGAATTGTGCTTTTAAAAAAAGGCTATGCAGACTCTTGGTCCTGCTTTTTCCATTCTTACCACTCTGGTTTATCCCCATGTTGTTAACTCTGGCTGAAAGGAGCTTTGTATGAAGTTGAGATGTGAAGGGGTGGCCTGCTTTAACCTGAGTTAGAATTCAAATACAAAAATACCATTTTGATTAAAGTACCTGTGTACAAACTTCAAATGCCATATGTCTTCTTTGATGTATTTAATTAGCATCAGAAACAAGACCAGAGAGTGTAGGAGGAATTTCTGTCTCTCTTTTCCTCTGGAAAGTTGAAAATGTTTTCCTCCAGCTGAATGTAAAAGATGCAATATAGGAGCTTCAGAAGCAGTTACTTTTTTCCCAGTAAAGTGACTCACTTGAATTAGATTCTTAGTGCCCAGGCTTTTCTTGGTAGGACGCTCAGTTAGAAAGCCACTGAGTAGACAGTTTGAGGACCTTAATCTTTTAGCCAACCTCCAGACTTTACATACATCTAGATATCCATGAGACTACTGATTAAGCACAAATTACACGCTACCATAAAAAAATGTTGATACTCTCTTTTAGTTTGTTGTGCATTTTAAACTCTCTTTCAGTTTGCTGTGCATTTTAAAGATCCTGAAAGATGATGATACAGCTCAATGGAAGAAATCAATGTTCATGTTGTATAAATCACAACATGCACTTTCAATCAGGCAGTAGAGAGGCTTTTGAAAGCAGTGCCCAAGAGTTTTGGGGTAGTCAAAAAGGGTCGCTTCAGCCTCCGCAAGAGCTTCAGCAAGTCCATGCAATCAGCACAGCGAGAGGGACTTCTTTAGGAGAGGGTTCAGAAGAGGGATCTCAGTGCTCACTGGAGGACCCTCTCTCTTTCCTACTGAATATCCCCCTCTACCATGCAGTTTCACCTTTAGATGATAATGCCTGGCATTTCAGTCACTGATTTTAAATTGCTGATTCACCCATTTGTATAGAAATGGTGGAGAGTGAAAACTCTCCATTCACACCCAGTGACATCAGAAATTTCTAGGTGACATGCCATTCACATTTTTTTGAAACCAACAGGTTGCTAGAAAAGGGCTTTTCCCCATCTGAAGACTTTTTTTACTTTGTTTTAGAAAAGTTTGTAAGAACACAACTGAATGTCTAGGAAGACTGTGCTGTATTCTTCTTAGATAACATTATGAGGAAGTGGTAGGTAACTCTTGGACTTTTTTTCCCCTCTTCTCTCTTTTCCCTGCCTCAGCCAGCACCTAATTCTATATGTACAGGATGGGTCATAGGGAGGGATGGAGTAAGTACACAGCAAATCTTGTTGAATCAACAATATATCAGTCTTTATTTGTTCCTTCTCCTCCCTGGATTCATCTGTGTTGGGCTTCTTCTCTCCAAAGAAAAGGGAGGGAGGAGTGAAAGGTTCCACAAGAGTCTGTGAGATACCAGACTGATTATCCTTGTATGCTACTGGAAAATCAACCAACCCATGTTGTACACATTCTCTTTGGGCAGGGAGCTAGCTATTCATAATTGTTTGTAAAATGCCTAGCACAGGTTGGCTCTTAAGATGCAAAAAAGTGCAGCAGAAGTTGCAGAGTTTTCAGTATAAATATATAGTGAGGAGATAGTTCAGAAGTATAATGCAGTCCAACAGTCTTTCTAAAAGTAGCCCCAAAGTGTTGTCTGCTGAGAAACACAAAGCCCCAATGGTACAAAATGTTCTCTGTGGGTGGTAAACCATCCCTACGTGGCATTCCACTACCATATTATGCAGAAATAGCCTCCAGTTCCCTCAAGACAACTTTGAGTCACCTTCTGAGACTTTGCAGTAGCATAATCATGTCTTAGCAAGAATGACTAGCCTAGCTTGTTTTTCTCTCTTTTGCTTATGTGCACTTTGAGTCTCTACAGATAACATAAATTATAGAGGAAGCTCTTAGGTTTCCCTAAACAGAAGCATAGTAACTATTGAGTTGTTAATATTTAATCTCTGCAAAATCAGGTTCAAAGCATTTCTGCTTTTCTTTCAAAGTGCCTAGAAGACCCTCTTGGTTTATTGGTCCTTATGTTGCTGTATATGCCGGGAAAACACTTGAGGCAGACAGTGTGGTATTTTGTTCTGGTGAACTCTGATAATGCTCAGAAAGATGAAAAACATCATGATTATAAAAAAATGTTGATGAGATGAGGGCTTGAGGAGACTTCTGTAGAGGTTAGTTACAGCAGCCAAGATCATTGTAAAACAGGTCACGTTCCTTCAATTCCTCTAAACAGAATATGTGAAGCCGATATATCTACGCACTTCCCATTCCTGGAGTTCATATTTAACACTGCTACAGCTATGAGAGCAAGCACTGTTTTGGGTAGTTCGCAGGAGGCAATCATAGGCAACAGCTGAGATCCCAGGAGGGCTCCTGTCTGTGTGAGGTCCTGTTAGGAGCCATGCATTCTGCTTGCAGTGTGCCTTAATTGTCACAGACTCTCCTTCGTCTTGTGATTAAAGGTGGCCTGTTGGTGGTTCACCAAGTGGCAAAGAACCATGGAAGAATAGTTTGGCTTCTGGGCAGCACTAGGTGAGAACTAATGTTTAAATTTCATGCTTAGTAGGTGAGACTTTGCAGAGCTGAATAAACTTAAATAGCAGCCCTGAAAAGCAAACATCATTTTTTCTCTGTAGGTTTGGCCACAGGACCGTCCCTACACCGCTTCTGCTCTTGGGGCTTCCTCAGGAGGCAGAAGCAGACATGAACACAGATCTGTGCACCCCTTCAAGAGCTGCCATCAGGGACTCTTATGTCCTTTTGATCATTTTTCTTGGCTGTTTCCTTTCTGGAGTGAGTCTTCTTGGTGGGTTTGTTTGCTTTTAGCAAGATGAGATCACAGTGGGGCTTTTTGGTAGCTTTAGCAAGAGAAGAGCTGATGATAGGATGAGGATCAACAGAAGGCTGATGGACAGAGCCTGCTGTGGTGTCCTGGTTCAGTCAAGAATTGTGCTGCTTGGCAATACCTGCCAGTCAGGGGGCAGGAGTGAGGCAGAAGAGGGAGTGGAATGGCAGAGCTGCTGTGATGGAACAGTTTGAGCCAGTGACTGTCCCTTGCCTTGGTTTTGGATGATTATTCTTGCGTAGTTTGAAATCTAAGTGACAGGGAAGATGATGATGCTTCCCCTGCTGGGATCACCTAGAGGATATAAAATGAATCAGTGTAGGTTTAGCTGGCTGCCTGCAGTAGGGCTGTCTCATGGGTTTCTGTACACTCTAGGGCAACCAGACCAAGGGTGAGGTGACTGGTGCTCAGGTTTGCCCTGGCAGGGGAAGCAGATCTCACAGTGCTGTGTCACCTGATGCCATCACACACCATCCTGTGTGCAAGTCCTGGACTTGTGTGTCATGAAAAAGAATGCCTAAGGCATCTCTGGAACTCCTTTCTTAGCCTGGATATCTTTCTGAGTGAGGAGTATTTATTTAGCGCATCTTTCTTCTATTCTGTTATCAACTTTTCACTATCAAAATAGCAATTGAAGCTATTTGGAGGTTGTTGTAGGTGCAGCCTGATAATGTGGTATTCTGCGCTGGCCCTAATATGTGTTTGCCAGTGGCATGAAGAGCAAATCTGCTAACTTTTACTTCTTCTCTCAAGTTCCCTTAAAGCCCTGTCACAGTTTTCCACAGGGAGGCCAAGATGAACTCACCTGTCTGCAGATCTTAACATGTATTCTGCCTTGGTTCCTGATTTAGACATACCCAGTGTTGCACTGTTGAATAAAGCTGGGGAGGCTGGCCAAGTTACTTACTGTGAGACTGAAATTTCTCTTTCTTTGTGCTGTCTCAAAGGCTACCAGGCTTCTGAGCACTTTTCAGTGCAAAAGTCTATCACCCCTGTTTTCATAAGTCTGCTGGGCCTCACAGAAGCTTTATGGCTCTTGCACTTGTTGCTTTCTTTAGGCATAGAGGGGGAGAATACCCACACTTTTGAGATGGCAAAAGGCAAGAGTTACTGAGGGAATCTGCAGAGACAAATTAAGAGCAAGTCAGTAAATTTAGCTGTCTGTCATTTAGCTGTCATATGTTATTGAAGGAGCAAAACCAGACCATGCACGGTGTAGGTAAAGCTGCTTCGGCAGCTGCAATTGCAGCTGCAGTGTGGTCTGTTGGTTGCCATTGAGATTTGCAAGGTAAGCTTCTGTCAGGTACCTTCGATTTGAGAACTACTATGTGAAATAAATGCTTTCCTCCTTATGATGTATGGCAGAAAATTTGAACAAAATTTTGAGGAGAGTTTTTAGTAGAAATGGTGAGAGGGGCAAAAAGGGTAGGATAAATGAGCTTGCACATGGCAAAGAGTGACACCGAGAATATTATAGCTAAAAGCAGAGCTGCTCTATCTTTAGCTAAGTGCTTTACTCCATAGGAATTATAAACAGAGTTTCTGTAAGAATTATTACAATAAATATGGGTACCTTTGCTGTCACATTAAAAAAGTCTTCTCAACATTACCAGTGATAAAATACAGATAGAAGTGTAAAAAGAAAAACTAAAGAAATAAGAAATGCTCAGTTTAAATTTTGCTATAATAGGAAAGATAAGTGACAATAATTGTTTGATAGCTCAGTCAACTGGCAATAAAATTATTTTTTAGCAGAAGGTGCAATGAAAAGTGATGTGACATCTCAGTCTTTGAATAAAGCATCTATTACATAGTTTCACAGCTCTAACTTTCTTCTCTTTTATTTTCAGATCTTAGAAATTTTAATATTCTGCATTCTTCTCTATTTTTACAAAAGAAAGGCTGTGAAACACATCGTGGTTTTGTTAATGATGGTAGCGCTACTGGGTAAGAACATATTATTCACTTTAATGTTCCTGTCTGTTACTTGATAATTCCTTGTCAGCTAGATAATTCCAGTCTCTCAGCTAGTTTAGATTGGGGCCATTTCAAAGCGGTGTGCTGAAGGAGAAACATTTGAAACATTTCACATGATTTTTACTGGGGTCTCTTTTTGGAGAAAAAAGCTGATTATGAAACATAGTTTCTATGCTTATTGATGGGAGTATTTCTTTTTGCAGATACCCTGAAATTAATATCCTATGTGGAATGGTATTCTGAAGCCTTTTTTTAGATAACACTTTAGGTTTAGATCCTGGGAAAGTGGACTGTTTGAAACTTTGTTTTGGAGAGCAGGCTGTGAAAATCAGTTCTTTAAAACAGAGCAGCTTAAGACCTTGTAAGCACTCCTTAAACAAATGCAGTGATATGCTGTGACTGTACAACAACTTTTCTTTGAATTATCGATGACTATTGTCTATGTTGCATATGCAACATTTAATATTTTACCACCTTTCCAGAAACATAACAAGAACTCAGTGGGCCACTGAAGTTTGTGGGCCACTGTCAACACAATCAATAACCAGAGAAATAGGGAGGTCACTTTATCAGGTAGCTTTCAATAAAGTTAAACTTGAATCAGTTTTGAGAAATGTCAGGAGGTTATCTCTGAAGCTCCACTGCTTATATGAAGAATTTTCACCACCCCATGTGACAAATTGTCCAGTCCTTGTTGCTTCTCCATGGAAGCCTCATGGGACACCACAAGTCTTTGGTTGAAGTGAAAAGTGCTTGAACTGTGTTGTTCAAGTAAAAGGTCATTCTCTCAGTTCAGTGGATGCACGTATTAGTTTGCAAAGACTCATAAAGCACATTTCTAATGGAGATGATCGTGAGGGTTTTGATAAAACAGAATTTCACTAAGGTTTGCCAGGTACAAAATTTGGACTTGACTGAATGTGAAAAACCGTCACAGCTTTATTAACTATCTTCCTTCAGATACCTGAGTGGTTTCTTAGTCAGCTCAAAAGCTCAAACTTTTAGAACAACTTTTTGGGATAGTCTTCCCATATAGGTTTCCCAGTACTAGGAACATTAGGATCTGTAGCTCTGCAGAAGCATCGAAGGATGTCCACGCTCCCTGTATGAGGCAGAGATGGAAGAGCTCCAAAAGTCTTAGGTCTAACTGTTCCACTACTCCTGGTTTGCAGGAGGGAAGTGTGAGTCTAGCCATTCCCCAGCTCCTAGCCCAGAGCGTGGCAGCTTTGGCAGAGCTCTCCTGAGCTGCTCTGCAGCTTCCAGCACTGCTATGAGGAGTGTGAAGCACTGTGCACTCCTAAGCACTCCTAATGAGTGGATCCACCCTCCTTGTTGCGTAGCTGGAAGCCTGAAGATCTCCAGGTGGGCTCCTACACCTCCCTGCCACAGTTCTGGGCAGGCCCACCGTGATGGCTGCCCCAAGCAAGGTCAACACACAGCTCCAGGAGACCTGGGTGGTTCATCTGTGTAGCCCTGCACGCTTATTTTGCTGTGGAGCCTTCCAGCCCTGATGCTGCCAGTGTGAAAGGGACACTTGGAGATGCTGAACAGCAGCAGGGCTGCAAACCTGTGGCCCGGCAGGCACTAACTGCAGCTTGGTAGTCAGGCTGCAAACAACCAAAAATACAATTTCAGATGGTGGCTGCTGAGGTTTTGGTGAGCATATGCAGCTTGAGGAAAAATTTGTTATTACTTCTGCTCTATTAAAAAAGACACAAACAAACAAATCCTGGTTTATGGGAAGTTCTGAAATACTGATATTTCCCTTGAAGATGAAATACATGATTTCATCTGACTCTGGTTCCTGCAGCTGTGCTGGTGCCTCGCAGTCCCCACAAAGTTACACCTAGAGCCTTCTCTTTGGTCTCCAACCTTTATGCTGAGCAAAGTGATGGAGGGGTTGAGAAATTGCCCAGTAACTTTGCTCTCAGCTGTGACCTGCTCTCTGACACATGACCCTTCGAAGGCCCTGCCTGGTGGAGGAGTAGATGAGGCTTGGGGTCCTGTTGGAAGCTTGGGCAAGGGAATTTTATCTTTTTCCGTTCAGATACATTCCTAGTGGAGTGTTCATACAGATGTAAATTAAATGTAGAAAGGTTTCTTTAAAGAGAGAGCAGCCCTTGTGTTTCACTGGATATGCAAGCTACTTTCATCATGAAGAAAATACAGAGATGATTATAAAATCTGAAAACATTTTGCTTAGTACAACTGCAAATTCATTTGGTGAGAATTATCTTACCTCATGTATATACTGAAAGTTATCATAAGTTTGAGGGGACATATTTCAGATTAAAGTGAGATTTCAGAGTTTTCTGCCCTAACAGCTGGAAAGTGACATCATTTGTTACACTAGCCTTGAGGGGAGGTCGTTACAACAGAGAAACCAAAACCATTTCCTAGGTTTTGAAACTTATTCCAGAGCTAATTTAGCAAAAAAGACCATTCCACTTTTCAAAGAAACTAAACCAACCAACAAAACAAACAAACGAAAACCCCCGGTGCTTTCTTTTCTGCCTTATTAAAATTATGAGGCATGGAAACTGCCCTTTCATCAGAAAAAAAATTTCAGGAATCTACTCTTAGGTGGACAGTTCAAACTACTGATTTTTACCTATAAGTGTTCTTTTAAAATAATAACTCCCCCATATTACAGTGCAAATCTCAATTTTTATGTGCACTGCTTGTTGGGGCTTGAGTGTATTTTTGACTTTGTATCATACCATTTGCACTGCTGCAGACCAGCATTTGACCTCTGCTCGGTGTTACAGCTGTGTTTGTTAAACCACTTCACCTGTTTCCATTACAGAGAAAGAAGTGAAGTACTTGGTGAAAATGTTGTTATGAAAACAGTGAATTTCATGGTGGTGAACAGGATCATCACAAGATGTGTGCAACTCTTAAACTCTCCCTGAACTTTTGGACTTGCTAAAAGAAAAATACTTACAATCAAAACCACAGACCTGAATTCATTCTTTTCCCCCCACCTTTTCTCCCAGCCTTGGCCTGAACTTTTTGCACAGTGCAGGTCTCCTTGCCAATCTGAATGTTGCAGTTACAGGAGGATGAATCAGACCACTGAAATCCAACACTCCTCAGCTCTGCACAAGGGTGGAACTGGATCCCAGCTGGGGAACGGTGCTCCTGACAATTAATTACCTTTCTTCAAAGGTCATCTCTGAAGCCTGACTCTTCTTAAATTTTTAGTTTCTTTTGGATTTGTTACATTTTATTTGCAGTAATCACAGCCTACTTGGGTTAGGCTGTGATTCAACAAACCAATAGCACACTCCAAAAGAAAATTTAAAGTAACTCTCAGGTCCTTTTCTAAAAGACCTGTCTTGCAAGATTTCTGTGAACTGCTGACATGTGTTAAAACCGTTGCCTGCTGTCTGAGATATGTTTGTGGTGATGCAATGAGAGTGATTCAATAAATTGACAACACCCTACTGAAATATTCTGTTCTATTGGCTAAGTCTCGTAAATGTTCTTAAGAGCCCCACCCCTGAAAAAAAGTGCAGACCCCTGTGTTGGTTGTCTGCCCTCCATACATAACTCATGGGGAGAGTTAGGAGCTTTGGGATGTGATCCCAGAAGTCAGCTTTGGCGAGCTTTGGTCAGCTCCCACCTCAGCAGAGAAATCCTGAAGGTGAAGAGTTATTTTAGGTTGCCAATGTCACATGCAGGCTGCTATTAAGAGGTGTCCTAACCGCTTTGAACAGATAACCAGACCTCTCAGACCTCTCCTGAATAATGCAACATGGGCTCCAAATTAGCAGCTGGAGCTAAGTAAAGTATGTCTAGAAGTCAAGGGGGCTGTTGTACCACCTCCAACTGGTAGTCCAATGTGCTCCAAAAACTTAAAAGCAAAACATGAAGCACACATGGAGCTAAGGCCACTTTGGGTTTTGACGTAGCTTAGCAAGTATTTATAAAATTATACACTTGGTTTTAGGTGCCCAAATCCTACCTGTTTTATTTTAGGTAATCAGGCCTCTGGCTCTGACCTGGAACCTTGTCCTCTCTCCCTCGTGCTCTGAGGTTACTGCTGTGAATCCTGCCCTGCTAATCTATCCCCTTCTCTTTCAGCATCAATGACTGTCATTGCTGTAAAGGCTGTGTCCAGTATGATAACACTATCTGTGAAGGGGAAAATGCAGCTAACTTATTCCATTTTCTATATCATGGTTGCTTTAATGGCAAGTTCTTGTGCTTTCCAAGTCAAGTAAGTGACCTTCTACTTATCTCCTAACCTTCATACACATTTTATCTGTGAGTTTTATTTGGTACTGATAATGATTCCAGATACAAGTCGCTTTTTGAGGCAACAAATTCCTGGCAGAGCCTTGACAGATGCATTTATTGTCTCCAACTGATGGTATTGCTTATTTAGGCTTTATTTCTTAGTTTATTATTGATTGTTATAGATGCTACCTCTTCTCCTTATCACCTTCTACAAGGTCTTCCCAAATTTGCTTGGCTAGTTTTGGCACAGGTCTTAACTTATTAAATGAAATTTATGTTTATGTAATCTTTTGGGGATTACGTTTAGAAATCTTTATTACTGAATAATCAAATGGCCATGTTATCCTCATTATGCATGTCTTCTCCCCAGCTTTATGTCACCAGTCAGACTGAAGAAGAGAGTTTATCCTAACTTTCTCCCTGCCTCTGTTAAATCTGCATCTTGCACTTTGCTATCCTGTATGTCTGTACCTTTCTAGGAAATAGTTAACTTTTGGTGTGCAGGGGACATCCAAGTTTTCCCTGCAGGACTCTGGTCTGTTAAGGGATTGGTTTATGCTGCTTTTGCAGATTGCTGGGTATGGCAGTGTGGTAAAATATGTCTTACAGCTGAACAGAGTGTCTGTTTCCTTTATGCCTGTCCCTCTGCTTCAGGTGCTGATAGCATCATTCAGTAATCTCATCTAGACTGCTCCAGTGTAAGCCTGAGTATTTACTTGCATGATTATTTTCCGGTAGAAGAGCCAACCCAGCTTTTTCATGGCAGAACATACCATTCCCATGTGGAATCAGAAAGTCCATGCATTATTATGCAGTGACTCTCCATGGCTGACTCAGGAACTCCCCTGTAGCAGATTATAGAGTGATTTACATCCAGCTTGTCTTCACTGGAAGAACAGCTCTGGGCATTTAAAATAGGAAATAAGAGCTTGGTAGATAGGAAGCTTCTGAATTAACCTCCATCTTTCCAGTTTTTCTTTATTTCTTTTGCTGGGCCAAAATTAAACAGAAGCGAAATGTGCGCATTTCATTCCCTGGGCTGAGTGCCTTTCTCTCTTCTCTCTTGGATGCATTTTCTAATGGGGACAGTACTGTCAGAATAAATTTTTCATTTTATTTGTTTCCTCATTTTATTTGATTGTCATGTGTTAGCTCAGAACAGCCTGTGCTGGAACAATCTCCTGGATCCAGCACTGGGCCTTGGTATCATTGTTTTAGTTCCTGTGACCAAGTTTGTTGCAAATGGGAGAAAATAATGAGGTGTTTTCAATGACTTCAAAATCCTGACTATCCTGTGGATATGTAGGATTTCTTTATTTTTAAAGCACCATGGAGACTGTTCAACAGTTGCTAAAATAACTATGCAATTGCTTTAATGGCTAAAACAGATCCAAGCTTGGATTTTTACTGTGCACATATATTGCACCAGTGAAACATTTAAATGTGGTTCTTTTTATAGGTTAGAATATACTCTGAAGGCTCCTGATTTTTCTCTTTTGGTCTGAAATGCACTATTCACATGACAAAGTATCTTCTGGTGCATCCACAAGTTCACACTCATGGTTGATCACTCTATGGGTAAATGTTGATAGCTGTGGTCTCTGTGAAAGTGAGTTAATTGCTTTGCCTTTTCAATCTGCTGATGCAGACTGTGCAGGCTACTCCATGGCCAGTTTCTTGACCATGCAGGTCTGTATGCAGTGTATGCTGCTGTGGTCCTGCACACTCTTGGTCGTGAATGTGGTGAGGATTCATGTTGCCTTTCTGAAGACAACAGCAGAGAGTTTCCAACCCAAGGAGCACAGGCTTGGAGCTATCTTCCTGGACTTTCCCGGCAGGACAGAATGTTTCTGGGGTGTGATTGCATGGATAAATATACAAATAGGTGTTTCAGCCAAGCTGGATGGAGCATTAGCAGCAATGTTGACTTCAGCAAAGTGAAACAGTTCCTACAAGAACTCACATGTTCATGTTTGTGCTGTAAATATACCCTTACACAACCTGTTCAAATTAGAGCAACTTGTCCCTGGCTGCTTGCAGGCAGCACTGCTTCCAAGAACCGATGCAGACCATAAGAAATAATATCCTAGCATTCCTGCCTTATCTGTGGCAGACAAAATTTTTCCAAAAATGCTTAAAAAAAATATCCATTGATAGCCCATGTCCAGAAGGATTCATGCCAACTTTCTTGTGTCTTGTTTGTACTCTGCAGAGTCAAATCCAGAAAGTAAATTCAATTCATGTATGCTAGTTAGGGCTATTGGGGTAAGAAACAGTCACACTTATTGTTAAACTGACATAAGGTGGCTTAACCTGACTTAAAGTACAAGGAACCTCTTGTAGGCATGAGGTGTAATAATGCTTGTCTTGCAGGTTCTTGAATCAAGCAATGCATCTGTATGAAGCAACAGCAGTTGTGCCCATTAATTTTGTGTTTTTCACCACCAGTGCCATCATTTCAGGTTTGTTTCCAACCTTCTGCCTCTACACAATGATGTTCTAAACATCACGTTTTCAAAAATTACCACCTGTGAACAGGAACCCAAACCAGACATGGTTTTTCTCTTCACAAAAAGTTTTTCCTAAGTCACAGGTGTTTAAGTTCTGAAAAATAAACAAGTTCACAACTTCTGAAGCAAAATAAATGGCAGGGATGTTGGAACTAGATTATCTTTAAGGTCCCCTTCCAACACAAACCTATTTTCTATGAAAAACAATCAAATTCTGGCTCTTCCAGAATAGATATGTGTGATTTACTGTGTCTTGCTGGCTTACTAGAAGTACCTGCATTTATCCTAGCCTCATCTTGACATCCAGTAAATGCGTTTACCATGTGCACACCAGCCTCTCTGTATACGAACTGGTAGAGTAATTTTAATGGCCTGGCAAACTACTCAAATGACAACCAGCTGTGTTTCATAGTAGTTAGTGTATATTCTATTTCAGAAGGTGGGATTCTGGGTTAAGTGAAGGAAATAAAATTACTCCAAAGACTTTTTTAAGCATTTAACATTTTATTCTGGGTGAGAACTTTGAACTCAGCATTGTTAAAGAGGGACTGCAAATCTTGGAAATGGTGCGCAGCATCAGAACATGAGCAGGGAGGACGACTAAGATGCTGTATCAGCAATGAGCCAAAATGATCATGTTGTTAGAACATTTATGACTCATTTTAACACACACTGGGGGCTTTCCTGTCATTGCTGTGCAGAGTTTCTCATGCAGAGCTGCCATTAATGAGAAGGGAGTTAGCTTCACGCACAGATTGCCTCAGCACCTGTGTTAGAAGAGACCTACACTTTGTGACTGAGAGAAGACTTGTGCCAAAAAGGGGTTACATTCCTATGGCCATATGGGAAGTTTGGCCTGGTGCCTCCTTAAGAGATCAAGTACCTATTCAGGAATGGCTTAATAGCTTTGAGACTGGATACACATGTATTTGCACCAGGTTAGTTAAACCAGTGTAGGGCTTAGAAGAACAACCTCTGCTGAATCTTGCTGGGCTGCTCATAGAAGGTATCTTGTCTCGTGCCACCCCCATCCCCAGTTACAGCCTTTGAAGACACAGTCACACTTCAGCTGCACTGGTTCACACTGGTGTTTCTAAGCAGAACTATGCTCATCAGTGGTTTAAAGCTAATATACTTGGCTGCTAATCGGGGCAGCTGAGGTCCAGATACACATCTGGTTCTGTCACCTCCACTACAGAGGTGCTAATTCCTGGAAGAGGGGTGACCAGAAAGAGCTAGTGATCCCTTCAGCCAGAAAGATTTGGCAAACTTGTCTGCTGGAGCCCTTAACTTGGTATAAACATGAGGGACACAGTTAATTATTGAAAATCTGTTCCCAATTGGAGTTAAGATGTCCACATGGTCTGTTGGAGTATCTTAACGAAATCCATGAAGAACCTCTTAGCTATATTGGTATGTCTTTGCTTGAGAATAAGACCTTGAGTTTGACCTCCATAAAAACTGTTGCTAACAATGCAAAAAATACGTGCATCCGTGCAGTTACTAACCCAGCACATGTTCCAACCTGATTGACTAAATCTTCACCAGTCCCATGCAGTATCTTGAAAAAGCCTAGATTATAGAATATAGGCACATAAAGTGAACACATCACAATGTGCATTAATACCTTATTTGGGATTTTTTTGCTCCATTTAAGCATGACACTGCTCCTGACCCTCCCAGCTGTAATTCATATCACTTGGAAGCCAGTCAAGATCTGCAATTCTTGTTTCTGTCACATTCCAGGGGTCATATTTTATCGGGAATTCCAAAGTGCAGCTTTCCTGAGTGTGTTCATGTTTCTGTTCGGGTAAGTGTATCAGCCTAAAATCTGCACTGTTTCAGTTTGTACTGAAACACCATTGCCTTGTGCCTTCTTTTCTCAGTAAGAAGAAACCTGCCTTGTTATTAAAATACTATGGAAAAGCCATTATAGCAGGATAAAAAAAAACACTAAAAAAAAAGATTGATGTCTGTGCTTTGGGAGTTTGGAGCCTGGTTTTGAATCCAAATATGTAAAAATGTGAGACACTTATGAACTACTAATCTCATGATGGAATGAAAACCCAGCAGCATGTGTTGCTCCAGCAGGAAGGAGAAATCACTACTCTGCACCAAATATCAAGTTACAGGGGGTGCTTTTACAACTGTGAGACATCTCCTCCCATGTTACCTTCCAGTTGTGTGTCTGCTGCTGCTAGGCATGGGCAACTATATGAGCTGCTTGCCTATAATGGAATAATATATTAACTCTCTCCCACCTTCCTGTGTCAAGAAAGACACAGTGTGCCTGCAGAAGAATTCAGAGCATGCTAAATAAATTCCTGAAGAATGGCCTAGGTGTTATGAGAGCAGGAACCTTCTCCTGACTCTCAGCACCATAAAAACTTTTGGGACAGGGGACAGTTAATTGATAATGGGTTAAAAGCACCTCAGAGAACTACTGGAGGTGTCTTGCCACAGTGCTGTCAAATAAATGGGGCTGATAGCTACAGACGTCTTCATCTTCTGCAGTTGGGCTTGAGTAGGTGCACACAACTGCTGTCTTGTCTGACTGCAGACAAAAAAGACACAAAAACTGGAGATGAGCAACCATGTATTTGGCAAATAGGAATTAGGAGTTGTGTGTCCAACATAGAGCGGATAGAAGATTTGTCCAACCATAGCAGTTTTTCACTGCTTCTGGCTTGCAACTTGCCCCTGAGACACACAGTCAAATGAGAAAAACAACAGAGATGTTGATTGTCTGCAGCTAGACTGAGTTGTTAATGAAATTGCACATGCTAGAATGCTAGTTTGGATGCTCCGTGAAGATTTGCTCAGGGATTCAAATGTTGTGGTCTCACACTCACAGGCATTTGATTAGGTATATATTGCTGAAAGTGTAATTTTGGCTGTGGAGCCTTTGGAACTGATAATAAAGCTTCAGGAGGCAAAAACTAGACTGAAAGAAAGCCCAAGATGAATTTATAGAGCTGCCAGGAAGAAGTGTTTCTTTATAAACTCAGCAACTTGTATTTGGAAGTCCTTGAAAAAGAAACATGGAAAGAAATTCTCATCTCAGATGCAGCGAACTGTTTCTAATGATACTCTGCCACTGTTATTTTTCAGGTGTCTACTGTCTTTCCTTGGTGTGTTTATAATTGCAAGAAATAAAAAAGAGGAGCATTTGCAAATTCCTTTTATTGACTGTGGACATATTCCTGGTACGTAGGGCTTTTTTTCTGTCTCTGTTTAAATGAGGTATCTGATAATGGGATGACCTAGGAGAATTGAGTCACAGATGTGCTCTAGTCATATTTAATAAATATACTGTTCCCTTAATTTCTATTCCTGTTCCCAACAGATTTTTCAAAGAATTTTTCAGAGTTTTTTCAAACTATTTTTACCACCAGTCAAATGAAAACAGTGATTACTAGAGCAAAGAATGTTTAAATGATGGATTGATGGGGGATTTGTTTTATTAAAATTCTTTACAGAGTTCTTGTTTTTCCCTTCTCTCACCACATTTCCTTAGGAC
Organism: Manacus candei; assembly: GCF_025592945.1. Classification (NCBI taxonomy): domain Eukaryota; kingdom Metazoa; phylum Chordata; class Aves; order Passeriformes; family Pipridae; genus Manacus; species Manacus candei. The sequence continues at coordinate 3,656,107 of NW_026138067.1, read as the reverse complement.
GCAAACTGACAGGGAAAATACAACCAGATTCTCACAGTTCATGCTATGGCACACTGAATAAGGAAGATGACTTGGTGAAAAGTCAAAGCTGAAAGAAGAAAGGACCTTACTTGTCAACTAACAGGAGGAATACCACTGGAACAAGGCACAGCAGCACTTTTTTTTGGAACATATTTAAGTACACATTGAACTCCTGTATGTTGATGAGTCATAGTATTATTTAATCCTAATTAATTTATCCTGTGATTCTACCAAATGGATTCTAAATATAAAGGAAGCCTTAAGAAAAACTAAGTAACCATTAATGATACAGAATATTCTCCTAGTATCAATGCCTCTTGGGGATATTTTTAGAGTCTTAATTGCCTTGAAATGCAAATAGGCACAGAACCGGATTATAAAAATTCCCCTTTGAAACCCCTCAGATCTCTGTAGATGCTTAAAGACAAAGGTGGCAAATGAGAACTTTCATAAGTGACTTCAAAGTATTCTGCTGTATGTACAATTCCTTTTAAATCTGTTCCTTCCTGTTCAGGAGTCAAAGCTGTGGGCATATATACAGTGGACACAAATAGGTAAACACAAAGAATTTTCGATTATACGTAGAGGGACAATCCTGATTATCTCCTACCATTCGATTGATTCTCTTATCTTCCAAGGAAATAAACACTTGTATGAGGAGGGGGAAGAGAATATTTGCCATAAACATAGGCACATGGGCACGTGTGCACATCTGAGGTGCCCAGCCAAGGCAGGTCTAGGGAATTATGCTTGACGTTTTACATCCTTCGAGAAAAGTCCTGTGCACCGGGCTCTATGACCTGTTAGCACAGTCTGTTCTGAGTTTAGCTTCTTTTTCAGCAAAAGCAGGTTTTAGTGAAGAAAGTACATAGTTTTTCAAAGGAAGTGAGGTAGCCAGGCTCCCTCTCTTGATGTGTCTTGGAAAAATACTCCTAAAAAAGAAAAGTAGGGCAGCTCCTTGTTACCACTGCTAAAGCTGTGTGAGGAAAGGCTGTAAAAAACAGAACCACAAAGAGTCATGGTAACTGTACCACTTTTCCTTCATTAAATGGTAGTGTCTCCACATTCATTTAAAGAGCCAGAAGTGATGGGAAAGATGGCAATACAGGCTCTGTATTCAGATTTAGGAGGTCTTTGTGTCCCTCAGTCCCAGATACCCAGCAAAAAAAGCTGCTTCTGGGCATTCATCGTGGGTCCACTTAACCCTGCCTGATAGTACTGATACACCTCAGCCAGCACAGTGGGGAGCAGACACATCCTCTGCATAAAAACTTAAAGTGCTCTTGAAAAATGTGCATGTCTTGTTTTAGGTTTAAATTAATCTGCAGTAATGGATAGGGGCCATAGACTGTGTGTATTTTGTTTCAGTGAGATAAGAGGAAATGAGGTCTCTTTTTCTTTCTCAAATAATTTTTTATTTAATTTTAAAATAGCTACAGTTGAAGATCCCTAAGGCAATTTAATTTCAAATGCTACAAAGCACACACAGAGCTGCAGTTTTTCCTGTGGAGCAATGGCCCAGGAACTAGGGCATGTGGGGACTTGTGAAGCTGTTTTTCAATATGGACCTTTCCCAGCTGACACAGGACAAGGCTCTGTGTCTGCACCTTACTTGTACTAGCTGTCTGGCTTGGCCTTCCTTTCCCCTCTTACAGTTTGAGTTGAAGTTTCTAAAGCTTAAATAAAAATTTTAAAAAGCACATTATTTTCAGGTGCTTTCTCCAGGGAGTAAGAACATGCCTCTCTCTTTCTTTTGCAAGTCAAATTTAAGCTTCTTTCTAAGTCTCAAGTGAGAGTGTGTGCTAAAGATGGAAATAGGAGGCCTACAGGCTTTTGTTCTATGACCTGGGAAACAAATGAGTGAAAGGGTTTGGTTTTGTTGCTTTTCTAAATTATTGGCCTTGGGCATCTTTCCGAAATCTGTTTCCATGACTCAGGAGGTCTGGAGGAGGTAATAAAGGTTACCAGGTATAGGATTTTCTCTCTTTAGAGTAAGAAATCAAATGTAAAAATCTGTGGCAAAAGTTATTATTTATTTTATATTTCTGTATTTCTTCTTGAACAATGTTTTTTTTTTCTTCCTATGGGTTTATACTAAAATTATAAGGGTTAAAATGTTGTCTTTAAACCCTAACATATTTGAAAGTAATTTATGTAGCAAAACACTGGTGAGAATTATATGCAATTAAAAGTTGTGATTTGACACGGTCTTTGAAACTCCAGTACGTTTCAACTAATTAATATATTACAAGATCAGAAAAACTCAGTGATGAGAATTCATTACTGCTCTGCCAAGAAAGGGACATGACTTGTTTCAAGAATCAGTTTCTAATCAATGCTGTTTTCAGATTCTGCTTGCCATACTTAGGTAGCAAACACCACAGACAAAGCAAAAGCCTTTGCACTGGAATACTAAACCATCTCTGAAGCCCTTCTCTTTAATAATGAGTTATTTTCGTGTAATGTTTTTCCTGATATCAAAATGTGAGCTAGATAATAAGCTGCAATACTTGCACCTGCAGACTGAATTTTCCTGAACAGATCCTCCATGGGATATGCAGAAATCAAACCAGGGAAAGGTATGGTGGGCAGGCAGCATCCCATGTGGTCCTCCAGGCTCCAGCTTGGGATTTTTGACAGACCAGAAACAGGAGGACTCATTTAATGCTTGTTCCACTGCTGGTCACGCTGCAGCAAGAGATGAAGTATTAACTGGCCATGGGCCTGGAAATGGGACCTCTGGAGTAGAGCGAGGCTGTTTAATTTTTGCTGTAAAATATCAGGATGCATTTACCAAATGGTTTCAGCTGGCAAAAAATAAGTGACCTTTGGACTGGATTTGTCTATCTGCCGATGGTAGGGGCCTGGTGTTCTCCTGGCAGGCTGATTGCCTGCTCCTCCCTAGAGCCCAGCTTTTGGCAGCATCATGCTTTTCATGTAAGGGTACTGGTTACCTAAAACCAAAGGAAAGAGGCTGGACATTATAAGGGCTTGAGTTTCTGTGCTTTGAAGTTATGGTTTCATGCACTTGGCAAGCTGCTTGAATGGTTCAGCGCTGCTGAAAGACTCCTCTTTTTCCTGGATGTGAGGTCTTGTGGCTTCCTGTGAGCCAGTTCAGCTAACCCATCCTGCAGACACAATCTGTATCCTTCTTGCTGGGATAGCTCTCTGAGCTGAGGCAACTGACTGGAGAGTATGGTGGGAAGGATGTGAAAAAGAGGAGAAGGAGTGAGACCTCTCTTCTTCAGGGGGAACTATTACATTATTTCTCTCCTGAGGAGATTCTCTATACAGCAAGCATTCTGCTAAGATCACTCTTCATGTATCACCATAACCCAAATGCAGTTATGAGCTTCTTGAAGAACTTTTAAGTGCCTGACTCCTGAAGCAAAACTGTGAGCCAAAGAACTGGCTTCTGTATAGTGAGCGATATGTGGCCCCAAAGGGGGCTGAGATAGGCAGCTCGTGACACCAGCAGTGTCTCAGGGTCACCTAGAAGCCCAGACATATATCTGACTATGAATGATTCTGAGGATTAATTTTTTTCTTTCCAATGACTGTTTGCTATAAGGTGTGTAAACAGTGCTGGAAGGATGGACTGAAAAGTCTTCTGAACTCAAAATGGTCTCACTCTTGTGATCTCTCCTTCCGGCCCACTTTATGCAGGATCGTTGGTTGCTTGCAGAGAAAAGTATTGCCTCTGATAACACTGGGGTGCAGATGATTAGGCTGAGCTGTCTTTCAGTTTGCCCTTTTGTTACCGTCCTCTAAGACTTGGCATTTTTCTTTTTGGAATTTATTGTTCATTCCTTCTGCAGAAATCAGCTGGACTGTGTTAACAATCAGCCCAAAGGAGACAAAGGCTAACTACCATAATTATATTCCATATATTGTATGTGGTTTTAGCTTGGCTTTTTTTTTTCCTACTGATTTGAGAGTGAAGGCTGACTATTCTCTGCCTAGAAAAGCATCTCCCTTGGTGGATGGGAGATGTTTTAACCTTTTGAAGATGAGAGATGCATAGAGACAACTTCCAGGCACTTGGCTGCAGTAACCATTTAGTTGCAGCCTAAAAGGAGGCAGCATTGGCAAATACGTCGCTACATATTAAGCACTCATGACCATTTAGAAAGGATCCTGGTCCTCTTGCCATATGTTACATCTGTTCAGAGCATATGTAGCTGATCTGAACCCTTAGGCACATAAAATATTCTTGAAGCATGCCTTGAGGATGTCAATGTCTCTTGGGCATGTACTGTCTTCCATCCAGAGCTCTTGCTGGGTCCTCCCTTTAGGGAAATTAGACTGTGGGGTGGATATACACCACAGGATTACTCTGATAAGAAGATACAGTACTGTCTGAATGTTCCCATGACCTGGAAAGTGTTTATAGAGTACTGCCTTACAAGGAAGTTGTATAAACTTACAGTCTTAGATTACATTGCCTTTATTTTCTGATTCCCACCAAAGTAAGCAAGGGCAGTTTTGGGTATCCACAGAAGCAGAATTATTAACACCTCAGGAACTTCAAGATCTAAATAGTTAGGTGGCTGCTGAGTAGGCTTCTTATTTAATCTAAATCCCAGTTTTGCTCTAAGGCTTGTCCAGGCCTTTCAAAGTGCATTTCATAGTACAAATCTGCAGCAGCATTTTGATTGCTCATGGACTCGGTCACCAGTGCCAGGAGAATTTGTGTCAGTTCAGTTCACAAGGTGACCATGAGGAGGACGGTGTTCAGTGGCAGACTGAGAAATCATGGTGACTGAAGAGTTTTGCATGAATGCAGAGGGGTCCACACTACAGTGGTCTCCTGGACTCCTTGTTGACAGTGTCAACAAAGAATTTGTTGACAATATTTAAAGCAGAGCTACTGTAAAGGAATGATTAAACAGGTGGCTCTAACACTGACTGCTTTACATGAAGTCGATATTTCACTGTTGTCCATGGCACTAATACCTTAAACATGAAAAGTGGCCTGTGGCCATTGATGAAGGAGCCAATTTTTGTACTTTGCTAAATCACATTGGGAAAAATAGAAATGATTGATTTAAGCCTCCAGCACAAACATGCACTTGCCAGCTCTCTAGTTGGAGATTTCCATTCTTGGAATAGGCATTGCCTTGCCTAGATGAAATCTTTGGAGTCTGCTGCCAGATTTTTTGCCAGAATCATTAAACTGGTTGAAATAACAGCACTGTCATTTGTCTTCCATTTGATAGCTTGTGGGCGTAAATCCAGAGCAGCATGAACACAAGATCAGTAGTTTTCTCTTCATTTGAAAAAAAAGTTAAAAGTTTTTCCTGAGTTTCAATAGCAAGTGTATCAAGCCCCGAGCTTTATGCTGTCTAATGCTCTCCAATGCCCTCAGCCAAGAGTAAGAAAGCAAGCTTGCACTACACAGAGCCTGCTAATTAGGCAGTTCTTACCTGTCAGTGAAGGTCACTGCTGGTAACACACTGTACAGCAATAGAATGCAACAAACTACTTGAGCTTCTATTCAGTTTTCCAAGAACTGCTGTTCTGTGTTTTATAAGGGAAAAGAGCTGAGGAATATGATTTACTAAGCATCGCAGTTACCCACGTGTTTATTTTTTTCCAGACAATGTTTAACAGTTAACTAACTGCATGTCCTGACGATACTGACTGGATTCTGGGTGTGTGCATGTGCTGCAGGATTTGATTCAGAAGTGTGAATAACGGAGTTTGCTGATATAAGAAGGCAGCTTTATGTCATCTGGCCTGGCCTCTTTTACAGTTCAAGTCAGGCAACCTCCTCTGAGCACTTCTGTGTGAACCCCTTGGCCCATCTATAGAAGAAGGCAACCCATCCTCTCCTACTAGTCAAAGTAGAGGAACCACCAATGCCATTAGTAATTTTTACTACCGATGAGTCATTGTTCGCTTTTGAACTCTGCCTTATGTCTATTTTAACTTGTTTGGATTTAACTTGCACTGTTTGTCTTTTGCCAGTGATTTAAAGCATTCAGTGAGTCCCTCTAGTGAAATATAGTATGATGACTTGGGCTTTTTGCTAAGCCAAAGAGAAGGAACTTTTAAGTCTCTCAGCATCAGATCTTTCTTTACGCCCTCAAATTGTTTTCTGTGGTGGTCTTCTGATTTCTCTCCATTTTTCAGTATCTGCATTTGGTCAAATACAAAGTGAAAATCCGATCCTAGCATCACGGAAGAAGTAGCACAGAACTGGACCAGACCCAGGGCACCATGATCGAGTGCTTGGCTTCCCCTCCTCTCACAGCTGCAGCCCTGCCACCTCTCCTGGGAGGTGCCTACACTTTGTTTTGACACTGTATTTTAACATTGGCTGTTTTGCACACCCAGAGATGCAGCAGCATCAATTATTTTCGGTGATTTGATGTCTGACTCATTGCTTAGTTCAGTGGTGGTCCAAAGAGTAGGTACCCCTGCTCAGAGGTCCCCAGGAGGTCTGGCACAGCAGGAGACCTTGAAACCCTCTGGCCCAGGGTCTGACACAGACGTGGTGGCACCTGACAGTTGCAGTAAGCAACACTACAGAGCTGCTCTTTCTTCAAATCTAAGAGATTTGAGAGTTCAGTGAGATTTGGGAGGAAGATAACTAATTCAGTGACTGTTTAAGGTGTGGTAAGTAAATAGGAACTGTGAGAGGTGCCTGGATGTGGGGAGTCCCTGCCCAAATTGGTTGATCTCTTCTCAAGGATGGTGATGGTGCACCAGAGAGAAAAGATGCTGATATTTGTCATATATGACAGAAAGGCTTCTGCTCCCTCTGTCCCTCACTGCTCACAACTTCACAGTGAGCACAAGTTCTGAAAGCAGCAATTTGGACTTCTCCCCTCCAAGAGGACACAAGCACATGCCAATGCTGAATAGGACATCAAGACCCCAAGTAGTGCTTGCCAGCTGCGGCCTCTTTGGATCGTTCTGGTGATAAGCCATTTGCTTAGGCTGTGGATGTCCCACCCTGAGGTTTCCAAGGCTCCCACAGGGTCCTGCTCCCAGGTGGACCTTGCCCTTCTGGTCCTGCTCCCCCCTGAGTGTTCCCCAGCCCTTTTGTGGATATCAGATTTGATATTCATCTGTGTTGGAGGGAATGTTGTCGTGTTTTTACAGCCCAAGGTCCCGTTACACCACAGAGCAGGCACAGCTATTTTGCCAGTAGCTTTGCACTGTGAACAGTTTGAATCCAGTGCTCTGAGGTGTTTGGGGTGGTTCTTCTTGGTATTTTCAAATGAACAGTTCTCTAATGTCACCTCAATTAGCCTGAGATATTTTGTGGTAGAGTTCATTTGAAAAAAAAAAAAAAGCTGCTTTTAATACTGAAGTCTTTGCAAATAAAAGGCCCCGTCGGAGGACTTTGAATGTGATTACAGTGACTCACATTTTTAATGGCTTTTTTTTTAAACTCAAAAATGGCTTTTTTCCAAATAAAATCCTACAAGGCCTCATATAACAAACAAGGGTTACTGCTCTTTTCCACACATAACGTGAAAAATATCCTTGAGTGAAGCAAACTGCAGCCCATCTGCTGTAGCTTGGCCGGCGTGCGGCACAGCTCCCTGACCATTACGCATTGCTCTTGGTAAAGCAAACCACCTGCTTCCTGCACGAGTCCCGCCTCGAGCCTCCCCAGTGCTTCTCCGAGGAGGAAACTCATCCAAACTGCTGATGGGAGATGACAACCTTGGCATTCCCTTTCGCTGCATTTGTTCTTATGCCATTTGTTGTTCACTCAAGTGCTCCGTGGACTTGCGTCTTCTTTTCCATCCAGGCTAGAAAAAGGCAGGCTGTGCCAGAGATAAATAGACTCCTACCTTCCTGTCTATGGCGCTCCTTTAATCTCCAGCTGCAGTCAGCAAAGTCTTCGTTTGGGAAGCCAAAAGGGCACCCTTGAAAGGGAAGGGAAAGGAGAGAAGTCTTGGGGCAAGTTTGCCAAGGAGTGATCTGAATGTCAGCCCCCTCCTCCCTGATTCAGGGTCTGATGCTGCAGATGCTTAACTGAGCTGAGCTTTTCATGTATCCCACTTGGGTCAAACAAGTACTCACATGAATTCCAGAAGCATCCTGGACATGTACTTCCTAGACACATTTCCTAAACACTTATAGCACAGACAAACTGTAATTTTGCAAAGACTGTGATGAGTAAAAAATGGCATTTCCCCCAGCTGCTTGCCATCAAGCTGCATAGCTCTGGCAGCTGAACGGACCAAAGCCAACGCCATTACACAGCACATGCTGAGCATCCTCCCATTGCCTTCACTGTCAGTGAAGGAAGAACTCCATTAATCTTGTTCACTGCTTAAAGCAGATTAGGCACCATCTGCATAGCCCTATCCACCAGCCTCACCAATAGGGTGCCCTGAAGTCCTGGGCATGGCTTCAAAGGATGCCGCACTGTACGAAACAAATGGCTTTCTATGGCCTAAATAAGGTCAGGATTCACACTGCTCTGGGTACCCCTTAGTGGTAAAAACGTTAATGTGAAGTTTAAAAGCCCAAGGTGAAATCCTTTCCGAGTCTGAACTGAAGACCATTAGCTATGTCTTCAGAAACTGGAAGAACTGGGCTACTGGGGAAAGAGGACTTCTGCTTGGCCATGACCCTGCTGCTGCAGTCCAGAGAGTGCTATGGTGGTACTTCATATGTCTGTCAGGACAAGATGTTTCTTTCCTCCTACATTTAAAAAAGAAAAAAAATCCAGTGTTGCTGTTTTCCTAAAAATTAAACAGTTTTCACCACCTTCTTCTCTGAAGTTAAACAGTATTGTTAAATTCTCTAACTATAAATAACCATCAGCAGCACTCTGAGGTAAACACCTCATATGAAAAATTCCCACTCAGACAGTAAAAATTTGGCAATTTTATGGTCAGCTCAAAATGTGATCTTAGAGCAGAGAACAAAACCCTCTTGAAATAGCATTATTTGGAGGAAAACGTGTTTGTGGGTATGTGTGGTTAACTGCATACTTATGTGGCAGAGATTAGTATCTCAGTGGTACCAGCCCTATCATGTGTTTGTTAGTGTGCAACATACTGTGCCACTCAGTTCTCAGAGTGCACCTTTTTATTATTTCTTTTTTAGAAATGAAGTTGTGCAACATGCAGTAAATATCATTAAAACTGGGAAAAAATAGTTATTTAGTGTGCATGAATGTGTTTTCTAATGCAAAATAATATCACATCTTAAAATGTGTAATTAACCATTGGCCAAAACGAAATCACATCTTAACAATGTGTCATGTTTGTCTGCCCAAAACTCAAAGCTGTGTTTATTTTTGTTATGTTAAGTGGTGACCTTAAGCACACCAGGCCACTGGCAGAGTGAAGCTGCAGCTGGGACTGCATGAAACAGGGTAAAAGGTGCAACATGCACTTCAGTAAAGCACTGGTTAAGGTTGTCTCATCATCAGCCTACAAGAATAGAGTGCTAAAGAAATTTCAGGAATGGTCCTAACTCTGTTTCAACAAATCTTGGTGCTCATAGATTGCAGAAGCCACAGCAGAGTCCCTGTGCTTTCTGTCAGCTGCTTAATAACTAACAACTAAACTGCTGGTATGAGCTGGGGGCTTATTGGGAGGTGTTCTGACTCTTGCCTTGAGCCTGTACTTACAACAAATTGTGTCCCAGCATGGGTAAGAGACAGGAATCCTGAATTCCTGGGTGCTTATATGTAGGGCAGTGTTTTGGTTCCTTTTTCCAAAGAATCAAAATCAGGTGAAGTAGGTATAGCTCTAAAACCTGGCTCCCTCCTTTCTGGAGCAACCACCCCTGTTGAGTCTTCCCCATTCCCTCCAGTTGCCTTTCACAGCAGAACTTTGGGGTATTTCTGTGTTCCCTGTGATGGAGGAGGCATCAGCAGTCAGGACACCAATCTGACTCCCCTGCACACATTTTGTGTTTGGCATCTTCTGCTTAGAGTGTTGTCCCGAATCCTTTTGGGTCAGCTTTATATGCAGCATTTTTGAGTGCTCAGCAGCATCTGGGTAGGGCCTGTGGGTGTGTATGCAGTACAAATAATTCACTTAGATAAAAGGCAGCTGTAGAAGCCCAGAAGATAAGGGGCTAATGTGTATGGCTCAACATTCTGATAGCCAGATAGCTGTGGAGTCAACCAAGGATTGTTGGTAATAACCATGCCTGTGAGAAAGAACAGGATGTGGCTGGACAAGAGGACCATATGGAGGTAGGGCAGCACTTTTCTGGGACAAGCATCCTTGTTCTGGCTCCTGGAAATAAGCACAACACAGTACAGTGCAAGCACAGCAATGAGGTCAAGAAGCAGACGTGGACTGTTGACCAAAGGTCGACTCAGAAGAAGGGGATCAAGACCACCCAAGACCCCAAAATGCTCTGACTCATTTCCAGAAAGGTCTGAAAGAAAAAACTGCGCATGATAATTAATTTGGATTAAAAGTGATAAGTTTAGCTCCAAGGCAATTTCTTTTCAACTGCAGGCATCTTTGAATCTTCCCCTTAAGGTGGGACACCACAGCAGCATGAACAAAAGAATAAATAAGCTTACATGTACCATAAAAATGTGTCTGGAGTTACAAAGTCTGCAGCAAGCTCTGGTAAAAATAAGCAATGGAACAAGGTTCCAAAAAGCTTTACAGTAGAAATAGTGGGAGCAAGAAACGTAACTAGTCTTAGGGTGGAGTCTGCAAAAAGTATGATGTGTTTGTTTGCAACAGCACAGGAGCCTCTGCTGTGAAGGTCACTCCCTGTCCTATGCTCCACAAGCTGATATAGCTGTTAAATTCAGTCTTGGCTTCCTACAACAATAAAGCTGCAATGCTGTGAGGAAGGGAAAAGACTTGCATTTGAATGGAGGCTATGCAGTAGCTGAGATATTCCAGGAGCGATATTTATACTGGAAAGGTCAACCTGGCCTACTGCAACAGTGGTAGTAAGGGCTTCAGCAGTATCTGTGGTGGTGTCCAGTAGGCAAAAGGAGTGCAATAAAGTAATATTAACCTGCTGTTTTTATTGTTAGCACTGTTGCACGTAGTATGCTTCATTTGTGAGTATTAAGCACCTGATGGAAGATGGAAGCCTGATGCGGCAATCTGTCATTGACTCTAGAGAGTACAGAGAAGGCATGAAGACTTTGTGTCTTCACAAATAAATGAAATAGTGGACACACTTCTCCAAAGCAGTGGTTCTCCATGCTCTTTAATCCAAAGTTCCACCAATTTTTTGGAGGATTAAGCTGCAGATTGCTTGAGCAGTCTTAATGCAGCAGTCTTCATGAAAATCAACTGAAAATTAGGCTACCCTTTGAAAGTTGAGGCAGCATGTGTGTGAGGGTTTGAGCAGTTTTGGGGTGGGGGAGACAGTGGGGAGAGTTCCTTTCTTTTAGAATCTCAGATACCATTCTCTGAAGTCCTGCAGACAAAGAGTGGCTCCCAGAGCACGGGTTGAGAAATACTCTCCCAGGGACACGATAACATCTGAGCACAGAACTGCATTGTTCCCTAAAGCTGCCAAGTTACCAAGGATGGCTTGGAGAGCAGGGGGTGGTTAGACCTCTCCACTGTTATTCACAGCTTTAACTTACAGCAGAACAGAAAATAGCACTAATTGTTGTCATAGTGAAGGAAATGTTTAAACTCAATGCAACTGTAATCCATGCTGTTCTGCTGCAAACAGGTGTGGAAAGTTGACAATGGAAGATCTGGGTATTCTCATGAAGTAGAGCATGATATCAGAGCTGATACATTCAGCACCTTGTACCTTCTGACTGATGTCTGTGATGATCAGAACATGCAAGAACTGAGAGGGAGTATAGATTTTAAGGAAAGTTGCATCAGCAGCCACAAAAAACAACATCCCAAGCAAAAAAGGTGAGTGGGCTCTAGAATACATGGACAGGAAATGTGTGAATCCCTGAAAAGAGGCAGGTTTCCAATGGGTTTCTTTAACTTTCCAGAGTGAGGAGTAGCCTTTTCAGAGCCTGGAAACATTTTCTCAGTACATAAGAGATGTCACAGAAACGAGACATAAAAGGATAGTCAGACTAAAAGCAGAACTCCTTTCTCATCAAATTTCCTTTCAAATACTAATAAAATGCAAATATTGAAGTCTTCTCTACTTACAGTGGTCTTGATTTTCTGTTCTTTTTTTAGGAGCACTGAATAAAGGTATCTCCTTTCCCTTATTCTGTAGGAAAGCAATAAAATTACAGTAATCTGAAAAAATACTGGCATTAACTCTGAAAAAGGATAATGCAGAATTATATCAAAGAAAAAAATTAATTTTTGTTACAGTATAAGATATTTGAATTCCTCCAAATGAGTAGCACATTTATTATGAATGTCAGAATTTCCAAAGGTAACCTTCATTAAGTCGCTTAAAAAGTCAACCATCAACACTCATGAGTCTATAGAGCAAAACCAATAATAAAACCAGGAGGCCGTTCTTTTCTCTCCCCATTGCTTTCTTTCTTTAGACAAGAGTACATGCACATGTGTGTGGGTCTGCATGTGTGTAAAACAACAGAAATCTAGCAAAGAGCAGGACTTGCTTGTCTCTGCATTTGCTGACTCCAAAATATATAATTCTGAAAAGTTAAAAAGTCTTGCTTTTCCCATATTATCCCCCCACAGGAAGAACTTTTTTCCTGCTTAAATCATCACTTAAAACCTTTTAGGATTAAAGCATGACTAAATCTAAACCTTTTCATTTGGAACAAGCATTTTCCAGCAGGTTTGGATGGTCAGCTGTGATCATTTCGCTTCTATGAAGTTATTTGCAAAGGAAAAAATAAAGGTTGTTATAAGTGATTTCAGTTTTTCAAAGATTACTTTCTTGATAATGTTATACAATAAGCCCCTAAAAGCTGCTTTATAGGCCAGCTCCACAAGACAAACAGTGAACAAATTGGTCTGGGCAAGGAAAGCTTTCCTAAGATAATTAAAACAACTTGTGCCGGCACTGTGAGAAAGAAGACAGCTTTCAAAATGTTTATCTTCAAGCTGAAATACAAGTCCCAAGCCTGAGTTTGAAAAGCAATTGAAAGATCATTGGCCCTGGCAAGGAGCTGATGCGCAGTGGGAGGTAGGTGGGCCAGGCTGTGAGCATCACGCAGGTGGGACTGGGGCCAGCGGGTCAGCTGAGAGGGTCCTGGGAGGAGGTGGGTAGGGACTTCTTTTCTTTGGCATGTTCCCCTGGTCTCAGAGGTGCATCCTCTGCCAGCTATCTCACAGTCCCTCCTCACATGAAGCTTCCTGTTAACCCGCCACAGCACCTTTAGTCTCTCAGTTTGTTTCTCTCTTTTGGTTCCTCCATCCAGTGGATGATCATGCTGCACAGTTCCTCTGCCTCTCCTGCGACTTCTGTGGACAACTCCACTGTTGACATATCTGAAATACTCCTTTTTTTTTGCCAACGTATCCTTCTCCTGTTGCTTCTCTTCATGTTGGCTTCATGTAAGTTTAGGCAATGATTTATATGCAAATCCAGAGTGAGAACAGAGGCCAACATAGTGAAAAGGCTTTGATCGTAACCTCACTTTCAATCCCTAACTTTAAGATAGTGTTGCCTCCTGGTTCCAGATTTCATGGTGTTGCAGCTGCTGCAACTCAGTGGTTTTGTTTATTCTTCAACATTTCCTTCACAAGAAGAAAGAAAAGTTCAGCCATTACTGCATGAGTGGGAAGTGAAGAAATAAACCCCTTTCCTCATTAAAACAATATACTCAGACCTTTTCCCTGCCTTCCCCCACCATCCAAGTAGGACTTCAAGCAGAGTGCAATAACAAGTAGTGATTATTTGCTGTGGAAGTATGTTCATGGAGTGCAACACAAGGCTAGATCCCAGAAGAAATTTTTGTTGTTGATTGGATAGTTACAAGGATTTGGAAATCACCTAAGGAGCATGGGAAGGAAGGTGTTACTGTCTCGGTCACTCATTAAAACTGCACCTGGTGCATTTCTATGCAGCAAACCACCACATGCAGGACTGCATCTCCAGAAGTAAACAGTCTGAGGAAGCCAAGGATCTGGAGAGAAGGACAAACCTCATGCCCAGGGTGAGCTCTTGCAATCACAAAATTGAACAGTAGTGGTGTCCCCTATAAGCCTCAGCCTGGCACATTGGGCTGTCTCTTCATTGCACATGATAGCTTCACCAAAGTTGTGGGCTGTCTCCTGCTCACTGTGTAAGTTCTGTCTGTGTCACCTGCATGGGCTGTTGGGCTACAAAAAACGCAGTGCGCTCCGAAAATGCAAACAAGTTGGACATCTAACTAGAGAACATGGCAAAGTGGACTTAAGGTTTGAAGATCCATTTCTCTGAGAACTAGGGAATAATAGAGCCCAATAAACAACATAAGGGTACAGTAATTACTGGCCATCTCTGCAGAGAAACCTGCAGAGAAAGTGACATCTTTAGACAGAGATTATCTCTTATTTGTGTCTCTTGCTTTCTTTTGGCTAAGAGTGGCTTTTTTACTTAGTAGATACCTGATTTGTCCTCAGAGCATTTTGTGCTACTAAATGGCATTATTGCAACCAGAGACAGCACAGAGTAGTTTACCCGAATTGTAAGGGTAAACACGAGGGCAACATATCCATGGTTGTTACTGCTGACAAGTTAATGTTCCATTAAAACCAGTTTTAAGCCCCAAAAACACTGGACACATGAGTAACCTGTACAGTTCTGAAGTTAAGAAGCTCCCTTGTTTGTTGCATAGTTAACAGCTAAGGCTTAGGCAGAGTTGTTACATCTACAGATTCTCTGCAGCCCTTGCGGACAGAGCAAAACACAAATATAAAGTATGTTAGAGGTCTGGAGTAATATGGGAAAGGGCCAAAATGGATGGTGGCAAATAGTGGGAGAAAGGTCATGAGAAAAAAAATGAGGGAAGTAAATTTTATTAGCAGAAAAACAGGGCATGACCCTATCATTTGGCAAAGTTACAGAAATGTTAACCTTTGGAAATGCTATTAGTTCACTGCTGTTGGAAAGTTGGCTAGAAAGGCAACACTCAGGACTGACTCAGTTCTAGGGTTTCTGCTGTGCTAAGCACAGTAACACGTGAACACACCTCCCTCCCCTCTCGGAGGCATGCTTGTAAGGAACAGCCACTAAATTGTGTGTTATTCCCAATATTTTGCTACCCTAGGCAACCAACCATCAACTCCAGTCAGCATGACACAGCCTGCAAGAACTAGATAGTCTAGAATCAATTTGCTACTCCAGTTGAGTTTGATTTTATGATCTTAACACTTGTCATTTTGGGAAGGAACAAAACATTCACTGTTCCCAGGGTATGTAATGCTACTGGGAAGCCATAAATTTTAATTCAGTGCTTTATTTCCCTCATGAAGAGATGTTCATATGTGCTGTCACAGTTGGGGGTTCCTCTTTTTTCCTTGTCCCTTCATTAAGTTGGAACACACTCAG
This sequence comes from Manacus candei, assembly GCF_025592945.1. Taxonomy (NCBI): domain Eukaryota; kingdom Metazoa; phylum Chordata; class Aves; order Passeriformes; family Pipridae; genus Manacus; species Manacus candei. The sequence goes on along the minus strand of NW_026138067.1, from coordinate 3,640,684 downwards.
AAACACGACAGCTTTTGTTTCTGTCAATGATGGATATTATAGTGAGCGTTTTGGTCTGGTTTCCTTGGACTAGGAACTATTTTGCATGAAATTTTCTGCTGGATGAGCTGGCACTCCTGGCTCCCTCTCCAAGCTCTGCCAATCACTATTTTTTTCCTTTCAGCATTTGCCTTGAATTTGAAGTTGCAGGATATAGAGATTGATGGTTTTATTCTTTAGAGGAAAGGAATCAATTCAGAGTGCATGCTGGTGCCCAAAAGAGTCTTAGGGAAGAGAAATGCTCTGTCAGTTTATCCAAGTGTATTTCAGGGCTTGAAAAGTGGAAACAGAAAACTTACTAAAAATATTTGTATTTTTTCTTTAAATTAATATTTTAATTGGAAAACCCATACTCTATAGAGTTTCCTGTAGGATATATTTCTTCATATTTGGGAAAAAATACCCAGATGTCTAAAAGCTCAGAAAAATACTTGGTTTTCATTCTTTCCTCTTGTATTTTCCACTTGAAAAAATTTTACCATGATAAAAAATGAAGGTACATAGAGAAGAAGACCCAGTTAATAGAAGACTGCCTACTGCAGTCTGAAAAAAGATAGGTGTTATACAAAGGGAAAGAAATTTTAATGATAGCAATCAAAGTTCAAAGGAGAATCTTTTAAGGGTTTTCTACTATTTTATTTTATGGGATAAAAGTATATCCTGTCTGTGAGGTCAGAAACCCTATTTAGCGCCTGTTTGAGAAGGAGACTCAGACTTCAGTCAGGATATTGGCTGAAGCTTTAATATTTTTTAATACTCAGTGGTCTTAGCATTTTGAGGACTGAAAAGGAGGAGACAGATACTGCAACTTGTATGTTTTTTTCCAAGCTAGGTCCCCACAGATTAGTTTATGTCCTTGAAAATATGCAAATTAATTTTACAAATGGATCTGGATGAGAATCAATTTTTAGTGGTCATCAATTTAATGACCTTGCAGATAAAAGAAGTGACCTCTCTTACTGCTTAATAGACTTTGAAATCCAGCTGACATGTGGAGTTCACTGTTTTCAATGGTGAAAGGGAAGTTATTATTTTTGGTTGGATTTTCTGTTCTGATCCCTGAAGACCACATGAAACCTGGCTACTGTCCTGGGACTTGTAGTTCAAGTTATTGTCTTTGTAGTCCCTGGAGTTAACCTAATAGCCTGGGATCTTACTGTAGAAAACATTTGGAGAAAAATGAATTTATGTTGTATTTCCTGCATATTTTTTATAGCTGCTTGGCCAGACTAACAACATCCCTCCTTGTACTGTGGGACAGTACTCTTTCAGCTTTTGATGGTCTTTTACAGAAGGAAATCTGGATAAAAAATGTAGTGTTTCAAAATGAAGGCCAAAGTTTACTCAGAATAGGATCAAAGTGGAATTTAAAACACACATACATTCCTCTTCTGTGGTCTTTACTACACTTCTACAGGAAAGTTGTCAAAAACCAAACTGTTCCACACCAAATGGGAGGATACTGAGTATGAACTAGTGGGGGGAACCAGGTGTTCCAATCCACTCAGGTGGGGAGAGACGAAGTTTGCCTCGATCCACAAACGTGGAAAGGTATTAGGTTCTAATCCACCCAAAAGCGAGATTAATGCACAAATGAGGCCAGATGTTGGATTCCAAAATGATAATTCAACTTTATTTTCTAAAACAAAAAGAGAGGAGGGGAAGTAGGAAACCAGAAAAGTAGGAAAACCAAGAGAAATTACTAGAAGCACAGAAAAGTGGTTACCACCACCAAGGGCTCAGCACTGGCTTGTAGATTCAGTCCTCCTGAGTGGAGGAGATCTCCACTGGGCTCTGATCTCTGGTCTTTTGTCTTCTATCCCCAATCTCCTCTCTGTCCTCTGCTGTCTCTCATCCTTGTCGATCTTCTTCTATGGTCTTCTCTTGTGATCTCTTGTCCTGTGCTCTCTCTCTGTGACCTGTTGGGCACTTATATGCCCTTGAAGCAACTGCAGGTCTCACAAGAAGTTAATTTCGATAGAAACACACCACAGTAGGGTCTGGGTGCTCATTGGATGATCCAATGGTATCCAAGAAAAATTCGCCTGGTATACCTTACTTGGTAATTTAGCTGAAGTCCTTACCATGTAATAGTTTTTTAATTAAAGAGATTGTTTTTTAATTAAAGCAACTTGCCTTTTACAGTTTTTCAATTAAATCTTTTTGTTTCATGTCTCAGGCAATGGCAAAGCATATATTGTTTTTTACCCTGTTCTTCACACCAGGTTGGATGGGGCTTTGAGCAGCCTGGTCTAGTGGAAGGTGTACTTTCCCGTAGAATGGGGGTTGGAACTAGATGATCTTTAAGGACCCTTCCAACACAAATCATTTTATGTTTCTATGATTTTAAAGCTGTGTCAAGCCCCTTCCACTCCTCAGGTAATCAAAGAAAATTATTTGCTCCAAGGGAAGCAGAGATTTAAATGTATGTTCCTTAGAAAGCCTCTTACCCTGTGTGCCACGTTTGCCCATGTGCAAACACTTGCACAGCCACATCTTTTAACATCGGTGAGCTCTTGCTTTACACCAGTGAGTTGTACAACAAGAAGAGGTTGATTGCATATGATGTGAGAAACAAGCCTTCAGGCAGGGAATTGCTATTTTGGGATATTTCTGGCTTTGGTGGAGAATCCAAAAAAGGAGTAAAACTAGTCTTCTACACATCTACTAACCTAAAAAAGGAAAGTTTTTTACCAAAGGACTCCAGAGCTTCACCATCAGCACAGGAAGGACTGGCTTCCACAGCTTTTGACAGAGGGTGTTGTCACATTGCTCCAGGAGCACATTCTACTGAGGTTGTTTTCTCAGGCTCCAGTGCCTGTGTCAGCTGGCTGCTGCCAGACACGTGCAGTATCCTGGAAGCCTCCTCTCTCCCAGCATCAGGTTTGGGGAAACTTCAGGGGACACAGAAATCTGTAGTTTTGGGGTTGCCATTTTAGAAGTTGTGCCACTGTGTGCTACCTATAGGCATAAAAGTAAGTTCTTAAAGATATTAACAGAAACAACACCTAATTTTTTATAAAATAATTTATTGTAATGAATGCAAGTAATTAACTCCTCAAAATACAGTAGCTCAGTGAAAGTCTTAAAAGACTAATGTAAACTACAATTAATTCTCTTTTAAGACTTTCCTTGGACTACTATGCACTAATGTTTTATTTTCATCTACTTCTCTTTGAAAAAACCAAAACCAACTGGTTACAGTTCTCAGCCAATTTCATACATTTTTGTGCCTTCATTTGGAACCCGCTTCATATATTTGCCAACTAATTTAAAAGAATTATTGCACTGCAAAAATATTCAGAAAACCTGGATGCAATTGATTCCTGTAAGACATTTTGTTCTACAGGAAAAAAAATTATCCATTGTTAACCCTTTAATCCCTGTTGGTCTGTATCACAATTACTTCCACATGCATCTTTAAAAAAAATTAAAACCCACTGCATTAAGCAACTGTCCATCTGAAAAGTCTATTTTTAATTGGAGATTTACAATTTGTTATTCTGTGCATGTACTCTGGATTTTTGGAATCCCAAGGAACAGTAACAGACTTTGATGTGTGTGATCCCTCTTTCTCACCCAACCCAACTCATTCTGAGCAACTGGCTTGGATGACACCTGGTACAACCCAGGTAAGATTTTTCAGAAGTATATGTGTGGTATTTATAAACAATTACAACTGTAGACACAGGATTCATCATGAGAGCCACAGTTAAAAAAACTGGAGTGTCTCAAGTGGGGAAGAGGAGGGGGCTTATTCCTGAAGTGGCACTGTAAGCGATAAAGCTCTAAATAACTGAGGTTTTGCCTGTCCAAGTTTGCTTTCATTTCATCCTTTTGTTAAAGGACAAAAAGAAAGAAAAAAACACAACCCAAAAGGCCTTTAGTATTGCTCAATGTGAAAAAAACTACAAACAAACAAACCCAGAAATTAAGAGAAGTGATGTGTGAGAGTGAGCCCTGACGGGCACATGGGTTTCCAGATGCTTGAGCTCTCCCATTCATCACAACCATTTTATTCTTTAAAAAGCAGCCCCTCCCCCCCCAAAAAAAACCCCCCAAAAACCAAAAAACAAACCAATAAACATTTTCTGGGCTAAGAAACAGGATGCTGAGAAAAGGATGAGCTGAAAGAGCTTTCTCATCCTGGCTATTTATTTGATCTTGAGATGAAATGAAATATTGAATTGCATCATCCTTTCTAGAAATTATAGCAAATCCTAACATATTTGGATCAAGAAATTTGAGTCACTCTCTTCCTTTAGACTGCTTTTTCATTCTCTGCTTTACTCTTGCTGTGTCTTGGATGTCTTTTTGGTTCTATTTCTTAAGAATTGGGCTTAGCTGTGCAAGGCTGTCAGAACAGCAGCACTGCCATAAGCCCATGATGAAAAGACAGCTAAAATGTGTCAAGCAAGCTGATGATGGTAGATGTTAGGCACATCTTGAAGTGTCTAAAAAAGTTTAAAAATAATAAAATCATTCTGTGCAGGCATTTTTCCTACTACAGAATAAACTGTATTTCTTTAAGAAGAGACCCAATGCAATAAATGAAAGCTTTATTTTGTCTTTTGTCACTCCACCTACTTTGCAAACTGCCTTGAACTCATTAATTTTATTTTGTCCAGCGTTAAGCTGGCTCTGACTTTCAAAGCTGCCACAAAATGGTTTCAGCCTATATCCTCTATCCTTTCTGATTTCTCATTATTCACTACAAGTTTACCTGCTCTTGCAGGGATTTGATGAGACTAGTGTTCGCAAAGAACTTTAGTATAGCTGAGTTGAATTTGCAAGAGGTAAACTGTGGGTGCTGTTTATGTTGCTGACCTCTGGGAAGAGCATTTAGAAACATGGGATTTTGGGTGGAAGAGTTCTGCATGTTATATCCTTGGAAAATAGAACAATGCTATTGCTGTTCTGCTTTTCTCAGTCTTAGAATGCTTCAGAAACATGCCTTTTGTAGTTTACTCCTGCAAGCTCTGTTCCTACCACCTACTTCACACGGACATGTGAATGGATCAGGTTTGACATATCTGGCTCTTCCAGATTTAGAGCACTGAAAGAAAACTGTCACGCTGCATTTGACAACTCTTTGGCTGTGTATTCCATGATCCCCTGAGGCTTCTACCTCCATTGAGCAGTCTGTCACCCTGTCAATTATTTTCCCAGATTTGTTTCAACAACCCCAACTGTCTTTCTGCCAGGTAACTTCTTCCATTACTTAGAGGCTGCTAAACAGAGCGTCCTGAACATCTTTAACAAACACACAATCTGGACCCAGTCACACCTCACCTCATCCCACAGAGTAATCACCACCCTTCTCTGCAACCTCATTTTCTGGATTTGCAATGGTAAAGAATGTGTATCTTGGAGACCCTCAGCTTAGTAGGTCCATCAGTCACTGTGCTGTCAACATGGCAGGCAACTACCATGCAAGTCACAGTTCAGACCAGGAAAAGACGCTGCCCCAGGTGAGTCTGATACAGCTGCTCCGAGGGAGCCGGAGAAAGAGCTACAGGAGCAGTGCGTTACCATTCAAGCTCTTCCCAGTGCTACAGAGAATGCCAAAATTGCCTTCTGTACTTCATTTTAGCTTCCAAAATCTCTTGCCAAGCACAGAACGAGAGCTAAGGATTTGTGCTGGCATCTATTTTGAGAAAGTTATCTGGAGGACAGCATGGGAGTCAGAGAGCTTGTGAGAACTGCTTTCACTAGGCAAGAGCTTCCTAGGTTCCCAAAAATGCTCATGTATCACAGCCCACAGGAGCTGGTCCAGATGCTCTGGGGTAGTTAACCAACGTGTAGCAACTGTAGTAAGAGCAGATGTGTGTTGTAAACTACACCTGATTCAACATGATGAGCACAGACATACAGTACAGCTGATACACAGATAACACAGGTTTAATTATCCACAGTTTGATTATCCGGTGTTGACATGGTTTTTATGACTAAGTTACCCTCGAGACGCTCAGAATCTGGAAATTGCAACCACAGATAAAAATTTCCTTGCAGCTACATAAAGTCATAGTACTTTTCTGACAAATTTTGGCTGGGAGTTTTGAGCATTTTTAACTTATCGAGTTTGCATTGCTTTTTACAAGGAGTGAAGTCTTAAGGCATAAATCATTGACTTAAAGGAAAACAACTGTGTAACAATATTACAAGATATACAGAACAGGATGCGCTTGGATTCCAGTTTCTGTTCACTGGCTCACCAGAGACAAGGATCATAAATCAAAAATAAAGAATGGAAATCAAAGAAAAGTAACAGGAAGTGTCAAAATGAAAACCTGGCAGAAATTACCAATAGGAGGAAAAGAAAAAAGACTCCAGATGTTTTTTTAAAAAAATAAAAACCTGGGAAAGATTTGGGGAACAAAAGATCTACAAGCAGAAAAGAAAAAATGATAGCTTGGGTGGGGGGGCTTCTCCTCTTTCTTTCTCACATACAAGCCAGGTCTACAGTGAGGTATCTACTAAGATGAGGGAGGCAACGAGGGAAAAAAACATACAAACATCACCTCCCCTCCTTTCTTCCCATGAAGCACAGCTCTGGAAACGTGATCCTACAAATATTTCAATGGGGCTTACAATTCGAAAGGTTCATTAAATTCAGGATTATTACCACGAGAACTTGATCAGAGCAGCCAGGCTGTAACGTTTAAGGGGCTCCTTATTCACACATACCTACAGGCTGCAGCACTCACATGGCCAGAAGCATGTGAATCCCAGCCCTGCCAGAACCAAGCTTTTTCCTTTGGGGCCATCTGCTGGCTCTCCTGCAGATGCTTCTCAGGACCTTTCTGGGAGAGTGATTGGTTTATCAGGTGCATCAAAGGTGCGTGGTGCTGGAGCCATTTGGTATGATTTCTCATGGAGCTGTGGTCCAAGCTGTGCTGGAGGCTCCATCTCTCTGTCCCACATGCCACTCTAATTCCCACAGATGGTGCACATTCTACAACCCATATTCTGAAGACTTAAAAAAAACCAAATCCAGCCCCACTTCCAATACTTCCCTTGTGATCAGAGATGGTTTTGCCCCTTCCCCGTGTATGTGTTATCTTTAATCAAAAAATGGTCCTAAATTTTAATAATTTTGAGGGTAAAGCATGCTAAATCCTTTCTCCAACAACTCCAGCCAACATTAATCTATTCGCCTAAGACTTTCAAACAGAACTGTGAGTGAATTAATTTGCAGACTGATCCTTAGAAAGACAAGGTTGTTACTTAATTTCTCTAAGAATCAAGCTTAGTCAATAGACTCCCGACTCAAGAATAGATTACATTTTTATTTGTACATGATAATTTCAGGGTAATTTTACCAACTGGCATATATTTGTATCATGCTGCTACTAACTACAGCGTACTGTTGTAAATTCCTTTTCAAGCTGCTTACTTCAAGAATGGCTAAATGCTTAAGGCTATCATAAAACAACCAACAGAACACCAAAAACCAATAACCTACACACACTGCCCCAGTGAATTCAAACACCTTTCTCCCTTCATCCCCCAGCATGCTTTACAAATTTTGACTGTTTGAACAACATTCATGAACCACCCTGTAACATGAAGAAACTTTCAATCCTAGCACATTCCATACAAAAATAATCTCATGTTATAAGGAAGAAAAATATCCCCTTTATTAACAGAAAATGTATGCTGACCCACCACCAGCAATTTGCATCTGAAAAGCTTATTACCTTTCAGACTAGATAGAGAGACTGATATGCTTTCCATTTTAAAAACTCCAGTTCCTATAATTCAAAATTATACAGCTGGGCTACATATTATTTGCATTTCATTTAAGCATTAAACTTTCTGTTCAAAGTTTCTCTACTCGGCTCCTTTGCACTGCAGCCACATCTATTCAAGTATGAGGAATCAGGAAAGCCACTTGCTGTATATACTGGATCAGATTGCATGCAGTTCCATGTGAAAGTGCACTGTGAAGCTACAGTCCATCTGACCAAAGGTTTCTAAAATGAAAATGATGAGTTTCTGTATATTGTTACAGCATCCACTGCTTTCAGGAGAAAAATGAAGAATATGCTTCTTTAGAGATAAAGAAGATCGTGATAATGACCCGTTAGAAATCCTTAGCAATGCAGACATCAAAAGTAATACTAGGTCTGTTTATGCATTAGTTATTTTCTTGAATAATGCTAAAAAGCCTTTTAATTATTTTATAATCTTAGAGATGTTGGGGCTCAGAATAACCTCAAATTTGAGACAAATTAGAAAGGTCACAGAGTACAAAACAGGCATTCTTTGGTATTTTTGGCATTCTACTGCATTGCAATTATACTTAAACCTCAATATTAAGTCTTGCAAATCTGTACTGTAAAGATGCTGGAGTCCTTAACAAAACGAGCCCTTTCTTATCTGCTGGCTGGTTGTATAACATATAAATTAACCCTGTCAAGCTAACAAAACCCAGAGCTTCTCCACACCCTGCAGCCAATGAAAAATCCCCTCGAGTGACATATCCCAAGACAGCCCTGGAGCAGTGGGAAGTAACATCTGGGAGAGCATCTGACCAAAGACCAAGAATGAGGTCTTCGTGGTCTTCAGTTGTGTCTTTATCTGGAACGCTCAGAGGGTCACCTTCTAAAGCCTTCGTGCCACCCTTTTTCTTCTTCTTCTTCTCTTCTTTTTGTCTCTGTACCTTGTCCTTGAATATGTCACGATGTTTGGGTTCTTGAGGACCACAGAAGAGTTTGTCTTTGCTTAGACGCAGCAAGTCGTCTTCTGTTGGGATGCAAATCATGGCATGTAATTCAGGGTTCCCCTTTCTCAAGAGTGACAAGTTGACCCAGACAAGAGCCCTTGGATAGCTCATCAGGATTGGCAAAAAAACATCTTCAGTCATTTCTTTCTGTCCCAGTCGAGAAATAAGACGGATTCGCCGATCTTTTCCAGCCGTGGGATAGCACCAGGCTGATAACTGCATTAGTAGTTTCTCACTCCTATTAAAAATTTTCAAAAATAAATATCATGGATAGTTATTAACAAGCAGTACGACAGAAATCCAGCACCCCACATATTTGCAAGAGAATGATTAATAAAAACCCTGGGGTTTTCAGATCACTCTGAGCACAAAAAGAACACGGGGGAATGGAATTCATGTGTCTTCTTCAGAAGGAAGGTGACACTACTTGTTAAAACCCTCAAAACTTGTTAAACCACAAATACTCTAAAACCTTCAGTGACATTAATGCAGTCCAGAACTTCCAATGTTTTCTTCTGTGGTAACTACACAAAACTACACTAAGTCTTGCATTCAGGCACTTTCCAAACACTGCTGCTGCCCTCATGCGTTGCACTGGAATGCAGGGGATTCTCTATTTTCTTTGGAGTGCAAGAACCACCTGTGATGATGTATTACAGAAGAGAATGCAAGACGATTTTCACAGCAACAGTTTTAAAATCAAAAACATGAACCTCTAAAAGCTCCATCCACCTGGAAGCAGCCAGAATACGCCAACTCTAAGAACATAGTAAACTCCAGAGTGTTATATTTAAAATAATTTCAGGAATTTACTTCATCTAGTCACTAAGTTTGCTGAGGAAAAGCAAAGGACTTCCACTCAATGGGAAATTCTGATCCATGTACAACTATTTAATCTCACTGTATTTGGATCAAATAATTCCCTTATCTTAATATTCAAGGCTGGGTTCTTCTTTTCCTCAATTCAATAATTCCCAATAAAGAAATAACATGTGTGTATCATTTTGACATACCTGAGAACAATAAAGTCACTTGTCTTAGTTTCATCTCTCTCACGAAGGTCATGGGTGCTTGTAACATCCTCTGGTTTTAGGGCACCTTCAGAACTTGTTATTTCCATGGTCTCCTCTACCTCACCAGTTTCAAGGGAAGTTTCTCTGACCACTTCTGCTTTGGGGTCACAGTAATTATGCCCTTCAGTTGTGCAGCACTCAGGGTGTGGGGAAGAAGAATGTACAAATCCTCCTGAAGCTTTCATTCTTCCTTCCCAGTTCTTTGTCAGCTGCCCCCAAGGACAGATGAAAGGAGACAAAGTGCCCAGCTTGACATAATTTGCCCTTTTTGCAGGTGGACGTCTAAATGATAAACCAAGTAAGTAGGTAAGAATATTTGTTTCCTGGGCCTTTACTCAGTACTTAGCAATTCAAAAGGCTGTCTACTTTTTCCTGCTAGTCTAATAATGTTTTCTGTTTTCAAAATCAAGTATTTAGAGCAGAAAGTTAACTGTGCATTCCCTTTGTTATCTCATTGAACAAGAATTTTAAAGTTACAATCTAGAAAACACTGCTGTATGTTTGACGACCATATCCTTTCAGCCAGCTGGAAATGTCTATGTGCTGTGATTGACACCACCACCTTTTCCTCTGACGTTCTCCTACGTTCCCCTCCTGGCTTGAAGGGGAACCAACACCAGATGGTGCAGAGGACACTTCCAGCTACTCCACACTCATGGTTAAGAGTTTTGTGTTTGTTGCAGTGAAAATGAAGGAAAACTGCAGAATACCTGATATTTTAAAATTACACATTGAGATGTACTTCTTAATTCACTTTATTCTTTAACACTTGGTACGTACTTTGGTATTCTGCCTCTGCATTCTCTTACCTCTTCCCTCATTTTCTGCCTAGGGAACTTGGAATAGCTTTGTTTATTTTATTGTTTTGCAGCCTTGTTACAGTCCTATAACTGAGTATGTCTCTGGGAATAGAATGTTTTAATTCGTATGCCCTGTTAAACATATTTAGGATTCTTTTTTATAATATAAGATTTAAAGCATTAGTGAAAGATGTCAATATTAAGTTCAAGTTTAAATGAACACAATGACAGATAATTAAGGGAATATTTTAATTACAAGAATGACAAAAAGGAATACTGCTTAATTTTTAAGTTAATATTACCGTTTGAATTGTTCAAGAAGACTGGTTTCCAGTTCTTTGGCAAACTGCCTTCCTGCCTGGCAGTCTGGGAAATCATTTGGAGTGTGAGGTGTTCTTTGATATTCAGAATGCTTTAATGCTTCTTGCAAGCCACCGACACGTACACCTTGATATATCTGTTATAAAAACCAAACACCCAAAAAGCAATATTTGTACTGATTCCAGCTTCCTAACTGAAACAAAAACATTAATGCTCCAGAAGGTACTGCCTTAGAAAATTGAAAGTCTAACACTTTGACTTTCAAAAAATAAACTTAAGTATGGTTTCTACAGTTCTACATGCCTATTTCAACAAAAATGTTAGCAATGCTCTTTAAATTTAATTCTGAAAAACTATCAATGACATTGAAAAGAATTTCACAGGTTCTAATCCTGTACATTGCCAGGAATGTTGTAATACTTCAACAGTCACTGCCCAATCTATACCACACAACAGGTATCACTGCAATTAATGCCCCTGCACATTCAAAAGCATAAATTTAACTGCAGAAAGATATTAAAACTGCCACCTAAACATTCAAAGCAGGATGCTCCAAACAGCATCAGAGGAGTATTCAAGCTTAACTCAAATTTTGTGTTTCAAGCTCTCTCCCAAATCAGAGGCAACCAGTTTGTTGACAGAAGTGGAGATAGCCAAGCTGAAAATAGATTAGCAGCAGGCACTAAATGATTCCTCTTTAGAGGCATATCCCTGCAGAAACACAAAACCAGAGAGTTATAGCTTCAGCTTCCTCTCCTGACTCCCCACAGACTTGCTGCTTTTAGATGCTGCTATGTGGACATAGTTATACCCAACAGAAGATACTGTTTAAAGTTTCAAGGCTAAGCTTCAGTCATCAAATCGGTTCATACGCACTCTTTTAAAGTGGGATTTTGATCCTGTAATTGTGAATTGGTTATACAATGTGAAGTATACTCTCTAAAATCGATTAATTTAAACCAAATTATTTGTCATATTTACTTGCAATTTGGTATCAAAGTCACTTACAAAAGGAATCCAGAAAGCCATGCCCCAGCCCTTTGGGAGATAGATATCCCAGCCACTCCCCCATCCTGGTCGATCTTCTCCAGCCATTTTCCCTGGCTGCTGCACCAACAGTATGGGAATCTTAGATTCACAAGGACCCAAATCAAGGTGTGATCCAGGTACTAGTAACTGAGCTCTCATATGGTTTAAATCCTGAGAAGGAGGAGACATTTCCCAGAAATTAGTAACCACTCTTCTTCCCTCTTCCAGATACCCTTCCAAGATACAAAGAAGAACTGAGTTTACAGTTAGGAAAAATATTCTAGTAATATACTATATATTTTAACAGAATTTTATCAGGGTATGAAAAATTATTTTAGAGGAGTATCAAGCACCCTCTTATCATTCTTCTTACTTCTGTAGTCCTTGATGGAGAGCAGGTACTGAAACTCAGGGAAAAAAAATGTACAACACAAATGAAGGAGGAAAAACAAACATTGCAACATCGTATTATAGATTTGTGCACAAGACTAGACTGAACAGGTGCTTTCAGACAGTTTGTCAATACACAGAGCAAATCTGAACTACATCCAAGGAGATGGGAAGAACATTTGGTCATGAAACAGTTTCACATAAAGCATGCTGGCACCAAGGCTTTGTCAATCACCAGTTGTTATATTCCATTGTACCACATTAAGAATACATTTATAAAAAAATAGACCATCAGACTCCCTCTGTTTTATAAGGTAAACATTAAATTTCATGATAGCATGAAAAACACTGTCATCTACAAAAAGATTGTGCTGACAACTGTCATGTGCTAGCGCAATATTTTCCAAGTACTCTCCTTTTTTAACACTATGTCAGCCAGTTTGAAAGAGCACAAAACTAATTTTCATAAAGAGAATATTTATAAAGATCTTTCTGCCATGCAAGTGTTTACTCTTTCTGATTACAATGGTGCTGAAAGTTTATCACCTGTTGTGACTAAACCACCACATAAAGTGCAATTCACCCACGAACTCTATGGGCTGCTCCTCCATTGTGAATGAAAATGTCAAGATAGATTTCAAACCTGCAACAGCAAATTTAAAGTTCTCTACAAATCACGAGTTACTGCCCAGAATGCCCACAGCATAGTGTGCTGCAGTTCAGAACCAGAGGATTTATTTCCTTCCAACTTCCGCGGTTCTTTTATCAGGAGAATAATCCTGGCTACGAGTGAAAGGCCACTCTCTGCCACTTATCCCTCTTATCTGCTGCACTTGAGTCAAGGTGATGTAGGAAAATCTAATTCCAAACTCTTCTGATAAATAAACCTACAACTATTTAGTCCTGTAGACAATGCAATAAAGCTTTCTTTTATTTGAGTCGTGAAAAATGGTTGTGCAAGAACATTATATGAAGGCTACAAAAAAATCACTTCAAGTCAGCAACTTGGTACTATGACATTAGGAAACTACTGATCGACCTTGGATTTATACAAGTCTCAAGAGCCTCTTTCTATGGACTCTAAAGACTATTAGCCATTTTCTCTGTGGCAATCCACCTACTTAGTTACCTGCTCTGAGATTTTATTTTCAGTGACGTTCTTACAGATGTCCTGGTCCCAGATAAAGCTGTGAGCACAGTCTAGGGGTACACCCTCCAGGTACAGCTGTCTAACTTTATCTAGAAAAGAAAAGAACCTTTAAACAAAATTCAAACAATTTTTGTGGTTTAAATATCAAATTTCAAAAATCACTCCACTATCATAAGTACTATGGATAGACAACCAAGGAAAGACTATTAAAAGCTTAACAAGCATCACTGCTTCTGGAGTAGGTTCCTATCATGTTTTTCCAAATACCAAATACAAAACAAACTGTTAGAAGAACTAACCTGGCATTTTTTTTACCAGCATTTCTTATTAGAAATGACAACACCTTTGGCAATCTAAATTAGATCTTTACATGCCAACTTTAATGTTCTGGAATTTGACCTTTCAGGCAGAGTATGAAATTCAACAGGTTTGCAGAAAATCAGGAAGAGTAACATTACAAATCCTGAAATAAGTCTGCCTAAGTAAACTTGTAAGAAAAGTGAGTATTACCTTTAAGAAATGTACATACAGTATGGAAATGACTAGCATGCAACTACTTATTTAGCACTAGCTTTCCATTCTGGATCTTTTCAGACTCTGCACTTCAAGGAAGGGACTATTCTTCCTTATGTCTGCACAAATCAACAGTTGTGTACGTTACTGACAATAAATAATACTTCTAACTTTAAAACTTATGTTGAAGTATTAAATACCCTCTCTGTTCTGTTTTGTGATCTAATCAAAGTAAAGAAAGTGTATACCTACCTTTAGTGATCTGTGGATTAAAAGCCTTCAGTATAACGTATGCTGATCCATATTTTAAGTAAAATAATTCTTATCCATAAATAACTTAATGAACCTATTAATAGTTCTGTGATTAAAACTTAGAGTGACTGCTCCTCATTTTGTCATCTACAAGGTCTTACACATTAAAGGAACAGAACATGTCAGGGTTTGTTTTGTTTTTTAAAATTACTTAAGTCTTTTAAAAATGGTTCCACTAATTTTTCCAGGTAATGTTGACAAAGACTTGAAGCACAGAAGACAGGGACTATTCAGTGGTAATAACAATACAATAGGTACTGTCAAACATAACTGCAGTAACTGTTTATTTAAAATCCATACTCTTTAAGATGTCCATATTACTAAAATTTGCAAAATCCTTTACAAAAAATATTACCTATGGCACCATTTGTGACAGTTTCATAGTGTTATCAAGTTGATACTTGCTATGCATTCTTGCTAATGAGTTAGATTTATGTGAGAAGAAATGCTAAAGAAGTTATCAGATTAGGGTGACATTTCTCCAAATTAAGAACAATACAACTAAAAAGAAATTCTTGCCAATTAAGCCAGAAGAATTCCTTCTCAGACCAAAAATTAAGGACAGGAACCTGATTAAGAACCTAAGAGAGCTCAACACTCCTAGAGACAAAGCACATTTTATCTGAAGATACAGCAAATATCAATGCCCCAAAGGAAGGAGAAAAGACAGCAATAAAACTATAGGTAGTGGTGGTGGGGAATTCCTTTCTGACTCTTATTATGTGACTTAGGGTACATAATTACAAGCAAACATAAGATAAGGAATGAACCTTTTCTATCTTCTGTACAGAAAGCATTTGCAAACACCAGAATCTCTTTATGTTAAATCATTTAAACATGTTCTAGTTCCTTCACTGTAAATTATTCACTGTAACTTTTTGTGGTTTTTTTTAACATTTCTTTTTATTACCACAGTTCAGGCAGTCTATCCTTGTCATATTCTTGGAGTTCTTTACAATTCCTGTATACTATAATGGCATGAATGTTTTTTCCCACTACAGAAAGCCCTTTCAAGTCATTCTCTTTCCATCACCACCATGCATCCAATATCTTCCTCACTACCTTAAAATACTCTCCTCTAACTTGGTACTTTCTTTTCTTTGATCCCCACTACCTTGGAGAATTTATTCTTTCTACTAAGCATACTGTAATTCAAATCATAATCCCAAACTCTCACACCAGTTCTTATTTCTTACCTCTCTCCCGTTTTCTTCAGTCCACATTTTAAGATTGCTGGGGAAATAACCCTACTGATGAATAAGTTGCTGATGATAGTGAAAGATGTTAGGGCTAGTATAGGAAACAAGAAGTTGCATTACTAAGCACAGAAAGCTCAGTGACAGGCTACTTCTGCTGGTGTCAATGGTTGGTGCTTAGACAACACAAACAGATAGAGGGGGGTTTTGTTCCATTTCAAGCTGTTGATCTGATTTGCATAGCTGATTATCTGAACAGTCTTAGAAGACAGGCCTAAGAGTTGAAAATTCTCTTTCCTCCCTTTTGCAAAAAAAAAAAAAAAAAGCCAAAAAAAAAAAAAAAGCAGTTTCAGAGTCCTATGTACCTAGGGGTTTGTGTATCAGGACAACTGAGGACAGATACCTGAAATTCTGCAAGAGACGTGTTTACAGGCAAGGACCCAGGCTCTATGTCTGCAGAAGGAACTTCAGCTCATATATCTTTCATGGTGTATTTTCCTTCTATGTATCTCATTCATGCATCTATATGTATCAGTTAAAAGCTTCACCATACTCCACGCTGACTGGTTTTTAAGGTCGTGGAATTTGCTTTCTCCCACAGAAGACAGTAAATACATATCAAAATGTCAGATATTAAACTGGAGAAAAGAACAGCACTAACGTGCAGTCATGTGAGAACTGATTGCTTATGGGGAAGCCTTGACTTCCAGTAGGCATAAAGCTGCTGAGAAGGCAGTGAAAAATGATTTATCCTCCAGCCTGAAGAAATGAGGACAGTTTTTTGATTAAATCCCATCAGCACGTGTCCATAACACACAGCTTTCACACATGCATATGCATTCAAGAGTGTGAGTAACTGGGAAAGCCTGGAATTACACTTGATTTGTTAGCATGTCACTCACAGGGAAAAACTACTCAGGCATACCTTAGAACAGCATTTCGGAAAAAAAATCAATATGGAGAGATGTGTATCAATTTCACAGAGTGCATGTATGACAATCCACAAGCAAAGATGATGGCTGTAACTTACCTAAACTATTCACTCATTTGACAAACAAATGCAAATTAGTAAAGATTGTCTAAGAAAATCAGTTAGCTTTTATATGACACTGCAGAAAAAGAAAGACTAAAGTACATACAGAATCTGCTACCATAAGAAGTGGCATGTCAATCTTACTAATACCAATCCTAATAGCATTTGAGTGTCTGGGAAGAAAAATGGGGGAAAAGTGTGGAATACAGAAATGATTCCTTTTTATTGCTTAACCACCATGATGTCATTAAGGCAAATGAATGACTATTAATATTTTTTAAATTGAGATCAGCTGAAAATACTACCACATCTGAGTAAGGCTACAACACAACCAAGGCTCAGAAAGTTTATGTAGTTCTAAGGCTTATAAAAAGGTTTTTTTTTCTTACAGAAGGGGAAAACTAATACCATTGAAATGGAATTACATATCTTAGAGAAGTCTAACTTTTTTTTGGGTGGGTGTTACTGTGGAAATGTTGATAAGGCTACTGCTGTAGTGATGTATGCTATGTGCCATGATTAAATTCCTTCCTTTTCTGGTTGAACAAATTGCCCTTCAAAAAAAAGTGAAGAGGAGGGCAGTCTCCATTCCCGGGAGACTCCATTCCATTACTCCTGGCAAAAGAACCAGTAGAATGAGGGGATAGAACTGACTGGAAAAATACTAGTGAAAATGCTAAGTCAAACTAGAATAACCTTTAGGAATACATTGTTTTTGATGAAATTCTTGCTGGATGTTTCACTCATCTGATTCCAAGTGTGGCCAATAATAGGGTCCTAGGGAAGAGTACAACACTAGAATCAGTACATTGTGTTGCATTTCTTCACTCTGCCAGTTCCTTGCCTCTTGTGGCTTACAAACTTCTTCAGTTAGAGGTGATTCTTTTGCACTGAGTGGTTTGCAATAGGTTCTCCTTCATATATTTAACTGATTTTAACTTCTGCAAACCTGTCAGGCAACCAAGGAGGCTTACAGGAAAAAAGAATAAATCAAAGTGATAGACTTAGCAATGCTGGATTAATGGTTGGACTTGATCTTAGAGGTCTTTTTCAACTTAAATGATTCTATGATTCTAACTGATGTATAAAGGCAGTGAAATAGGCAACAAGACCCCGTGCTCTGAAGAGATTATAAACTAGTCTGAATTCAGAATGACCTTATAATGGGTCCTGAAACAGTGAATTGCGGCAACAAAGTGTAATGATTGCACAGAGAACAGATTAGACACAAAATGGATTCTGCATAGTTATGTCTAGGTTTCCTTTTATTAATACATATGCAATTTTACTTTTTCTTTCAAAACCAACAAGAACCAAATGCACTGGAATGCTTTCTCCTGATTAGAAAATTATCTAAGTATCTGAGTTAAATATTTAACGTAGATTAATTTTCTAGAAGGATTTAAAAAAAAATGTAAGTTCTCTGCTTTTAACTACTTTAACGAGGAGGTTCATTAAGGCAGAAATAAATCACAGGTAGTAGCTGACACAAAGTCAACTACAAAATTAGGTTAAGAACAAAAGTCTTTAGAGAGTAACAATAGCCTCTCTTTCCAACTAACATGGAAGAATATTCTGAGGGAAACAGGAAAGTGGCAGTTAGACCCCTAAGTGGCAGTCTTGAGATGTGAACTGCCACACCATAGGATTCCCCCACTGCACGTGTAATACCTATGCAGGAGCTTGTGAATGATTCTCCCCACGCAGCATGAGGAAGTCAAACTTAGGTGGGAAATGTAAAAAACAGCTGCCACTTTCCCTGCTAAACCATCAGTTCCTCCTATTCTCTCCCTAATTACAAGAACGTAGGAGGGCTGTCCTCTCCTCTTCTACTCTCTTACCGTGACATCCTTTTGATTTGCTACTGGAAGACAGCTGTATTGTCTGTCTTCTTTCATTTTTCTGCCTCCTCAACTTTTTTAGTCATGTGTAACAATAAGTCATTTAGCAGAACCTAAATTGGAAGGTATTAGGCAGTTTACCTTCCCTTGCTAGCTGAACAAGGACCTTCTCCCCCTCCTGAATAAAAGTCAGAGAGGACAGAAGCAGCTTTGACTTCATTATGAAACAAAAAAAAAAGACTCAGAAAGAAACCAGAAAGCAACACCAAGTTTTCTGAGTACTTGTGGTTTGGAAGATTTTTTGTAAGTAAAGGATAACCCCAGGCAGAAAGATCTTGAAGACGGACATTTCTAGCTAGCCACAGGAAAAACACAAAGGTCCTCTTGACTCCCTATCTTACATCATTACCTCTTTACCATGACCATCCTTCCTGAGGGACAAACAGCTCTGGCAGTGAGAGAGAAACTACTTTTAGACATTTCCAATACCTAGATGCCTTCTCTTGATCTTGCCTTCTTGAACACATCTTCAGACACGGCAAGCAGAATGAAGGGAGTCAAATTACTTTTTGCAGTTGCTAACTCCTCTATCAGCTCAAACCAGTATCTTTAAACAAGTGCTACATTGCTCACCTTACTTCTCAACAGGAAGGAACCAAAGTAGAGGTCATGTATGCTGCAGCATTTCCAACAGGAACACTAATGATGAGAAACTTAGCTGAGCAGAAATAATTAACAGAAAGGCTGTTCTAGGATGTAGAACTGGAGGATGTAAGAAAATGAAAATAAAAGAATTGTGCAGAGAGCTAAAGGATAGTAAGTGAAGTAGGTATTCAACCTGATTTAAGTGAAAGGTAGGACTACATTATTCTAGTGTCTTTCACTAGACACATCACCAAGAAAATTAAGTATTTTTAAGTCTCTGGAACTTTCAACTTATCCTATGTGCTACTGCTTGCTAGCTGGCAAGGATGTTTTGTATATTAGGTCAGGTAACCTGCGTCCACTCAACCTAATTGGGAATGCCCACACAGCACTGTGCACAAACCCCACGCTATAAACTCTTGCACATTTTTCAAGAACGTTGAAATTGAATTTTCCACTGAAATCCTGTGTAAGTCAGCACTGAAATGAAAATTTCAGAAGTCATGCTTGCATCTTTCATTTTTTAGCATAACCACATCCTGGCCATCTGAAATAGTAATCCTGCAATGTTATTATTTTTTCCCAATGAAATTGGAATTTTCATCACTGTAGGACTATAAACCAGAAATAGCAGATATCTTCTGGTAGAGATAGACAGCATCAGGAAGACTAAACAGCAAACAAAAACTTACTAAGCAGCTTTTAGCACCTGGTTGGCCTTGCCAGGATTCGAACCTGGATCATCTGTATGGTCAGACAGAGGCTTCCACTGAGCACAAGACCAGCTTTGGTGCATGTCCCTCCCTCACAACTGCTGTTCTAAAACCTAGGCAACTTTCAAGCTGTTTCTGTTTGGCCAGGGGCTGTGGAAAGGGGAAGGAAACATTCTGAAAATCAAAAGCTAAAGGAAAACAGCAAGAGACAATCCACAGGAGATGACAGTAAATGAAAAGAAGTGTAGAGAGAAACTGAAACTCCTCCCTTTGTCAGTTCCACAAGAAGCATAATATAAGCCAGGTATTTTACCTTGGTATTTTTCAAAGTCAGGCATGGCTTTTGTCTTCTTTTTTGGCAAATTGATTCGAGGATCTCCAACAGTTAGGCCAAGAATTGTACCTGGTGGCATTTCTGATGGTGAACTCATCCCTTTAAAAACACACAGATGAACAATGCCATGAAAGCACCAATTAAGTTGTGATCTTTTTCTGGACTAGTATTTTATGCATTTTTTGCCTGCAGGGATGTGACACCACCTAAGCCAGCAAAGCAATCCAGAATACTCTATTTAATGCTTTGAAAACTCACCAATGTTTGTTAAATGTTCAAGACCAAGGAAGTCAACAACAGCGAGGCAAGACTTGGTTTGCATTTAATTTTAAGCATAGAAGTGAGGTCATGCTCACAGACTCAATTCATCCTTTGCATTTGGCACATATCAAAGAACCAACAACCTTTGTTTTGTACTTGTCTTCCAGAGAAAGGAAATTTAGAAATGTTTTGTAAAAGATTTACCTCATCTCTGCTTAACTGCCTCACATTGGATAGACAGCTTGAGTACAGTGTGAGATCTACCAAAGCCAGTTCCTTACCTGTTTCAGTGCTAGAAAGTGAGGAGATGTTGTTAACTTTACGATACTTTAAAATTCAGCCAAATATACAACTGTTAATTAGAAGCAAACATTTATAAAGCAAGTTATAATACTTTCACTTTGGGTAGAAGACTACCATTTTATGTGGGGAGGTATTGTACAACTTATTGTCTTAATTTGAGTGTATGAGGGGAGGGAGTAAGAGCATACATCAGACTGTGTATCCCATCAGCAATCTCAAATCTAAGTTTACAAAGATAACAAACAAGATTCAGTTTATCTATTAAGAGTTTGGACTACACAGATGATTTAAATTTCCTTAAAAACTCTGATGTAACATTTCCTAATTCTTTGCCATGCCATGGTAATTACCTAAGCATATTCTCAAAGGCATCACTTTCTGGATCATGCAAAAAATAAGCATGTCCACACTGAAGTCAGCTCATTAACATGCCAATTCTGACCACTAGATTTTAAGAGTTTCCCCTTCCTCCCATAGCACCCACATGCCCAAATACCTTCTAGTAGCTCAAAGATAGCACTTTGACATTGATGAAGAGATACTTTTTCAGAGTCCTTGCAGTTTTCTACCCACCAGTTATTCAGTTCCGTCTCTGAGTCTGCCATCTCCTGGAAAACAACACATCTAATTAAACTCAAATGGTTATTTATTACTTTCTATCAGTGTGAATTCACTCTTAGTTTGCCTCAACCACTATAGTCATTTTCTTTCCCTTCATGTTTTAAACCAAAATAATTTTTCATGATTCAATGTAGTCCTATACTTTACAGTAATCCCTAATAAGCTGTTCAATTTAGCCCATGTTCCAAAAATAAAAAAGCAATGCACAATACTTCCTAATTCTGTCATTATTTCTTACAGAAAGCCAGAAATTTCATGGCCCCCATCATGTTTGCTGCAAGAGACAAAAAAACTCCCCACCATTAAAACCACAGTGATACCATGTGCCAAGAGGCACACAAAACCCCACATCCTGGAGGAACTGAATATTTGATTGAAAACACAAAAGTTTGCCCTTTAGTTCTAGTGCTCTAGCTCATTGCTTGAGAAAACGGTCTAGGGTTTGTCAAATAGAACACAAATTATTCTGGACCTCTCAGCAGAATACATCACTACAGCAGAAACTACACAGCCTGCTCAACAGCACCATTATTTTTATTTTCTTCCTACCACCACTTAAAATCCAGATAGGAGTTCTTCCTGAGATCAGCATTGATCAAGAGACCCAATACAGAGAAGATAACAAGAGTAATACACAGGTTAGCCTTTATAACAAGTAAGGCTAGATAATTTATGGTTATTTCTAGCCAAAACAAGCTTGCACATGCTAGGAACATTACTGAAATTACACTAACATCCAAACTGCCAATTTCCTTACTGTTTGGACAGAAGCAGCTTTCAGGGTCTCTGTAAGGACTGAATGTGATAACGGGCCAATCAGCCGGTATCTGAGAATCTCCATGCTTCTGTCACTGAAAGAGAAAAATTTCAAGTGAATGTACAACATACTTTTTTTTTCCCCAGTACACTATTAAACCAGCTATGTTATGTAGTTATAGGCCACAGTTTCTGACTCTGCTATGAACAAACCTGATTCCAATACCAGTAGTCTGTGAGATCCAAGAGTAGGACTGAAATGGATCTCTAGTGCCGTCACCAATTATTTTTTTAACTGGCACAACTTTTTCTCCTTCTTTATCCTCCTTCTTTCTTTTATTGCCAGGGCTCATAACAACCTCCATTTGTTTTTCCTCTTGAATTGATGTTGTAACAGGCTCAGTAATACAGATTTCTTCAGGCTCCGAACACTGAAAAATTGCTTTTAACTCCCTCAGTATGTCCTTAAGAAAAACAAAGTTTGTATTAGGATGATATGCAGTGCCCTGCAAAACTTAAGTACACTTCGAAAAAATTACACTATATTGTTTAATTTTCCTATTTGGATTTAAAGGAATAAACTTAATTCTGCTGAATTTAAGGGCTTGCTAACAAAAGCTGAAAGTAATATTGAATGTTACTAAGAATTTGTTCTGATGTAAATTAACATAAGAAAAATTGCTTGTGCACGTTTTACTTTTTAATTTTTTTTTAAAGCTGATAGCTAAGTATCAGATTATGATTACCTGTGATGATATTAAATTTAGCCAGTTGGGGGTGCCAATGGAAAGGATGTGAATCAAGCAACATCATACTGTACATGTATCCTGAAGCAAGTGACACTACAAAACTTTTAACAAGTTCAAACAGTAAATGCCTCAGCAGCATCCACCTTCTGTACCACCTTTATAAAAACAAGCTGCAGAACACGAATATTGCTACAGCAGAAACAGTTTTCCAACTTTTAATTCCTAAAGTCATGTATTATATCCAACTCTTCCATACTTTTCAGATGACATCTTCAGCATTAATATGTACAATGCATAAAAAGATAAGAGTTCAACTATACAAAAAAACCCACCTGCTTTAGAGCTGGATGAACCCATATCCACAACTGTCTGTGTTCAGACCCATCCCTGGGTCTCCAAATAAATGTAACAGGACCAAGCATCTCCTCAGGATAGCGATCTGCTCGGTAGAGATTCAGGGAACCCTCGAATCTTCCAGACAGACAACAAGCTTCTTGAAATGTTAATCCTAAAAAAGACCACACTTACTGAAAAAACAAAATAATCTCTTGTTTAATAAACAAAATAAAATTGAAATTCAGTCTGGCTGCTGGGTTGCTAATGTTGGACCATAATTAGCTTATTAATAAGCAACTTAATAAGAAAATAAGAATGTCTAGTCCTAGTATGACACATTTTAATTATGTTTTCCACCCAAAAACACAACTCAGTATCAACTTTGTTACTGAGACTGGTACATTATTAAAAAAGGAAAATGATGGATCATCCTTTAGTCTATTCAGAATCTTTCTTTTGAACTACATAAATTTTACCTGTGTCAATGCTACATATTCGACCAAGTTGCTTCAGAAGTTCATTCTCTTTACCAGTCAATTCCAGGCAACAATAATATGATAAGTCCTGAAACAACAGGATAGTGGTAAAGCAAGAAAAACTCTTGAAAGTGAGCCTGCTAGGAAAGGACCAGACAAGGCTTCACAATTTACACTGAAGTATTGCTTTTTCATTCTCTAAAATTTGTCAAAGAGGAAGGAAAAATTACTTTTCTAACTCAAAATTGTTAGTTATAGGAAGGTTGACAAGTATTTCTCATTTGAGGGCCAACTTCCTCTCAAACCAATAGACCAAAAAGGACATGGAACAAAGTGTCTCTTTTCAATAGCATTCTCCTTAAGAAGATGATACAGGGTTTTGCTTAATCTCTTGGCTCTTGAGAAGACTGAAAATGTAGCATTCCAGTCATAGTTACCATAAGTCTTTTAAAGATTCATCTTGTTCTCTCTGATACTTGCCACCTTTAATTACAATTATAAAATCTTTTATTTCATACTTAGCAGGTTTTTTAACAGCTGACACAACAGTACTTCAAAGAGACAAATATTCATTAAAACTGAAGAGTTGATTACTTCGCCTTGGCAAAATAACAAAGAAAACAGATGTAAAACGCGGTACCTGAAGAAGGCAGTGTTTTGTCATGGCTCGGTAACAAGCCCTGTAGCTCTTCTCTGTAGGGCTGTTTCCTAAACAGTATCCCCATTTCTTTACCATGTGAAATCTCTTTGCATGCCAAATATGTGTTTCCAGCCAAATATTCTTTCTTTGCCTACGATTAAACTCTGCTACCAAGTTTATGTGGCGCCTTCTGGCTTTGCGGCATTTAGTCTTTGACTGTTCTTTTTTCTGATGTACAGCTTTCTCTGCCTGTTTTTTAAAAGAGAGGATATGGAAGTAAATCTCGAGAACAAACTTCTGAAAAGAAAAAGGCTGAAATATAATGATACAGGAAGCACTAACATTAAGTTATACTTTATTCTGATGTTGGATAATTCTTGAGAGTAACACACTTTGAAACATTCTACACGAGCGACATCCATGGAAGTGCGTCAAGGTTTGGGTGAAACCCACACATAAAACAAAATCCCCACACATTCAGAAACTTAACAGTGAACAGTAAGATCTGCTACTTCCTATCTGAGTTTTTGCCACACATCAGTATATTCACATGAACAAATCCATGTGACATTAAAAACACCAGTTGATTTGAGCTCCTACAGAAGCAGTACATCAGCCATGCTGGTTTGAGCCAGTAGGGTCACACCCTAAAACTGTGGTGGTGCAAGGCAGATAGGTCTTACTGTGGACTCTTGGACCACCTGAGACCAGTGCACGACCCGAACAAACCCTCCTGCAGTGGACCCTTTTAACACTACTCTAATAACTTTTCAAGATGTCCAGCAATCGCAAAGCCAAGTGGTTAATGAGACCTACTTGAGCAAACACCTAAAACTGAGGTGTTCCTGCATTTTGCATCCAAATGTCACTCAAACTTTAGGGTACCCAGGGAAGTTTTGCAGACAATTTCAGGTCTTAATATTAATAAATGTACAGCTGAACACTGTGCATTAGCTATGCCCAGTATACCAAACGCTGTAAAATGCACTTATACCTCTTTCCTGGCCATCTCTTGGAGCCGCCTGGGTAGGCGTTTAATGTTGTGACTCATTGCTCGCCTTCGCATGTGTCTGGGGAGAGTCTGGAAAACTAGAGAGTTTGAAGACTTCTGCGAAACCGCTTTCAACATGGCATTGATTTCAGCAGCACGAGCTTGAGCAAAGGTAGACACTGGAATGAAAAGGACTGCATCAGAGCATGACAAATACCAAAAAACAAAGAGGATACTGTACATAAAATATGGAATTACTCCTAGTATATCAGTTCAATACTTTCTTGACATAAAAGTAAGTACTGCACACTATTACTGAGGAAATTTCAGTTCTTCAGATATCCTGAAGCTTACAGATATGCTCAAGCAAATATTTATATGTGAATGAATCTGAAAGCCGTAGTATAACCAACAAGTCCTATTTGCATTAAACAGTTGTTAAGTTAAAATAGCAATCTTTTCAGATTATATTCAGAGAGATGAAAAGAATTTCAGCGTGGAGAAAAAAAGGAAGCAGTAATCGCATTACAGACTGTTTTAAAATGATCAAATAAAAATCCAGAACTTGGTCTTGTTTTATGCTTATGGAGGTCTATCCACTATCAGAGCACTGCCACATTTTGCAAAGCTAATCTGCTCTCCTAAATAAAAGTTCTGTTAGATAAAAAGCTGTCTTTAACTTACATCATGGGTAAAATCAGTTTCACTGGCTACATTAAAAGCAGATGACTGTCGGTACTCATTTTGCTGGCAAACAGAAACCAAAATGCATATCCCTCACTACAAGCAGGTGCAACTTTTCAACTCAGAAGTCCGAAAGGACCCATTGAACAAGAGCTGGTCATTCATTCCAGTTCACAACTACTTCTGTGTTTTGGAGAAAATCAGGAAAAACAGAAGAACATAGCATCAGTTCTAATTTTTGCTCTTGCACAAAACCAAAGACAGACAGCAAACTTAATCACCAGCAAAATTGTCCTGGACATGAAATTATGACCTTTGCATATATACAAACCCGTTATGTATTTTGGCATTTCCTCAGAAACACTCTGGCATCCTCCTTGCCATCCTCCTCTTCCTCTGGTTCTTTCTCCTCTACTTTGCCCTTTTGGAAAATATTGGTCTTTCCTGTAAGAAGGTCCAGCTGACTGATTTGAAAATTTCTGCTGCTGATGCTGCTGCTCAGAACGAACATCTCCTGGAAGGTTTAGAGATGAAAAGAGGTTAGAGAAAGGCAAAGCAGTCTGAGTAACTAATAACTCTACAGTCTTTCCTCATGAAACTGCATTGCAGATTCCTCCTATTATACTTAATATATGTAACTGAAAAAGTCATAAGAAATCAGAAGAATTAGGTTCTTTCTTACAGGAATAAATAAGAATTTTACACTGTCCTGCAGCAAGCCTACAGTAGATTAAGTAACTTCTGCACATTCTGAAAATGGTACCCAATCCAGACTTTGCCTCCAAGAGCCTGAGTGAAATCAGTCCATGCAACATCAGTAGTGATTTTTATTATTGTCTAGTCAGGATTTACTATCAAACCAGCAGTTATTTTTTCCTCTTCCCCCTTTTTTTCCTATAAGCAAATGTATTCTTGTCGGGCACTATAGAACAAGAGCACTTAGCAGTACTTAAAGTTGAAGAGGGCCATGAAGTCCATATTCAATGATTATTGTATATTCACCCTAACTAACATTATATATTACTTTAGGTTACTTTATATTCAGTTAAGTCTTGGTTAGGATTTCTAGTACAGCTTGAGATATGGTTCTCAGGCTGTTCAAGCTGGAAACCCAACTAAAAAGGGCCCAGACAGCCATTCCCACCACCCCACCCACTTCATCAAGATGAGTGCTTGAGAGAACATGGGGCCATACAGTTTAGGGACTTCTCTAGTGAAAAATCAATCTGTATGCGCAGAGAAATGGGGTGAGACAAGCCTGTCCTTTCATCTCAAAAATGCTACCATTGGCACGAAGAACAGCCAGGAGCAGATTCACCTCCAGCAGCATCAATTTATGTGAACTAAAAATGGTAAAGAACCTTCTTTTTCCATTTCAAATAAGCAAGAAGTTGAAGTTTTATGTTCAGTAGCAATGCTGTTACAGCCTGCTGCAACCACACATCATGCAGAACCACAGTAGTACAGCTAAAAAAGTAATTTGGTGTGGAAAACAGAAATCAGCTTTTATGTAGAACAAGTCCTTGACTTGGGTTTTCCATGTGGCTGAGAGCAGCACTGTCCAGGCACTGAGGTGAAGGTGAGAAGGAAATAGTTGGGAAAGAGGAATGGAAGCTGCCTCAGTCAGCAAACCTGTGTAGCCTTACAGCCCAAAATTAACTCATATCACAAGCACACCCTCTCAATGGAGGAACTAAAAATTTTATCAGAAGATGGAAGAGTGTTTCAAAAAGCAGTGAATGACTTAACACCTAAATAAATTTTAAATTATTCCAGTTTCTACGGATATCCATAGTTTTATAACTCCTATCTAGAATTTTTCTTTCCTGTTTCTACAAAATAGCCCTGTAAAATTGAGATACTAACACTATAGAAGAATGTTACATGGATGAAAATCCACTATTTAATAGAACAGAAAAGCATAACCATGTAATTTTAGAAGTTCCCTGCTACAAATAAAGTTAGAAAAATGTGTTTAATCTGGCAGTACTGCTGTAATGATATTCCAAAATCTTCAGACATGACTGAGCATAATTTGCTATGTCATTCTGTCTGCTTAGGAACTCTTCAGTCACCTAAATACACTGTGACACTTTAGCATTTTTTTGTTCAACCACAAAGACGCAATTTGTCATCTTTTGAAGGCCTCACAGTAACAAGCCCTTTCATGTGTGGTGTTTTTAGGTAACAATATATCTAAATGGGAGGGTGTGTGAGGTCCAACTGAAGCATACAGGATGCAGGTCAACAGACAGATGAAAAAAGCATGTGGCATACAAGCCGGCAGGATCCTTCAGTCTTCAGCTGCAAAGGTTACCTGAGTACAGAATGCTCCAGCAATGACCCAGCGACACTGCCATTTTAGGGACACGTTCTGCTGCCTCCTGCCAATACCCCTGCATAGATAAAGGAGCCACAAGCCCCAAGAGGCAAACTGGTCGGGCATGCTGATCTGAGGGAAAATCAGTGCATTTATTCACAGCGCCAGAAGGCTAAACCAGCCCCTCCTGCAGCTCCGAGGTCTGACGGAAAAAGAGGGGGGCCGCTGGATGAAATATAACATCCAAATTCATTTCAAGACTAGGAACCACAGGGATTTGTTGTGTAATCGAATGGATGATACAAAGAAGCGCATATTCCCAGAATTGTCAGGGTCGGAAGGGACCTCTGGAGATCATCCGGTCCAACCTCCCACCTCTATCAAGGCAGGATCACCTAGAGCAGGATACACAGAAACGTGCCCAGGTGGATTTGGAATTACTCTGGAGATGGGAGACTCCACGATTCTCCTATATTAACGAGAATCCCGTACTAACGGGATTTATGGCAGCACCAGGACTAAAGGAGTATATAGCAGGGGACGAAGCCTTGGGTACTCCCATGGCGGGCACACCGGGGGCTGAGGGGACGGGGACACCCGGCCGGCCGTACCTGGGGGCGGGCAGGCTCTGCTCCCGCCGCCGGCGAAGGGCCCCGGCTCTGCCGGAAGCGTCACGCTGGCCGGCTGGTTCCTCATCTTCTTGGCCCGCTTCTTCTCCCGCGCCCCAGACATCTCCGGCGGGGGCTGCCGATGCTCTGGGTAGCGGGGGGAGGCGGGAGGGGCTGGCGCGGTGCAGCCGCGGGCGGAGCGGGCACAGGCACCGCCACAGACCCAGCGCTCACTCGCGGCGCGACCTCCACCAGCACACGCGGCTGCTTGCGCCCCGTGCGGCGCATGCGCACCATACCCATCCACCCAGCTCCGGGGACTACACTTCCCATAAACCCCTGCGGGCGGCGGCGGCCGGGTAGTGCGCCGGCGGGATCCTGAGGGAGGCGGGGAGGGGCGGGCTCCGACGGCAACACCGGCACCGACGGCAGCACCAGCGCCAGCTATGGCCTCGCTTGTGAAGAAAATAATCAGCACTACCAAGGCCCCTGCACTGGGTCCCTACAGGTAATGCCTTAGCTGAGAAGGATCTGGGAGTCTTGGTGGATGACAGGTTGACCATGAGCTGGCAGTGCCCCTGCGGCCAGGAGGGTCCATGGTATCTTGGGGTGCATGGGAAGAGTGCGGTCAGCAGGTTGAGGGAGGTGATCCTGCTCCTCTATTTGGCCCTAGTGAGGCCACATCTGGAGTACTTTGTCTAGTTCTGGGCTCCTCAGTTCAAGAAAGACAAAGAGCTACTGGAAAGGGTCCAGCAGAGGACCACAAAGATGGTGAAGGGTCTGGAGCATCTCTCTTGTGAGGAGAGACTCCAGGAGCTGGACCTGTTTAGTCTAGAGAAGAGAAGACACAGGGGATCTCATCAGTACATATAAGTATCTCAAAGGCAGGTGCCAAGAGGATGGTGCCAGACTCTTTTTGGTGATGCCCAGCAACAGGATGAGGAGCAATGGCCATAAACTAAAACACAAGAAGTTTCACTTCAACATGAGGAAGAAATTCTTTACATTGAGGGTGGCAGAGTACTGAACAGGCTGCCCAGGGAGGTCATGGAGTCTCCCTCTCTAGAGACATTCAGAACGCACCCGGACACGTTCCTGTGTATCCTGCTCTAGGTGACCCAGCCTTAGCAAGGGGTTGGACTGGATGATCTCCAGAGGTCTCTTCCAACCCTAATAATTCTGTGATTCTGTGAGGGAGAGGTCTCTTGGGAGAAGCAGAAGCATGTTTTGCTGGTGGAGTTTCGGCAGATCCCGGTAGGGTCTGTCAGGCAGCCCAGGGGCTGAGGTGAGGGCAGGACCCCTGAGCAGGGGCTGGTCCCCTCCTGGTAACCCCCGGAACACCTGGAGTCCTGCAGTAGGAGCAGGGCTGCAGTGCCATGCAGGGGGATGTCCCCTAATCATTTTAAAATACCCCTCCAGAAGTCAGTTTGGGAACATAATTCTGAAATTAGTGGCAAGAAGTGAATGAAAAATAAACTGCAAGAGGAAGAATGATTCTTCTCCAGGAAAATGTGTTTGCCTAGAGACAAGCATGTTGCGCAGGGAAGTTACAGAGAGTGCTGACTATGGAGGCGATGGAGAGGGAAGGCTGAGCCTGATCCAGGGTGAGCTTGGGCAGATGGAGAGTTCAGTGCCTCAGAATTGCGGATCCTTCCTTATTTTGAATGTTTGTAAATGCTTTTCAGTCTAAAAACTAACTGCTGTAAAAATATGTAAGATGTTGTTCAATGTTTTCACAAGTTTGTTGTTGCAGCAGGTCTGCATGCAATTTAAAAAAAAGAAAAATCCCACTTTTCTTTGCAGAAGGGTTTCTCTTTACTATAGGGATGAGAAAAAAAAGTTCAATCAGTATAGCATACTCTTATAGCTAAGGTACAGAGGGGTTTTTACTAGGGCATTTTATACGAAATTTTAATTCTGCATTCAGTCTTTCTATTCCCAATAGTACCTTATTGCCTTCCAGGTGCATTTTTGTCTCCATTACTTTGTGTCCTGAGTTTTCTGAGCTTCAAACTGTGTGTTCCTTATAGACATTATAAAGATGGAAAAATACAAAGTTTGGAAGCCGAGAGACATGACATGAAGGTTAACTTCTGTAAACAATAAACTGTTATTGTACTGCAGCCAGGGGCTCGGCACTGCTTGGCGTTAGGAGAACATCTAAGACATGGAAAGGTGATGATTCTTCTGCTGCACACGCACACACCACACTGGCCCGGTCTTCATTATAGTTCTCCACTTCTGTTTTGGATTAACTGCACTCCAACATTTTGTGCTTATTGACAGTGCTTGATGAAATACTTCTTATTATGCTGCCTGTTAATTGTACAACAGGTCTAACTAACATCAGTAAGTTTATCACTAACTTAGTTTATCAGATTTTGCTAAACTTGTCAAAGTCCAGTGAGCAGAAAAGTTGCACAAGAAATAACTGCCACTGGGGTTTGTGTGGTTGAAGTTTCTCTGAGCTTCACTCATGCATTTGACTGCAGTAGAACTGTACCCCTTGGTTGGTAAATTGTTACTAGTCTCAGTGAATGGAGGAGTCCATCAGTAAGCATACCAAGAGAAGGAAGCTGAGGAGGAGCAGAGAAGGAGACCCAATAAGGCTGTTGCAGATGTTGGTCTGGCAGTGGTATCAGAAGGCTTCAGCTTGTTTTTTCCCTAGTTATTTGTGATTTAGGATTTTCCTGAGGCCTCTGTTGAGATAAACGTCTTGTCATGTCATTTATTTTATAATAAGCAGTACAAGACAATGTCTTTTTTTCTAGAGGGCTCATACCTTCCTGTTGCATGGTTCTCTGTGCTTCAAACAGAACAGAAGTTTATGCATTGAGGGCCTGTGCCTCAAACAAAGCAGGACATGGTAGGAAAGAAAATTAAAGAAGCGTGTGCGTACAGGCACATATTTTCTATGAAAAAGACTGTCAGCTGGAAAACTATTTTATTCACTAGTTTCTCATCTTTAAATGGTGTTGTTCCATGATTTACTCCAGTTTTGTTAGTTGATGACAGAAAAAATAGTTGTAACATATTTTACCACATCCAATAAGTTACTGACTGTTTTTTCCCCTTATGAAATTACAGGAGAATGTAGGACAGGGATAAAAGGAAAGATGGGAATGATGGCCCTGTTTGAACTGCCTGACCCTAATCATTTTACTGAGTCCCTAAATCAGGTGTGTCACCTGTGAGGTTGGATTGAGACAATCCAACTGAGTCAATCTCAATTGAGAGAAGAGATGTCATAAAAATGTACTCTGAAAGTGTCCATTTCTATTGCTACTGACATTTAAGGGAAGCTAAACTCCTTCAGATACTTAAGGGAGGTGCTTGAGTAGTTTATGTAGCTTGGGAGACTTGTTGAATGGTTAAAACAATGCATTTTCTTGTGGAATGGAAGAGGTAAGAAAAACGGTATTGACACGCCACAAACACTTTCAAAAAATCTTTCTCTAGTTCCTTTGCAAAATATTTTTAATTACTAGCTGAAGAGAATTAAATTATGTTTCTTGCATAATGTTTGCTAGGTAGTTTAAATCTTTGTTTTAATCTTTTAATCTCTTTGTGATAACTAAAGACATTAATAATTGCTAATTCTGCTTCAGCAAAAACACACCTGACATTTATATAAAAATGTTTTGCAACTAGCTTTAATTCTACATTCTTCTGAATTAACCCAGCCAACAGGTCACTCAGGTTATTTGGTGAAAGGAGAGTGATTGTTCTGGGGATGGAGCGATCAAGGTGTTTTGCTGACTGCCCAAATTCAGATGGAAGAATACTGCCAAAGAACTAGTGGGCAGGGTGTCACCTCACAGCTGTAACTCATTACTGTGGTGCCTGTTTGAGAAGAAAACTCTTAAATTTTCTAATGAGCCCTCTTTTGATTTTTCTTTCTTTTGTGGTTTTTTTTCCCTTCATTCCCCTCATCGCTCTGCAGCTGAGATGTGGATAAAAGGTATTGTCTGCTTCTCAAACTAGGATGGAATATTTATCTAGACGTGTGCAAAAAATGTCTATTTACTCTGCCTTGCATCTGTGCTACCTGCAGTGTGGAATCTATAGGTCAGTTTAGTGATGTGTTGCTGCATTCATACTCTGAACCTTTGCAAGAAATGGGGTTTATTTCCTCAAAAACAGGTCTATGCAATTCCATACATGGCCTAACCTTGGCACTTCCAAAAGCATACACCTGTTGAGTGTATGACTGTGTGTACAATCTTGTGTGTGCATAACCTCAGTCTCCTGAGGTATTGTAAACTACTGTGGAAAATTTGACATGTGCTTTCAGGCACTTGGATGTTTTCATGGGGAAACATTAAACCTACAGTGTGACTTGTGTTTTCAGCCAAGCTGTGCTGGTGGACCGGACAATGTACATTGCGGGACAGATAGGCTTAGAACCTTCCACTGGGCAGCTTGTCTCTGGAGGGGCAAAGGAGGAAGCTAAGCAGGTAAGAAGTCTTCTAGCAATGAACTGTACTGGGATTGGCATGTGTTTAGTTAAATGTGGACTTGTGAGAGATTGAGAAGACTAGAAAGTGCATTTTGCATCCTCCAGATGAGGAAAAAGCAAGAAAAAGTCATTCCATCCTAACCCTGTCTTTTTTCTGCTTGGACAACTTGGAGGTCAGGGGAGGAGTCTATGTTTTTGTATCATAAAAACATAGATTTGGGAAGTGTTTTTATATAGGAAAGTAAGAAAGAATCGATGTTTGTAACAAAGGTTCACACCCCAGTAAAAACCCTGACTTGAGTTGGGGAAAAATTTATTCCCCCAAAAGCAAAGAGGTGGAATAGGATGAGATGGAGCTGCATCATAAATTTACATCTAATAAATAGATGATTTAATATTTATGGTTTATTAGAGGCTCGCTTTTATTAGTTTTTATTTTGTTCAGTTTTGACAGTTGAGGTTTTGCTGGGTGAACTTACAATATAACATGGATGCAGCCAAGTTACAAGTCGTATTTGCATACTTACATAGATATAACCCAGCTGATAGTTAAAAGATTTTTGTTTCATTTTTCATTAGGCTCTAAAAAACATGGGAGAAATCCTGAAAGCTGCAGGCTGTGACTATGGCAATGGTAAGTGGTGCTATGATGGTGGCAAACAAGTAGTTGTTTTTACCTGAATTAAAATCCAAAAAAAATCAAGTGACCTTTAAAGTGATCTTTGCAATGGGTATCAATGGAACACTACTCTTCACTGAAAGTTTCTGCCACTGGTACTAATACTTTAACTCCAGCTGGGAAAGCTTAGGTATAGACAGAGCTGCACCTGACTACAGGCATTTTAAGCATCCTAGGCTTTGCTCCAGGTAAAAGAAGGCTTGTGTCTATGGTGTTAATATTCTAGACACTTTCAGTACTTTTTTGGGGAGGACTCTAATAGTCAGCCAGACCAGGATTAATGCTGCCTTAGACAGTCATGGGCAAAAAATTCTAGCGTAGACTGTATTTTCAGGCCTTTTTATGGATTTTTTTTTCACAACAGATATTATATATGATATAAGTTGTTGCCAAGAGTTAGTTTTCAACAGCTTTTTTAATTGACTTGCTTGTCAGTTCTGTGCCTCTTGGTAGATATTGGCTTTTTCAGAGCTGGTCAGGAATGCCTCAAGTCCTTAAAGTTTTCTTACATATGAGGTACTCAGATTTTTTTGGTGGTTCTCTAGGTTGTAGCTCTGATGGTCAGTATCTGTTTGGAAAACTTTTCAAAATGTTTAGAATACTCAAGAGAACTTTATGAAATAAAAGCAAGAAATGCATTAAAGTTTTTCAACTTTTGTATGCAAAGCCAAGGTCTAAAATAACTGCAGTTATATAATTTCCAGTTGTGAAGACTACGGTTTTGATGGCAGACATGAAGGACTACAATGATATTAATGATGTTTATAAGCAATGTAAGTAGATGTTTTGTTTCTGTTTTACCAGTATGGCTTGTGTAACAAATTATATTCATGGTATTCAAAGTGTTTGAATGACTCAGATGATGCAGTTCCATGTTGTTTGAAATTCCAGTAGAAATTTTAAAAAAATTCATTTGCAAGCATCAGATCAAGGACAGCCTAGTTTCTTGTAGATTTGTGACCTACCATCTCACTCACTCACTGTCCTGTGAAGATCAACTCCTGCTGTCCCTCCAGGTTGATCTTCCATGCCTCTATCTCTATAGATGCTCAGTTGTCCCTAATATAATTCTACTGTAGGCAGCCTTCAAATGCTTAATTTTAGATTTTGTATCTCCATTTCTTTAAAGTCTGTTTATATCTTTGAACAATTTGTGGGTTATTGGTATGGGACAGGGCTCATTTTTTATACAAAGATGAACCACACTGCTCCCCTTGAGATAAAAAAACAAACAATGCTCGGTTAACAAAACTGAATGTAAACTGAAATAGGTGATGCCAATGACCCATATTGTGCAGAAGAATTTGAGAGAATATGCACAGGAGTTCCTTATGTTCCTTTGGCTTTAACTGGGTAGCAGCATCTGATCTTGAATGAAGTCTTTCATTGATGAGCAATCAACACAGTCTTCTGCATGTCAAAATGGAATGGTTGTGTGTTTAAGCAGGGTAAAAACAGGCCAACTAGACAGTTATGTGTTGCCTCCTACCTGTAGTTCAAGAAAGCAGTTGCTGTTCTTTCATTGTGAGTTATTATCTCAGTGATTAACAGCTTTGAGTAAAGTTTCCTTTAATTATGCAAACTCCTTGGAAGCGATTGAAGTCAGGTTGGACGGGGCTTTGAGCAACCTGATCTGATGAAAGATGTCCTTGGCCGTGGCAGGGAGGTGGATATGACTGTGTGAGCATTAAATGTTCCCTCCAACCTGAGTTATTCTATGATTCTACACATTCAGCTCTTACATCTTTACCAGTACCCTTCCCTCTGCTTCACCCCCTGTTCTAACACCTGTGACCACCAGGTCTAAGCGGGCACAGAGGAATAGGCCAAGGGCCTATTTTTTTCTCTGCTTTCCTTTGAGATGAATAAGTTTGGACTGCTGTTGACTTTGCATAAATCTGGGGTCTTTGCTCATGACTCTTCTGGCAGGGGCCTGTTTCTCTCTCTTGCTCTTTCTATGAAAGAGCCATCTCCTACTCCTTGGTGTTTGCAATTGTAGATCACCATTCTGATTTAATCTTTCACTTTTAGCCAAGCTGGTGTTAAGACCCTGCAGTATCAGCAGAGTGCAAGTATCACTGGTCACTAGATCACAACTGCATCTGGCTTCTTAGTGATGAATGATGGCTTGCTGAGATGTGAGAAGAGTCAGTGACCAAAACAAACCAAAAAGGGAAAAATGATAGCTGGCACAGGAGACCTGCAGCCTTGAACTGTTCAAATTGACTGCATTTTATACGATTACTTTGAACTGTGTTTTATCAAGCAGAGTTCAGTGATTAGTGGATATTTCTGTTTAAATTGCAGTTTTCAAGGCAAACTTTCCAGCCAGGGCAGCCTATCAAGTTGCTGCTTTGCCCAAAGTAAGTGTCACTTTTCTGCCTACAAAAAACCCCCCTTCTGAAATACCTTACTTCTGAAGCATTCTGACAGCTTTTCTTATTCTAAAATAGTTTCAATCGCAATTATTTTAATGGAGACCCCTCATAAGCTTTTTTCTAAGTATACCAGTCTTATTCCCACACATTATCAGAGATCTGAATATGAGATATAAATTTCTTTATTGTGGAAGATAGCTACAACACTAGAAGTAAGGGCTTATGATACTTGAGTAAGTGTAAAGTGAATTGTCAATATTACCTAACCTTGCTAAATCTGTCAGAAGTGTAATCTCTCTCAAATATCACTGTTCTTTCAAGGTTGTGTTGTACATCCACTTTCTTCATAAAATAGGTACATTAAATTCCTAATATGTTCCTTCATTGTTTTGTCACAGGGTGCCCGAGTTGAGATTGAAGCTATTGCCATTCAGGGACCCCTCCAAGATGCTTCAGCCTGACTATAAATAGAGACTGGATATCCTACAGCAGCAGTTTTGGATTTGATTAATACTTCTCTCTTACATCCCATTCCTACAGTTGACTAACAGCAGTTACATGCAGTTGAAAGTAGTAAATTTACCAAGGAAAGGTGCCCTCTTGCGGATTGGGGCCTTGGATTCTCTAAAATATGAGCTTACAGTGAGTTCTCTGCTGGCAAACCCTGAAACCTGTGGGAGTCCTGCTAAAATCAGCTGATCTGGATTGCAGGACAGGGCCCACTTTGTGATGGTCACTGGATATTCAGGTATTAAGGTATATGTTTGGGTGAACTTATAACAGTTATACTGTCATAAGTTATACTATGTGTGATCTGGACATAGAAAACTATAATGATTTGTAAGTAACAATTTTAAATAAGAAAAAATGACAGAAATGAGAAAACAGAACACTTGAATTGCATAGGACATATTTTCACTTTTGGGGAATTTTACTCCATTTGTTTCTGAATTGTCTTAACCTCTTTCTTTACATAATAGATTACTGTTGGGAGTCACTTTTTTTCATATGTAAGCAACTGTTTAAGAAAGTTAATATTAATTTCAGAAATAAGAAAATTATGCTTTTCTCAAGTGAAGTGCTAACTTTATAAATCAACTGTAAATTAATATCTACCTGAACTTTTTTCATAATTTTTTCATAGCAATTCAACTTTGACTGTGTTTTGATTTAAAAAAAAAAATAAGCAAAAATCCACAAAAAAAAAGTTTAATGAGAATAAAATATAATTGCAACTGCAAAAATGTGCTTGTCTATTCTGGGGACAAACTTTTTTTCCTGATTGTGCTTTGATTATCCATTACAAAAAAAAAAAATCCGCATTTTGCTTACTCAATAAGAAATAATTTGAACCAGAAGAATAGGCTTATTACGTCTCTCCTAATAGCTAAGGATGAAATTCTCCAAGACAGGACGATTTCAGCAATTGTGGCATTACAGTTCTTTGCTCTTTTTTTGCTGCCATTAAGGTCAGAAGCATCAGTTTGATGGGGTGATTAAGCCATATTGAGAAGTCTGACTGGTGCTGCTAGTAAGTTATCCCATCCCTACTGATCTTCTAACCAAGTAGCAATGGATATTGTGTTTTTAAGTATCTGTTTGAAAGTCAGCTGCCTCATGGCAGAGTTGATTCCATCTTCCCCACAGCCACATGACTAAGGACAGTTGGTTTATTCGGGGGGAAATGAGCAGAAATTCTTTCCTGCTGTAGTCTGTCCACCTCAACATCTTTTTTTTGCTCTCTTCTGTGAAGATGGCCATCAGATTGCGTGTGGATGCTACTGTCACTGTGTCTTCACTGTCTCTGTGTAGAAAGTAAAAATAGCTATAAACAGCATCTTGGAGAAAGTACTGTTTTAATGGTGGAGATGTGTACCTGCTTAATCCAATGTATTGCAAGAGGGAATCTCGTAGGCTGCTCCTTCCAGAGGCAGTTGTTTGTATGCCAGAGTGCCGTGACTGAGTGTATCAGAAGCTATTTCTAGTCCCATCCTGTGTTATCACACTCACTTAATATTGGTAAGCACAAAAGCAGTAATATAGTGAGGAGAAGGCATAACAGTGGTTTGCCACATGGTGAGTCCCAATACTGTCTGTTCAGCTCTCCGACCCCAAACTTCAGTTCTGTGTGTGCATTTCTGTGCATAAAGCCTACTGATGCTCCTCTTGTGTACTTTTACCTGGCTAATGGTTTTCATATGGTAAGCACACAAGAAGAGTCCAATCTGGCAGCACCATGGTGCTGTCAATCTTGCCATGACACATGCAGGTGTTGCCTTGTCTGAAAATCCCCCAGCATGCAATAGCACAGCCACACTGTGTGAATCATCTTCCATCCCTGGATAAACTGTAGGTGTCCCACTCATGGTTTCTTACCTTCCTGCTCACCAGCTCTGCTTTCCAGATCTTGTTACTTCAGTTGCAGTAAGAATATTTTGTATTTTTCATGCATTCCTGGTATCACTTTAGCGTACACCAGATGGGCTGTTGGAAAGTTGTGAGGAAGTCAGCCCTATTTAACCCTCCTGGATGTGATGGGAAGTGGCCATTTCTGCTTTTCACTGAGGTTATAAATTGTATCTTTATAGAAAAAACATTCATAATGAGGTTGTCACAGTAAGCATATACTTGTGATGTGTGATATTTTACAGTATTATCTTGCTTTCCCTTGAAAAAATGGGAGATACTTATTTTTATTAAAAGCGAAACAATGCTTTCAGTATTTCAACAGTGAACTTCCAAACAACTTTTTAAAAGTACCTAACTTTTCTGCAAATAAACTTCCTACACATAAACTTTATTAGTTTTGGCTTCTGCTTTTGTTCTGTCTCCTTGGCTATACTATTAATGTCTTTATGCTCTACAACTCTGACACAATAAGCAATCCCTCCTAAGAAAACACATGGTCAGACTTGTTAGGAAGGAGTTAGTATACTAGTATGGATATGACTTTCTAGGAAACAAAGAGCAGATATTGCTTCACTTTATCAATGAATAAGAATAATATAATTGAATGAAGTTACATTTGAACTCCATTTAAATGGAGTTTAATTTCTAATTTATATTTGGGGTTCTCTGTAACAGCTTTGTTCACATATAATTGTATTGTTTGAATTTATTTCACTTATTTGTACAAATAGTTCAAGTTACTGTAAATCAGCTGATTTCAATAGTCTTGAACATCAGCTAAGTTCAGCCTTGTATAATCACTGTGGTTATCCCTTCTTACCTCTCTGCCTTACCTGTGCCGTGCTGCCTCTTTGCCAACCTTGAACATAACACTAGATGGCAGTTTCGATATTTTTTTGGAGTGCTGACATGTGCTTTGGCTGATGTAAGCCCTTTATGGAACTCCTTTGGGAGACTTCCCTGGTAGGAATAATGTTAATACACCATTGCTTTACATAGTAAGGGTCAGTCTGAGACTGAAATGTAAGTGAAACACCTGGAAAAAAATGCATTCTGGGTGCAGCTAACAAGGCAGAACACATTGATTCCATTAAAAACAATATCAGTGCAAAAAGTCAGGAACTAAAATTCACTTTTAGCTTTACGATTTTTTAGGTGGAGACCAGTTGTAGTTTTTAGACTACATATTTAGATCAGAGCCTTTTTTTGAATGGCTCTGATCTAAATACATATTCTGGTACAGGAAGTCTAGAATAACTGAAAAAACCTCTCATTTACAGCTATAACA
The DNA here is from genome assembly GCF_025592945.1 of Manacus candei. Lineage (NCBI taxonomy): Eukaryota > Metazoa > Chordata > Aves > Passeriformes > Pipridae > Manacus > Manacus candei. The sequence continues at coordinate 3,600,609 of NW_026138067.1, read as the reverse complement.
GTTCTCAACATAAACAATCAGCCTTCCATAGAGGTGTATAAAACATTTATTTTTTTAAGCAGACTTTTATTATTTGATTCTATTCTTTAAAACAAAAAGGCTAAGCTCTGTAATTCTCTAATATGAGAAGCAAGTATCATGACTGTCTCTTAGGTCTTAGCATACAAACTACTTAGTACATGGATATTTAATAAAACCTGTTTTAGGTAGAGGCAACTTAAACATAGTTTTTTTTGTTTGCTAGACTGAGCCGCTAGCATGCAAAAATATGAAGTTGCAATTCAGCTGGTGGAATCCCATTTTCACCATTTAGAATTTGTTTCCATTACATGTAACTGAAAAACCACAACAAAACAGGTCTTCTCTTTCTGTGAAAGTAAAGAAATACCAAAACATGGATGTTCTACCAGGTGTTTCTTTTAGTAGAACTTTTTCTTCTTCAAATGATTATATACTCTACAGATTAAACAATGCAAAAATGAACTTCAGTGCCAAGTTTAACTTTGCTCTCTTAAAGCACATAACCTTAACCTGCCCTAATTTGCTACAAGCACTTGCACTTGCTGCAGTGTTTAGCTGAAAGCAGCTCCTCGCTGAGTGAAAGAGCCAATCCCAGCCAGTCAGATGGCCAAGTATCTTCTGAGATCTTACAGGGTGCATATGTGCCTGCATGGAGCTGACACAGGGTGCAAATTTAACCTCTTCTAGGACTGTGTTTATTGGTAATTAAAAAAAAAATTCTATCAGAACTTCCTTATTTGCTTGGAAATCCAGTTTGTTCCATCAAGTGTCCTGCCCAGCTCTCCTTGCAGCATGAAGTAATTACTTCTACCTTGGATGAAGCTGAGGGCTGAAGATTGTCCAGCTTTTGATAAAATACAAAGCAATTTTCAAAAATGCTTGCCTGTGTTAAAAAACATAGACATTGGAGCATATCATTTTCCCAGCCTTTAACATGAAAAAGCTCTTCGATACACAGACCAGTTTCTATCCTTGGGAACCTCTGTGATGTCCTAGGTTTGCAGAGGCAAATAACTGCATTTTGGCCCTTTATCCATAGTACATGCTTTGGTAGCTTACAGATCATGAATAGTAGACCCCAATGAAATTTTCAAGGTAGGAATGTTTTATTTCTCAAGGCAGAGATGTTCAGCATCTATCTAGCAGCTGCATTGTAAGAATTTAGGTGATTTAAATTTTCATGTTTAACAAAGTATCAAGCATATTTCATCTTTTAGAAAGGAAAAATAGCTTTCATCTGTTGTAGTTATAGAATATGTAAGGATGAAGATGATTGACAAAGGTTGATACTGTTGAGTCATTGACTGGTTTATATTCATCTTTTTTCTATTTGCATTGCTTAATGACCTGAAAAAGTTGAACAGTGAGGTAGGAACATATATTGTCACCCATCTTCCTTGTTACAACAGTGGTAGAAAAGTGACTGAGGTGAGCAGGTCATTTTGACTCCTGTGTATCTTCACATTTTGCTTCCAAGTGCAGCCTCCTTTATTGCTGTGAATACTACTGATCTCTGTCACAGAACTCTTCTTGGTTTATGCTTTAAAATTGTTTAATATAGCTGGTCAAACTGCAACTCGTGGTCTTACAAGTGGTCAGCGTGGCTCCTCCACCAATTTAATCTCCTGTGTTTGGGAGTGAGGTTATGCTGGCACAGGTGCTGGTGGCTGACCTGAATTCCCAGCTCACAGGAGGAAATCAGCCCTGAGATGCAGCTGAAGGTGGAAATTCTTGGGGCGTCCTGGACCCTGGATGTACACCCAGCCTAGTCCTGTATCACCCAGGGCTGTCCTCATCCTGCTCAGTACCTGCTTCCCCCCTCCTCAGCTCTCCAAAGTGCATAGTATGCTTCTCATGGATTTTTGTCACGTTTTGACTACCTCTCTTTGGATTTTTAACTCTCGCTTTTTTAATAGATCTCGCAAATTTTTAATAGAATTAGCTGCTCATTTTAGCTTCTCTATTACAGAAAGCTAGTAAAAATAAAAATAAAATAAAAGCAACTTCCACCTAGCAAAAAATCCCTAAAAAAAATAGTAAATATGCATTTGGGTTCTAAAAGTATATGGTGTTGCCTATATGATGCTGACATTAAATGAAGCTGACAAGTTCAAAAGAGTGCTGCAAAGCAGAAAACCTTAGATTTAGTGATACAGCCAAGTTATATCAGCTTACACAAAAGGCTGATAGCCCAAGGATATCAACTAGGTTATTTGATACAAACCAGAGTCAGCTGGAGTCAGATGTGCACATGCAGCACAAAATTTTGTTAAGTCCTTTTGTACAATAAAGCTAATAAAACAGGCGTGCTTGCTCTTTTTAAGTAATTGACTTTTTTTCCGTGTTCTACTTCCTTATGCTAGAGCATCCTGTTAACACAGTCCTCAACAATATACAATATATAGTCCCTTTGCAACATTCACCATCAGAACAAATTTTTACTTTCTGTCTGATCCATAACACTAATCATATTTAGGACCCATTTTCACAGGAAATTTGTTTGAAAGCTTTGCTATTCAGCTTCAGCTCCAAAATGATTATTTAGCATTTTGGAAAATAACCCATACAGTCCCTGATGGTGTACTTCTCCGGGAGGACAGCTCTACAGGGAAATATAATAGATGCCCTCTCCTTTGGGAACAGGCTTACAGTTGTCTCTTGTTAGAAATCTATTTTAGAAGCCACAAATGCATATGAAGAGAGCTACACAGCTAAAGACAGGTTGTTAATCACCATGAATGCTAATAGCTGTGAAATTATCTTCTAGGATTTATATTACTAAAACATCCTACCCAGTTAAAAATGCCCTCTTCTCCCTGTTTTTGCAGAAGTCATCATATATATTGTACTACTATTCTTTCAATAAATTTATGTTTAAAAATGTGGAGTGAGAAGCACATACCAGTGGGGTCCTGGACAATGCACCCTGTTATCTTCTATCTTCTGGAAAACTAACCTCTGCATTTAGTTACAGCCTGGTTAATAGGCACTTTCATCTCCCAGTCCTCTAAGTCCTCTAAGCTATACACTTGAGCAGCTCCGTACGCTGGTAGTCCAGGCACTCAGAGAAATTGCCTGCATACAGTCACTTAAAAAAAAACCACTGCACTGTATTCTTTATCCTATATAGGGCTTATTGAAGGTATAAACGGCTTGAAGTTAGTTATCTGAACCTGGAAAAAATCCTAATTGAAAACTGAATGGTTATACTGCTGTTGGAAAATTATCCCACTGTGTACAGAAGGCACTCTGTGGCAGGGTGGTGAAAGTTTAGGTATTTCAAACACTTGAAATCTTGGCAGCTTGAACTAAAGAATATTTACATTATGTAAAACTTTTTCTGATGCCTTTTATTCATGTGTCTGTAGCTTGTGGCTCAATCCATAAAAGCTTTTCTATCTTCCCAACCCAATAAAATTTTAAAATGTTCATGTGGACAGAAGAGCAGGCCCAAGAAGAGGATGTTCATAAAGACATAACTTCTATTCCTTGTTATTAGCTGTCTCTGAAACACATGGAAAAATTAATTTAGCGATTCATTGAAGGTACAACTTGATATTCACAACATCTCACAGAATTCAAAGTGAAAGTTCCCTGGAAGCATCACAGGATGAAGGGAGTATCTGTTCTTCTCCCAGATCTGTAAGAATGTTCTGTGTCGACCTGAAATGACCACAAGCAGCCACTGGCTCTGCTTCCTCTTGCCCCATCATGTTCATACAGTCTTCCTCTCACAGACATTAACATCACCTCTGTATTATGCTGCAACAGTCTCATGCTCCTCCCCACCCTGCTGCCTTTTCTCTTAACTTTTAAAATCACTAGATCCTTTCAGTCATATCTGACATAGAGGCAGGCATCTCATGGACATTAAATCTTAAATAAGGACAAGAGACATAGGGCATAAATTCAAGTAACTGAGTATTAAATATAAGAAAATATTTTCTTTTTTTTTTCTCTAAGGACAATTGACTGATGAGAATTGACTGCCCACAATTTATGGAATCTCCGTCCTTGGGGATTCAAAACTCAACAGGACAACCTGTTACAGCTGACCCTGCTTTGAGCAGGACTAGACAAGCTTCAGAGGCACCTTTCTGCCTTAGCCATTCCGTGACCAAGTATGGCTGGGGAACCAGCTCCTGAAACTACTGATGTTAACCAGCAGCAGCTGAGAAGTTCTGAGGCTCACTGGCTTCCTTGATAGCTAAAAAAAAAGTGGCCAAGGGGATGATTGGCTGAAATCAGTGTCAGACCACCCAAACTCAAAGTACTTCTTTCCCAGCCAGAAGATGCTGCAAGGATAGATTGGGAACATGAGAACATGGCACCTCCTCATAGTGAATAATGGTGTTCCATGAGGGTGGGAAGGTGGGAAATTTGCATGGGAATCAAGTTGAGTGACAGACATCCAACTGCAGTGACTGACTGTGACAAAGACAGTTAATTAGCATGAAGATGGCTAATGTAGCATGAAAAATAACCAACTACCTTTAATGGTTTTGAATTTTTTTAATTCACTGAGCATTCGTTCAGAGATGGATTGCAGCCACCTTTAGAGCAATATTTTTTTGCACTAGGAAAAGCTCATATCCTCTTAGCTGTACCCTCTCAGAGGCAAGGCTCTGAATGGTTTTGATGTCTCTCAAAATAAGAATTTTTTCATTCCCTTAAGCCATTCTGTTTCCCTGCCCAGAATCTTGTTTTAGTTCTTCAATATCCTTTCAAGATGAAAGAATTGCTCCCTTACACAACAGCATCCCAGGTTTAAATGGTCACTATTCCATTCTTAACATTGTTTTCTCCTCTTGCCCGCAGCCATTCTCTGAGCTGTGTGCATCAATGCATTCCTATCATCTGAAATGCATTACAGACACAGAAGCAGGGCTGCTTTTTCTGCTTCCCTACAAAACTGTTGAGGAGAATATTGTCAAAGCAGGAAAACGCAGAAAGTATTTCAATAAAGCTGTAATTATCACATGATGAAATTTCTGGATTCTGGAAGTATTCAAGGCCAGGTTGGATGGTGCCCTGAGCAACCTGATCTAATGGCAGGAGGGCTGGAACTAGATGATCTTTAAGGTCCCTTCCAATACAAGCCTTTCTATGATTCTCTTCAGGAGCAGGAAGCTGTTCTTTAAACTGTTCTTTGATTCTCCCAGAATCAAGTGCTTTGCTGAACTCAGCACAGAGAGATAATTCTTTGCAAAAGCATATGGGCAAGACTTTAAAAATGTGATTGAATAGAATTGTTTTGACTTCATAAGCAAAGCTATATGGCATAAATCTAAAAATTCTGCAAAAGCACACTTGTCAGTGGCCAACACCTGCTTGTCCCCACAGGCTAGCTTAATAAGTAGCAGTATAAAGGGGAGCAACTGCCAAACATGAAAATTAAAGGGAGGTGAGTAATTTTTTTTGTTTTATCACTGTTGATCTAATTTTACTTGAGTAATCACAAAGTCATAAAGGCACTTATACCTTGACCAAACTGCTGGACCATCACCCTACTGGTCTTCCAGGCTGCAGTGCTTGTGCTGAAAAACATTTTCCTTAGTCTTGTAGCACAAGTGGAACAAGCCGGCTTGCTGCTGGGAGCTCAAAGCTGACGTATTCTAGCATATACTGGTGTATGCTAGCATTGGGAAGGAACCAAAAACTTCTCATCCCAGGTGCAAGAGCTTCATTTGGAAGTCATGAAAGGCACTGGTGTAAGGTGTCTACTACCCTTTCTGCTAAAGCTGTCCTCAATTACAGAAATACTCACTATCCCAGAGAGATTTTGAGCATAGCTACAAATGGTGGTTAGGAGAGAGGGGAGAGGGGAAAGATGGTTTCATCATGCAATAAGTTCAACAGGGGAAGAGAGGAGGTGCCTGTGTTGCCTGCTCATCCCTTTTCACATTTCAGCAATACCACAGGGTAATCTGTGGTGGTGGAATCACCATCCCTGAAAGTGTTTAAAAAACATGTGGATGTAGAACTTAAGGACGTGGTTTACTGGTGGACCTGGCAGTGATGGGTCAACAGTTGGACTCAATGATCTTAGAAGTATTTTCCAACTTAAATAATTCTATTATTCTAATTCTGTCTTCTGGGGCATGTAATCACCTTATGTGATGGACTTGAGTGTGGGATTCTTAGTGAACGTGGAGGAAGAAAAAGAAATAACTTTTGCAGAAAGACTGTGTTGACAGAATTGTGACCATAATTTCAAAGTCTGCCAGAGGGATAATCCCATCTCCTCGAATTTTTCTCTTCACTGGTGTGATGAATTTTCAAAGGCACTTTATTTGGCCTCTGACTTTTTCTTCCCACCATGTGACTACATTTGTTGTGCAATGTGCTTTCACTGCAGCACCACACTGCTGATTCCAACTGATACGAAGAACGAGGGGATCTAAAATGACTGACATAGAATGGAAATCACAAAGCAGCTTTAAGGCTTAGCTCACAAAAAGAAGCCTGCAAATAATAATGAGCAGAGTCATGATTTTAACACAGGTTTTTATTTTCCAAGACTGCATGTCACAGTCTAGCATACTCTCCAAATCTGGATAATTTATCTCTGGTAAGGCTCATGTATTGTATAAAGATGACCCATGTAAAAAGCATGACTTCCATTTGATTGCTTCCAAAAATGTCTCTTAATGTAAACAAAAGTATTTATGATGCTCTTGTGTTAAAATGCAGAAAGCAGCTGCCTGCTGGTAGGGGAATGACAAGAAGTGCTCATTAAGGACAATACAGTATTTTCTGTCTCCTAAACAATAACCCATGTGGTCCTTCCCTCCTCTGTCAACGTACCCATCTCTGTCGCTGCTGCACTATCCACAGCTTCTCCTGTTTCTTCTTTTGTTTCAGGCCCTCCACTTACTGTCTCACTGAGCAGCTCAGTTTCCACCTGTTCTCCCGTCTCACCTGGGAATGGTAACCATGGAGATCAAATTAGCATCCACTGAGAAAAGCACCAAGCGCCCCAGCTCCTTTCTGTAAACCTAATTTTGCTTTGTCAGCTCTCCAATGCCCCTTACCAAGGTACGCCTGAATGAATCCATAGACAACAAAGAGGATGATCCCATCCAGCTATATGCATGCCTCATGCCCATGAAGTTCTCCTTATGCTTTCACAAAATCCCCTTGATGCTATATCCAAAAGACATCATGAGTACTATTTCTGTTCAAATTATTTTTCCTGGATTTTATTTTATATATGTGCAGTTTTATTTGCAATTGGAACAAAATGGATATAGAAAACATGGTAATGTGCCAGTTTGGTTGAATTTGTGCTTTCCCTGGGAAGTTGGTCCCTGATTCATTTCCTCACACAGCTGTGGAAGAATAAAGGAAAGTGAAACAAATGCTAAGTATCCTGTGCACCATAGCATAAAAATGTAAAGACTCTTCATCATATACCTCGTGGAAAGAGAATGCACACAAGTTAAGATATTACATCTAGCTTGGAAGTAATAGGAGCAAAACTCTTTTTCCTAAAGTCTTCACACTTCATTTGGTGCTCAAAGCCCCATGACTCATCTTCAGCCAAACAGTCAACTGTAAATGTGTTTGCACAGACATGAGGTGGCAGAGCAATGTTCAGTGTGTGCTGCTCTGCCTTCAGCATTCTGCCCTGAGGCTTAGAAATCGTGATTAATGAGTTTGCAACTGGGCAAGACTGTGTGTTTAACAGGTGAGCATCCTGTCATTTACTCATTACATAAAATGAGGCTGTATGCCTGAGGATAGATGCCCATGTTATGTAGAGGAAACTTCAAAATTCTTTTGTGGAGAGACACAGGAGAGGACAAAGTAAGTCAACCACCCTGCTCAGCTACTGGAATGCAAAGAGTGAGATTTATACAGCCGGTTCAGAGACATGCAGAGCAAAGCCACAGGATTAGTGGTAGTGTGTGTAACTGGTTCTGGACTTCACACAGACCAGTCCTTCTCCTGCACCTTGCATTTCTTCAAGGCAAATGTGGAGTGAGGAAGGCTGCTGATACCATGTTTCCTTGCAAAGAAATGTTCCTCTTTGTGCTTCGCCTGCTTGTTCCCTGAAAAAAAGCTCCCCCAGGATGTATCTGATTCCTTACCAAGCTACTTTGTACAATTCAAGAGAAATTCGACTCCTCCTGTGAAGTGTTCACCTTTTGCATGTGCAGTCCATGCAGCTGGGCACCAACCCAAAGATGAGCATAGCCTACAATTTTCAGGAACAAGCACATCTCCCACTAAAGGTCCCTCTCACTGCACATGGAAATATCTGCCATCTCAGACACCACTGCCTCCTCATGCAGCCTTCCTCCACCGCTAGTCATCTCCAGACATTTTTTGAAAACCCAGCCCAATGTCCCTCTGCTACTACTTCTATTTAGCTTGTCTAGTAGCCAAGGCTCTAGGACAGACTGGATATGCCAGGCATACATCAGAGATGCTTTTTCTTACACATCCAGGCAGCCTCCAACTTTATGTGCCCAGGGAGAGTTGCTTTATAATTAATACATGTGACTAAGTAACGGAGCTTTGGGCTCTGCAAATATTAAGGAATGTGTCTGAGCTATACAGAGACACAATGTTTTAAATGAGGGGTACGGTGGGGCATTTTACCTGCTAAGAACAAAAAGGACATGAAATGAAGTAGCAGAGATAATGACTGGAAATGCTGATTAAATTTATTACAGCTTGGACTTGTAAATCTGAGGCTTCCTCACCCACATTCTTCTACGCTCCACATAGTACAGGCTTCCAGGACCAAATTCTGACTCCAGAAGCTCTTGTGAGGCTCTTAGTAAAGTCAAAAGTATCCACACAGATGTCTCTGGAGGCAAAATTCGGTCTCCTGAATTTATGAAAGTACAAATATTACCCTCAATGAGGTGGTCCTCTTCAGTAATATGTACTTTATCCATGACTTCCACTACAGAGCTGTCACTGCCCTCTACCAGCCCACTGTCCTCAGCTGGTCCTGGTGATGGTGCCCCAACATCTTCTGGTGCTGCAGGTGAAGGCCCATTGCCCTCCTCTCTCCACACAGAAGGCAGCTCAGAGCTTTCCTCTGCTCCTGCAGGCAGGGGCTCGGTGCCCTCCGGCTCCTCCCTTTTAGTGACTGAATCGGTTTTCTCCTCAACATCCAGAATCATGGCTGCAGCCTCCTCTCCTGGCAGATGCTCTCCTAGGTTTGTCTCCTCAGAGGCAAGGCTCACATCCTCTTCTGGGTCCAACTGTGTTTGGTCAGCTATGGTTTCATGATTGTCTGCAGTCAAGGTGTTTGCACCTGATGATGCTTTTAGTTGCAGAAGGGCAAAGAAAGAAAAAAGAGAATTGGTGAGTAGTAAGCTCAATGAAAATTAAACCCACAGTGAACCACATAAGCACTACCTGTCAAAGAGCTCCCTCCTGGCTAGGAACATACCCTCTCACAGGTGTGCTGCACATATCCACAAATATCCCATAGAAGATGGTGCTGCTCTTACACTAAAAGGAAGTTTTCATTTGAAGCATATAATATATTTTTATATGAAGAGAGCCGACCTGTTTACAGGTCACTGTCCTATTACATTTTGCCTTATATATCTGAAGTGTGCAGGTGGTTTGCAGGTGACGGGACACTATGCAAGGAAGCACCTTATCCTGCCCCAAACCAAGCACAGGATCAATGTGATGAGTGTGAGGGAGCTCTGGTCTGGGCTGCACGTGGAAAAATTCTGGTGGTGCCTCCAAGTGGGCTCAATGAAAAACCCTGAGAATGTTCTCATTCTGAAGGACGAGCAGTGCCCACTTCTTAAAACAAAAACTGATTTGTCTGTCTTTTTCAATACCAAACTACTATAGTATGCTCTGTCTAATAAAAAAATCAATAACAGGAAGCCTAAACAAATTAACTTCCACTTCTTTCATCTTTCATCAACTTATTGGCCAGTAAAGCAATGGGTTTTGGCAGAAAAGAATTATGAATAAAGAACTGACAAAATTACTCTGACAGGTATTTAAGTATGAAAGTTGAAGACTCAAAATGAGTTATACCTACCTATCAGACTGATTTAATAATGTTCTGATTAAATTCAATTTGACAAGAGCTTGCTGTTAACCTTCTTCAAAGGAATGCCAGGATGAAAACCCTAGTAATCATGTATGAAATGTTTATATAATAATTACACAACTGGAAAAATGTTATTTTCTGAGAAAATTATGATTGCTTTGTCAAAGCCAGTAAGCAGAATCATATGATACTGTTCACAGATGAACACATCTATGCGTGATCATACAGACATAGATGAACAGCAAAAAAATGTAATACCTCCTGCTCTTAAAACAGCTGCTTGAATACTGCTGCTTTAAAATAACTTCACAGCTCTTTTGAGGCATTCAAACAAAACACCTTGCCAGCAAGTGTCACCTAGTCAGCATGTGCCTAGAGAAACAGGGAAGGATAGCTAAGCAGGAAGAAGAGCAAGAACTGGGAATCTGGACTGTCAAGATGGACAGAAAGCAACTTTGACTACAACATAGATAAAATCTCATTTGTCCCAAGATCTGTAAACTCATCCAAGTTCCAACCATGCCCTCCAAATCCACATAGATATGGCTATTTATAACACAACATGAACAACAGGAGATAAGTTCAGCTACGCATGTTAGACCACAGAGCCCCCAAAGGGCAGCACCAGCCCCTGACAGCTGCCAAGGGACAGGGAAAGGACAGATGGTCCCAACCCACGGGGCTGAGCTTCAGTCCATCAGTGGACATTCCTCTGTCAACCTGCCCAAGCCCTTTTTTAATCCATTTACTCTCAGCCTCCCCCATGACCAGCGGCAATGAGAGCTGCAGCCCACTTATACCCCCTGCAAAACACATTCTGGCTGGTTTTAAGCCTGATGCAAGTGATTTCATTGAGTGACAGTTCTTGTGTTACAAGAAACAGCAAATATATTTCCCCTGATTACCTTCTCTTGATCTCTATCACACCTCGTCTTCCAGGCACTCATTTTCCTAACATGAAGCTCAAGGTGAAACAGATACCCAATTGAAATAACAGCAAGTAAATCTTAACCTAAAGCTACTCTAAGCAGTGATTAAAAAAAAGCAATGTATGCTCAGAGACCAGAGACTTAATCTTTTCACATTCTTATTTTTCATCTCTTTGGACACTTCTAAACGCCTTCACCTTACTTGGTGTCAGGAGCATTTAAAACTTATGGACAGAAATAAATGAGCCATTCAAATTAGAACGTTTTCAATTGTTGTTAGCAGTAAAAAAAACAAACCTCAGACCTGTTATTACTGGGAATCTCCTGCAGCTTCTATAAATATCAGCCTTGTAACTTCCAGCTAGCCTTCTCTTCATCAAGATGTTTTATATAAATTGGATTTATAAAATACTGCCATGCAACATGAGATCTGCACTGCTGGAAACCCTGGAAGCATTCCTCTGCTCTCATCTGAAATGCAAAGAATTCCCTAATACGGAAAAAAAAAAATCCTCACAGTAATCTATTCAATACCTTTATCCCCCAGAAGAATGAACCTCATGTGGCAATCAACATTCCTAGGATTCTGGCTAGTTTTGTTTTATTTTAAAATTTATAATTTTTATTTTCCCTGCTGTAGATAATTTCGGCTGGAAAAACAATGACAAATACAGTGAATTTAAGTGGGCCATGGCAACAGTATTTTTCCCTTTGCCTTCTTTCTTTCCTTTTGGAAAAGCCTCAGATTTTTGTTTTTATTAAATACATTAAATAAAATTAATTTTATTTTAAATACATTTATACATTAAATGTACATTTCCCCACACTAACATCTTCGGATAAGTTTTTTTTTCAAATTGTCCTTTCTTATTAAACTAGATTTAAAATTATTAACATATCTGGCTGGTAACTGCCCAATTAATGGAGATCTTTCATCTGTAATTACAAACTGCACTTCATCCTTAACATGACATTAACTTACATATTTATTACATTTCATAACCTATCCTGACATGAACAGGTGTCTAGACAGAATTGTTAGAATACTCAAAATAAATTACTTCAGTTATTTCCCTGAGCCCTTCAGTGTTCCTGTGCGAACATCTTTCAGTGGAGGACAGAAAGGCAGAGGAATTGGTACATTGACCAGGTGAACAAGACAGCAGGCACAGGATAAAGAGATTTCTGCTGGGTACTTTCAGCTGGGCTCCTCAGTTTGCAAATGTATGTTGGCTCTGTAGTGGCACCGACAACACTCACCCCATACAACCTGCTATGGTCTCTGCAGTCACAAGCCACAGCATTGCCAGACAACATATGGAAAATAAACCCATATAGAAAACATGGATACTGCAGCCAAAATAACAGCAAGTACTTATAACGCGAGAATATAAGAAAGAAATGCAGCAAAATTAAGTGCAAACAGCATTTATGTATATGCCTTCAGGAAGTATGTTTCTCGAGAAGCCAATATCTGTAACTGTAGCATGCAGGCTCATATGAAAACGTTTCCAAACCATCCTTGGAGCAAATAGCTAAGTGTGATGAATAGGGAAACAAAGTTTTATTTTATTTCGACTGAATAGCAAGGATATTCTTATGCAACATTCTACAAATACACCTTGCACACAAAATTAGTCTGCTGTGACTTCAGCCAGTCAAAGCCACAGGAGCATTGCCGGTGCTGCAAACGGTGTCGGGGGTGGATTTTGTCAAAAACCAGGAAGGATAGTGGGGTCAGGTATTGCTAGTTCGCTATTCTTTCAAAGGGGGGGGAAGGCACTGGGTTGAATAGGTACTACACGAAACGGCCAACAGCAGGACCTGTCTGGAAATTAAAAACCAAACAAACAAACAAGCTGGCCGAAAGGAGCGGAAGGGGACTTAGGCATTCATTCACAAGAAACAGCAGTTTCGAAGCATCGCTCACGGAGCGCAGTTCCATCCACAGCTCAGGCAGAATTGAAAGCCGGGAGAAGCCCGACGGGCTCCTGCCCCGCGGGGTTTCTGCGGGTCGCGCACCCGCGGCTGGACGGGACGGGACCACCCCGCGGCTGAGAGCACCGTGGCCTCCCACCCTCAGCACCCGCTTGCACCCCCCGGCCCAGCTCATCCCGGTCCAGCTCACCCCGGCCCGGCTCACCCCGCGGCGGCGGCGGCTCCTGGGGGCGGCTGCGAGCGCTGCTGGAGCAGCCCATGGCGGGGCGGGCGGCGCTGCAGCCGCTCCCGACGGGACCGGGGCGAGTGAGGAGCGGCTGGAGGGGAGTCGGGCATCATCGACCGACGGAGCGGGGGGGGCGGCCCCGGCGATGGAGCCTTAAAACACACCCACCCCCGCGGTTCAGCCCGGGCCACCGCCGCGGTCGTCCCTGCCCCAGGGGCGGATTTCAGCGCCGTGTGCGGGTGCCAGAAGGTGTGAGTGGCAGCAGCCGAGGAGGGGGGACTGCAGGTCCGTGTGCCCCGTGAGTTTAACCCTGGGGCTGTGTACGTAAACCTCACGAGCAAGCTTCGCCCCAGGTTGGTATCGAGGAGACCCATAATTCCGGGTAAGAGGGTCCGGGTCTGGAGGGGGATATCAGATAGATTTGAAGGCCATGCTGATGTTTGGGGGGCCGTGACTGTGGCTGAGCTTATGAACCTGACACAGAGGGTGTGGGGTTTCTGTAGGGAACCCCAATCCGGACCAGCAGAGAGGAGCAGCAGGACTGGGTTATCTGCACTTAAGGTGTATGTGGTAGAGGCGTGCCGGGGGTGTGTGCTCGTACACACATAGGGACCTCAGCGTCCCCACCGGCCCTCCCTACAAACGGGAACAGGAGTGGATGCATTCGTGGTACAGGAGAGGGAGACCTCTGGGGTCTCAGCAACTGGAAGGCAAGAAAGAACCCCTGGGCTGGAGATTCCTCTGGATTCAGCAGCTACCTACAACATCCTTACCATGAGCCTTAAAGATAAAATAAAGATAATATGATTTTTATACTTGCATGTAGGCAAATCAGCAGATGTCCAGGAAAGTCCAGGTGGCCTGAAAAGTTTCCAGAGAGTAAGAATGAAGAATGTTTGCCACACATTTTCTTGCATAAGCAATTATTGCACCCAACACGTTTCATTATGTCCTTCAAATTTAGACTAATCACCCATTCTTCTAAATGAACATTTTTTATCCATCCAGAAACTTGTCCAGACAAATCATATTGTCTTTGGACATTTGTCCAGAGTGTGCAATGTCCCACAGCCAAGATGGAGCAGTAGCAATCACTCCAATAACTTCTGCAATAACCTCTACTTCCTCTGTTTAAGTTAATTTTCAGGACCCTTTTTAAAAATAACAGAAAAAATCCTGTAGGCTATATGGATTTCTCCATGGCTATACATAAGATTTTAATCAGACACTTGGTGGTGAAATGCTGGTAACTTTAGCATCAGCAAAGTATTTAAGGGTATTTAAGGGCAAAAGCAGAAGTGCAACAAAGGGCTTAGCAACTTAAAAATTAGTTTCAGAAATATTTAATATTCATGCTGCTGGTGTAAAATCCTGAGTGTGCTTTGGTGGGAATGAGGGAATGAGTTCCCTATACAGCACATGTGGGTTCCCTGCACAGCACAAATGAAGATGCCCAGGCACCTCACTGCTCTGCTGCCACAGGTAGGAAAGTAGAAGTACCTGTGACTTGAAGGAGTACTGACAGCTGAGGAAGCTACCTGGAGGCAGCACATACGAAAGGAAGGGATGGCAAACATATCTGATTTCCCACTTTTCTTCTATGATCTTTCAGAGAATAAAGGAAGGAGGATGGGCCACCTGGACGGACTCATTGAGCACTGGAGACTGAGGGAAAGCTACATTCAATTCCTACTCTTGCTTGAGGAGCTTTGTACCTGCTTCCCTCCGTGTCCTAGCCAAAGGGTAAGCTGTGCAGAGTGCACCTACTATCCATCTAACTTAAATAGCGGAGAAAGGCATCCAAGATTTATGAGGCCAGAGGGAACACATGTGGGGGCATGTATTGGCAGCCACAGGCTCACCGAGGGAACCAAGGTGGGTCTGTACTTCACGTTCCTTAAACAGGCCTTGGACAAAATACAGAAATAGGAATGAAAACCCAAATGCCATTTGGGAGGTGACTCCCAGAATCACTAAATAATGATTTCATGGTCTTCTTTCCTCCTCCCATGAGTGAAGGAAAAGTTGCACGTTTTCAGCAGGAAGAGTCCAACAGAGCCAGTGCTGGAGCTGATATGGGTGGGGCTGTGGCAGGACAAGGCTGCACCTCAGTGTATCAGCTGTTTTGCTACATACCAGGACAGGCTTGGACAATGTGTGCCCTCTGCAGAGTATTCATCACAAACACATTCCTGGAGGATAACTACATGCTGCTCTGCAGCTGCCTCTGTGCCACTGTCCTACCTTTTGGGAGCACAAAATTGTACAGAGCTTGTACAGAGTCCCAAAGAAACTACTGCAAGTGATCCAGTGGCTGCAGTATGATGTTGGGAGATGAAAATTCTTGGTAGCCTTCCCATCTATTTTCCTGAGCAAGGCACCTCTCCACAGGCTCCCTGCCTTCTCTAATCTGAACCACCCTGGTACTGCCCCAAATGAAGGCAGTACAAAAGTAGCTAAAAACCCCCCCTTTAACAGCAAATAAACTAAACAATCATCTCAAATTAGTTAGTTTTTACAAAGGAAAACTATTTTAGTCAGGAATATAAATTGGGAAATTAAAATTAAATGTAAACTGTGAGTGTTCAGGGATAGCTATTTCTCCAGCAGTAAAGCATCAAATACCTATGACCTCTTATATACAAGCAGCAGTACACTTCCAAAAGCAAATTTCCAAGGCCCTGGCAATTTTTAGGTTCCCCAGGCCAGTACTCCATGATCAAACTTGTTGCACTCATTGCAGACTCACTAGCTATTGAAAATTTTGAGTACTATTCCTGCTGCAGCTATTAAATTTATTATCTATTTTCTGATAGTCCCAAATCCTGGGACTTCCCAAATCACAGTGACTTTTCATAACATTATGTTAATCATGAGTTTTCTTCTTTGTGATTTCTTTTCTCAGCTCTCTGGCTATTCTGTACAGAAAGACCAGCACCTAACCAGGCAATAAAGTATTCTAAAATGTTTATTGTGTCAGATAATTCAGGCCAAATGTTCCACTGATCCAAATTTGTGTAGCTCCATTGAAGGCTTTTCTGTGATGCTAAGAACTGCCTTCTGAAATGGCTGTTTTGTTTTGCATGGGATGCAATGACCTGGAAACTTACCTCCTAGGACACACCTTGTAATTTCCTGGAAAGGAGGCAACCTGAAGATTTTCTTATCAAATTAGTTGCTATGTTTAGATATCCACACCTATGAATTTCTGCACAATGTGGCTCTTAGAAAATGCAGTATCTTGTTGTACTGGCACTGTATTTAAGCTGGCTACACATCTAGGTATCCAAATGTATGTGTTTATATATGTATATGTTTATGTATGTGCATACACACACACTTCTAAGCATGCTTTCACTGGCTGAAAATCTACCCAAGTTGTGCAGATATCCAGGTATTCACAATAGATTGTATTTAACCTCAAGATTTTCCCTGTTCCCTAATGAGATAGCCTTTCAGCACTTGACCCATTTTCCTACTCAACTCCTTTCTTTCCTTCCTTCCTTTCTCATTTTAAAGCTGATGCAAGGGTGGCCAAGGAGAGGTTTGCATACAGATGTGTTGGACCTGTGCCTTACTGGGATTTCGAATTCCCAGCAATCTGAAATGAGCTGCATTTGTCTGCCTGACAATACAGGGGATAGTTCGGTGCATGACCCTGTGAAAACCAGATGAACATGTTTGCATTCACTGTAAATGTGATGATTATCAGAGAACACAGTCTGTCACTTTTAATAGCTCTGATGTGCAAAAGTAGAAAATAATGGCTGCAGGTGTTCACACAATGTGGTTGCATAATGTGCAGAGACTTGACCAGACTATAAATCTAAGAAAAAGCAGGATTGTATTTTTGCATATTTACATCCTATCAAAATAGTATGTTCTATTCATACTGGTAAAATAAAGATATAGGCCTAGCTTTTCAAAAGATTGGTCTTCTTTTTTGAATTGAACGTCATCTTTCAGGGTTAGCGTGTGACTTCTGGCACCTGAAGGGCAGCTGTAGATCTGTTGTCCTCCTTTCAGCACCTTTAGCAGATCAAAAGCCCCCCCCCCTCCACTGTCACATCACACAACATTTCCTTGAACTTTGCTGGCAACGGGTTACTGCTTCAGGGACCTGGCAGCTCTGTCAAGGAACTCTACCCGTTGTCTGCTGACGATCAGGGAAGGGGGCTAAGCAGGGGTACAGCTTCAGATGTTCCTCTACATCTCTGGCTGTCAGAGTGATCCCCACTTTCTCACAAGGTCAGCAGTGCTGCCACTTCAGCTTTATGAAGATCTCAGAAGTTCAGAGAATTTAACAGAATGATCCACCCCAGGCTGTGCCATAGGGTGCCTGTGTACTGCTCATTTTTCAGACTTCAGAATGATTTTTTCTCATTCTCCTTTTCTCTTTTTCCTTTCCAACCTTTTCTCTCAGTTAACTATACACCACTGCTCTCCAGACTGAATTAAGTTATCTCCCTCTCCATTGGAAACCCTGTTCCTGCTCTCTTACTAGGTAAGCACAGACTAAGGCCAGGGTGGGAGAAGCAGTAGGGGAGGAGGAGTGGCTTCGCTTTCCCTAAGTACTCTCCATTCCCTGCATGCTCATCTTCACTGACAAACTGAGCACCAGCCTGCAGAGCCCCTTGGCTGGAGTAATACCTGACTCCACCAGAGAAGATCTCCCTGGCTGAACATGGTGGGACAGGCAGGAGGGCTGGATGAGACCACAGTGTCTGCTCTTAGTGCTGGGAGAAGTAACACTGGTTTTCCTGAGGTTTCCAGTTGCTCCCTGGATCTTTCCATCGTGAGACTTGTTTGTCGTAGATAGAGACATTGTCTACTTCTTCCCTCCCTTTCTTCTATTTCTGATGTATCACGGCCTCATTGTAGAGGGGAGCTCTGCATTCCTTGCTGAGGGTGCCTGGGTACCAAACTCTGCCTGACGTGCTTTCCCCCTTTCTTTGCTTCTCAAACAGCTGCACTGTCAATGCCCATCTGCTCCCAGCTGTTGATTTTTAACAAAAAAGTGTCAGTATAATACTGTTTAAGGAATTTTGGTGGAGCCAAAGCCTTTTTTTTCTTCTAGTGTTGTTTTCATCTGACTTGGACTTGCCCTTTGCCTTTATAAAGGACATTTTATGGACCACAGACCCCCAGGAAAGGCCTTCACAGCCACAGAAGGGAGATTTTGGGAATGAGAGACAATAGTGCCCATCCCTGCGTGTATTCCCACCCCCTCTGCCAATCCTTATTTCACCCTGATTTAGGGACAGAATTTGGGGTCCAGTGACCAAAGTGTCTGTCAGAAATTTCTTTTGGAAATGCAGAGTTTTTTAAAAAGCACATCACTGGAAAGAACTAGTTATATAAAGTGCTAAGGAAAGTACTGCCTTCTCTCCTAATCTGAGCAAAGGTTGCAAGGGTACCCTGGGAAACAGCTCCCTCTCCCGGAGCCGTGCATGACTCCCGCATCTTGCAAGGTATCATAAAACATGGAATAGTCGAAAGGAATGGCACCGAGGACTTCATGAAGCCCACAGAACTTTATATTCCCTTGCCAGTAATTTCAACAGGCAAAAAAAATTAATGTTTCACCAGACCACAACCAACCGGGTAAAAGTATAAAGAATTAAAAGCAAAGTCACAGTTTGACAGTAGGAATAACAGCAATGCAGCTGAGTGCTGGAGCACAGGGATGAAGAGGAACAGAAAAGAAAGAGCCATAGAAAGGAGTTTTCAGCTGCCAAAGAAAAGTTTGAAGCATACTTCAAAATTTATTTAATTATGCTCTCTAAAGGGATGGAAATTATTTTGTTTCAGTAAGAGAAATTAGACTATAGAGACACATCAAAACGTAACATTATTACAGTACTATTTATATACTATATATATCATTTATGTGCTTAATATATAAATTATTCCCAGAGAACTTTATCATTAGAGATGGACCAATGTCTGAGTTTTACCTGGGGTATTTAAGCTCCACTTAAGTTTGGTGACATTTTTTCTAACCTAGCTTTATCTCATCTTTATCTCAGCATAAATAGCTTAGGTATTAATCTACGTGCTTAAACTGATCTGTCAAAACCTAAGGTTGTTACCCAGAAAAAAATGTTTGGGATGAGGGTTTGCATTTTGACCAAAGGCTGCCTGTCAGTGAGGTTATCCTGTTGGAAATATTTTGGTAAGGTGTGTGATCATAGACCAGAAAAAAGTTAGCATGGAGGTAAGCATGAAGTAGAAAAGCACAACAGCATATTGCAATGAATGATTTGCCTTATTTGAAATAAGGTCTATTAATATAAGCATACTAGAATGACTGAATACAACATGTTTGGGCTTGGCTTTTTAGTTTTTTGTTACATATCCTGTATCAGCAAAGGCATCAAACTTGCTAAAGCCAACAAGCACAGCACTCTCCCGTGCTTGTGCTAACCCAGGCGAGTCTAGAAAAGCTCTTCTGCTATGTAATTTCATGAGAAAATGTATACACCGGGGTGCCTTTCTGGTGTGGTGTGTCTTCAGAGCACGAAGTCACATCAGCAGCAGACTTGCTGTCCTGTGGGTGGATCCCCAGGCCTTCTTTTGGGGACATCACAGGAAATCCCCGAAACTCTCACCCTGAAGTCCCACACTGCTCATCCCTGCAATGCCAAGCTGAGCTCGTGCTCTCTGTGCCTCTCTGCCCAGCCAGGCTGGACAGTACTGTGGGATGGACTACAATTGTCCTCGGATCAAAAAGGGGAACCTCATGTAACGACCATGTTCACAGCCAGCATGTCTGTGCTCAAACAGACAGTTTTCAAGCTGGTGGTTTCCAGAGGGCACAGGGGCAGGAGGAGGTTTCCCTGCACTGTGACTCCAGCACAGCCAAGGACTGAGCTGCTCAGTGTGGGAAAAGAACATTGCACAGTTGGTGGGAGAGCAGACCCATTGCCCTGGCAAACCCCGGAGGTACACTGAGAGTGCCCAGTGCTGAACCCGAGCTTAGTGGCTTGCCATGCTTGAAACCCACGTGACTGTGCAGCTCAGGGGTGTATCCCATTGGGACAGGCTGCTGATTACTGCAGAACTAGGGGCAGGCAGGGGCTGCCAGGCCTGGCAGAAGGCAGGCAGTGCTGCTTTACCAAGGCAATGCTCAGTGCTTACAGCAGGGACATGGAGTCAGACCACCATGTGTGTCCCCTGAGCCTTGTGATACCCAAGAGATTTATTTTCTCCATCCCATAAGTTTCCACATCAACTCTCTATCAGAAGTGACAGTCCCCAAGGGGACTGTCTACTCTGTTCCCATGAGACTCCACCTGGAGTACTGCATCCAGCACAGGATGGACAGTGACATTTTGGAGCAAGTCCAGAGGAGGCCACCAAGGTGATTAGAGGAATTGAGCACCTCTCCCATGAGAATTGGGATTGTTCAGCCTGGAGAAGAGAAGGCCTAGGAGTGACCTAATTATGGCTTTCCAGTGCCTGAAGGGAGCCCACAAGAGAGATGGAGAGGGACTTTTTACAAGTGGCAGAAAAAGGGTGAATGGCTTCAAACAGAAGGAGAGTAGGATTAGACCAGATATTGGGAGGAAGCTCTTTACTGTGAGGGTGGTGAGGCCCTGGAACAAGTTGTGTTCCTGTTCTGACTTTTTCATTTTCAGACTTGTGTAGTCTTTAGAGAAATCTTTGCTCCACAACTTGCCTTGATTTCCTGTTAAAATATTGTACTGTAGGATGTGCTAATTATCTGTTTCTACAGGCTAGTTGAAAGTTAGTTATCGTACTCAAATGGCAAGATACTACTGAAAATATTTTCAAGAGTTTGCACAGGCCAGGCTGGCAGGATGCTGCTCTGTGATGCCTGACTGTGCTCTCTGTAGGCCAACATCCAGGTGAGGTAACAAGCTGCATAACACTGCACACAGTTGTGAAGGAGCGTGCCTTTAAATATATTCCCTGAAAGGGCCAAACAAGCACCTTTTGAATAGGAACCTTTCGAATAGGTGCATCCAGAGCAGCTGTGGATGTTCCGTTCCTGGAAGTGCTCAAGCCCAGGCTGGGTGGAGCTCTGAACAACTTTGTCTAGTACAAGGTGTCCCTGCCCATGGCAGAGGAGTTGGAACGAGATGATCTTTGAGGTCCCCTCCAACCCAGGCCATTCTATGACTCCGTGATTCTAGGATGGAAAGCTCGGGCCCCTGGGACTCCCCCTGCGAGGGGCTTCCCTCATCAGCGTCCGAAGCTCCCACGAGGCTGTGACGGTAAAGGGGCCCTTGGAGCCGCTCTGTGGAACGGGGAGGGGCGCGGATGGGGAAGGGGAGGGGCCGGACCCAGACCCGCGCGCGCCCACAGGAGCCGGCCCCGCCCCCAGGCAGGCCCCGCCCCACCCGCTCCTCATGGCCCCGCCCCTCATGGCCCCGCCCCTCATGGCCCCGCCCCCTCCACCAGGCCCTGCCCATTCCCGCTCGCCGGGGTTGGGGCGCGTTGGCGGCCGAAGGGCGGGGCGGGGAGCGTGCGCACGGCTCTCGCGAGAGCTGCCGCGGGTATTCGCGCGGTGCGCGGCGGGAGCGGCCCTTTCTGCCGGCCCGGCCATCTTGGTGGCGCGTCTGCGGTGAGCGGGGCCGGCCGGGCGGGGGGCGCGGGGCGCGGGGCGCGGCCGGGGCGCTGCCAGGTGCTGACCGCTCCCCTCCATCCCACTGTGTTCCAGGTACCGCCGGTCCCCGCGCCAGGCAGCACCATGGTGGCCGCGAAGAAGACGGTGAGTGGGAGCGAGACCGCGCCGGGTGCACGTGGCGGCGGCCCGACGGAACGGGCCGCTCCCCGGTGAGGGGGAGTGGAACCCGGCACGTCTGGGTTGGGGACCGGGGGTGCCGGGGTGGAGGGGCCTCAGAGCTCGGGCCGTGCCCTCCTGACACAGGCCGCGCTCCCCGGCCCCCTCCCGCCGGGTCCTGTGTCCGGGTTCCCTCCCGGGCAGCTCACAAGGCCCTGAGCTGAATGGGGGAATGGGGAACAGGTGCGCAGTTCTTAGTGCGGGTGGAGCTCAGTTTCTGCATTTCCTGCCATGTTCTGGCCTTTCTCTTAATGTGGCTCTAACAAGTCTGTGTTTTGTGTTAAAAGAGGCCGTGCTCGTCTTTGCAAATGCTTTTCTTTACCTGTGGGAGCTTCAGCACGGGATTGCTTTTTTCTGCTGCCCAGTATCACGCTGCCACTGTGCGCTCTAGGGAGAGACAGACTCCAAACGTGACTTAGATTTGCAAGTATTTACTTGCAAGACTTCGTATTTACTTGGGAGTTGAGTAGCTGAGCTTGATGAGGGCCTGTCAGATACACACAGATGTCACTGACTTGCATAGGCAGCAGCAGTGCTTTGAGATATATTTTCTTATTGTAAGATACCTAGGTAAGAGAAAACTTTCTGAAGCTGGGAAGACAGTGTCAGCAACCTCTTATCAACAAACTTCTTACACTCAGAGGGTTGTGTGGCCTTTCTTATTCTATATTTCAGTTCTGCTTGTATTTGAAATGTCTTTGTTTTCTTATGTTCTCCATGATTTTGAAAAATGCAAAGTAACACACAGTAATGTTATTCTACATCTTGTCCAGAAAAAGTCCCTGGAGTCCATAAACTCAAGGCTTCAGCTGGTTATGAAAAGTGGCAAATACGTGCTTGGATACAAACAGACTCTGAAGATGATCCGGCAGGGCAAAGCCAAGTTGGTCATCCTCGCCAACAACTGTCCTGCTTTGAGGTGAGCAGACATTTGGAAAAACAGTTCTCTCTGAGACAAGTTCTTCATACAAATGCAGTGTGTGCTAATTGCTGCAGTGAGGTAATGCAGAGGACTTCATGGGCATGTTCCAGAGTGATGTGAAATAAAAGTAATGGGTGGTTCGGTGTGTAATGATTTCAGGTCTGGATATGTTGAAATGCTTCCCAGTGGGTTGTTTTTTTTTTTTTGTTTCTCTTCCAAGGAGTTCATACTAGAGAAGCTAGTACAGGAAGCTTTTCACACTGTTAGCATTCACTGAGAGTGTACTGGGGCTGAATTCCTGTGCTTTTTCAAAGTAGTGTATTGGAAAATAATTTTACAGCTAGGAAAACCGGTAATTGATTTAAAATATTTGAAGCATACAAAATCTGATGTCCATGTTAGTTATAAATTAAGGTTCCTGGTGAGCGAGTTGCTTTTTTGAGAATGAAATCTTCACTAACTTCCTGACACTTTTCTTGTGGAATATCCCTTTTTATTGTCAAGGGATATTAACAGACTCAAGAAAATGCAGATGTGAAAATGAGAAATTAGATGCTTGAGAAATGGCAGGACTGTTCCAGTAGGCAGCAATCCCCAGTGTTAGTGGGGATTCCAAAAGTGCTTGAAAAACAATATTGACCGCTAGACTCTCCTGGTGGAAGCCAGAAGAGAGTGGAATATAAATGGACTTCTTGTTTTAAATTACAATACACAGTTTCTTTTTTAGCTAGCAGCAGCTGTATCTCTGTTCAGTGTCTGGCCACTGCATATCAACATTAATATTGATCTTCGTTTATGCATTTTGGCATAGCTACAGCTTTTCAGAAGTCTGCAAGACCTAAAATGTGTTTCTACTGTGTAGAAATAAGGAGGTATAGGAGCAGCCTGAGGGGTTTGTTATTACATACCTTCAGCATAAGTCTGGGTAAGGGTACCTGAGCTGCAACACAGGGCTGATTTTGTCTGGCAAGGAACAGCTGTGTTTCTTTGGGTGCTAAGGAAAACTGTGTAAGGTTTAAGTGTGATATGAGTTAAAGCTGCTCTCTGTATTGCAGTCAGTCAGAATTGTTTGTTTGTACTGTAACACCCAGTTTTTGGATTTCAGAAAATCGGAGATTGAGTACTATGCTATGCTTGCCAAGACTGGCGTCCACCATTACAGTGGCAACAACATTGAATTGGGCACAGCATGTGGAAAATACTACAGAGTGTGCACACTGGCCATCATTGACCCAGGTAATTCCCTCCTACAGCAGAGGGACCAAATGAGCATGTATTCATGGTTCCTCCTTTCTCCTGTGAGCAGCAGCACTGAGCAAGTAAAGAGAAGGAGTGATGACACACTTTGCCTTTTTCCATCAGGTTTAACTCTTAATTTGCTTTGACCAAGATCCTGTTCTTTTGTGAGTCCTAGGTTCTTAGAACCTGGAGGACTGCTGATTCTGTTTGTACATAGCTCCTTTTACTGCTGAACCTTGTGAGCATTTTCTCTATCTGTTGGTCCATAGGGAGCTTTCAGTACCTAGGAAGCAACTTTATGGGACCTGTTTCTGAACCTATTAACTCAGATACGAGCTCATGCAACGTGCTGTTTACATCAGTCCTGTTTGACTGTTCTTAATCAAAACCAAAGGACTGTGACTTGTTTTGCTTCCTAGAATGATATATCCAAAAATAACCTATATGCAGATGGGTGCTAATCAAGGATTGAAAATTATAGTAAACATTATATTTTAAAAGTCTTTGTGTATTTCTATGGTTTGGTGGCACTCTTTGTCCCACAAAGTTGCTCAAGTTCCTTTTATAGACTGCTTATTAGGTGACTTACCAGCCTCTTTCTAGAATGTTCTAAGAGAAGAATCACTCTCTTGTTCTGTTTGTTGCCCAGAATACATATACATGCGTTTAATGATTTCTGTAATAACTTTCACCAAATGTTCCCCAAATGACATCAGTTTGAATTCACTGTTACTTCAGAAAACTTTATTTAGCTTGCTTGTATTCAAACAGTAGCTGTAAACCTGATGTTCAAAATGTCATTTTTAGGTTTGCTTTCGGGTGGGGTGGGAGCTGCAGGTAAATCCTGCTGCTGTGTAACAAACCTAATGCGAATATTCTCGCTGTCCTGATATTGCTGTGATCAGGGGAGGCTAGACATTCGCTAGAGTAAAACTATGCATTGTGTCCTCCAGCTCTAGACTGCTGCTCTAGTACTGGCTTTGTAAATGCTAGTAACAGCTACATAATTACTGGAAAAATACTGTATTTGGATTAGAAAAATACAGTTACAAGTGTTTTTTTTATCAAATCCATAAAAATTACTTGCTTTTTTCCTAACCAGGCTCTCTGTACTGCTTTTAAGTTGTTTTCTTTTTCTAGAATCATCGTGGTGTTTTTATGGGTGGGGTATTTTCCTGCTTTTTGGCTTATTCCTGAAAGCACCTTCTGTGGGTCCTTTTGTAACAATATATTTTTATTTTACAGGTGACTCTGACATCATTAGAAGCATGCCAGAACAAACCAGTGAGAAGTAAATGCTGTAAAGGTGTTATTTCTACAATAAAACTGGTTACAGATATCTTTTAAGAAAAATTTCTATTATACCTTTCTTGGTTTTGGGAACAAACATATAAATGAAGATTCATTACCACTGCTGTGTTTCGTGTTGTGTTAGAAATAACCTTAATGGGACAAAGCTTGGCTGTTTCTTTCTGTAGAAGATGTGGATCTTGAGAGGTAACTGAGGTAAGTGGAGGAAGGCTTGATAATGGCAAGAATGGTGCCAAATCCCAGCTGGCTAGGGCTTCCTTAGTGTTTGGTTTTGGAGTGCTAGCTGTATTGACCAAAGAATGTTTTCATAATTAAAATATTAGTTGCATTCAGGAAAGTTAGAAAATCTGAATACTGACCAAGGGACAGCAGGGAGAGGTTGGATGGTCTGGACGTGCTAAGAGAAAAAGTACTGGAAACTTCAGACTGTGATGCCCTGATAATCCAGCAGACTTGCCCCTCTGTGCATTTACTTTGATCACAGTTTAAACACAAAGGTGTAAATTTGTATCTTTTACTTCCAGCTGATTTCAGTAGTCTGCTCATTTGAAGAATCCAAGTAAAACCTAATGGCTTTGAGTGCTGTCCCACTGGTTCTGTTTATCTCTGTATGTATACCTAGTACTACATATATTCACACAGATTGGGTGCTTAAAATGTTAGCAGAGTGGAGGAGGGAAAAACAGAAAAGCCATAAATAAATTCATACCCTAAAAGTACTTCAAAACATGGAGGTTTCACTTCAAAAAATAACAGCATTTTATTATTTTGCATAGCTTATTTCAGTTAAGTTCTGCTTAATTAGGATTTTTGCTAGTTACTAAATTGTTATAAAATTTTCAACATTTCTTATCTGCAATCAATGCAAGACAACACATGGCATATAGATGCAGGGATCCAAAATACTCTTTTCAACTTCAGACAAAAGGATTAGTTATTTTACTTTGAACCAGTTTAAGAAAATAGCTCTGACACATTTGTATGTATAAATATACAGTGTAGCATACACTTTAAATTCTCATCAGTATCTTAGCCTGTTTTCCAAGTCTTCCATTCTCTTCGTCATTTCTTCGAGTACATAAATGTTAAGGAAAGAGAGGTAGTGCTAAGATGCATTAATAGAAAAGTCATCTGCCTGATTGTTTTGGTCCATAAACTTTCTCTTGTTTCTCCTATTTAAGGCTGTTTAAAAAATGTGCCAATTAATCACATGGAAAACTGCATGTAACTAACAGACTATAAAACTGTATGGAGCTCTGAGACTGCAGTAAGAATGTCTGCTGCTGATCTGTTCTGCCCCATGGTCATGTAGTGTCAGGTACTGTTTTTACAAAGCCAGTGGTTTCCAGACAGATGTGGAATAAAACACAAGCCCCATGAGATCTAGGGGTGGCTCCACTTAAACTAAGAAGCTGTAGCAATACAGAGCAGTGTACAGCATTGTATTCCTGATAAGCACTTCTAGTTGGCAGGAATTTTATGTCTGCTGCAGCAGGAGGTTGGACCAGTACTGTTTACCTGAGCATCTCTCTTGAGTGCCATGGTAAGGCTGCAGCCCAGGGAAGCTGAGAGGAAGAGGATGCCTAGCACCAGGAGGGAACTGAAGGCACTGAGGCCCACCTCAAAGGGATGAAGTTGCTGCATTCCACTCTGCTTGTTAATCTAGTGTCTTGATTTCAACATTTTAAGGTCTTCCACAAGGGAAGAGGGAGAACGGGGTATATAAATTGGGATCTTTGACAAGTGGCACAGGAATTGGTATGGGTAGACAGGCAAATTGAATTCAGCCTCTGAGTCTGGCCAGAAGAGCCATGTGCTCTGTGTCCCCTCCCTCCCCACCTTGAAAGCAGGAGAATATATCCTCTGGGTAGTAAGGAGCAATAGTGTGGGTCCTGCTGTTGCTGTGGGCACTAGCCTGCCTGGACATCGGGTTTGTTTGGTAATTCCTCAGCTGTCTGTCTTGCTGAAGGGATTACTCTGTATATTGGCATCACGTGAGCTGCTTTCTTTGCAACATCCATGTTTCTCAAGTGTTCACAGAGGCAAAATTCAAGCAATGGAAACTGCATTCAACTACTGATAGAAAAAGTTAAATGTAGCTGGATACAAATCCTCAAGAGTTTGGACTGGTCCCTCTATATATTCTATAACGAGCTAGTTTTGTAGCCAGTTCTCCCACTCCCCCCCAGATCTCTGGATGAGGACTGGCCAGCCATCTTCTGCAGCTATCAAAAACTGGTGTATCACCCTGTATCTGAGCTGCTCTTGAGATAAGGCAGAGAAACAAGATTTGCAATGGAGAGGAAACTGGATGGTTCTTACTTTGTTCAAAGCAGTGTTTGCACAGTGCTCTGAGGAAGTGCTTAGCACTTCCTATCAGAATCCATAGGTCTCTGGCTCAGTGTCAACAGCTTTTCCATCACCTTGAGTCCTTGGAATAAAAGGGTTGCCTGTTCAAATTGTAAAGCAAAAAAGCACATGTTGCTGAGCTCTGTTCTTTGATTCTGAAGAAGCTCCTTGTAGCCTGGCTGTAGGAGATGACAGTAAAAAGGCTGAGGCTTCTCCTGAAGGGGTGAGGAGCGGTCTCCTTTCTTGTCAGCATCTAAGCTGGAAGTCCATGTGCCTAAATAACTTAAGGATGTGGGAAATGACCTAGAAATTTTTCTCCAAAGTAATTTGGAGAAGTCCCTTCAGAGAAGGGCATTTGAAATGAGCTTTTGAAACACCTAGCAATAACCTTTTACAATGGCTTTCTTGCCCTTTATGAAATAATTCTACTTTGCATTGAACAATTTAATCAAGAGATCAGAACATGATTCCTTGAAGTGTCTACCAAAGGATTCACTTGGGAAGGTGAGAGTGAAGCTGGCTGCTGCAGGTACATAAAATAGCTAGAAGTAAGGTCTGAACTGGTAGGCAACGTTTTGCATCAGGTTAACAGAGCCCACTGGTCCTGCCTGCTGTTACAGCCCCTGAGGGCTCTGTTAGCCTTGCTCTGGACAGACTTCACAGGTTCCTCAGTCTGAATCTGTTCTTGTCTAGGAAGCACACGGTTAGGAGCTGTTAGTGTCACTGCACTCTTTTGTGCAGAAAATAAGTGCTTACTGATCTTGCACTCAGTTGTAGAACTTAAATAGAAGATGTAATGTCTTCTCACTATATTTGATCAGACAGACGCAGCCTTCATGAAGAAGACAGGAATTTGCTGCATAAATAGTGCATAAATACTGCATGATGTATTGTATTGCCAATTTGCTGCTCTTGCCTGCTGAGACATGGTAGATGTTACAGATAGTACAGCAGCCTTTACACTAACATTTCCCTTGGAAAAAACAGACTAAGGAGGAGGGGGAAGGGACAGAAGCTACTGATCTGCACTTTGCTTATTTTTATCTGCATTTCTTTTGATGCAAAATTAATCAAACCTCAGTCCTCTGAATTCCTCTTCATCTGGACTATGATTTTAAATGACTCACTGCATCTGGTGCCTCACCAAGCAGTTCAAAAGGGAAACATCTCCTGTAGATAGTAAATGCTATTTCAATACCATCTGAAGAAGCAACAAGTGTTAGTCTTGAATTTGACTAGTCATTTCTTTGCTGTCCCTGAAGATGTTTACTGTTAGGGGTTATTAAAACTTAAGATCTTTATTAATATCTTGGTCCCTTCTATGAAGGAGAGACAGATTACAAGTCTTGAAGGCCTTGCTTCTTGGAAATTATTCTGTAGTTTAGATTTTCATGACAGCAAATTGATTTGAGCTATGGATGCAGTTTGGACTTGATGCATTAAAGTTATAGTTTCTATTAACCTGCCTTTCCTGTCTCAAATGTAAAAATTATTCGGAAAGGATATATCGCTCGATGAGTTTTCTTACTTCATTAGTTGCATAGTTCTGGAATGTCACAAGGTTTTCACATTTGCACTGGTCGTTATCTTTTGAAGCTTTTGCTGAAAAACAGAAACCATCAAGCAAAGGCTAAATGCTTAATAAGTCGAATGGGATGAGGGAGGAAATTATAAGGATTTATAAATCCAGAGTAAGTTTAATACAGCTTCCTGTTCTCAAAACAGGTCAGCATCCAGAGGAATGCTGGGGGCAGATTTTGTAAATACTGGAAAACAGTAAACAGTATGTAGGCCTGTATAGTGAAAGAGCAGTCTGGTTATTCTAAACAAAGGTAACCTGATTACCTGTTGTTGAGTGACTGTGACTGTCTTCAAAAAGATACTTGTGGTGTATTGCAAGGTGTGGACAATCAATGACATCTGTGATGGCTATTGTGGTTGATTCAGGTCCTGCAGGAAACCCCCCAAAAGTCTAAAAATCAAACCCACTTAATTATACAGTATTTTTTTTCTGCTCACATGCACTGAGTTCTCCTTAATTAGTGAGTAATCTCACTGATTGCAGTGAGGATCATTCATGGAGAGGACTAGGGACACAAAGATATGAAGGAACCAAGCTGTTAGGCTGTATTTACTGTATACATGATTGTAAGATGTGGGTTGCAGAACTGAAAGGAAGCTGTGAAGGTTCCTGTGAGAAACAAGTGACTGAAAGCTGAACATGCTTGAAGTACAGTGTTGAAATACAAGTTTCCCCATGAAGTAATTTGTTTGGATGGCGTAAGAAGCATGCAGCCATGCTTTTGTTACAGTGAATCTCAATTTTTCGCGTTGCAGAAAGGAGGGTGGCTTGGAGGAGGGGGAGGCAGGGGAATGCAATGAACAACTTCAGGTGAGTTGTGAGGGTGCTCTACAGAAGGTGACGCGAAGAGGCAACTTAGCAATGACCAGGGAGACAGCAGGACACTGAGTGAAAACAGCCAACCTGAAGGCTGTGGACCCATCTTATGAAGTCTGCCAGACGATGGATGCTGCTGGTGAGGTGACTTGCTCAAGGCTGGTAGATAGAAATTGTCAAAGGAAACAGTATCACAAAAGGAGCAATAAAAATGTTCACATTCCCTAGAAATGGAGATGTTTATTGCCAGTAACTTGGTGTTTGTCTCTCATTACACATGGAGAATGCCTCATACCTGTGCAGTTTGGAAGAGGTCCAGTGTTGATGGAAACTCCAGGACTTGCCCTTCAACTCAGACTATCAGAGGAAGTCTTCCAAAACCAAAGTGCTTTATGAATAGATTAATAGTAGTGAAGCAATCTGAAATGACAGCAATCTACTTTGTGTCCTTTAGTGAAAATTCTTGCATGTTTCATTATCATCCATCAGTCCTTTTAGGTGAACTGAATAAGAATAAAAACTGCTTGGAGAAAGAAAAAGGTTCTTACTCTCCTTCAGTTTTCTTCTTTATAACAGAAAACATTGATAAGGGAGTTAGGAGTGTATAGGTGAGAAGCGTGGAATCTATTTGATGCACTGCAGTTATAAGCAAAAACACACGTTTCTAATTGATGAAAAACAACCTTTAAAGTGTAGGGATTTATTTCAAACTCTGCACACTCATCTTTTTAGTCAAAAGGTGTTTGGAGAGAAATGGAAACCCGTTCTATCCGTAGGGGTAACCACCTCGTGCTGTGCACTGCCCCTTTCCTGCCGCCAGAGGGAAGTGTGGAGACAGCTTTGCTTCCTTAAGAACGGGTCTTCTGTTAGAAAATAAACATTTCTCCCTTCGACTGACTTTGGAGCCCTTAATGGCTCAGATGAGCTAAAGAACGTGTAGTTAACAACTGCACGACTTGATGGACCATGCTAAGGGAGTGGATGGAGCATCTGGGGCTCCCTCCCTCTGGAACCCAGAGTTCTTGCACTGAAAATAAATGCACGAGTGTAAAAGGTGACAGTGCAAACTCTCCTGATGTGCCATAAAGATGCAGTAGGGAGATGGAAGATGCATCTGGGCCGCCCAGGTCTATAGCTATTGGGATCCCTGCTGGTTCAGCCAGTTTTGATAGATGCACAGTAACATATACAGCTGTGCTAAGTTGCACTGGGAAGGAGATGAGATCCTCTTGGGTGGGGACTGGAATGACTGAGCATGAGGATCAGGGAATGAACAAAGATGAATGGTTGAATAAGAAGACCAGAGATCAGTGGGCAGAACTACAATATTTTTATATATATATCTATATCTATCTATCTATCTTTCTCAAAAAGTCTGCATGGGAACCAGCTGCTGGAAGGAATACAGTTTTTTGAAGAAGAGTTCAGGGCAGAGAAGTGTGGGATGAAATCACAAGGTAAGGAATGAAACAAACTTGGCGAGGACTAGCAAAAGAATGATGAACTGCAAAGATGGATGGTGAGATTTCCAGTGTAAGAGGGAAGAAACAGGTAAGATGAACCTCGAGTGTTTGATGTCGGGTAATGACGTGCTCTAGAAGTTGTTTAAGAGCTGCAGGCTAATGAGGGGGTTGTTTAGGATGGGCAGAGGAACTGACCTGAAATGTCTGAGCTTTGGACACTGGGCTGGTATGGACACCTAATTAGGGACAGAAAAAAGACATACACTGGCAGAGGTGTGGCAGAGGTTCTCCAGTTTGGGATGGGAATTGGACATTTCAGAAACTTCTCTTTAGGCTTCAGAAACTGGTTGGGGCTCCAAGATTTCTTATCTCATTGCCTCTGTAAAGCTGAATAAACAGACAAGTAGTGAGAGAGGCTGCTCACCCTGAATCCCTTAGTGAAGTCAGTGCAGTGAACGAAATTGTTGGGGAACAACTGAAGTTGGGGAGTTTGTTTTTACTGTTCTGTTTTGTAGCAAAACATAAGTAGTTTATTAAGAGAAGCCTTCAAAAAAGTGTCAGTTAAAGCAGTGTCTATTTGCTGCACTTATAATGATCTGCAATTTAGAAGGAGAACAGAATGTTAACCAGCAGGCTGCTGAGTACTGTCATATGATCAGGGCTGGGGTCTGGTGACAAAAATAGTATGTGACCATGTAATTAAAAGCTCTCATAATGCACATACTCAGAAAGGGATGAAGCCACAATCATGTTGAGTATGTGTTATGTATGACATTGCTGTAGCCTCGTTAGTGCTTCCAGTCAGATGAGAAATTAACATTAACCAAGGCAATGAATGGGAACCTTCCAACTGAGTTCCTCTTAATAAGAGACAAGAGAAAAAAAAACCCTCTTTTTTTTTTTTTTTTTTTTTTTGCCTTTACTACTAGTCATCAAGAATAATTAATAGTAATCAGAAGCTATTCTACAAGGCAGATGCTTTTGCAGAATAAAAGGAAAAAGCCTTACCCAAAAAAAGATTTGGAGGGCTTCTGATTTAGTTGGAAACATGCAGCGCATCCACAGCTGGGACTGGGGATGAGAGGCTTTTTGTCAGTGGAGTCCATGAGGTTCACAGGATCTCCCACTGTCCTCACAAGCTGCAGCCTCAGAAGTCCTCAACTAAGGACCAAGGTTGGAGTAAAAATAAAGTTATTGCTGTTGCAAAGGAGGGGGGAAATTAGGCTGTAAAAACAGAAGGGGAAAAAACATCCCAAAACTTTTAGCTTAAGTAACAGACTTGGAGGCTGAATTCCTGGTGGAGTGAGTTGATGAGCAATAGCTAGTCCTGGAGTGTCCGGAAAAACAAGGCTGGGTGAGTCCTCAGCTCACAGGTGTGAGGCATTCATTGCCTGTTATGAGAGAGGAGGAGTAGGACAGAAGCTAAGGCAGTTACTAGAGATGCAGACTAGAAACTGCCACAAAGGGGCAGGATTTACTTATTTTTTTCATAAAGTAATAAAAGAAAAAAAAATTGTGGTTGCTAACCACCGGTGTGGATACCTGAAGAATGCATTTCCATCACTGAGCTCTGGGGCTTGTTAATGAATGAGAATTATTATACTGGGGTTTGCTAATGAGTGGGAATTATTATCCTGGTTGCCAGGTAGTTTTGGCTTTGGCATCTCCATGGGTTTTTAAGATGACATGCTGTCATCAGCAGATTATTTGCCTAATAGGAAGGTTAACTGAACTGACTTGATTTCATGCTATCATAGTATTTAGTATTTCAGAAAGATGGAACTAGGACTTAGGACTGAAAGACAGAGAGCGTACAAGCTAGGAAACATCCTCAAATTTTTTTTAACAGATTCTTCCTTGACATCTGTATGAGGAAGAAATGTGCTGCAGCCAATTTTACACAGTAATGTTAATGAAAAAGAAGGCAAAACCTACTTGCATTTAGTTCCAAGAAAAACAACCAAGTAAAAGCTAGTAAAATTAAATTATCTTGCACAATTCTCCTATGACTAATACTATTCCTAGTGTTCTTTCTAGACTTTGCTTCAGGTACCAGTTTGAATGTAGAAATACTAATGAGTCTTGGGAACATGTGAGTGGGAGAGATGGGCTGTCCTCTCCCTGGCTGAACAGCTTTCGCCCCAGCTCACATTCCCCTTCCTCTTCAGCTGGGAAAGGTAATACAGAGGCTGTTTGTGCCAGAGTGAAGAAGGGTGCTTTCTGGAACAAACAGTCCACATTTGTGGAGCAAAACTTGGAGCTTACACACAACTGAAATCCACTCTTTGTAGCTGTGAATGTATACTCAGTGAATTATTTTTAGTCTTCTATAAATAGGCACAACAGGTCTTGATGATTTATTTGCTGTGGTTTAGGTTTTTGCCACTGGTCTTAAGAATATTTTTTTTAATTCTCATTAAGGTATTACGAATCCCTGATTATTTTCCTACATTCCTAATGAAGTAGGTCAGGCTTCTTTGGTGGGGTGGGGTTCATTGCATTACTGCAGAAATAGAAAAGGGAAGGAGCAATTGATTCTTCTGGGCATAGAAGTCTACATTTAATGCAACCTTTATGAAAATAAAGGAAAGATAATTTCTATATACCTTTACCCAGTGATAGATCAACAATATATATTCCTCACATATTAAAGGAAAGAAAAATCTAAAAAGGAAAACACCTGTAGCATTCGCTCCTTTGCTATCTCAAGGAAAGTAGAATTTTGTTACCTTCACAGATTTGGGCTCTTAGCTCTTCACTTATGTCCTCCAAAGCTGTGAAATCCTCAGCATAGAAGAGATGTTTATATGATGGCTCAGAAGCAATTTCCAGCAGTTCTTCCTCAATTGCTTTTCCTATTCCAATTGCATAGATGATTATACCTGGATTCAAAAGAAGTTGCACATAATTATTACTTCAGCAGTTCTAATTCTAAGTACTTGTTCCTCTGTGAAAGGAAGGATATGAGAGAAAGGGAGAGCACAAGAAAGGTATATGCTGTGTAACTTCAACATCAGTGTTGAAGAGGCTTAATATGCTTTAGTTACTGAGAGATTTGTAGAAACTCACTTGTTTGCTGTAATTTGACATATAGCTTTTAAGTTAAAGAGATGACAGTTGCCTGGCACTACTGATACTAAATAGCCCCAGAAAGAGTTATTGCAAAACATCCAAGAGGATCACATAATTCACCCTCACAATTGCACTGAAAGTCCCTGGTTTGTGTGTGTCTGTGTATGTAGGATATGTCCAATACAGCTAATTATTGGGTGGAAAGAAGACCTGTTACATACTAGAAAATGGGTCAGAATCCTGAAAGATGGCAGTATTTTTTAAAAAAATACTAAAGTGTTTCATGGAAATCCTCAGACCATATTCAGACTAGATTCTTGCACTCTGAGGGCATTAGCAGGCTGGGAGGCCCACTTAGGAGGGTAAGAATGGGAAAACAAATGATTTGTGGGGCTAGGAAAGAAAGAGCCTTACAACAGGGATGCTCAGGATAAGTATTTCCCCAGCAGAGATGCTATGGAGAAAGTAAATGAAGATTTGTAGTTTTCTTAACTCTGAAAGCAGAGACAGAGGAAGTGGACTCATACAGATTTTAAACAAGCAATGTGTACAAGATATAGTGATCTTCAATATCCTTTTTTTCAGCAGTTATTTTTCTATTCTCATGAATATATGATTTGATACAACATTTTCCTTTACATCAGTTCTAGCTTAGGAAGTGTGAACCACCACTACTGATTTGTGATTCACAGTACTGCTATGAGCTTCATAGCTCTTTTATATGATTCAAGAGCAGAAGCTGCCTTTTCAGCTGGTTGGTTTCAGATAAAACTTGGGATGAGGAGATTTGATATCTTTATTATCATGGGGTAATAACTGCTGCACACTCACGGAATTGCAACTTTAACCTTTTTGCTGAAGAATCATGGGCCTGATAACATAACACAATATGATTTTCCAAGCTTTTAACATTTAATACAAGCATCTCCTTGCTTTTCTTCATGAATCTGCCTACCATTGCACTTTAGCCAGGAAAGTCAAATGTTCATCAGAAACGGATCCAATTCGATGAATGCAGCAGTCATGCTGAGATTTGGGGTTTTTTTAAAGACTTGGAGGTATCAGTGATTAAGTATTCAAGGTCAGGTTCATATTCAGCATTACTACATCGCCTATGCTGCAATTACCCAGGGGATGAGTTTGGCTTGTAGCATTACAGTATCAGTGTAAGCAGCCCAGAGCTGACATTTCATTGAGCAAGTAAGAAGGTCAGCTTGTACTTCTTTCCTTCTTCTTTAAATCATCCATGTAGTGTCACACATCTCACCAGTTAGCCTATAAATATTGTTTTTTGAAAAAACTATTTTAAGATGCACTTTGTTTATTTACCCATTGTAATGGCATACTTGTTAGCACATACTCTTCTCATATCCTTGGGCATTTTCTCCTTGCAGAGAGGTATCAGTCCTGATCAATGCTACACTAATCATATATCAAATTCTGAGTGATGTATTGTGTCAGTAAAACAAGAACCGAAAAAAAGATGTGCAGAATCTTTTAAAGTCTGTCTATTTTCTCTGAGCTGTAGGCCATCAGCCATGGTTTTTAAAGCAGTTTCACATTAAAAAAAAAAAAGTTTTGCAAAGAAGAAAGGGATTGTTTACTTTCTTGAAAACTTTTGAAAATTTTCAGTTGACTCTGCTAAACAGATTAAAAGTTTCTGATTTGTAGTACAGGTGTCCTAGAGGATGAATTTCTCCACAGTCATATTAGAAATTAAAAATCACTGGTTTTCAGTCACATTTCAGCATATCACCTGACAAGGTATGTAGAAACAAAAAGATAGACAGCACGACAGCTATATCCTTTTGAAAAGAGAACCCATCTTTCTTCCAGAACACCATCAGCATTACAAAATTGGTTCAAAATATAGAATATATTCTGCAAACAAAAATATAACATAGCCAATTATTACCATAGTATTTCTCATGAAGATAGATTTCTGTATTTTGAAGACAGCTTGGGGCTTGGGGTTTTTTTTATTGTTTTCTTAGAATTTTTTATGAAGTTCTCAGTGTTCCCAGTGTATCAAATGTCCACCCTCAGTGGGTATGTTCAGGGCACTGCATGGCACTGCCTGGGCATGGTGCAGAACCCCAGTGGTGAGACACTTACTGTGGGTCCCACTCCAGGGATTACACACATGCCTGGCAGCAAAGGCTCTTGAGAACACCAAAGATTCAATGGTCACTGTACCAGCTACACTCCTATGGCAGATGCTCTCTTGATTAGCACATACTGTAGCACACCCAAACCATTACTACATCTTATTTCTAACAGTATTTGCCTTTAAGAATTAAATATCAAAAACATTTCCACTTACCATTTTGCTTTGCTCTAGTAGCCCACTCAGAGACTTCATCTTGGGCTCGTCCATCTGTAAACACAATGGAGATTCGAGGGACATTGGCTGAAAGTGGTCTTGCTCCTTCTGCTTCTGTGAAGCTTCTCTCAGACATTTGCCTCAGTGCCAGTCCTGTCATGGACCCTCTCCCCATGTACTTCATTTGTGATACAGCTTTCTTCATGTCCTTGGCTGAGCTGAACTGCCTTAATGTAAACTCTGTGCGAACCTCCGTGGAATACTGAAGCAGACCGACTCGAGCAGCCTTGGGTGAAATCTCAAGTGTATCCAAAATTCCTGAGACAAATTGTTTTACAATTTCAAAATTATCCTCTCCGAGACTTTTTGATCCATCAATCACAAACATCAGGTCAATTGGGCCTTCAGTGCATCCTGTGAAATGAGCAGGAGAGTGTTCAGACCACGAAAAAAATCCACAAAGCTAGGAAAGGGATCTAGATACCCAGGGACTGCATGAACTCAAGAGATCATCTAAAGTACCCTGTTCTGGCTCGTCCAATTTTGCCAGTATGTCTGAAGATGTGTTTTAAGAATGACTATTAAGTGGAGAGAACTGAAGAACATAACTAGGATATAGAGACAGAGTTGCCACAATTTTCTTCCAGGGATAAGCCATATGCTAACTTTGCATTTGTGTAGATGAGCAGCACTGAGAGACGTGGAAGAGAATTACTGAAGTTGAATTTGTACTGCAGAAGTTAAAAAATAGTTAAAAAACTATAGGTGAGAGAATTGGTTAGATAAGGGTTTTTTTGCTTGTAACTGCCTAACAGTCTTGTAATTAGAAGGCTAATGTATTATTGCAATTAACCTTTTTGGTTTATCCATTAAAGCTGGGAGTTTGTCAGAAGACTGACAAATTTGGAGTTCTTGTACTTTTTGGCAAGCGCACATGCAAAAATCAAAGCAGTTTCAGCAGGCATAGACTACTGTGCTTTGTGCAAGGGCTAGCTGCAGAGATGCTTAGTTCCTATTTGATCAATGGAGCTTCCAAGTAGAATTTTCCATACTAAGGAATGTAAGATTTGCTTCTTGGTCTGGATGAAATAAACTTTGACCTCGACTCATTTCAGAGCTTTGTATAGGAAGAACGCTGAAAGCACCATACAAAAGAGTATTGTGCAGCAGAAATTACTCTGACAGCCAAAATTACTGGAGATGTCTGTTACCAAGTCAATGAAGGAATAAGGAATTTTCAGCTTTAAAGCTTGGACTTTACTTTCTAGAAAATATCTATTTTAAAACTGCCCAAGCATTCATTTCTGCAGTCATCTGAGAAAAAGATGCCTTACACATACTAAGGTGATGCAAATGCAACTTATATGAATATCAGAACCACCTCAATATCATTGTGTAAGTCAAGATAGATCAGCAGTTCATGGTGCATGGTTTTAGTTAGGAGTAAGAACAGCCATGGACAGGATACCATTATTTTGGTAATCGTAGTCTCCTCGACTAAGGCATCCATTTTTAGCAGAATAAATATTTTTTACTGTATTCCACTAAAAGAATTTCTCCTCCAAGTATTAAGAGATGAGATAAATGCATATCATGTTGGAAGACAAGCAAATAGAATTAATGGTATTTTAAAATACAGTATATAAAGATAAAAGATACACTATATGAATCTGATTAAAGTTCACATTCCTTGTTAATAAGATTCTATTTTGGCTTTTTTTGCTGATGTTTTGAAATAATTATAATTGTACTTGATGCTATACCAAAACAACTGTTCCAATGTGATAGCGTTTCGCTTATGAGAGCATCAAGTTAATTGTTTGCAACACTTCCCACCACACATATATGCTTTGGGCTTTCAAATATTATTTCATGTTTGAAGTGAGTTGTGGCAGCGTACAAGGCCAGGCTGGATGGGGCTTGGAGGAGCCTGGTCTAGTGGAAGGTGTCCCTGCTCATGGCAGGGGGGTTGGAACTATGTGATCTTAAAGGTTCCTTCCAACTCAGGCCATTCTATGATTCTATGATTTTTTTGAAGTGAGGTCAGTTAATTTTAGAAATCAAATAAACAAATGCTTTCTAAATAAAATGTACTTACTTCTGCATGTTTTCTGATCGTCTTTTAGTACATATCCCTCCTGGCATTTGCAGATATATGAATCATCATTATTAACACAGGTATGTTCACAACCATGGTCAACTGATTTGCAGACATCTTTATCTAGGAAAAATTGAAATATTTATCTGTATTCCATTTAACACATTTATAAATTCAGAGACTCCATACATAATATTTGAAGAACATATGACAAAGGAATATAACATCTTAGTTTGTTTCCGTAGCAATGCCAGGGGAGAGTGATTGACAGACACGATTAGTTACTTACCTCGACATGTTTTCCCATCTTGTCGCAGGACAAAACCCTCATGGCACTGACAGCTGTATGAATTGTTATTATTAATGCACACATGTTCACAGCCATGGTCAATAGATTGACACACATCTTTATCTGAGAATTGTTAAGAGAATTTCCTTATTAGACCACTTTTTAAATGCAAAACTGGCATGAACAAGCTTTGAGTGAAATTAAGTCTGTTATTTCTTTTATGACTGGAAAACAGATTCCCCATAAAAGTTTCAGCTACTCACTCCTGCACGTTTTTCTGTCTTGCCTCAATATAAATCCCTTGTGACACTGACACATGTATGAATCGTCAGTTGGAACACAGACATGTTCACAACCATGGTTGACTGTTTTGCAGACATTTTTAGCTTGGAATAATGAAAACTGTATTTAGCACAGTTAGCTAAGTAAATAACTTTCACAAAATAATAATTATGGCAATAATTTTCTATGAAGAAGCTCACTTCCATGAAGTTGATTCTGTATAAAAGACACAAATAAGACACTACTGTTGCATAGTGTGTTTCAGTAACAGATCAAAAAGTACAAACCACAGATTAAATAACTTACTCCTGCAGGTTTTTCCATCTTCCCTCAGTATGAATTCATCATGACACTTGCAGACATAGGAATCATCAGTATTAACACAAATTTGTTCACAGCCGTGGTCAACTGAGTTGCAAACATCTTTATCTGAGAAGAGTGGATGGGGTTTGTGAGGTGAGGCTCATTAAGGCTGGGTTTTTTAACCAGCCCAAATAGTTGGAAATCACAAACATACACGTGTGCAAACACTCAGAGCCACAACACTTGAAAGCCTCAAATAAAAACATACTTTTATGCTCAGCCTACTCACATCTACATGTCTTTCCATCCTCCTTCAGTATGAATTTTTCACGACACTGGCAGATGTAGGAATCTTCAGTATTCACACAAACTTGTTCACAGCCATGGTCAACCGAGCTGCAAACATCCCTGTCTGCAAACAGGAGAGCTGGTAGTCAGCATACATCAGCAGAGGCCTTGATTATATGTGTAATTCATCAAACTACGTTCTCATGCTACTTACTTCTGCAGGTTTTCCCATCATGTCTGAGTAGGAACCCATCGTGGCATTTGCAGATATACGAATCACCAGAACTAACACAATCATGTTCACATCCATGGTTGACTGATTTGCAAAGATCTTTATCTGAAAGCAGATGACAGCTTTTGCTGCTTAATGCATTTCTACACAAGCATGAGCTACAGATGCTGGTAAGTATCAGACTACTTACTTTCGCAAGTTTTTCCATCTTCTCTTAGCAGGAATCCCTCCTGACACTTACAAACGAACGAATCACCAGCATTAACACACTCATGTTCACAGCCGTGGTTGACTGATTTGCAAATATCCTTGCCTGGGAATAGTTAGATAATATTTAATGTGGTTTGCTAGTTAAACTTTTTTTTATAAATACAAATACTGTGAAGGTAATCCCTTGAGCAAATGGAAGCAAGTCTCCAAACTGAAAGCAAATCTCTGGTTAGTTAAATGACGGATAGCTTAGCTTACATCAAGCATGAGTTCTTTACCATCTGAGCAAAAAGAACTGCATGGTTTGGATGGCCTTCAACTAACAGTAAATCATTTTAGGATTAATCTGACTAGATTAAGGAGGAGGACTTTACATTAAGAGCAGTAAGAGTGAAAGGAGGGAATAATTTAGTACAGTCATTTAGCACAAATTCATATTGGGATAACGAAATTAGGAAAAACACCACAGGACATGATTTAACAATAATTCTTTAACATCCTTACATCAGTGCCAAGAGTCTGCATAAAAAAACACCATAAAGAATAGGAATTACTTATTTGAGACAATAAATAAAATCTAACTGGTATTGCTGAGAATTGATAGGAGGACTCATATGACTTCAATGTTAAACCAGTGGGTTAAAACCTCTTCAAGAAGGATAGATGGGGGAAAAGTATAGAAGAAAGTGGAGCCATCTATCAGCATTCTCTGTTTCTTTTTCACTGCGACACAGAAGAAAATATTCTCAATTTCTAATGGAGAACTACCTTTACATAAAAAGTGGAACAATACTGACAGACAAGTTCAAATTGACTCTTCAGTTTTAATACATAGTGAAGAAAACCTTATGTTCCAAAAACTACTACATAAGACAACCTTCTAACTCAACACAAATTACATTTAAGACATGGCAATCTAAACTAGATTCCATCATAGTGAATAAAAAAGAAATTATAATGTAAATAAAAATTAGCATCTGCTTATACATAGCTGTGTGCAACTTAGACCCATTTCTTGTTTATAAACAGAAACAAAACCAAACCAGCAACAGATATGGCTATTACTTCAAAAGGATGAATTTTACACAGCTGAAAGCAAATATGAGCCAGACTATTTTGGGATCTGAGGGGGCAGGGGGTGGGTGGGAAATAATAATAATAGTAGTAAAAAAAGTCAATGATTGCAATGATTTTACTAGACATTCCCCAAAAATAAAGTCTCACAATTGGAAAAGAATGCCAGAGTAGTTAAAAAATTTAGAAATCGAGGTTGAAGACAGCTGTAAGATTTGAATAATGACTGGAGGAAAGAACATTCACAGTATTTACTGAACGTGAAAATATTAGGAATTTGAAAACACTGAAATAAAAAGGACAAGGGGGTGCATGGCCAACCAAATAAAGGGTAGTACGAGTATGTTATTTAAATATTATTAGGAACAAAAAGCATTCTAACAATGTATTTTTAATTAATAGACAGAAATGGTAGAATTGCCAATCAACGCAGAAATGTTAAAAATTTTATGTATTCAGATCTGAACTTATGAAAGAGACTACTGATGGTATTGTTGGAGTGAAGAGTTCCATCAGCTCAGATTTAGGTCACACAGCACACAGTGAACACACACACACATTTTTGAACCAGTAACTACAGGTAATTTGCAGCAAATAGGTGTAAAAGAGCTGCCTGAAGAACACCTTGGATGCACACTGAAAAAAAATACTATCGTTCCAGCGTTTAAAAGGATGAGTAGTTCATTGTAAGCCTGTCAGCTTGACAATGATCTTCATTAAAATAATGGAATAGATAATGTGGAACTTGATTCAGAGTAAAACCAAAAAAAGGGCATTAATATCAATCAACTTGGTGTTATGGAAAAACAGATCCTGGAAAACTAAATAAATATCTTTCTTAATTGACGATGAAGCTGTTTCATAAAGCTCATGCTGTTCATACAATGAAGCAGTCAGAAAGGCAGAAGTCTTGGCATTTATTTTGATTAAGGAAACAGACTATAGAATCAACATTATTTGGACTAATGCTGCCTTAGAAAGGCCTTCAGAATCAATTGTAATTGGGAGACCATCAAGTGGCTTTTTTTCTAAGAATCTGCCCTACTCCGCTTCTACTTAACACTTTTATGGACAGCCCAGAAGAAATTACAAAATAATCACTGATGAATTTTGTAGTTACTCCAGTTTTGAGAGAATGGTAAAAAAAAAAAAATAGAGCAGCTGCTGATATTAGAAGACATGATTCTTTTTGGAATCTGGATAACAGAAAAACATATGTATTTTAAAATAGCCAGAACTAAGCTTATGCATTTAGAAACAAAGGCGTGGGACACCTGTATAACTGAGAATCTTAAAACAACTTATGATCTTGGTAGATAACTAACTGAAAACAAATATTAGCAGAATATTTTGTTCAGAGAGTAACATTATCTTTTGTCATAAAAAAAGATAGATTAAAAAAAGATAAAAGATAAAAAAAGATAGTTAGATTCAAACAGGAATTAGGTGGGTTATTGTTCCTCTACCCTGGCCCCTGCTCTGTCTCCTATTAGAAGAACTTGTTTCACCGGGGTGCCCCTACAAGGATGTTGATAAATAGCAGAGGCTTTAAGGGAGCAAGAAAAGAGTTATAAAAAGACTAGAAAACATATAAAAAGTCTGAAGGAGTTTCGTTTGCTTATCATTTACAAAAGAATATTCTAAGAGGTTAACATAAGGAATGGGTTAAGTCATGATCCGCATGAATATACTCAGAGCAACCCAGTGGCAATTAGAACTTCAACCCATTAAAGTGCAGCAACATCCTATGCTCAAGATTAAAAGTCAACATACTTAATCTGGAAACAAAGCTCACATTTCTAAAACTACATTCAAATCTTAAAATTGGCCAATTTTCTGAAATGTATCTTTTGTTTAAACAATACTTACTTCATAGAAGTCTGATGAAAAATAGAGAAAAATATTCCATTCTGGTCACTATGAATCAGTGAATAATATCACAATAAAAGGAAAATGAAATTTCTTGTTTTATTCATAAACTACTTACTTCGGCATGTTTTCCCATCTTGCCTTAGTACAAATCCATCATGGCATT
Organism: Manacus candei; assembly: GCF_025592945.1. Taxonomy (NCBI): domain Eukaryota; kingdom Metazoa; phylum Chordata; class Aves; order Passeriformes; family Pipridae; genus Manacus; species Manacus candei. The sequence continues at coordinate 3,556,759 of NW_026138067.1, read as the reverse complement.
GGCAAGTGTATGAATCGTCATTGTTAACACAAAGATGTTCACAGCCATGACTGATTGATTTGCAGATGTCCTTATCTAGGAATAATTTAGATTTTATTTACTACAGTTTCACAAATAGGAACATTTTCAAAACTTTAAAGACTAACAGTAATAATCTCCTAGCAAATAAAGAGGTTATTCTCCTCTTTGTTAGGCAAAATCTCCTATAAGACCTGCCTCTAAATAATATGTTTCTTCAGTAGACCTCTGAATATAAAAAAACATTGTAACATAAAATGACTTACTTTTACATGTTTTCTTATCATCCCTCAATATAAAACCCTCATAGCACTGGCAGATGTATGAACTATCAGTATTCACGCAAATATGCTCACAGCCATGGTCAACAGAATTGCAAACATCTTTATCTGTCAAAAAAATAAGGTTGCCATATTTAAAACATGTCTACAAATGCACAGATTATAAAGGAAATCTTCTTTAAAGGTAAGGATACTTACTTCTACATGTTTTTCCATCTTCCCTTAGTGCAAATCCCTCATAACACTGGCAGATGTACGACTCATCAGCATTAACACAGACGTGTTCACAGCCATGGTGAACGGAACTGCAGATGTCTTTATCTGAGAACATTGATGATATTAGGTTAGAGCACATCCATAGCCAATATATCATGCAGGGAGAAGTAACAGCTCTTACTAGGTCTACTGAGATCACTGGAACAAACGGACAAAAATTTAGGCAGCAAACGCTTTTAACTCTTGATACCTGAAAAATTTTGAGTATTTTCTGCTTCTAGTCTATCAGTTCAGCTATTAAAATACATTGTTTTTATCCACAGAGTCTCTTCAAGCTTCTGGCAGGTATAACAATACTACTCCTATATTCTAACAGTAACCTGTTGCTGTGTTTGTTCAAAGCCTTCTGCAGATCTACATACGGTAGATCAAAGTCTATGAGTAATTATCAGAATACTTACTTCTGCATGTTTTCCCATCTTCTCTCAGCAGAAAACCTTCATGACACTTGCAAACATACGAGTCATCTTCACTGACACAAATATGCTCACAGCCATGGCTGACTGATTTGCAGATGTCCCGTCCTGGGAATGATTGATATAAATGTAGGTTTCAAACAAAAATATGTTAAAGAAATGTAGATATCAAAAAGTAAGTTTTGTTTTTTTTTCTTTCCAGTAAGAAGTGAAAACCCCCTTTCTTTCCTTGCCTGATGCACACGCAAAAATGTTCAGTAGATATCGGTCACTCACTTCTGCACGTCTTGCCATCTTCTCTCAACACAAATCCCTCACGACACTTGCAGATGTAGGAATTGTCAGCACTAACACAAATATGCTCACAGCCATGGTTGACTGATTTGCAGACATTTTTACCTGGGAATAATTTAATATATAAAAAATTGTGTTTGTCAAAGGCAGACAAATTGTGTTTGTTCAAAGTCTTACAATTGTGATCTACTGAATGTTCTTATCCTTTCTAGTACACCAAACTCAATTCTTGAAATCATTTGTAGCACGTGTTGTCTTTTTTTGTTGTAACAAAAAATACATCTTTGTCCTGCTAATTTTACAAACTTACTATTAAGGAAAAGTGCATTGTTCCAATTCTAGAGTTTGTGAAATTTCACATATCCCTAGTCTGCAGATTAGTGAGACACTGCAATTTCCAAAGGAGCATAAATCCCATATCCACATTGTAAGTAAACTTTCTGGTGAGAAACTGATTTTTCTATCATCATCTTTTTATCTTCAGCAATGCTGAAACAGTTAGTCTTTGTTTTCTTTGTGCTTAAGCTTGGAAGGTGTTTGTAATTTTTTTTGTAAAGCAGGATGACAAAAGTTTGGTGTATATGGCATTTTAGGTAGTGAGAAAGATGAATTTATGATCCTGCTGTGAAGTTCTGGAAAATCCTCAGCTATAATTGAGCAAGCAGATGTTCAAAATTTAAATACAATTAGTATCTCAAAATAAAATCCACAACTGTCCTATTTCAGGACTACTTTTTAAAATGGCACAGACACTTGGGGTATGATTCAGGTGCCTAAAATTATACATTCAGTACCACTTCAGATGCCTTAGCATTTCCAAGATATAGACAAAGATGATATGACACCAAAAGTGAAATTAGGACCTCTTGAAATCCTTGAACATATAAAAATCACATTGGACTGCAATGTTTAGGCAATCAAACCCACCTTACAGATTTCTTCTGTGTGTAATATTAAACTGAGTTGCTGAATAATAACTTACGTTTACACGTTTTCCCATCGTTACGAAGCCTGTATCCTTCAAAACACTGACAAGTATAAGATCTGTCACCATTTACACACAAATGTTCACAGCCATGATCACTCAGAGCACAATAGTCAACTCCTGTAGGAGCAATTGAAATTATTAAAAAATTTAACCAATAATGAATTAATTATTTTTCATCTCTAGTATTTGCATTTCATATAAGCAAGTAAATATAAATGCATTGATCTGCTTAAACAATAATTCGGTTTCTCATCTGTAATATATACATAGCTTCAATAAACTGTGAGAGGGCCTAGTGATGTACTTTTCATTGTTTGCTTTAAGCAGAGTTGAGAAATTATACTTTTCTATGCTTAAAATAGCTAAACAGAGTCCATGTCTCAGTAATTAGAAAGCGAATTAAAACAAAACAAAACACTTTGGCAATGATTTTATACAAGACACTTGCAAAGACATAAAAGCTATCTTGTTAGCGTTCTTTAAATAGTCTCTAAATGGCCTGATGTGAAGGTGGCAGACCCCAGAACTCACTTGTGGACCTGACCCGGGCCCTGTGGCAGCAAGCAGAAAACCTCTCAGACATCAGTGGGATTTGGTTTGGACTATTCAAGCTTTTGCAAAGAATTGCAAACAACAAGTACTGTCAAATATGGTCCACTTTACATCTCAGATTTCCCAAGTGTTTCTTCTCTGTAATATAAAGACATAGGGCTCCTGGGACCTTGCAGGCAGCACTTGATACTATCTATTGGCTACACACACTCATTTTTTTTTTGTAATTAGTTGTCAGACTATAGATTTGTTTACCATTCAGTTGTTCCCACAGCTCTCTCAAGATACTAATGTCGGTGTATATGACACTAGAAGGTCCCCTGTTTTCCCACTAGGAGTGGTATATATTAAATGCTAATCTCTTCCATTCAACTGCTCATTCGGGAAATTGCAAAGTGCCAAAACTCTCTTCATGGTAGCCTAAAAACGTTCAGGAGGTTTCAACAACTCATTTAGAACTCAGGAATAGGACAAATCTCTTTCCTAAATATATATGAGGAGAGAGTTACGCTGGCAAGAAGAGGAGCTATTCAAAAGGGCTCAGTTTCATTGCACAAGAGAGATTCCAGAAGTCACAGCACCATTTTCATAGAATCATAGAATATCTTGAGTTGGAAGGGACCCACTAGGACCATCAAAGTCCAACTCCTGGCCCTGCACAGGACAGCCCCAAGAGTCACACCATGTGCCTGAAAATGTTGTCCAAATGCTTCTCGAACTCTGCCATTGATAGGTCTCCAAGTACAAACTGGAGGAAATTAACTCAGGAATGAAAAATCACCTCTTTTTACTATAAAGGAAAAGGGATTTTCCATTTGCAAGTTGATAAAACTCTATAGTTTGTCTGTTTCACAATTTTCAGTGGTTCTACACATAAATGTCTAGGTAAATTGTTTCAATGTAGACCCTATGGCTGTTACAGGTACACTAATTCTTCTTTTGTGTTACTGTCTGCCGCTTTCTAGAGAGCTGCAGTGGCAGACAGAAGCAAAATCCAGCAAGGTTTTGGATGGGGATAAAAGCGCTGGTATGGAGGCAAAGATAATGTTGAATACAAAGGCAAACTGCTTTTCCTGATTCGTGTCACTTCTCTCTATATAATTTTTGTGACTGAGGACATGCAGTTTAACTTATCTTAAAACTGTGTTGCCTGACTGCAAGAAAAAGGGCAGGTGAGCTGAGATAAAGGGCATTCTCACAAGACTTACGTGTGCAGGTTTTTAGGTCCTCATTGATGACAAACCCTTCAGAGCACTGGCAGACGTAGGAGTCATCAGTATTTAGGCACAGTTGCTCACATCCATGATTGCTTTCAGCACAGTGGTCCACTCCTATTGATGTGTTAATGATTGAACATCTTAGACATTGGCATCTTAGATACATAAACTACTGTAGGTAGTACACAATGCCTTTGCAGAGTAAGGGAAAAAGATCAGTACAGCTTTTTACGTATGCAAGTATTCCCGCCTATTTGAGTAATCTGAGTTAATTAACAACACATAAGTGAAATTAATACAACAACCCCACCTGGCAGGTAACAGACTTGGTGAAGTACAGATCTCCCTTGCCAAAAATCTCAGTGTGATTGAACTAACACCAAGTGGAGTGAAGGGAGAACCCTGAAGCCCATTCTGGTCTTACTCACAGAATCATGCTTTCTTTCTTCAAAAAGCAAGACTCTTTTGTTCACCATAAAATTTTCTCAGCAAGTATGAATATTAGTAACTTTTGAAATAGAAATTATGTCTTTCAGATTATTTAATAAACATTAAATTCTTTTTTCAAAGGATGAGAAATCACCAATTTAAAACTTTAACCTACCAAAAGGTTCAAGCAGTTAAAGCCTAGTGGGGCACAGATACAAATTAGGAGCGTGAGAGTGTCTTAACAAGTTCCATTTCTTTGATTTTCCTATTCCAAGTAAGATAAAATAGAATATTTCTTTGAAGTCTTGTATGCAACTGGTTGTGTGAAAGCTGAAAGGTGGGGTAAGGGAGAGAGAGGTGTGAATTTTGTTTAAAAAATATATTGTCTCATATAGTGGACAGCAAAGCAGTAGGGTGAGATACGTGCACTTGCAGATATACTATGTAATTTGCTGAATCTGTGAGTATAGAAAAGGAGATTTTAGGAAAAAAACTTTGAACTTCCTCATAATATTTTATTACTGGTTTGTTAATGGCTATTTTTAGTTACATAGGCTCAAACCACTTTATCTTAACTTGACCAAAAATAGTGAAGTTCCCTCAAACACAGTCTCACATGTCTCCATTTACAAATCATTTACAGATGTGAGCAGGCATGTCTGTAGCAATTTGTTTACATAAAAAAAAAATCTGCACTTAATGTAGAATCACTTAATTCTAAATATTTCTGTTTATTAGTTTGTTTAACTAAGCAACGAGTTTGCAGTAGTTGGTCCAGATTTACCATCCTACATAGAGAGACAATGTAGGCTTGAACAGATGAAGCTGAGGTGTCAGCTTTTACCAGCTAAAGCAAGTTCCAGCTGGAACATTCTCCTTTTTCCAAGAGTTCACATCATCATGAAGAGACTTGTGTAACTTCACAGAGTACACAAAAAACGTGGAAAAAAAAAATAAAATCCTCATATTCTCTGTGAAAAATTGCATCTGTTTGGCACCGTCTTTTACAAACACCCACACTAACCGAATTTTTAACATTTAAATACCTGGGGTTCTCATGCACAATATTGTAACACACTCCTTCAAAGAGTGCAGTAATCACAAAGGTGGTAATTACCAGGTTTTAGAAATCATTATAACTGTAAATTTGGTCATCACATGTGCTTTATTACATGCGTAAAAAAAAATACAAGAAGGGGAAGGGACCGGGAAAGGCCCACTGTTTTTAAAAACAACAAGTGTCTTGGAACATATTAATTTTTAGATATTCAACTTGAGATAGTCTAAAACTATAATTGCTAAAAAGTTCTGAGGTCTTGCAAGACATTCAGGTTACCTTATATATGGCTTTATCACAAAGAGTTTATTTAAAAATAATTATTCCCTGTCCTATCAACTTTTTTTTTTAAATTTCAGTGACTGGGTATCCCTTTGGAAAAGTATGTCATACATACATCAGGAAAAAATGCTGCTGATATTTTAGATGATACGCAAAATGGCTCTCTGCAATAAAACTATCTTCTAAAAACTGGGTGATGTCATGTGGGCAATGCTGTTGGGTTTTTGGGGGGCAACACTGATCCTCCATTTAGCAACATTCTTACGAACAGAGGACATTTTACTGAACAGATCACCAAAGGTGTAAACATAGAGAAGAGGTAGGTCTCTGCATATCTCCACGTGTCAGCATATAGCAGCACCAGGTGTGCTGCAGCTTACACAGCCCACAACAATGATACAGATGTTCAACAGCAAGCACTGCCTTTGTGTCAGACACATTGGCTGAACACACTTTCCCAGTTAGCTGGCTTGGAGAAAATGATGCTGTTGGATCAAGGATCTCACTATAGCATTACGTCACCAGGCCTGGCTCGTGGTGGACTTTACAGTAACATAGGTTTGCATGACTCAGAAATATCTCAAGAGGGACCCAGAAGTATTTTCTCATTCTGTTCACACCTTGCCCTTGCACTAAACTAGTCACTGCAGTTCATGAGAACAACTCATTGCTGCACGTATTGCCATGGTGCTGTCGGGTGTATCCAGGATGACATGATACAAATTACCCTTCCATGTTAACACATTCGTGTTCACAGTCATGCTGATCTAGAGCATAGAAGTTTACTTCTGTGAAGAGAAAAACAGTGAAGAATTGAAGCCAGCCACAAGGGTTTCTGAAGTAAAGAGGCTTAGAAAAAAACCACTTTTCTTAAACAATACTGGATTCTGTGCTTTGGATACCTGCTAAAGCTGATAGTGAGCAGAGGATCTGAGAGCAGATTGCAAATAGTTGGCTATGTAAGGTTTCACTTTGACTCCCACAGACCTCCTGTAGTCATCAGAAGTCACATATCATGGTGAAGGAGGAATGCCTGTGCTAGTCACCACTGATCTATTCTCCCTGATTTATGAAGAGGGCATATATGCAAATGTGCTGCTTTATTTTACAAGCTCAGCTAACATGATCTTTGTTATAACAAGATTTGGAATAGGAGCTTAATCCTGGAAGCATCACCAGATTTACAGCCAAAGCCAAAGCCCCCTGAGGAAAAATACCCCAAATGGGAATTACAATTTGCCTTTAATTTGCAATTACATCCTTGCAATAAATATTCTACACAATGCTGTTGTTTTGCTCGCCAAGGCTATTCAATCTATAAAAACCTGAATATGTTAAAATACCATATAGATAGTAAAAAAACAGAATAGCATGTATTGCTGTAAAAACAGCACTGTGCAGACGAAAATGCTTCATAAGAATGCATCTTTAAGAATGAAAGAAAATAGTTTCAAATCCAGATACATTTTATGAGTGTCTAGAAATATCATTAGATTGCTCCAAGCAAGCTTATTATTCATTTAATACCAGCAGTACAATTTCCTCCCCCAAACCCAAGTCACCAGATCAAGCTATTTCATTTTGCTGAATATATTCTCCCTGAACTTTAATACATTACATTAAAAAATTGCTGTGATTCCAGGCCCCCACTCAAGAAAATCTGTAACACTGAAGTCTTTTTAAAGGAAATAGTATGTGTGTTTGGTTTAGAATCTTGACATTGCTCAGGCTGTTTTTACAATATTTTTAGGAAGCTGTGGGGGTTCGCGTGTGACTTTTAGACGATTTTGATAGATATGTTACTTATCCAATATGTTTCCAAGCTAATGAAATATATCTGTCCTTGGCTAAACCAACTGGGCAGATCAAGGGGATTTTTTTTTTTAATTTAAAAGCTGTTTGTGTCACTACAAGCCAAGGTCTGAAAGTTTCAAATAAGTAATGAGCTTATTTTTTTTTAGGCACTTTGGTTCCTATATTAATCTTCAGGTTTGCATAAAACTCTTCAGAAAATGTCTAATATACAAAGCAGTCTACAAAACAACAAAAATGTGTATTTACCCCAGCATGACTGGCTCAGTTAAAATTCAAGTTTATAAAGAAACATTTGTTTCAACCTTAATTACAGAGAAAACTTCCATCCTTTCAGAAGCGAAACAATTCACAGCAGGTTTAAGAAATAAAAGAAGATAAACTTTATTATGTCCAAACGATTACTCACTTTTGCATGTTTTCTTATCTGGATTAAGTCTAAACCCTTCTTGGCACTGACAAAAATAGGAATCATCTGTATTAACACATTCCTGTTCACAACCATGGTCCTGAAGAGCACAATAGTCTGGTACTAAATGGAAAAAATTTGTGTCAGTGAGGAATATAAGAAATAAACTAGGTAAATAAAATTAGAAATAAACTAGGTAAAAATTATTTACTTTACTTTCTTTTCCTTAGCCTTTTTTTTCCTTAAGCATCATTCTGACTTTTTACCATATTGTTTTAAACAACGAAAACAAAATGTTATTTTTTCCCAAATATCTGCTATACTGAGGTACCCCTGACATGTACACTTCAAAGAATTATTCAAGAACACAAGTACTTCATGCAGTAGAGAAGTTAGAATCTTAAATATTTCTTAACATTTTGCAACTACGCCTTATACATTGCCTTATCAAAACTGCCTCTCTATTTCACCCAGAGCAAGCTAGATTTGATCTGTAACAAACACACAAACATGCTGCTCATTAGATCAAAGCAGGACAACCAGGCCATCAGGAGCATTGATGTTTTTGACAGCTCTGAGTGCTTGCTTCATAATTCTTCCATTTGAAATGCTCATGGAAGACAAGACAAGCAGTCTAGAAACAGCTACCATGTGTACAAAGTACCTTAGAAAAGAAACCAATTGTGCACTGAGCACTGAGGTATTTGCCACATAGTGTTTATCACTACTGATGAAGTTAAAGAACCTGACATTCACTTAGATCCAGTGTCTGCCCATCATTTATATCAGTAGAGTTAATTAATTTATACCAGTGAAAAATGGTTTTAACCCCTCAGCACTGCCAAAAATAAATAAGCCACAAATTAAGTAAATTACACTTTTAAAAACATCCAGGCACTTTCAAACACCTCGTTACACAACCTGAAAACTAAGAGGGTTTTATTATTACCAACAGTTAATGAATTAGTATTCCCGTAGGTAACTGGTTTTCTGAGGCAGGAACTGTGTTTTCCTTGTATTTATGGCAGGTAAATGCAATTGAGCCTTTATATGTGATGAAAGTCCTTAGCAATAATAAACCACTCACATTCTCAGGAAAAACAAGGCAGAATGTTTTCTAAGAAAACTCAGGAAGACTACTTTATAATTTATGAACATTACTTCATATATTAATAGAACATTTCCTTTACCAAAGCTTTTTCCGACAGCATATGCACATACACAGATACATAACATGCAGATCTCTCTTTACTAAAAAGATAGTTAGAAAATACAGTTTGTTCAAGAGTACACTGAAGGGACAGAAATCATAAAGCCATGTGTGTGCACCAGAGGAATATAGCTGTATGCCTTCTGGACCTACTCAGTGCTGTGATTCATTTACCTGCTAAAATCCTGACTCACTCAAGTGTGCAGGACAGACTTTTCCTGGATAACCGATTCTGAAGATGACCACAAGAGTTGAAAAGTATGTGTTACCTTTTTTGGAACCTTGAGGCTAGCATGTTGGGAACGCTAAAAACACACTTCACAGGGCTTTATTAACACAACCCAGATTAAGGATGGTAACAGAAAGCCTTTACCAGCTACAAATAATGTGAACCCACCCAGAACTCAAATAGAAACCTTCCCTAAAGAGCAAAAGGCTCAGGCTCGGCTCCTAAATACAAGCAGAAGCTGTCATCTGTCCTCTTGAGGGGAGCAGCAAGAGTGGCAAAGGTCCCCTTAATAGTTACTAGCTCTAATGACCTCCACCTGCCTCATTGCTCAACCAAATTTGCTGCTCTCTTCCAGCCATAGAGCACTCTGCAGGGCTGTCTTCCTGAGCCTTATTCCTTTTGTTTCATTCTGAGAAGTTTGGAATAATTTCAAGAGAAAACATTTGTCAGATATGCATGACCATAGTGATAACATTTACATTTCCAAGCTTTTCTTTGTAGCCATGAGCATAAGGGCTTACTTTCTATTTTTGAAAGGAAAGCCAGGATTCTGAGACAATCACGAGATCTTTGGAGCCAGCACCCCAGGCCTAGGCCTGCTTGCTGATGCAGAGAACTAGTCTGGCATGGGTGTAAGCCATGGCTAGCTGGCCATCATCCCTGAGATTTAGTACATAAGCAAACCATGTAGAAATTTATGTTAGAAGTTTTAAAGTCATAAACATTTTAAATCCAGTGATATGTAATTTGGTTCTTTGTGTTTTTTATGCTGACTTAAAAGCAGTATGACTCATAACACCTGGGGTCTAGGGGACACTTTTGCTCTGAAGAGCTCTCATGCCATCTTGACTTTTGCAGCATTAAGAGCATCACAGTTCTTTCATTCATGCTTTAATTTATTAGCAAGGCTCAGAAAATAGCAAGTTTAAGGTAAAGTGGCATGTAAGTTTTATTTATGCTTAGGCTCAGGACACACATCTTGAGTGATTTGATACAGTGGGTAAGACGTTGTGCATGCAACACAGGAGGATTATGCGCAGACTTGGTGACAACTTCCTAATGTGAATTCTCAAGGGGTGGTGTTCCTTTTTGGCTTGGTCCTGTGACCATGAGATGACAGCGTTCACAATCCAGAAGGCTGGGAGGTGAAATAGCAAAATTCTGACTCCATAATTTACAAGCTCAGATTTCAGCTTATTCAGGGAATTGGTTGGAAGAGTCCCCTGGGAAAGAGCCAACAAGAGAAAAGATGACCAGGAGAGTTAGATTTTTAAAGAAAACTTGCTAAGACCTCAGGCACAAACCATCCCATTGTACTGGAAAATCTGTTCAGAAGAGCAAAAGCTTCTCAGTGAACTAAAACCACAAAGAGGGAAAATAGTAGAGGGAGAAAAAAAGGACCAAGAAAAAAAGAGGAATATAAAAGCATTTGTTACATATTTTGGGACAAAAACAAAGCTTTGCTGAACCTTTTATTACTGAGGTACACCGAAGGAAATAAGAAGGGAGCCTACAAATATGCTGGTAGCAAAAAGAAAGTCATAGAAAACACTGGTGTTTTGACTTAGGGAACAACCTAATGACAAATAATACAGAAACGGCTGAAAAAAAATGCCCTTTTTAATTCCTAATTCTTACAGACAAAGCCTCTTCCCAGGTTTCCACATGTACCAGTAGTCTGAGAAGGAGAGGGGCTAGCAACATTGGTTAGAGACCACTTAGAGAAACTGGATATACACAGATCCATAGGATGACTGGTATTCACCTCTGGGTGCAGAAAGAGCTAAGTGATGTGACACTACTGTTTATCATGTATCAAAATTCACAGGGACCAAGAGAGGCCTCTGACAACTTAAAAATGCTAACATTACACTTATCTTTTAAAAAAGTCAAGAAGAAAGACTCCGGGAACTGTAGACCAATCTGCATTATTTCAGTCCCAGGACCATGAGGCACATCCTCTCAGAATCCATTTCCAAATATATAAAGGACAAGAAGATTCTTGGAAATAATCAGCACAGACTGACCAAGGGTAAACCACTCCTGGCCAACCTGTTCACCTTCAGTGATGAAATGACTGCACCTGTGAATAAGGGAATATTGGTGGATGCAATACACCTTGGCACTAGTGAAACTCCTGATGCTGCCTTCCACAGCATTCTTATTTGGAAGCTGAGGGAGTATAGGCTGGAAGAAAGAACTGTTAGGTGGAGTCTAAATTTGCCAGGCTGCCAGACTCAAAGGATAGTGGTCAATGGCTTCATGTCTGGATGGTTGCTGATAATGGCCAAAGTACCACAGGGGCAGTACTGGGGGCCACATTCCTGAACATCTTCATGAGTGGCATAGATGATGATACAAAGTGCACCTCAGATAACCTGTGGGTGTCATAGGTTAGAGACAGTCATACAGGGAAACTGAACAGCAGAACTTAAATACAGAGGAGCCTTATAAACTTGATGATTAGACCAGAAGATGTTGTATGAAGTTCAGCAAGAAGAATTGGAAAGTCCTGCATCTGGGTTGGAAAGACCTTATAGCTTGTACAGACTGGGAAATGACCTGCTGTCAGGGAGGAGCATGGGCCAGCTGTTCCCCAAGGGAAGGAGACCCCAGAGGAGCCAAGGGTGATAATGCAGGCAACAGGCTAGGGACCTTCCTAGACAGGTAGTGCCCTGCAGAACCCAAGCAGGTTGAGCAGGGCAGGCCTGGAAATGGTAGCCAGGTTTAACAAGAAGTGCAGATGAGCAGACAAATACATGCTGCTGAGGCAGGTCTGAGGCCAAGCCAGGAAGTCAGCCTGTGTGTCAGCATGAGGCAGGGCCACTCCTGGTGAGGGCAGGAGTGTCCCTCAGGAGTGACACAGCCCAGGGATTGCTGGACAGGTCTGTAGTGTGAGGGAAGGCCATGGTCAAGCTGGGAAGTCAGTGTGCAGGTCAGCTTCTGGACCAACAAGGGCTATTGCCAGGCCAAATTGCTGGAGACAGCACCTGACATATTTTGTCCAGTGCTGGAATAATCCCTTCCCTTCTACCCACAGTTAAAAGGATTAAGATGAAGAGGGCTCAACAAAGACCTACTGCTGTGACATAGTGCACTTTACTCGTGTGGAGAACTTGAGGAATGTGGTCTTTCTGAGTTTGGTGAAAAAGAAGGTATTTAACTGCGGCCTACTATTACTTCTTGTGGGTCATCAGAAAGGTGATGCAGCTAAACCCTTCTTGTTAGTGCCAGATGATGCAACAAGGAACACTGGTCACCATCTGTGGTTTGGGTGATTCATGATGGACATGTGCCAATCCTAGCCTGTTGACTTTTGAGCTTGTTAGCCTGGTATCTATCAAATTTGGCAAACAACTAACAAACAAAGCCAGGAAGCTACCATAATCTGGTGGAAATACGTAAACTTCGTAGAAGATACCGATGTTGCCAGAGCTTTGTCACACTATCAAAGAACTCACTCTGGAGAAAAATCCACGGGAAAATAGACTGCAGTGTTTCCTCTGATTGTGGAATTACTCATAATTTTATCTGATCATAAATTGTCTTGTACAGACTTCTTTGTTCACCCAGCTAGGGAGATGATATTCTAACTGAAAAATCAAAATAATCAGAGACAATGCAAGACAAAGCTCTGGCCTTTAACTGTCAAAAAGAAGCCTGGTTTCATGCTAAAAGCTTCCTGTTCATAGGAGGGACCCCTAACCTTAGCCCCTCCCCTCAAAAGCCAAACTATCCCCCAAAACAACTTGCATTGCTTTCAAGACCTTTGGCTTCCAGGGCACTCCAACATTTTCTATAGCTGACTCATTACTCAGGGTTCCCAGGACCAGTGGGACAACTGGCAACTGGAAAACAGAAGAAGTACAAACTGTTCATAATTAAACTTTATCACAACTTACTTCTGCAAGTTCTTTTGTCTGGATTTAAAATGAACCCTGGATGGCATTTACAGTAATAGGAGTCCTCAGTGTTAACACATTCGTGTTGGCAATCTTGATTATCCAAAGCACAGTAGTCTACAACTGAAAAAGAACAAGACCAAAATGTGCAATTAGAAAAACAAAATAAGAACTATTATGCATAAATACTATGGTACTAGTTACACACAGTAGACTATTAAAAAAAAGGAAAAGCTGACATAATTTGTGTCCTGAAAAGTCTTTCTGCAAAAATTAGTACACTTTCAACACCAGCTAGTAAACCAGATTTGATAGGAATCATTTCTCAACTTTGAACATTTATTAGATTGTCAGGAATCTTCTCAACATGTTTTCTGAGATCTGGAAACCATGCCTCAGTCAGTTAGTCTGTCCAGATGTTCACACTGTAGTCCAGGGCGTAGCAAAGTTTGTTTGCTTTAGTTCTGTCTTCTGTCTCTCAAATCCCAATCCTGGAATTGCTCTATTTTTCCCTAGTTCTCTCCCAGTTGTACTAGTTCTCAAGAGTTGTTCCTGTAGCCTGAGCATATAGGAGAACCTTGGCAATATCTTCTGCATGGAGGACTGTCACAGTACATTCATTCCCTCTAGCATGCTCCAGATTCATTCTGTACAAAGCAGCTGCAACTACAAAGCCTGAGAGCTTCAGGCTTGTACTCACTACTGACATTTTGCTTATATAATGCCTTTTGTAAAAAAAAAAATCACATTCAGTTACTTATAAGTCTGGTAATTTATTACATAAATCCATATTTACAAGTTAGATTGCCAAAGAGTAATATGGTAATACTTCAGAGTTACTCTGTAAAGCCCATTCAAAAGTGCTAAACAAGTTAAAGGACTATTTTTTTAAATTTCTTTGCAGGTTAAGTTGTATCTCCACAACAAAAGTCTTAGAAGAAATTAAAGATAAGTCACAAAGCTGGTTCTCTGCCCCCAAAGAGCTGCCAGGCCTACATTAGGAAAGTATACCTGATTCTTTCTGCAGAAGACAGTAATGTGTTAAGCTTCATACAGACATTTACTGAGACAGGTTCCTCTTTGCAAACTGAGTAATTTTTTCACTACTTTATACTGCTGAGCCTCACAAATTTCTTCAAGAGGCAGTAATTTGTTTCAATGAACTCAGTTCTTTCTTCAATTGCCCTGCTTTTGTAAATCATGCACACTCAGGTGTGCTACAATATTTAGTCAAGGTCATCTAGTCAGGAACGCAGATAACCCATTTAGTTACTTTGAAAGAGTTTCTTTTAACCCTTCAGAATATTTGTGTTGAGTCAAGTCAACTACTTACTGGCTACTATGTGAGACCATTTTCCTGGCATGCACCTTCCTGTTTCCAGACTGAATAGATTCATATAAAAATCTATTTACTGAATATGTATTTCAGGGATATAATGTGTCATACAATTAGTCAGCTTTCCTTTTAAATTAATTCTAATCTCATGTACATTTTCAAGTGTTTTAAAAGACACATTAAGAAATAGGTAAGCTAAAGAATATGTATTTTTTTTCTATTTATCATCATACCTGGGAAACATCCCATATGGACTATTCTGCAAAGTCACCTGCTCTTCTGCCTTTAAACCTTAACAAAATTAATTACTACTAATCCAACTCCTCTAGGAAGCCTGTTCCAGTGTTGGACCACTCTCTTGATAAAGAAATGCTTCCTAATGTCCAGTCTAAAACTCCTGTGGCAGAGCTTTGAACCATTCCCATATGTCCTATCCCCGGGTAACAGGGAGAAGATCTCAACACAGAGCTCCCTCTTCATGTCCCCTCCTCATTAAGCTGTAGAGAGATGAGGTTATCCCTCAGCCTCTTCTCCAAACTAGACAAACCCAGAGTCCTCCGCTGCTCCTCACAGGACATTCCTTCCAGCACTTTCACCAGCTTTGTTGCTTTAGAGACAACTAAACAGGTCTTAAAATGTTTTATTATCAACGTCTGAGCAACTATGACCCTAAGCACTTTCAAATTACAGTCTCTGGAGGGAAGAACTGTGCTTTCTTGTGGCTATGCAGTTGCTAATGTACCTTGGACAGAAAGGAAAAAAAACCCAACAAAATAAATAACTAATTTTTTCAGGCTTACTTTTTAGCATTTATAGCCTTCTGAGGATGTTTTACTGACAGAATTAGGTCTGCTGACCTATAAGAACAACGAGCACATTAATTTAAAAGATACCCTTCCACTAACACAGTTAAGAAGTAAGAACATTTGCTTGACAGTTGCTTTTGGAGATAAGTATTATTCCTTTTTTCAATAATTTTGTGTATAAATTGCACTAATTACAGGCAGGCTTAGCCTTGCAGATTGGCACTAGTAACTGACCTATAAAGTCATTTCAGCTTTAGCTTCATGTTTCATTTTGGTGGTATTTGTTTAGAAGGGAAACTTGTCAACAGTATTCCAGTCAGCAAGTAGGTAAGGTATCTATGGAGTTGAATTTCCCTGAAAAGACTGAGAAAAACTGTAAATTTCTATTTCTTATACTGAAGTACTGTAATCCTTTAGTTGGTATGCAGAAAATAAACACAGTTGCTATAAGAGCAAAGCAGAATAATATTTTCCTAATTTGTAGAAGTGTTATTATTTTCATATTGCTATACTGAGTCATGAGATATATGTTAGAAAGTGAACACTTAGAGATCTCACTGATTTTACTGTTATGTCATGCCTATTTCAATGATAAGTTTTTCTAAATGCTGAACTAATGTCCTTTTTAGTGAGCAAACTATTAATTCATTTGTCATCTACCCATGTTTGTTCTGCCCTGTTTTTGTTGCTCAGAATTAGTTAGTAAGTGACAAGTGCCATCTTTTACTTCCAGTTACCAGTTCTGCAATCTGGATGCTTACATTGCCCTCTCTGAACTCTGGGCAGTGTGGCTTATCTTTCTCTTGTATAGTTGTTTTACTCCTATGATGTGTATACAGGTTACTCAGGCTCAGGAGAACAAAGTTAAGGAGAAGGGTAGAAGAAAAGAGTAGGAAGAAAAGGTGACAGAGTAACTAAAGGCATAAGGAGGATGAAAAAGAATGAGGGGGAAGAGAAGAGCAGACTCATAGAAGACTCATAAGAACCTAAAAAGCAGCCAAAAAAATCTAGCAGTGCCAGGAATGCAGAGAGGTGCCAGCAGCCAAACCACTGCCAGGTAAAGAGGACCCAAGCCCAACAGCTGCAGGAATATGGAGAGAGTCTAGCACTAGTGCCAGGAAAGAGAGGGCAGCATGTCCAGCAACACCCAGAAGGTGGAGAGACTGAGTGTCCAGCAGCGTGATGGAGAAAAAATGGCTCATAACCACCAAACTTCAACTGACAGGACTTCGTTCGTGCGAAAAGGTGTTCAAAAAGGCAAAGTGATAGTGCTCTGCCAGCCAGAGCAGACAGTTTCAAATATTGTTTAGTCTGAAAATTTGTTCATAAATTGTGTGTAGCAAACACTCGAGTGGTTGGCTGTTCAGTGGTCATTTTGAATTGATACATTGTGAATTCTGGCTGCAAGATTTTATTTCATTATTGCCATTCAGATAACTGGCTGACATGTATCAATAAAGCAGTTAGTATTGCCTTTGATCCTTAATTTAGCCCATCAGAAAGATCTTAATAAACATGCCTGTGAAATGAGTTTTCTGCACTTTCTCATTTGCTTTTGCTGGACTTAAAACTTTAAAAGTATTAGATATCTCAGAGGGAAACCTCTGTCTCTTTGAGAGAACCACAATGGGTATTTTCCACTGAAATTCTCTCTTCATTCTCTGAATGAGGAGAGAGTAACCTTAATGAAGTCACTGCTTTTTGCAAAATTGTTATTGCACTCAGTGGTCTCTAGTATATGTGTACATCAAGATCTTTTTTCTGATCCGGCTCATTTGATAATAAATACTGCACAGAAAGGAAGGGTTAAATAGCTTAAGAGTAAGGAAAACTGAGAGTTGTCACTACTGATTCAATGCTACACATAGTCTCCTTTATATGATTTTCCAGCAAGGGTGATTATTCACTGGTCATCACATCTGGGGAAGCTGTACATTCTTAGTAGTAGCATATTCCTCAAAAATGTCAAATTGTTCAAACCTGAAAAATCAAATTCTGGAGGCTGACAGCCAATAGGATTTGCAGAAAAATTACCATCAAAATCACAACTTACCCAGGCAAGCTTTTCCTGTTCAGGAAAGATAAAGAAGCTAAGTTCTGCATGGGTCAAACATATTTAATATACATTGAACCATTCTTGTATATCAGTAAGAAATTAAAAATTAAATGGCCAAATACACAAATGCAAGAGAAAATTGAAAAATAGAAGAGTTAATAGTGTGCTTTAAAATCACAATTAATACTGCTAATTATTGCAGTCATATGAATAGCATGAATTCATGGTTTTTTGCTGAAGTGGTACAAACAAATAGAAATCAAGTGGAGGACAAAAAGAGCTATAAATTGCAAGATAATGAACCCATGCATGAACTACATTTTGAAAATAATTGAAAAGAGAATATTAAATCTTTAGAGCTTATAATAGACCTGTATCTCTTCATGCTAAAGAAAGTCAGTGAGGAGATAGAAAAAAAAGTCAAAGATGTATCCCACCTCCAAATACCATTCTCCAGACTTTGCAAATAAGTTATTACCAGGCAAAAAAACAAACGCCACTTCAAGAAATATAATAAATGGCATAAAAATATTTTGAAGCTTTTAATAGCAAAAACAGACTTTGTATTTATTACAGAGGATAATATTAGATTTGACACACAAAGAATTTCTCCAGAATGATGCTCTGGTAGCTACCTTCCCAGTAAGAATATCTTGGGTTGTCAAGGACCCTTCAATTTAATAGAGAGGAAACAGTAACAACAGTTGATGACACTAACATGAATATTTTGGATTAGAATATATGGTAGGAAAGAACTGGGGATGAAAGAACCTACCAACAGAAGTTGCAGATTTTCTGTGTCAGGATATAGCCAAATAAATAGTAGAGAAGCATATCCTTTATCCTAACATAGGTAAAGGTCATGAGGATCAGCTAAGGGTATTGCAAGAACTTCAGTGGAATGTTAGACGTAGAAATTTGGGCCAGAACATCTAACTTGCCTAAATAATCATTATTATCTGCATTTTCAAAACAGTTTGGCTTCAAAAAGTAGGTTCTTAAAATGGTGTATTAGTGGCCAAATTATGCTGGGGAAAAATTACACTGAGAACTTTAAACACTCCAATCCTGAAATCCTAAGCTACAAGTAATGAAAATGTTTCGGAAGAGTGAGTAAGCACAGAGTGAATGTTCTTCAAAATTGTATGTTACCCTAGGCCTAAAAAACCTGGAAAACCTCATTTGTATT
Organism: Manacus candei; assembly: GCF_025592945.1. Lineage (NCBI taxonomy): Eukaryota > Metazoa > Chordata > Aves > Passeriformes > Pipridae > Manacus > Manacus candei. The sequence goes on along the minus strand of NW_026138067.1, from coordinate 3,538,000 downwards.
TCCTATATGAAGGTACGTGCAGAAAGTTCCATAAACTGCCACCTGTTTTGCATCTCAAAACAGGTTTATCCTACAAGGCAAAAGCTCTGTGAAGGCAATAGAAGACAAATATATTATGTTAGAGTTTTTTAAAACAACAAGAAAGAAGGTGTTGGACAAAAGCATTGTGGCAGATTTGGGGGCAAGGATTCACTGGGATTCACTTCCATGGTTTTTCAATATGTATTTGAAATTAAGCATGCATTTAAGTGCTTGCCTGAAGAGAATACCTAACAAATAATGCAATTTTTCTTCAAGGTCTCACTAAGGTTTTTTTTTGTGGTGGATATCAGAAGACAATATTTTCTCAGAATGTAGCATGGGATGAAAAATTTACAGGGCAAATAGGCAAAAAGATTATACTCCAAGTATTTACTGCGTATAACAGGAAAGAAGAGAAAGATACTTACATGGTAATAGAGAGGGAAGTATGTTTTGTTTTAAAAAAATTATCATACTGTATTTCTACAGTCTTTCTTTTGGGTTGTAATTCTTAGATCTGATGTTTACTTCATTATTGCTCATAGCGAAAATTAAATGCAGATAGTGGATGGCTTCTTAAGGAGGTTAAACTTTCCTGAAGACCATCTTCCCAAAAAGGGTTTGAAATCTTCACTCACATGACCATAAAATCAAGTGAATTAAATATCAAGAAATTGCCCACTTTCAGGTTTTTCTGTGCATAAATTCTGTCTGAAGAGGAGCTACTGAGTTTCTCTGGCTTTGTTTTTTAATGGCCACATATATCATGCCAGTACATTGCCGGCCACCTACATGGATCTCGAATAAAACATCTCATGTTTTGTTTCAAAACAGCAATGTTATTTTCTGTGTGAAATTGCTTGGAACAATTTTCCCAAGACACCATTTATTGTCAGTAAAGGCCTACAAACATGCCAATTATGCGTTCTTCCTCATCTACCACTCATATAGGAGAAGAGAATTTCCCCTCATTGTCTATGGCTAAACTGGATACTCATTTACATTTCATTTCCCTTTGGTTTGTGTTAAGAGATAAATATGAAGTGATGAACTCATACTCACCGACACAATTCTTTCCATTTGCATCAAGCTCATACCCTTCATAACACTGACAGACGTAGGACCCAGGTGTGTTCACACAAATCTGCTCACAGGCATGTTTCTCCACAGAACAGAGGTCCTGAGCTACAAAACATAATTGCATGAATATGAAATTCTTTGATTTTCTACAATGCACAGGTAGATTATAGATCAAAAGTAAATTTCAGGAAGCTGTGGACAGCTCTTAAGAAATTTGCTCATTTTAACACAAATCACACCAATGTTCTGTCAAACAGTAAAAGCCAGCAGGATCAGTCACTCAAAAGCTGAGGAACTCCTTCCTTCAGCTGAAGGCCATGACTATTGATGGGCCAATGGTGCCTAGCAGAGCTGCTTGATGTGTGTTTCTCTAAAAAGTTCAAAGGGCATTCCTCAGGGTTTTTTTGGGAAAAAAAATTGTGTTTTTTGGTGGAGGGTTTTTTGGTTTGGTTTAGGGTGGTTTTTTGTTTTGTTTTGGTTTTTTGGCATAACCAGATAAATGATGATGAAGTTGGAAAGGAAAAGGAAAACACAACATCAGAAGACTTGGGGATATTTAATTTCTGAGTTTTAGACTTTTTCATTTTTGTGTGAAATACTGTAGCCAGTTACCCCTCCCAAGGAAAAGATCTCATAAATAAAATCACAATGACAAATGAGGTCAGTTCAGCACCTAGCCAAGTGAAGCACACTGGGCTTTCTTTTCAACAGACTAACGCTTTATGAGAACCTCAAGTTTCCCCAGCGAAAGCTCTGGAAAGCAACGTACTTTTGCATTACTCAAAGACTGCTCAACACATAATGGTCATTTACAGCTACAAAATGGGCTTTTGGAACATGTTTGAGGAAACTAGCCAAGCAAAAACGAATTTTCTTTTATAGCTGTCTGCTTCATATCAAGCAGCACGATGAGAAGCATAAACAGTCGTTTAACTCTTTTGTTCCAGTATAAACACTCACAAATAGATAATTTTCCAGCTTGTTTCAGCTACATTTCCTCTTTTGTATTATTTTGTGTATTAATGTAATATTTGAGCATCTTAGAGAAGAAAGGAAGAGATTAGTTAAACAAACAAATACAATGTAATGAGTAAAGAATACTCATTATCTAACACAAAACCACTTTCCTCTAGAAAAGTTAGACCACAGTAAGTGAAAGGAGCATCCTTTGAATGGATGCAAAACCATCATGATGAAACAAATGTAAGAATATTTCAAGTTAAACAAACAAAATTACTATTTTCTCCCTAGTTTTGTTCTTAAAGACAGCTGAGTTGCCTTTTCCCCCAGCTCTCCCACATGGAAAGTAACAAATCACAAATATAGGAGATGTTCTTCTTTTAATGCAAGGAAATATCTTTTTTAGAAATAATGTTACAATGAAATGCATCAAGGAACAAAATTATCAACTATTTAAAACAGAGATGCACCATATTCCAGCCTGAAGCAAAGCTGTCAGTTCACTGCTGATTGAAGCCATTTGGTTAAGGGTTTTTAAGAACTGAATCACTTCAGTGATTGTTCTGTGGTGTACTCCCACAACATTAAAATAAAAGGGAACAGAAGAATGAAAACAGAGTCTAACTTTAGGTATAGGAGAATGAAAAGAGAATATAACTTTAGGTACAGGAGAATGAAAAGAGAATATAACTTTAGGTACGTATCTTTCATCTTTTCTGCACTGTTTAATTTAGAAAGCATTAAAATGTATATAAGGAAACTATTTGTTCGTGAAAAAGCTGCCAAATACATCCACAGCTTAGATAAATACATCTGGTTTATGTTCATTATGTATTGCCCTTAACATAAACATGCTGAAGATTTATTCTTCTCAGAGGTCAGGTGAGGAACATGTTCTCTCTGTGAACTTGTGGGCAATTAACAGCCAACGAAGGTAACCAAAACACTCCCAGCCTGTGGGTTTTTCCATCCCCATGGTTTCCCCTACCTCCAGAACTAAGCTCTCCTAATTGTCTAGGCTTGGCTCCCTATCCTCATGAATTCTGTTACATCTCTGTGGGGATTTTGGACATAAAGGTTTGACCTTCTCTAGACTGCTACTGTATCGTCTCCCTCCTTCACCAATGATTAGCACCATCCTAGCACATTTAAGGCCAGTTTGAATGCCTCTTCATATTAGATTCCCGGTGCTAATTGCTCAAATTAGTTTACAGTTTGGTAATGTAAAAACAAGTCCTTTAGAAGTAGGGTACAAACACATTAATTTCCCTTTCATATTTATCAAACTTCAGTCTGTATCTTCTGATTGATGATCAAAGAAAGTACACGATCAAGGAAATTATGTGTGACAGGTAGGTGGGGAAAACTAATAGAAGCCATAGATGAAAAAAAAAGTAAAACAATGCAGCAAAGGGCTTTAAAAATGGTAGAAAGGGAACATATTGAGGGCTACCATGCATGGGTCACCAGTAGGAAAATTACGCACAATTCCAAAACTCTTGAAAATGAATCAGTAATTTGAAGCAAAATTACTGATTACTGGCTGACAAAAACAATGGAAACATAACACAGTAAAAAAGAAGAGACAATAAAAAAAGAATTTTTCATACTTGTAATTAAATTTTTTTAATAGACTGACAAAAGACAAGTTCAATTATCAAAACTGATGTTAGGGGTGGGGATAAGGACAATGTGTGAAGAACAATTTAAAAAAGAAGAGAAATTCTGAATTTCAATTAAATTTCAGAAAATTGAAAGAAAAAAATTCTTTGCTAAAAATTCTTTAAGAAATTTAATAGCATGTAGAGGGTTTAAAAGAAAGGTTTAAAGCATACATAAGTTTTAAATGAGAAGGGGACACAGGGAATAGAATATGTTAGAGAATACTATTAAAACGTGATTACATAATTGGAGCCATCATTTTTCATGATGATTACACCATCTGAGCACCTTCTTTCTGCAGAGTTATAGCAAATATGCCAAAGCAGAGAAAATAGGCTCTACAAAAAATTTTTCTGGTCACTGTTGTTGTATTGGTTGAGTTGCTACCAAATAATAATTAGGAAATATTCCAGATTGCACTGATTTTTTTTTTCATCTTCTTGAGGAAACAAAACCACAAATGAAGTGTTAGATTTGTTCAATTTAACACAAAATATTGTCTTGTAATTCACAGACATGAATATGACAAATGTCTGCATTTGGTGAAGGATGCTGATGAGAAGGAATAGAAAACAAAGATTCTCCTAGCTCAACAGCTCAAAAGTGGTTTCCTGCTGTAGCCCAAAGGGTCTGAAGATGCTTCCATGGGAGTTAGAATGCCCTGATCAGTTCAGTGCTGACACTCTTTTGATCCCATACCATTTACTGAGCCTCTGACTGAAACCACAGGTCCCACTGCACATGTAAGGATTCTAATGCCAAAGCTAGAGAGTCACTTTAGATACTGACATATCCTCACTGTTTCAGTGGTCACTATTTGATCTAAAATGCAACACTAAGCAAAAGAGACTAAGAATCCGCTAATCCCAAACTCCCTGATTGTTTTATTGGAACTCTCCTGAGATGCAGAACATCAAATACAAGGATAGGATCTAAGCCTGCATCCTCCACCTTAATTCTGAATTATCAGTTGTGAGGAGTAAATCCTATGCTCCCACAGTTTCCTGAGAAGACAATTTCCAAATTTTTCTTCTGGCCCAAATCAGTTTGGCAGATTTCATTTGAATCCATGTAATGTTGTGGGATAATAAACTGAATTTTAGACAAGTACGTTTTCCACAAGTAATTCAAAAATAGTGTTACATAATTTCATTAAAATAATGGTGGACACAGAAATAAATTTTGTGTATCCCCCTAATGTAATTTGCTGTTAATTACTAGGAAACAAGTTACAATGAACTAAAAAAAAATATTGATTACAAAGATCACAATTAAAGTAAAATAAAGTTTGTTACTATAAATTATACAGCAAATTACCAAAATTTCAGAAACGTTAATAAGAATTTCACTTACACAAAGCAAGAAAAAAATGTACAACTCCACCTTTCTAGACTCTTTCTGATGATTAACATTGATTATATACTGACCTCAGTTCTTTATGAGCCGATCAGAAAGGGTGTGTGATGTTAAGCACTTTTTGGGAGCAAGAAAGAGAAAAATTAAGTGAGATAACATACTGCTGCAAGTCTTCTGGTCAGCATTCAGAATATATCCTTGTTTACATCTGCACAGGTAAGAGCCAGGAGTGTTTATGCAGAAGTGATCACAGCGATGGTCAACTGTACTGCACATATGAGGCACTGAAAAAAAAGGGAAAAACATTATTAACTGCTGGCCTTAATTACTTGTGGTCACAAAAAATGGTGTAGAAAATTTTACTGAAATAATTTAGAAATTTCAAATTAATGTTGCTAGTAAAGACAAAAATGGGAGCTTAAGAAAATAAAAATACACAAGCGAGTATCTGAAAACACTAATTATTTGGTGGTCCCAAGAAAACAACAAAACAAACCTACCATATTCAAATTTAGAAAATAAGTGGAATTTAAATATAAACTGCTTTAGAGGACATTTGATTTCTTGAATGAAGAAAATCACCACACAGCACAATACTAAAGATGATGAATTACTAGAAAACAATGAAGAGAATATTTTACTTGCTTAGTTATTAATGCTGAGGAACATGCAAGTAATACATGATGACACTGAGAACATGCTTCCTTGAAGATTCATTAAGCAGTTGCTGAGATGAGCTATGCTCCAGACTGTAAGTCTTTCTGGGTCTATTTTTAATCTGTTTGTATTTTATGTCTCTAATAGCAAGTAGCAGAAGGCAACAGGCAGAGACAGTAAAATAAAAAAGAATGGTAGGTCTGTTTTGTCAAGTTCATCATTGAACTATTTTCTCCAGAGCAGTATTTGGGAATTTGGAAATCTCCCTGATGTTTTCTTTCCACTGGAGTATTGCTTGTATGTAATTTCTATAATAACTGATTTTGCTCAACAGCAATTAGGGATCTATGTGCTCCTTAATGTGCTAGGTCAACAAAGCTCAAAATTTATGGAATAGATACTAACAGTAATCTTCTAGAAACCACAACAGAAGCCTGCTAAATAACTTAACATGTGGTATGTGTGGTACTTGTGGAAAAAACCACATGTGGTTTTTAAGATATATGCTATGCATCTCCTCTTTGAAATGGTTACAAGAATTAGGCATTTATTACTAATACACAAACCACCACAATTCCCAAATCTCCTAATCAGTTTCTTGGATCTCATAACTTGCTGCCATAATAAAACTTCTCAAGTACTTTGATTTATGGGAATATAGACCTGCTTTGACTTCTTGTCTTTTCATCTTTCTGTCATTCTGAAAATGAAAGCATTCAATGACAAGCATCCCAATAACTCAGTCCTTTCTAAGAATATATTGTTACCGTCTGTTACCAATCTTCCCATGTATTACCACATAATTTTTTTTCCAAAGTGTCTCTGTTGCACTCATTTCAAAGCACCAGTGATACTCTGGTCATCAGTCTAATTTCTATGATGAAGGAGCCTGCTCTCTGAATGATTTCTGTAATGTCACCTGTTGTAGGAGGTGTTTGGTAGTCACAGACAGGGACTGAAGTAATGGAAAGGGTGATCTCATAGTTAAGGAATTTGAACATGAGCCTTGTTGTGAATTATATTTTGTCCCTATGTCACAGGGTCCTTATTTGATTTTGGGCAAGCCAATAATAACAGTATCTTCAAGGAAGCATCAACATTCACACTGTTTAGATAAGGACATCTGAATCTGGATTTGCAAGAATGCAAGTGATGGTTGCAGAGCTGTGAATAATATGTTGCATTAGTCCAAAAGTGCTAAATGCCCCAGAAGATCACACCAGGAATTGCACTGAGTAAAATATTTAAAGTTAGTGGGTGATCTTGACAGACTTAAACCTATTTCTGTGCCTCCATTTCTCCAACATAAAATGGGGATGGCACCACTATCTACTTTACAGGAACATAATACAGACTTTATTCTCCCCTGACTGCTCCATCCCAAGTTCTGTCTTTCTCACACTTCTTCTAATCTCCATATCCTTTCCAGGGTTCTGTCCTCATTTCTGTTTACATTCTTCTGAGTTTTCAATTCTTGTCTACTCCTCTGATTTCCCAGGGTACTCTTTGCTTCTGTTTTACCCTGCTGACTAGTAATAAAAAAGGAGGCCCCTGGGATCCCCTGGCTTCAACTGCTGTTTCTGATATCCTCAGATCTTTAGCAGCCAGAGGCATCATCTGTAGGGAAACTCCAACTTAGCAGGAGGCTGGACATGACAGGAGACTTGACCAGAGGGATGCCTTCAATTGCTTTAACAAAGAAACAAGGTGTCCAGATGTTCAACTCAGCTAGAAGGATATTGCCTCTGGGTCCACACATGGGAGGACTTAAAAAAACTAACCGCATTTCCCAGGAGGAATGTAGGTGCTCAGGAAGCAAAGTTTAGATGCTCTCTTGAGATTCAGCAAGAGATGAATGCTGCTTCACAGTCGAGAGCCAATAAAATATTTAGGATCCCATCTGCAATTTAGTACCTTAAGTTGAAATCCATATGAATCTAACAGCTTAAATTATCTGTTGCATCTGGCTATGAGTTTTTAAGTACATCTTAGGATCTCACTTTCAATTCCCAGCACAGCAGATATTGTGGAGGCATTCCCTGAGAACAGGAGGCAACTGCAACCCTTGTCACCTCCATACTCCTCCATCTGCAGGGGGGTGGTTTTATTGAGGAATCCATGTATTTGACTAAAAGTGAGCTATAAAACTCTAATAAATTTATTGGACACTGCCTAGTCAGAAAAAATCAAGTAAACAGTATTTGTGCTGGATTTGTTTCTAAAACACAATTAAAGAAATTCAATAAGATGGTACTTAGAAGCATTTGCTGTTCATTCCATTTAAACTCTCAATCCGTGATTAGTTTACTTTTTCTTGGTCTTTAAATATATCTTACTATGTCAGCTAATAATGCAGCAAGGAAGAAACAGGAAAAAAATCTATTGTCTGATGAATGTCTGTGTTGGTGTTTTGTGCTGATGCAGTTCAGCTGCTCTTTGAAACAATTTTGGAAAAGACCAAGCAAGGAAAAATCTCCAGACTACCCTTACAATAAGCCTCAGTTCTTTTCTGGCAAAAGCATCCCTAGAGATGAGTGAGCATTTAATCTCACCATGCATTCTTTTTCTGGACTCTGCTGAAAATGCCTTAGCTTAATGCCAAATCTGTATGAAGCACTTTCATTTTTATCTCGTGAAAAAATAAAAAAGAGAATTATACTTACTATACAGATTGGAATAAAATTAATTATGTATCACTTGATATTTGTAAAGTGTAAGTTCTTGTAAAGGGAATTACAGATGGAAGTGATATCTCTGTTGTAAATTAATACCTATTAAAATATTATTTACTTTATTGTGCGAATGAATAATATCACTGTAATGGATTTTCCTAATTTTCTGTATTTCAAATAGTTGGAATACAAACATTGCCATGCCTGTGTCTCACTTCCAGTCACAGGTACAGAAATGATTGTTTACATAGAATTAATATGTAAGCTTTGGAAGAGGAATACACAAACTTCCCAGAATATTTAAATAACTGAAAGACTGTTTATCAGTTTGAAGTTTCACTACTAAGGGAGATCACATTTAAAATGAATAGATGAAACAACTTATCTAATATTAAAACAGCAGAGGGTTGTAAATGTATTGCTATTACTCAATAAATAGGAAAATCATGATATGTGTGTTTGCCTCACTGCTTATGACCGCTAGGAATTAGACCACATTTTATGGCACCTAACAGTAGCATTAGGTTTATCCCAGATGTATGACTGTAGTTCTGAATGTTGTCTGGCTAGTTCCCTTCAAAACATATATTCTAAAAGATAAGGTTTAATGTAAAAAAAAGTTTAATTATATTATATTTTTTCTGTGTTTTACTTTCATCTGTGCATTCAAATCTATAGATAAAAATCTTACCACAAAGTTTAGTCTGGAAGGCAGAGGTCAGTGTTTCAATCTGACTGAAATTAGCAACCAGAAAAACATGCTCTTCATGCGGTTCACTCCCAATGGACTTCAGAGTGTTCATATCTACTCTTCCCACGCCAATGGCAAAAATTAGGATTCCTGAGTTACGTGCTTTAGCAGCAATCTCTGTCACCGGATCCTGAGGTCTCCCATCTGTCACTATCATGATAATCCGGGGCACATTCTGCTTCAGAGGCCGAGCTCCTTCTGACTCTGAAAATGCAATGTTCACTGCGTACTGCAGAGCCAGCCCAGTCATGGTGCCAGTGGCCAGGTGCATCATCCTCTTCACTGCTCTTTCGATATCCTGCTTCCGCCTGAAGGTCTTCAGCGAGAACTCCTGTTTGACTGTGCTGCCATACTGAATCAGACCTACCCGGGTGGCGTCAGGACTGATGTCCAGGAACTGCAAGATGGTTAAAATGAACTCCTTCACTTTTTCAAAGTCGTAATGTTGTACACTGCGAGAGCTGTCAATGATGAAGACAAGGTCCAGACGTTTGTTGTTGCAAGTATTTTCTAAAAGGCAAAATGCAAACAAAAATACTTTACGAGAATTTCAAAATGCAGATAGGTTTGGGTTGATTGTCTAAACAAACACCCTGGAAAGTACTGGGAAAATTAATGAAAAATAGGAGATATCACAACTAAGGCTACTTGGGCAATATAAATTTGTTCACCAGTAAAGGAAAAAGTTGCCTGTTACATGATCATTATATGTATTTGTGTGTGTGTGTGTGTTTGTTTGAGATCAGTGCCCAGAATGGTTAATGGCAGTGGAATATGTAGATAGAATCGCAGAATTGTAGAATGGTTTGGGTTGGAAGGGACCTCAAAGATCATGTAGTTCAACCCCCCTGCCAGGGGGAGACAGACCTTCCTCTAGACCAGGTTGCTCAAAGTCCCATCCAACCTGTCCTTAATCACTGCCAGGGATGGGGCATCTACAACTTCTCTGGGTAACCTGTTCCAGGGTCTCACAGTGAAGAATTTCTTCCCTATATCTAATCTAAACCTGCCCTCTTTTAGTTTATTATTAGTTCATTACCCTTTGTTCTATCACTACATGCCCTTGTCGGAAGTCACTCTCCAGGTACTTGTGCTATACCCTGTTGTGTCATTGTAGAGGTTTTGACCTCACTCCCCACACAGGATGGAAATCCCCCCTGAACTACATAGTTACTATTTGAGTTGGCTGCACTGTGATGCTTTTTGTGGTAGTGCCTGAGAATTCAGAAATCTAATACTCATGATGCAGGGTGGTATCAGTCCTCCATTACAAAGAGGGAAAACAGAGCACTAAGAAATCCAGGTCAAAAGCATCTGTTAATTGCACTGACTGATAAGATACACGAAGGGACTGATTTTTCAGGGAAGCTGGCAGGAAGCAGCACTTTGCATGTACAAAGTACAGCTCTCAATGGCTGTGAATGCTTTCAAATCCCATCTGGGAAAAGTTTCATGTATTGGACTAGCTCAGCATCACACAGAAATTCTGTGGCTGCAGCAGAGAGAAAATCCTGTTGTTGCCTACAGTGGCACTCAACTTGGCCAAAAGACGACTCATACACTCACTGAAATCTTCTATTTCAGCCATCAGCTGTCTTCTTTCCAAGAGCCACTGGAGTAGAAATACAACAAAGTATGTCTGTATCTAACAACCGTATAGGCAGGCAGGCCAAGCTGTCACAGATGACAACAGAAGTGAAGGCTGGCTGCCCTCTGGGCATGTTACAAGCTTTCTGGGACGCTGGGTACATCCTCTGGCTTCTGCTCAGCATCCTTTTCTGGAAGAATATGAGACATGTGTGAGTTGTGTGATGAGAATGGATAGGGACTGGCCATTCTCAAGAAGCCAGCACATGGCAGGCTTAAGGCAAGCCTGGGAGGTGAGCCATTAGCCTTGCTTGAGAAGATAGCACATTAAAAGGACTTTGATGAGATGCTGGTGAAAAGAAATTAACTGAGGTTTAATATTTACATCAAAGACTCCTCCAAATTAGGAAATCCTTGAGTCACAAAAGTATGGCAGTTCAGGCAATAGCACTGTTTTGTCCTTAAACTATTTCACATGTACCTACTGTTGATCTCTGTCAGAGAGAGAACATAGGGTTAGATAGACCTATGGTTTCAATCAGTGTGTCTGCTCATCTTTTTAAATTCCTGTGGCTATGAATAAATCTGTGAGGTTGTCTGTTTGTCTGCATGGCTTGCAAGACTAAAGATGTCAAGAATGATCATCAAACTGCAGTGGCGTCCTCATTTTACTAAGCTGAGATACCCCTAATCAGTAATTTCCCTTATTGCCCAATTCAATTCCCAGTGCACTCTCATCCATCTTGTGCAGCGAATGAGGCAAATGCTTGATGGAAAAGTAGTGTTTGACTGTATAATTAAAGGTCATGTCATACTGCACAAGTACAAGTGGCCCAATCAATTGGAAAAACCTCTGTCTGTAGAGACAAGCCTTCAAACAAGTTCACTTGTGACTGCTGACGAACACTCATCATGCACTTCTGCCAAGGCAGGGGGTGAGAAAGATGCTTGTTTTCACTAGTTAGCTCAGAGGCCTCTTTCATAGATTACCAAGAACATTCGTTGGCATAGAACAAAAATGCTCTTTAATGACAATAAAAATGACTGCCTGGATTTATTCATGTGCAGTCTACAGTATGTCTTTATTCATAAGTGCAGAAATATGCTCGGGTTGCTTATTCTTTCAAAATCAGAGCAGGTTGAATGTAAGCCAAGTGGAGCAGAAACGAAATTCCAGTTCTAATGGGATACAGATATCCTGACGTGACAATTTTCCATCTTATTATCTTAATTATAGTTATCCTTATATATAATTATTAATTATATTTACTAATTATCATATGAACTACAAAGATAACACTAAGTTATGATTTGTGGGAGCAGAGCAAGAAGAAAGGAGGATAATTACAGAAAAAGGGCTAAGAATACATATGTGTATATAAGGAGAAGGACAGGCAAGAGAGAAGAGTAAAATGACTGCTATTTTATTTCCATTAAAACATTTCAGCATAGGCAAAATCAGAAGGTGTGGATTGGATGAGTGGACAGCGACGTAGATTGAGAACTGGCTGAAGAGCAGATCCCAGAGGGTCCTAATTAGTGGCACAGTTGTAGGCCTGTCACTAGTGGTGTCTACCAAGGTTCAGTACTAGGCCCAGTATTAAGTTATTCATCAATGCCCCCTCACAAGTTCACTGACAACACAAAGCTGGGAGGAGTGGCCAATACCTCAGAGAGCTGTGCAGCCCTTCAGAAGGACCCTGACACATTGGACAGTTGGGTAGAGAAGAACCACCTGAAATCCAACAGGGGCAAATGCAGGGTCCTGCAAGTGGGGAGGAATAACTCCCTTTACTCGTACAAGCTGGAGGCTGACAAAGTACAGGCTGGAAAGCAGCTCTGCAAAGAAGGACCTGGGGGTCCTGGTGGACAACAAGCTGTTCATGAGCCAGTACAGTGTCCTTGAGGCCAAAGGTATCCTCAGGTGCATGAGAAAAAGCATTGCCAGAAGGTTGAGGGAGGTGATCCTGCCCCTCTACTCAGCCCTACTGAGGCCACATTTGGAGTGTTGTGTCCAGTTCTGTGCTCCTCAGTACATGGAGAGACATGGAGCTCCTGAAGCAAGTCAAGTGAGGGGGTTATGGAGATGATTAAGGGACTGGAGTATCTCTCTTACAAGGAAAGGCTAACAGAGTTGGGCCTATTCAGCCTCAAGAAGAGAAGACTGAGAGAGGCCTTCATCAATGTCTATAGGGATCTAAAGGAGGGTGCCAAGAAGGTAGAGCCAGGCTCTTCTTGGTGGTGCCAGGCCATAGGACAAGAGGCAACAGGCAGACACTGAGGCACAGGAGCTTCCACCTGAACATGAGGAAGAACTTCTTTCCTGTGCGGGTGACTGTGCACTGGAACAGATTACCCAGAGAAGTTGTGGAGTCTCCCTCACTGGAGATATTCATGAGCCATCTGAATGCAATCCTGTGCCATGTCCTCTAGGATGACCCAGCAGAGAGGTTGGACCAGATGACCCACTGTAGTCCCTTCCAACCTTATCCATTCTATGATTCTGTGAAAACAAGTCAAAACTAGAACCATGGTGTTGAATCCTTTTAATTTGAATATAAAGATCTGGATCCCAGTCTGAAGAGACTCATTTGTCTATTTAGAAGTCTGGAATGAATCTTGGTGGGAAAAAGCCTGGACAGCGTTGGTGGATAGTACTACCAGAAACACACCCCATTGTGCTAAATTACTTAAGAAAAATCTGCTAGGCTGAATGAAATACAGTGTATTTCAAAACTACTTTGACAAGTAAAGTTCTACCTATATAAATAAGACATATTTTCAAATTAAACTGTATTTAAAATTTGTGTCTTCTGAATTGGAGGGAATGTTTAAGAACTCTGTAATTATTAAAGTTGATTTAACTGAGATGGGCTCTATGAAAAATAAAATATAACTCTTTTACAGATGGAAAATCCAGTTTGGTGGTATTTTGGGGAGTGGCAATCAGTAACGACTAACAGATCTAAACACTCATCCCCTCAGATAAATGTTCAGTGAGAGCTTTTTAGCAGTTACATGCTTTTGCATTTGTCCTGTAAACTACAATCTCTTCCTCTGACCAGCTCTCATTTTAAACAGGGAACTTTCTCACAATTTTGGCAAACATCTTCATACCCAAAAGTAACTCCCTTCCACTCTTCTTATGAAAAGTGACATACTCATTAAAAAGAGCTACTCATCCGTAAGCCTGCTTCTAAGTCAGTGGAGGTTTTGTAATGCCAACACAAAAGTTAAAAAACCCTCAGTGTGAGTTGTCTTATCCAAAGGGGAGGCCAGGAGGGGCAAGACAAAGACAGAAGGAAAGATCAAGTCAGTAGTAAACATGTTCTCCTCCTCCGCTCAGTATTCATTTTGTAAATGACAAATACAATGATGCCACCTTTTCAAAACTAACAATGCAAGGAAATTTCAGTTCTACTTGGAAGAATCCAACTGGGGTTCAATTACTGAGAGACACATGAAACAAAGCTTAAAAGAATATTTCACATTGAGCATCTTAATTTCCTCTAAAGCTGAAAAGTCTGTTAAATTATTCTCTCTGATCCCTGCAGGTTTCCTTCTATTCCTTTCTCAAAGCAAATTATGCTCAGGCCTGAATCCCTATTTTGGCTTTGACAAAGCTCAAATTGCCGTGTCTGAGTGTGTTTCTATCCTCTCAGCTTATTTCTAACTAATGCTACATTCCCTTATTATAACTAAACAGTACCAAGGAGTTTTCCTGGTAGTTGGAATTGACTCTTCTTGGCTGTTAAATCATTAGAACAATTCCTGATACTGTTGTATCTCTTGGTGAGCTCAGGGTGTTCTGTAGCACAGCAGCAGGCTGCTTTGTACCTCTGGTCTCAATGCCAGAGAGCAATCTGAAGTACCAGCTAAGCTCAGAGGCCAGCTGGCCTGCATCCCCAGTGTTAAATTCACCTTCCCAGTAAAACAGAGTGGCTGTATGCAAGATGTCTACTGGGAATAATCCCCTGCAGGGATTATTCTCTGTAGTCTCTGAACCATGCATGGGGATTGCTTGGGGTTGATAGTCACTGTGGGCCAGAGACACTTAGCAGCACGAATGATGGTGGAGTTCCAATGTCCAAGAAGTTCCCAGCACTGTTTAATTTTCTCAAACATTTCCATTTGGGGATACTCAAACAACACATTCAAAGGACCCGAACATTAAATGGTGATTTTTCACAAGATTTTGCAAGCTCGCTCTATTGAAAACACTGCTTGTCTAAAAATGAGTTAGTTATTTTCTGTTATTGTCCTACATCTTTATGACTCCTAAATACTTTTTTTTTTTAATCTGGATATTACTTATTTGGTTATGTAGGTTTTTATCCTAATAGATGAGAACGGATAAACGTTAAAGGCTATTGTTGTATGCAAAGCAAAAGGAGATTAGTTCAATTTGGTAAACACTGCAGCAAAGTTAAAACATTGAAAAAGTGATTTATAACAAGTTAATATTATCTCCAGGAAGATGTTTGTCATAGAGCAAGACAATTTAAGCAAAAAGAAAGGATTACATCAGTTAAGAAAAAACGAGATCGTAGAAAAATTATTGCCTGAGCAGGCTTTAATGGCAATTTTAAGATTTTGTGTTTCTTAGTTCACTCCACAGTAATGTATATACAAAAAATTACATGTCCTCTGACACTGCCAGTAGTAATACTAGGTTTATTTTTAGATTTTATCTTTGACTAACAGAGTAAGTCTTCACTCAGAATTAAATAGAGGATAAAACTATTCTATTAGCAAACTACACAACTTTTTCCTAAATTTATCTTCTTTCTTTGTAATTTTATTATTTCATTTTCCCTCTAGCCTTCAACCTTACTTGCCTATTTTCTCTTTACAACTTCTTTCTTTATAAATCTCTGTATAACTCCTGCCAAATCTGTTTCAAAATATATGAACTTGCTGGGTGTCAAATATTTTCTCTTGAAGTCCACAATTCTGATTTTCCCTAGCTAAATATCCAGCCAGAAAGATTGTGTTTGACAGGTTCTCGCATATTTCCAAATGATTTATTAGTTCATCAAGAAGGTTTAATCTTTATCATACAATCATACAAATAAAGAATACTCGAATTTCCAATTAATTCATAAATATAGCAAGTACAAAACACTTTGGAAAACACATTTTGTGATTGTTGCAAAGCATAAATGAAGAAGAGTAATAATTCCAAGCACTTCTTGTCTCTAGTGAGCCATTTTGAGCAAGTTAGCTTCCACTCTTTTCATTTTCTTCTCATTTTAATTCAAAGAAGGACAAAGTATGATATGGTGCATTTCAGATATGATCAATACCTAGTTCCTGAAGAGAACATTAGAAACTGCTCAGTACCCCTGTCCTAGCACACATATGGGCTGCACTTGGTTCTGCAGGTGACTCCACCTCTTGCCAGCTCCGAGACAAGCCTTGGATCCAAGACCTGCCCCTCTAGTCCCTGGCCCCATCCTTTCTCTGAGCCTTTCCCCAAATACACAGGCCTATGGCCCTAACCCAAACATTCATTATGAGTTTGGCAGCTCACTCATTCTTCCTTACAAATTTCTTCATCTGGGAACAATCTCTAAATGGAACACAGCCTCCAGACATTTCTTTATTGCCTTTGACAAAATCTCTTCTGAACTTCCAACATTTCTGGGAGAACTGTACAGCAGGAGGCTCTTGTCCAGAGATTTCCATTTCCTTCTACATGCAAATGCTTCATTATTAGTCACTGCAGGAGGGTCCACTACTTTGTTCTCATTTCACCTCACTATTTCTATTCCTTCCATGTCATGCTTTTCAAAATAACAAGCTCATTATTAACATTAAGTCTCTCTAATTCCAGAGTCCCAAAACTGACTCCTAGTACTTTTCCATTTCTTTACCAACACTGATGCTGTCTCTGGCATGAAGCCAAAGCATGGTGTAGGGATATTCTCAAGTTGCTTAGCTCTTTTTGCATATTTCAGCTGTTCTGAGATGGAAACTGCTGGGTTTCCTAACAGGAGCCAAACCTGCTTTCCTGGTCATGAGGACCAGGGAACAGGTTGTTTTCCTTGCAGGCAGGGGAACACCTGGACAGAGGGAAAAGGAGTACTGATATCCCCATGCACTGGCAGCATCAACATCTACCCACTGCTTCCTGACAGAAACAAATGTTATGTGCTCTGAGCTAAGGATAGCTTACACCCATGAGAGAGGAGGAATTCATTTTCTGAGCCATGATGGAGAAACCTTGTGGCACACACAGTTAATGCTACTTTGCATCCAGTTCCCACAGGCAGCCTGAAGACACTTACTCTGATTGAGACTGTCTTTTCCTGCAGTCATCTGTAAAACATCAAATCACAATCAACACAAAAAAGGTGATTATATGGGAGGTGGTGATCTTTGTATCTTCCACCTTGAAGATCTTAAACTCCTACCTTGCCTGAGCTACTTGGGGCATTGTCGGAAGGACACAGAAATGATTAGAGAAGGAACAGATACAGAAAGTAAACAACTGTTAGTAACAGCATGGAAAATCTAGAGAAAAAATGTGGCCTTATTGAGTAGTGCTGTCCTGCTTTCCGGATATTAGCTTAATGTTTTAAAAATTCCTATCCATACTTTTTTTTAAAGTCGCCCATGCCTTTGTTTACGGGGAAAGCTGTTAGCAACCTCAACATTACTCACCGATCAGCTGACCTGCAACCACATATTTCTATCCATTGGTAACGGTCTAAGTATTAGACTCTTTTCCAGGACAAACTCAGAAACACCACAATGGGATACTGCTGTACACCATTTCCCCCTGTCCCCCAAAACATGGGACATTAGGTCCACTGGCAAAGCAGTAGTTCTACCACTTCAGCAGCACTTCAATAAATAGATGGTGTCTTCAAGCTTCCAAAGCAATTTAAATGTCTTCATTCCCAATAACGTCTGATTACCCACTCATACCTACAAAATGAGATGTTCCTTAAGTTATGCTGTTTCCAGGATTTTCAAGTTAATTTTGCACATATGTGCTTTTTTAAATTAAGAAGCTAAAGTGCTCACAATGAAGTCAAAAACTTCTGAAGATCAGTGTTCTTTCTCTTGGCCTGATATTTTTTCAAGACAAAATACACAAAGGAAGCTTTGAGCTCCTTGAGAACATACACATAACAACAGTTTGTAATTTTACTAACTGAATTATCATCAAGGCAAACTCTTTCAAACAGAAATGGCATTTCACAGTAATTTGTGGGGGTTGTAACAAACAAATTCAGAAATACAAAGATCATTTGCTGTTCAGTTCATGACTCAGTTTTTTTCTGTAGCAGTAGATATTCTTTCCTCCTGTGGAAAAATTACAAATCACTTTCTGAAAAAAAAAAAAAGGAAAAGGAAAAAAGGGAAAAAAGGGGGCAAAGGTAAAAGAATAAGAAAACAAAACAAAGGAGAGAGAAAGGAGGAAAGAGGGAAAAGACTATTACTGAAATACCCTTCAGGTGGCTTAAAAGTGAATGTTGTCTTGATACATTACTTGGAAATTAATAATGAATACTAAATACAAGAGTTGGCAAGCATAATGTTGTTCTGTGGTTAAAAATTGCTAACACAGACCAAAATTCAAATGTTCTGATCTCCATGATAATTGGCTGCAGATGAGCATTAGGACACAAATCCCTGGGGTCTGTCATGGTCCCAGCTAGCCCTCATGGCTCATTAGTTGGGCCTCTTTAAGGAGTAACAGCTGCTGCAGGGAACAATTGGCTGAGCAGGGATATGATTGCTCAGATCTCGCCTTCTCAGACTCCAGGACCTCTGTTAGGGGCTGGGGAGGCATAGCCTCAGCACAAACCAGGCTACCAAACCTCAAAGCCACAGAGACAGGATGTCCTACTGTGCATAAACCCCAGAAATCTGAAAGAGCAGCTACTGTGGGGGAGACTTCAACAGCTGAGAGATTAAGATGAAAGTTGAAGTTTCAAGAGTTGATATAAAGTCCCTGGGAATCCTCTCAGCTATTGAAACAAGCACTACTGGGAAGCCAAACACACCATTGTTAATATTGTCTTGAGGCATAAAGGTTGTAATACACACCTGCACATCTCAGAAGGCAGAAACAAGCGATTTCACAGACTGTAAAATGCTTTGTTTGCTCTCTTTCCAAATAGAACAGGTTTCTATCTATATGGCAATTTTATGTTTCATTATAGAACTGATATATTGTATCCTTATAAAAGTTGGGTTAGGATTGTGCTTATACTTTTACAATTCAAAATATGTAATTGACAACTTCTTCCTTCCTTTACCTACTGCCTTGAATAGTTTTCATCTCCCCCAGTATTACACCAGTATAGAATGTCAAACACATTATGTACTTATTGGGACACAATTCTGACTTTAATTGCAATACAGACTTCAGTTACAACAATTCTACTTAATATGTCTGAGGACAAAAAACTTGGCAGGGCTGCATTTATGCGAAGAAATAACACATACACACAAATGTTGAGGCTGTGAATGAGTTTCTTACAGCAGTTATCAACCCATGTTGGGTCAACAGTCTACAGTAGTAGGATTTAGAGATCTCTGGCCAGCTCTTAGTACATAAATGTACAACAAATTCAACCAAAACTAAACAAGAATCTTATCTGCACTCCACAGAAGCATCAGGGGTTGGACTCACTTTTGTTATGTATTTTCCCCTCTGATTTGCTGCTAAAATAACTAAAAATGGTTAAACTGATGAAGATACATACACTCAAGTTTAAGAACTGGGTTCAATATAAGAATGCTTGGAATAATTTTAAGTGACTGCAGCAAGTGATTTACAAATTTAGTGAGCACTCTATGTACTTCATTTTACTTCCCTTCATATTATTAGAGGAATAACATACATACAACCAAGAGATAAATCACTGTATATTTGCAAAATATAATTTAACACAGACAGGGATATTCGTGTTAAGCAGCAACTTCCACTGAACAAGAGCCAAGTACATATCTTTCTTGGCTTCTTCCCCCTCTGTTTTAATTTTATGCAGTGTCAGTTAATCTCTTGTAGCTTCTTCTGGTATCGTATAGTATCTAAAGAAATATCCCTCCAAATTAGCTTTTCTCCTCACATAAATAGCTATTTTCAAAAACAGATTTTATATTGCTAAAGAACAGAAAGAATGTTATTGCTTAGAATAGTATTCTACTGCTTATTCAATTATTTCCATGCATCCATTACAAACCCCTCCAAAGAAACATGTCCCTGTGAAACGAAATACATGTCAGTTTACAAGAACAGAGTTCATCAAGAAAAAACCCAAACTCAAAAACTTGTGTTTTTTTTCCACAATGCTGAAATTTTGCTTTGCTTGTTTTATAATTAATGATTAAGACGCAGTAGACCCTAAGTCCCAAATCTGCTTCAGCAAAAAAGCCCATAACATTAAACATCAAAAAAGT
Organism: Manacus candei; assembly: GCF_025592945.1. Classification (NCBI taxonomy): domain Eukaryota; kingdom Metazoa; phylum Chordata; class Aves; order Passeriformes; family Pipridae; genus Manacus; species Manacus candei. The sequence goes on along the minus strand of NW_026138067.1, from coordinate 3,517,834 downwards.
GCTCCATCTTGCCAGCGCTGAATACACGTTGCTTCCGAACATGGAACCTGCTGTGCTGTGGACTTCTGACTGTGGCTTTGAAAACACAGTATGGAAATTGCCATTGTGGACAACTGACTCAGCTCTTCCTCAGTCTGTGGAGGCGCAGAAGTCCATTTCATTGTATCTGAAGGCAATCAGCTAACGTAGCTTACGCGATTTTATCCTTTTAACAGTGTAGCAAGTATATTACTGCTTTTCTTTAGTATCCAAAAAGCAATGCTAAACTGGCAAACTGTGTTTTCAGCCATCTCTGTGTAATCTAACAAAGCAGCTGCGCTCAACAGGAACAATGGTCTTGTCTGAGAACTAGGTAAAAACTCCTCAGAGCTCTCTCAAAGCCTTCAAAAGAGAAGATTCTAAAACAAAAAATTAATTTCCTTTAATGAATCAGGATAAAGTCAAAGATCCAAACTTGGGATAAAATTACTGATAAGGGGAAAGAGAAGGCAAAAGTTAGTTCATGTAAGGGTAGAGGTGACTGCCCTCTGCTATAGGAAAGACAAATGGACCATCCAATTTCTTTCTGTTGTTCCACAAGATCTTACACAACTATGGAAATAATCCTTTAAAACATACATTACCATAAACCTACTTAAAACATTATCTTCCAGCAATCTCATACAAATTCTTTTACTACTTGAAATATGTTTATATTTTCTAATATGAATATCTAATATGCTGCAAGAAAGATTTAAGAAAATGTTAAAAAATCAATTAATTTGTCACAATTGACAAATTTGTAATACTTGGAAGTCTGATTCAATGTTTAAAGAAAGAAAAACCTGCAGAGCAGTTTGGTTTTCAAGGGCCACATAGACAGACTTCCAAAAAATTGATGTTCAATCGATCTTTGTGTAGAATATTTCAGATCTTTAATGGAAATTGTTAGCTATAGCAAAAATAGTTTTATACAACAACAAGCAAGGCAAAGATCTGCCAAATTAAAACAACACACGCTGAGATTTAGTTGCAAGACTGAGGATAAGCAAAAAATATGTCTTTTCACACAGTTTTTCATTCTTTCTGAAGCATATGTTAAAATGTATAGGCTATTAGTCCTAACTCAACAATTAAAAAATCTAAGAAGCATGGCTGATGAAAAATTAAATCCTTCTAAAGCTGGATTTTTCATCCATTCCATTTTGCTTATTTATCCTGTCGGCTTCCTGGAGCAAGGACTTTTACTTCTGCCCATGGACAGTACTTGTATTTTACCAGTAAATAGTTAGAGCAGCAGTACACTTTTGTTTTAAAAATTGGTGAAATGAAGAAAAAAGGAATACAATTATTTTAATACTACTATACTTACATAGCATAATCCTTCATTTTAGCTCTATAAACTTTTTAGACTGAAAAAAAAGAGACATCTACCAAAAAAACCCTCAACCCCCAAACTTTCATTACTTTTCCAGGTACCTGTTGGTTCTTTGCAGCTATATTGCTCCCTTTTGCCTGCCAACCAAGTCTTTTCACTACAGCAGCAATTGTCATCACCACTAGTACTTATAAAATGCATATTATATAGAATGAGACAACTTCTAATCCTGGCTAAATTGCTGGAATTCTGGAGTGATTTTATTAAGTCTACTGACTTGATGTCACTGAGATCATGGTTTGGCCCCACTTTTTTTCATGTCATTTAAGGAACACTACAGCTTTCCAGCAGAGTGGCATGCATTTTACATATTCTGTTCTTCACAGAGAAGAACATTTTTACCATGCCCCTGTTTCTACACATGGCTAAATCTGAAGTAGGTGACCTAATTTATTGAAACAGAATCCAAGGCCCAAGGGTCTGACTCCAAACTGCCACGTACTTTTATGGGCTGGATCAGAGAATGTCCAAAGTTTCTTGCATCATTTAATGTCTTGAAAAGGTTCTTTTAGCCACAGCTGCCAGAACTGTTTGCATCCTTCACATGCCAAACTGAGTAGGGATCCAGAAGTTTCCAAATGCAGGGACCAGGAATGTCTTGACTTTTGAAAGGAGAAATAAATAATTTAATCTATACATTTTGATTTATATTGAGTGGTAATCCTTTTCATATATTTTCCACTATTTAAAATATGAAAAAGAGGCTATAAAATCAATTTAAAAATCACAGGGAAAAAAGGCAAGCTGAGAAATGGGACACTTTCACTTTCTTCACATAACATCTTCCCTTTGCACTCATTTCTAGAGAGGTGGGCAGTTTATTTCTTGAAGTAATAAGCTCAGGGTATTTGCTGGGAACCATCAAATATTCAGGAAGAGCTGCTATATAATCACATTTAGAAAGTTTTAGATTCTTATTAAGTAAGGTGTGAGTGTGGGTATTTATCTTTGCTGTTCTATATCCACCTTTTTGGTCAGCTGAATCTCCAGACTTGTGGCTTCCAACCAGCAGTTGCAGAACCCCAAGTGTTTCAAGACTGCATCTATTAGTTTTGAGAAAGATGAATAAGAAATGGAAATCTGTTGTCATTTGTTTTAAATTTGTGCTATAGGAATTGAAAACCAATATTTTAAAGTTAACAGATTATGAATGGTACTTTGTGGAATTTTACATGATTTAAAGGACTACATTTTGTCTGGAGAAGAGTTTCACTGATAAAACTTGGTGCTCCCAAGCTCTGTCACCCATTCTCCCAAGTTCTGGCTTGCTTTCCTCTTCTTTCTTCCCAGTATTATCTTCTGCAGAACATTTCACATTCCTCATGTTCACCTAGGTTAGGCCACCTTTATGGAGAGGCATCTCCCAATGGCTGGAGAGAGGTATCTGATTAGATCTACTGTTGATGGGAATCATTAATCCCTAATGATAGGCTGTGTTCAGACCTCATCCATGCTGTGTTTTCATAATCTGATGATTATTTTAAACAAAGAACAAAAGAAAGTTATTCTAAGTTGCAAACTGTTAGGAGATGAAAAAGCTGACCAGCAGACTGCTTGATAACATATAGGTGATGATCAACAAGAGAGAGATGAATCTTATATTTTAAAATATGGCAGCCACAAGCTAAAACTGATAGATTCTGTCTTCAGAATTTTGGCAAAAGACGAAAAATGTGCTGCTCATTATAAATAAAATAAATCTGACAAAATGAAGGTATGAGCATGTAATTAGCAATGTAACGACAAGCCTAATTTCAATAGCCACAGATTTCCATTCAATCACCTTTACACACATCACATACATATAGAGAGCTAAAACTTTCTGCCATGGTAAAAGGCACATTTGACAGAACCTCCATGAACCAACATGCATTTTCTCTAAACACTGAAAATACGTTGGGTTTTTTTTTTAATAGGCCAACAGTCCTGTAGCAAATATTTTTTTCATACCACTTACATAAAGTAAATCTAGTACCCCAAAAGTAAACACCTTCTTTCAACAGCTGCTAACTGGTCAACAAATTTTATCATATTCCTGATGGCAAATGAAAATCTCCTTTTTATTATAAACTAATTCAGTCAAGGTTTGGCCAACTGCTTATGCCTTTTATCATTTGTATTTGAGATAGCTTTTGGTAGCAGAGTTTGGGGTTTTTTTGTGTGTAACTTACCTAGTAGAGATTGTGTGATAACATCCCTTCTTCGAGTGAAACGTCTCCCAGGGAGATCTTTTGCCATGACAGTGGAAAGCAGAGAGTGTGCAAATAGCAGAAAGAAGCATGCAATCATTTTCTTCATCTTCAAGAAACAGAGGGACATTCAAGGATGTGAAACTGCAACAGAGGAGAGAAGGGGATAAGCTCTTCAATTACATAAAAAGATATACTTAGCCTTGTCAACCACCCAGCAGCACTGCTTTGCTTCCATCACATACAAATATGCAGAATAGTCATGGAATAATACCTATAAACCTCAAGAAATAAGATCTACATACTAAAGCAGTTGGCAGTCCCTGCACAGCATTTATAAGTATTGTTAGTTGAAGTTCATAGTCAACATCTACAACCATTCATAGTAATCAAGTATTTTTAAAGCAAGAAAAGGAACTTTGTTTCAGTCAACCTGCCAGCATAAATGGGTTTGAGTGGGACACAAATATATTTTTGTTATTCCATTCAGCACTCTGTTGCATTTTTTTCAGAAGTTTAATGATTCTTGTAGTCTGAGGCATTCTTGCTTCAAAAAATCTTGGAGAATTAAAATAGAGGGAAGAAAATATATTTCAGAAACAGCAACTATAAATGTGAACTGGTGAGAGCTCATTCTTCCTTTTCAGAAGACAGTCCATGGTTGCTAACATGAATGAATGAATCTTGTTTACTGGACTAGACTCCTGAGGATTGGCAAGGAGCTTGCCAGAGGTTCTAGAAAAGTTTTGTCATACAGAAGAACAAACTGACAGGCAAAATTCCCACACTAAGAGATTATTCCTGATCAGGATCTTGTTAATCCACCATAAAAAGCCATGGCTGAGTCTGTCTACAACAGAAAGCAAAAACTGACATGCTAGAGGCTCATTTTCTGGCTGTGTTCCCTGTTGATGGCTTCCTCAGAAGGAGATTCCTTCTACCTTCACCCAAAACTTTATTGTTGCATTTGTGAAGGCAGCATCCCACATGAGCTAGATTCAGCCTTGGAACTGCTGATGCGACGAAGCTTAGTCAAGAGCTCCCCTAGGTGTGCAAGAGATGGATAAAACTACCCACTTTCACAACACAGAACTGTTCTAGCTGAAACTTAGTGTAACTTTTTAAGCAGTGCAAATTTTAACAGTAATTCTTGGTGAAGTAAATAAGATGTTGAAAACAATTTTAACAGGGTCCTAAACCTGACAAGCAGATATGTAACAGAAGGCAACTAAGTGCTCCACTTCAGAAAAATAATTTCTTTTCTTTCCCACTATGAGGTATTCACTGGCAGAAAAGAAAATACTGATTAAATATTTTCTCTCTAATAAAGGTATTTTGTACATAATTCTTCACTCTGTCCCACACAACCATTACATATTAATGTATTTTTCTGACTATCAATCTATTTTGTGTATCCTACTCAGCCACAAATGCAAACACAATGTTCTGGTGTATATGCCAGAGAATAAAATGAGTCTTTGAACTCAAAATGCCCAGCCTTGCTTCAATGTTTAATATTGTCCAGTAACACCCAATATATGATCTAAGGACATTCAGACTAGGAAAGAGATGTAAATATCTGGTGCTTATAAAAATGGCCACAAAAAAAGTTAAATATTTGGAGCCCTAGGAGCATGGACACCAGGATGGTATTATTAGTAGAGTTTTTACAGTGCTCTAGTCAGAAACAAATAGACACCGGAAACAGCACACACCACTCGAAATGGGACTGAATTTTGCTGGAGGCAACAGCTGTTACTGATGGAGATTATCAACAAAATCTTCTTTCAGGTCATCTCCTCACTTCTCAGAACATCAACACACATGGGGCTGTGCAAGAGGGTCTCCTCTCACTCCGGCCTGTCCCTTCAGCACATGAGGCAAATGGACCTCAAGGATACATGCCAGTTCTAGCACCAGTGTTTTAGAAACACCAAAACCATGCTCAGAGAGCTAAGGAGCATAGAGAAATATGCTCCTTTCAAGGCTGTCACAGGAACCCAGCATGAACAGATTGTTTAAGTGGGCTATCTGGCTACTACCTAGTTATCAGTGGCCTAACTCATCCCTCCTTTCAATCCATCCTAAACAGCTGTGAAGATGGCACTAAACTCTAAGTAAAGCCATTTGGCCTGTTCCTGGTGGCACATTAATGGAGAGCCAATGACAACGTGGCAGGAGAGCCTTCACAACATGCTGCTGAACCAGTAACAGTATGTCAAAAGAAACGGTGATAAAGAAGTGTCTCAGGACAGCCTCACACCAAACTAAACCCTCTTACATTCTGTCACTTAACATACTTTATACCTTTGTAGCAATTTTTTATATTGGGTCACAGTTTCAAATTCACTAGGCTCACAACTGTCCACAAGCAACTTCAGAAATAAAAGGTGTTTGTTTGCTGTGATTTGAAGTGTTTGAATTCTGTTAGGAAAATGTTTATATAGCATGCAAATATCATATTAGCTGATCATATAAATCAAAATGCCTACATAATCATTCACTAGCTGTTGTTGAATTCTGAAATACATTAAAGCAGCAAATTTTCAGTTTTGTGTGATTTTAACCAGTCCCTTTAAAAAGTAAGGCTGGGTGTACTAAAGAGACAGAACCACTGAATAACATACTGTTCAATAGTATTTAATTCTTATTCAGAAATGTTAGATCCTTAGATCTCATTATCTTTACCAGTCTGATAATCAGAAAATAAATCTACTAACAGTTCCACCAAAAAAGATCCAATTCTTGCTAAAAAATATCCATTATGAACACACTCCTACCCTCACAGTGTTCTAAAATACTGTGATTAGAGGAAGCGATGCTTAACAGAGAAGAACTTCAGTTGCCTCATCTTAAAAAAATTATATATAATCTAAAATAAAAATTAAAATTAAATTGCATCCATTTTCCATAAGAAGAAAAAAAACCCAAACAAGCCCAAGTTTCCAAAGCCAAAGGCTGTATGTGACAAAATACACTGATACCACCGATCCAAACCTCTCACCCTTTCATCCACACTGAAATCTTCTGTGCTGCTTTCCTGAGGTGATGACAGCCTGAACCTGTGTGCTTTGTTCCAGTTCCAGGTACATATTTGTGTCCAGTGCTGCTCACATTTTTACATGACCAGTTTGTATTGTGGTTGCATGGCTGCTCTGCACACAGTCCTCCCATGGTTCTCTGTTTATCTTCTGGGTCTTCTGTGAGGTTCCCTGTCTTCACTCGAGAATATGGATGGTGGTTGCTGCACCACATTTGGTATTTAACACCTCATTTCCCAGCAGGCTAAGCCAGGCTGCTGGCACAGCCCTCTGTAGCTTCACATTGCTGGCTAACCCTTGCTCTACCAGCTGAGAACACCTTCCCAAAGTACCAAACTTACAAGTTGTATTTTTGTGGCTACCGGAGGAATATCTTTGAAGCACTTTGATTCAAAGATTTGACACAAATTCCTGTCACACCAGGAATATTCAGCATTATACCATCGGGAACCAACTCCCCTGGGTAGACCCAAGACCAAGTCACTGTAAGACAAACATTCTGAACGCCTCTAAATAAAAAAGACTGCAAGAGGAGGTGTGGCAATCTGTGGGGCCTTAACAGGTTGAGCACAGATGCACCATCTTCCACTGCTCCACTCTTCTACCCATGGTGACAGGAAGAAGAGGGTCCCATGCAGGGCTTTCACAGCAGCTTTGGAGTAGCTGCTGTGCTGGACATGTGAAGAAGCTCCTAACACAGAACAGACAACTGCTGCTCACAGAGATACAATCTGGTGAGGGCTGCTTGCAATATCTGCAGCTGTCTTCTTGAAGAAGTTTGGAATAAAGGAGGAGATTCTCCTAGAAGATGGCAAGTAAATAGACAGGCTCTCTGTTCTTTTCAGGCTTCCCTTGCTCCCTAACTGGCTGCTAGTCAAGAGCTGAATATTGCCATGGTGTTTTCTTATTGATTTTACCTGTGCTTGCTTATCCATATACCCTTGCATTAGGGTAATTTTTCTGATGTGCCGTTATGGATTTTCAACTTTCATGAACTACAGTGTAAGAAGACTGAAAAATAAAATTGGGACTTCATCTTTAAAATACCTATTTCCTTTGTTGGACAGTAGTGAAACAACACAAGCCCATTTCTACGCTTTCAAGTATCTTCCTGTGGAATTCTCCTCCTAAGGGGTTGATAGCTGTTTTGGACAGAGACACTACTGAATATTCAGTGTGGTGATAAAACAATGACCTTCTCCACTGCATGGTGCAGGTTATTAATATTTGTCTTCTTCAATGTGATAACTCTTACATAATATCAAGGGAGAAGACATGATTTGTGGCTCATGCTGAAGGCAGTGTCCTTCCATCTCTTACACCATTTCAGGAAAACTCCTTTTACAGAAAATCAGGAAACCCTCCCAGTGGCCTGAAAGACCACCTTTTTTCACTCAGCTACCTTAAAATTGTACCTGTGTTTGCTGAGCAGAAAGAAATTGGAAAACTAGGGTAGTAATATGTTTCAGCTCATGCTTCCTGCTCCTCTGGGTGGTCTCCCTCCCCGTCTTGCAGTACAAGTTCCCTTCCAAGGCTAAATCATGACATGAACTCCCCAAACCCCTACCTCTCCACTTTCCTAGCTGCCACCAAAACTGGCATAATGTACAGAAGTGGAAGTTCTCAGCAGTTACATGGAATATCAACACCTTTAGTATCTGCAAATAGTATCCCCTCTCTTGAATCCTACACAAATTATCCACATAGGTGGAAGTGAAAGGGAAGTCAAAAAAAGCACCAGAGACAGAAGTTATTACCACTACAGAAGCTGCCTTCAGCTTTTCTTGTTTCATAGTTAAGAGACAGTCATTTACTTTCATTAAGGTGCCAGCAGATCTAACTTCAGTGGTTTTAAGTTATAAAGAACACAAGTGCATAGAAGAGAAACCATTTTGAAGTTCTTTCAGCACTCTTTATTATCTACCCATTTCTAAGATAACAGGAAACTGGTCAAATACGAAGCTTTTACTGAAGTTAGAGGAACTACAAGCGATCCATATAAGTTAATAAAATCACTGTCTGTGTCCCCAAGTTAGCAAGCACAGCGAGCTACTTGGAAAAACAAACAAGCTCTTATTACATCAAAGCCACAAAATACTTCATTCTCAATCCCATCATCTCAGAAATTAAGGGCTGCAGGCACTGTAAAGCCCTGTTAACTATCAGTTACAACATGTTCCAAGATACTTCACTATCCACAAGCCAGCATGTGCATTACTAGTTCATTACTTATTAAAATCACTCTGTGTGGCACAGGCATCAGGACATAGAGTATTAATAATTTCCTCTGTCTTTCTAGACCAGTTGCTGACTCAGGTATTTTCTAGTTCTGAATAATAGCTACAGAGCCCAATAGAGTCCAACATCATATGACATCTGTCCCTAGCCATGCAGGTTTTTGTGGGAGCAGGTGGCCACAATCAGAAGAAACCGTTTTGCAGGTGCTCTAAGCTTTTAAATTCCTCACCTGCTGCTCAACCCTGATGGCAGACACTCTGTACACGAGACCATGAATCTACCCACCACTGCACCATGTCCTGCAAAACAGTAGAGCAGTGTTCACATGTTAACACATTCTTTACCTCTTTTTAGGGGGTTAACTTTGGCCATTCATGCCGTCAGCAGTATCAGATGAACCTGGGAAACTCATTATCTAAAAGTCAATTAGTAATTCTGGTATATTCTGAGACAGCCAACCCAAATGCAAACAGCTTTCACAGCAGCACAGCAAGCCACTACAACAATAAAAATAACTGTTGACTTGGCAACATCAGTGTTCAGACAGTACAAATAACCTGAATCTGCAGTGGATTTAGGATCATAAGTTGTGTACTCCAGTGCAAGAACACTGGGACAAATTCTTTGCATGGGTCCAAGAAGCTTCATGGCCACACATTGTTTTGTATCTGCAGAAGGGCACAATCCTAGTATGTGATAGCAATTTGTCTGTTCACATGTCTGCATAGTGATGGAGACGCTAACCTTTGTTTCCTATGCTTCCATATGGTCCTCCTCATCCAGCACGTATTCCTCCCTTGGCAACTAAAAGGATATTCCAGTGCTTTTTGTATTGAGAGATTACCCCGCCTTGCATAGCAAGGGCTGCAGCTGAAACTCCGTAAGTACCTAATCATTCCAGCTGTGGCTACAAAAGCCCACAAATGAGTTGTATCCTGGACTAATAAAATCAAATGTGACAGTGGACTAAACCAACTTAGATTTTGAAACATCAAAAGGAAGACTTAAAATATATTACAGAGCAGTTCCTAGAAGGGGAGGTGAATGACATTTGGAAGTCAGACAAATATTCCCACAAACCCAGCACTGTACATGATACCCATATGCAGAGTATAGCTGAAGGTGCTACAGGATACAGGAGGACAACCACATTCTGGAAGCTGTCAGAAGAGTGTTAGGGATTGGGCAAGACCAGCTTGCCTATCCAAGCACAGAGGTAGGATAAGCACACACGTAGTGATGAGCACACACACAAAAAAACATACAGCATATCAGAAAGAAGAAGAGATCAGCATTAAATTTTATTGTGAGGTGTAAACATCATGGTAGAACTTTTATGCAATAGACCATTATCTAAAGGACTTAGAGTGTATGTAGTACATGTATATGTAGTACATGCATAATATAATTTTCTACATCTCTAAGGAAATGAAGAACATTGAGGGATCTATTACTTAATTTTAAGCCATTCATCTAAATGACACATATGCTTCCTGATATCAGTGTTGTAAAATGAATAACTACTAAATTATTTAGGTCAGAGAGGACCTCTGTAAGCCATCAGGTCCAGATGAGCTGAAGCTGATGACTATTTCAGTAATTTCAGAGACTCACCACATAAAAGTTAATGGTGGTGCTATTGAACAGTACACCCATAGTATGATTTACTCTGCATATTTTCCAGTGGTCAGACAGCAAGCTCTAGAAGTGAGAATTCTTATTTTATGACAGCATCAATCTCCATGTTATGATTTTCTTCAGTTGCCACTTGGACAACAGACCTTTTCATTATCTTGTTCTTTTGAGGAAGACTCATTTGCACTTTGTGGTACTGAATCTGATCTAGACATCAGAGTTTCCACTAAGTTCCCAGAAGAGTAGCATGGGAAAACTGAGAAACTTCACTTTTACCATGAAGAGTAGATACTTAAATTAAAGCATATATTATATGACATATGATACATATGTGGGCTGCTTACGTTTGTCTCTGTGAACTACAGTCACAAACCACAATAGACTGTTAACTGCAAGAAGAAAGATTTTTAAAAAGAGAAAAAAAGGATACAATAGTTCTGAAACTTATTTGCAAAGTCACACTGACTAGCACCAGTGTAAACCAATAATCTGAGGATTAAAACCACTCCATTCCAAATACTCTTTGCTCATAACGAAAACACTAACAATGTACACTGTATAAAATGAGTTTGTTAGTGATATCCACATTATAATTAAATAGTGCTTAGTTGTTTTACCCTCCTAGGGAGATGGTTTGTAAGGCAAAGGAGAGTATTTAGATCTGATTAGCTTTTCCCTAGTTTGCCTGGACTGACTAAAACATCTTTTACCATCACAGCTGGGTCCTTGGGACACAAGCACTAGAATGTGCATCGCTTGTTCATGAGAAATCCCAGTGAAGTCAATGGAAAGACTCACATAAAGTAATTAGGTGTGAATACTGAGTGTAAGATGGAGGATCTTACCCGTAGCTTTGTGTAACAAAGTGCTGCATTTTCTGAAGACATAAAATAAATCAAATTTAATTTGATGAATATAGTTAAAATCACAGCGATATACAGTACATGAAGAAAAGTTTAGAAAATCTGCTGCTTGAAGCTGACAGATCAATATGAAAAGTGTAATACTCCAAAATTATTTTGTAAATTTTGTAGGATTTAATGGAAAAGCTATATGTGTATTTTATTAAGTTTTTGATTTAAGGAGAATTTTGGATGGAATACAGTTTAATAATTTCTTCTGAGGTAGTCAGCTGTTAACATGTGACACGGTAGGTCACCTTTTTAGATCTCAGTAAGGATCATTCACCCTTTGAATGATGGTCCCAAAAGCAAACCCAAGCATTAAGGAAGTACTACATAAATCAATAGGTTGCATTCTTCCATCTCAGTCAACACTCAACTACTGTTTAGAGGCCAGTCTGACACAGAAAGAACTGTTTTCCGAAACAGAAATATGTGGTCATTAAAGATGCCACGATAATTTTTATCAGATTAATGAGCACCATCTAGGTTGGGTTTCCAGGGTAAGTATATTACACGAAACAAACTGCTCCCCATTCCTCTCATCTCCAGCACTCGCGGTGCTCTCAGGAAGCCTGGGCAACTCCAGCCCCGCGTGTCAGAGGTGACAACTCCAGCAGAGAGCTGCCTGCGGGGTACCTGGCACGGGGATAAACTGCATCCTGCTGCGAGCTGGTAAAGACACCTGCAGGCTATTTACTCACTAACATGTTCCGGTAAAGTTCGGCTCTGATTCTGCACTGACTTTAAAATAGAGTGAGATTTTATCCGATAGACTGCGGCGTGCAAGGGGGAAGAGGGTAGATGGGGAGTTTGCTCAGACTCACGCAGTTCAAAAAAAGGGAAGCCTTCCTCCTGCGGCTGCAGCACGAGCAGCAAACCCACTCCAGCGGAACCCAAGCGAACATCCCACCGAGACGCAGACGCCGCCGCGGCCCCTCGTCTCGGCCTCCCGTTCCCCACGGGGCCCCCGCCGCCCGCGGGGCCCTCCCCGGCCGCCCCCCACCCGGAGGAGCCCCCGGGGCAGGGCCGCTCCTCCGCCGAGCCGGGGCCCCGGGGCGGGGGTGGCCGCCGGCTGTGCCGCGACCCGGCGGTGTCAGCGGTGCCGAGCCCGCCGGGCGGCGCGGGGGGCGGCGGGGGTGCGGTGCCCGCGGATCGCGGTGCCCGCGGGCGCCGGGGACCCGCCTGGCGGGCGGGAGAGGCGAGGCGAGGCGGGGCAGGGCGGGCGGCAGAGCCGCGCTTACCTGCGGGCTGGCGGGGCCGCTCCGCTCGGCGCGGGCAGCGGCGGCGGCCGGGAGCGAGCGCGGAGCCTCCTCCCCCCGGCGCGGCCCCGGACGGCGCTCCCCCGCCCGCCCCCCGGGAGCAGCAGCCTCCCGCCAGCCCCGTCCCGGGTGGCACTGTCACACCGGGGAGAGGGAAAATGAGGAGTCCCACTTGGGAGACACCGACCGCCCTGCGCAGTTTCAGAGCCGGTGCGGCCCCGGCAGGAGCCGCGGGTGGCGGAGCTGCTCTCTCCGCAGCCGCCTCCGGCGTCAGGGACGCGGTCCCGCTCCCTCCCGCCTGCCGTGAGGGAAGAGACGGGATCGACGGCCCTGGTGGGACAGGGGCCGTCGGCCCCACGCCTTCCCTCCTGATGCCGAGGGACGTGGGACCTGCTCCCTCTCTCCAGCCCCGGCAGGGACAGGGGCTGGCGGCCCCTCGGGGCTCCCGTCCCCGCACACCTCGGCCCCGCTGCCGGTTCCTCCCTGCTCCGTGCCGCGTGGCGAGGGGCTCCTGCAGCCTGAGGAGCAGTGCCTGCCGCCGCCGAGGGGGCTTTCCCGCAGCGGGGCCGTGGGGTCCCTGCTAGAGGAAAACGGTGCGATTTTGGCCAGCGCATCCTTCCCTGGCCAGCGCCGTGCTCCCAAGGCCGGGCCCGCGCTACCTTCCAGGGAAGCCGACCAAGGGAAACGCCGGGGAATGGAAATCCCATTCCCCGCGCAGAGGACCCGCGGGCCAAGGCAAACAGTCCCTGGTGAATCATACGGTGTCTGCCACCGCGGCGAGCCGGTGGGAGCCGCCGTCGAGGAAAACGCTGAGAGAGGTGTGAAATAAATGGGCCGAGTAGCAGAGGCCATCAGCTGTCACAGCAGCGGCACAGTCAGTAGTCCAGGAAAAAGCTGAGTGTGGGGTTTATATAAACACTTAAGGTACTATTATATATGAAAAAGAAAAAATAAATTTCCTGCTTTGTTCCCAAGCAATTGTTTCCAGGAAAAAAAAAAACAAAACAGTGAAAGCCATGCAAACGGCAGAGGTGAGCTGGACTCACTGTCACTGTCCAACAGGAAAGGGATAAATCACCAAGCCATGGCAATTGCAGTGCATCCCATACCAGATGGATTCAAGAGAGGAGATCTGTCCCCCTCAGAGTTGCTGGGATAGTGAGCAATTCTGGCTATCAACAGAGCAAATTTGTGTAAGTTTTGTAAGGCACAATTAATTGTCTGTGAGGTGGGTGTACAAAATCTAATCCCTAAAAATATGTAGATAACAAGAAAATCTCAAACTGAAAGGGGACAGATTCATGTCATCTTTAATTCTGAGCACTGGCTCCTGAACCTTTTCTTGAGAAAAGGGAAAAATTAAAAATGCAGATGAGCATTGATAGACATTGTAGCAAACCCAGCAGAGCCAAGTGCAGAACAATTCACCCATTCTGCTTCATCCTTGTAATGTAGCATAGAATGAGGCCCCAAACACGGTCCTAATTAATGCTCTGTCATCTTAAAATACAGAATCTGTACTTTCATTTCACTGTGCTGTGGCTTGAGGCATCAGCTGAGTTGCCAGAGGAAGACAAAAGACAGGAGAAGAAAGTGTTGTGGTAAGAAGATCATGTGAGTGCCCAGAGGCATTCTAGTGGCTTCAGCTCCAACTTACACATCAGAGGTCCCAACACTAGCTCTTCCCAGAGGCCATGCAGTCTGCAGCTCTTGGCAGGTTGAACACATGGAAGGTATCCCAGCTGGAGATCAAAAGAAGAGGTATGATAGCAGTGAGTCAGCACAAGGCATCTATTTTTTTTTTTTTTTCATAAGAGACAGCATAGAAGATGGAAGGAAATTTTATTTGACTTTAATAATCAACTTTAGTATTTATTTAATACCATACCAAAGGACTATGTATTCCCCACCTTACAGAGTCTCAGTCTCTTTGCCACTTGTCCTTTCTCAAACGACGAGCCTCTTCCTCCACTCCCACAGTGTGACTTCTTTTTGATTCAGGAGAGACATTGTTCAGTCTGTCAACATTTAGGAGGATGGATAGAGGAAGGTTAGAAGATGTATAGTAAGAAAAAGCTGGAGGCTTCTATCAAACTGTGCTTTGCAGGCAATTATTAAGCTTGAAGATTGCTAACTGGATACCTCAGGCTTCGAGTCCTCTCTTTCTTTTCTTGGCTTCTCTTAGTGCCTGGAAGGATTGCTCTCAGTCTGGAAGAAACTCCCAGTGATGTAGGCTGCTCTCAAGTTATCACAGGCAACCACATAATGTAAAAATCATATTTGAGAAACTACGTTTCATCTCATAAGCAGGTGTTTTAGTAAAGCAGTGAATTGATTTTCCTTCTGCTGTTAAAGGACTGTTTTCAGACCTCCCCGGTAGTTAGACACTTCTTACTAATTTCCAGTCTAAATGTATTTATGGCCATTTTATACTTGTTTCCTGGTACCAATATTGTCTCTCAACCTGAACAACTTATTTTGTTCTCCCAGGCTTGCCTCCCCAGTGCATTTAGTAACAACAATGATTTTCTCTTTCAGCTTTCACTCTTGTTTTACTCAACAAGCAAGTTCTTGCTGTGTATGTGCTGAGCTGGTTCCTTTGGGTGTGTGTGGCAGAACTGAACTCAATATGCCATCCAAGCTCTCTCCAGATCATTTCTATTTATTGAAAGTACTTCTGATGTGGTCAAGGATGTCATTATCATTTTCGGTAGTCACAGTACCGTTGATGGTCAATGGGCATCTTTGTGTTCAGTTTATATCTGCAGCTTCACCTGTTTGCCAGTGGATAAATCCTTTCTAATATATGATCTTGAGGGTCTCTTCCAACGTTGATGATTCTGTGATTTTTAATATGGTATTTCATCTCTTCTAGTTCTTCCATTTTTTCAGTTTCTAACTAGCATTCTTGATTATACTTATCATAGATAATAAAGAAGATAATTGATTTTTCTTTCTTTTAGGTTTCCTTTGGGTTGGATTCAGTAGCAGTATTAGAAGTATCCTTTCACTACCTAACCATGTTTAATTCAGCTACAAACCATACCAAGGTTACGACAGATCTCTTCGGCATCTCATACTTTTTCTTTTACTGCAGTTTTGCTTTGATGCCTTCTTCTGTGAAATAACATCTTACATTTGGATGGAGGACTCTTTTTTTCACGTTAATAGGTACATATTAAATTATTTTTAATATCTAGTAGTATTTTCAAGAAGCCTTTCATCCTTTGTCCTTTCACTACAACTTATTTTTCAAAATTTTCTTCCTCTTCAGTCTTTAAAAGCACAGTGATCTGGTGAAGAGCCAAAACACTGGCAAATACAGCCACCACCAGTGATAGTAAGCATGTTTTGGAGAGTTTCCAAGTTAAGGTTTTTTTACTTCAGGTATAACAGAAGATTCATCATATGAGACTATGATGCTGAACCTAGAGATGCTGAACACCATCAGTGGGGATTTTTTTTAGGTCACTTCCCACCTAAATTTTTCCATAATACTGTCATTCAGTGCATTACTCACAAAACTGATAGTAGAACACACGTCTGCTGGGGGAAACAGATTTTGTCAAAATATTCTTTTTTCTTTTTTTTAAATGGGCTATGAAGTAGATCAATATGGCGTCAAGTGTAAACATTATACACTTGGACATTTCTCAGGCACTGATATAACACAATATTTTGACTAGGGAACTATAATGGTATGGCAACAGCATTGCACATATGAAATAGATTGTGAAACACATGATACATCTCAGCTGTATGTAAGCAAAGAATACTCAGTAAGTGAGTGTGTTTCAAGAGAAATTCTGCAAGGATAAGTTTTTTTTACTCCATAGTGCTCTAAATTCTTCATCCACTACATTAAAGAAAGCATATTCTTTTTGGCTACACCTTAAAGCTGTGAATAATTCAAGTAGAATGTTTAGAAAAGCTTGGACTGGGATAGCAAAGAGCTAAGACCCATTAGAGAACTGGAAAATATGCCATCAAGTGAAAAACTCAAGAAATGCCTTTAATAACTCAGATTAAGGAGGTGACTTAAGGGCACCATAAGTATATATATGAGGCACAAAACCTCAGTAAAAGATGTCTTCAATGCAGCCGACAGAAGTGTAACAGCACTTAATGATAGAAAGCTGCAGACAGAAAAATCAGATGAGAAACAGGCTAGTTTTTCTACATCTCCATCCTTTATATTTGATAACATTTCGTGAGGGATTTTTTTTCTCCTTGGCAATTTTTTTGAGTAATAAAAGACTGTTGTAAGGCAATCCATAAATTAATTCAGAAATTAATCAATGTGGGGTTATTCTTTATCTTTTGTTATGTAGAAGGCTCAAAAAAAGAACTTGTGCTTAATTCCAAAACCGATGCCTAGACAGCATGTTCAACAGTTGCCCAATCTTCAGCTTGCTCAGTTTCACTGCCCTCTTGGTGCCTACACTCCTGCATTGCAGAACAAGTTTTCTCCAATATGTGGAGCTTGGCATTCACTTCCTGCCTGGGCCCCAGGGGGATCTGATACGGAGAAAGGCACCACCAGTTTGGACAGGGCTGAGCAGGCTGGTGCCCACCTCATGCCCAAGCCCCCTGCAGCCGTTCAGCCTCCTGAGTTCCTCTGTGTGTTCTTACAACACACCCAACACAAACCGGCAGAAATCTGCTCCTCACAAAAGGCAGAAGAGGCAGTCCCAGTGCCAGGACAGTCTGAGGTGCAGGCATGGCTTGGCTGTTGCTACCTGCTGTTTGCACAGAGGCTTGGAGCATCTGTCCTTGAAGTGTGCCTGAGAGCAAGAATGGGGTGACCAGCACAAGGATGTACACAGAGACAGACAGATTGCCACCCTTTATTGGCTCCCACGGTCCTCTGCACAGCCCTGGCAGCAAGAACTAGACTTTTTGTCTTCTAGGTGTTGCAACAAAGGGAATTAACATCTATACTTCCTTATGCACCAAGTTTTACTGGGGCAATCGCTACAAACCTAGGTACTGCAGGGTCAAACTTTCAGGAGTCAAATATTTTTTAAGTCTATGATTTTTTTAAGAAACCACCCAAACCTCTAAACATGCATTTAGTTTGAAGGCCATGAGAAATCTCCTTTAAATCTAAATTCAGTGCAGTGTTTGGTGCCTCCAATTATCTCCTCAAGATGGTTCATCAGTCAGACTTAACTGGAGGGCAGCATCATAGCTGTACCACGGCCAAAAGAAAAGATGTATGCAACATTTAATGAACATCAAAGGTTTTTGTATATATACATATATATGTATAAATATATTATGTATATTAATATTATATATATAATATATATTACACATATAATGCATATTAAAACATTATCATAATAGCCTTTTAATGGAACATATTTCATCTGGGATTTCCAGAGCCAGGCAAGTTTCATTAATTATACTTTTTGTATTAACTTTTTCTTTTAAATACAGACCAGCTTATGTGTTTAGGTACTGCATTCTTGTTGATACCTGCTACAAGACAATCTGCTTCTTTTTAAAGTAGCAATCATCACCTAATTTCATTAAAGAGGAAATGTCAGGAGCCACAGCAGTGACAGATCAGGCAGGTATTTGTGCTGCAAATGATATCACAAAAGCACCCAGGGATCTGACTGGGGTGGCTACCATTTGGTTGCTTGGCATCTGAAACACTAAATTTTAAATGTTGATGTAATTTTATTTTTTTTTAATCTTTGATCTACACAGTTTTGTATGAACACCATTGGGTCAAGAGCCAGATTGCCTAAATTCTGCTAAAGTTGTAGTTGAGATGATATTTGGGTGCCTATTTTGAGCATAACACAGATATTACATAAGATTAATGAAGAACCTTGCTATTTCACTTAAGATACAGACATGTGAAAATTCAAGCACATTACTACATTTAGAATATTTTTCCTTGAGCAAGGTCTGATTTAGAGCAAGCGTTTTGCAAGCTTTCTGGATCATGTTGTAAGATCTGAGTTGGGCTCCTTGTGTACTTGAACTCAATTTTGTCCCAAAACCTGAGTAAGAAAATATTGTCTTGGATTCTGAAGGAGAGAGAGTTGAATTTTAGCATGGTATGGCTTAAGTCACCAAGGGAAAAGCTGAAAATGCAATTTTACTGATCATATGTTCAAAGTTACAGCAAAAGTAAAGCCTGTTAATCTGCTTGGCAGAGTGGCAAACCCAGGAAAATTTTTCAGCTAGTTAAAGTAGGTGGGTGCTGTCTGCAGATGAATTCAGTATGTATTTTATCAACAGCATATAACTTCATTGAGTCCTGCCCCTGATGATATCATATATTAAATTTTTTTCACTAGTAAACATTACCCAGTCTGGATGGTAATCATAAGTTGCCACACAGTTCTGAGGAAAATGAAGAAAAGATGTAACCTATATATAAGGCAAATGCTTGCTTTTCAGGTACCCACTGTGAGAGTTCTAATTTTCTTCTTCTGAAACATTTTAAAAAGTCAAATGGGGTTTCCAAGAGAATTTTGGTAGGAAGAACTTTGTTAATTGCAATATCTGGGCCTCAACAATCAAAATGTTTGCATTCTGTCCATTTCTCTGAGCCATTGAGGGTGACTTCAGCTGCTATCCATGGCAACCAGAAAGATGGAAGTCTGCAATGGTACAGAGACAGCAGGGCAAAAAGGGCTGATCTGAGCCTGTATGTCCAGCCATGCACACCAGTGAGTTATTTGCCTTTTTCACATGCCTTGAGAATATGAAGTGATTCTTAGAATTAGGTACAAAACCAGTCAAGACTAATCCTCAAAAATCTGGAAATGAAACACAGCAAAATCAACAGGGAAGTGTGGGAAAAAAAGTGCAAGCTCTTTACAAAGTCCTTCAAACCCTTCATTCTGTTTCAGTTCCCCTGGTTTTTTATGTATATAATGAAGTTCATAAATAGTTCTATGAACAGAACCATGCAATTCATGTATCATCAGTCCATCACTAACACTGAGGATAGCCCTTTTTACCACCAGTGAGAAATAAACACTTTGTCATTACATCTTTGTTTGAGTCTTTACTGAATTTGCTTTTAACCAGCAACATGTTCCTGGAATTATGGAAAGTGGCAGCTGAATACAAAGGATTCATGTAAGAAAACAGTATGTGTTTTCAAAATATCTGTCTCTTAATTTCTTTTTTGAGGCTATATAATGTACCATGTACAAATTAGGATCACGTAAGTGTCAAGCAGGTGGCTAGCTACAGGAAGAGACACTCAAAACAGCAAAGAAAAAAGATCACTTCTTAAGTAGAACGTTCTTGTGGATGTAGCAAAAGGATAATGTTTTTAGGGGCATGATGAGATAGAGCATATTATCTATTCAGTTCTTCAGGAAAAAAGATTAGATTTAGCCTTGAACCCTATATCCTTATCTTTTATTTAAGTGATTTTATGTGATAAAAATGGAGAATCATAAGGTAATTGACAACTACTGACCAACTGTAACATACCTGCTTTACATGACAGTAGTTTGAACCACAACAGACATCTTAGCAAAAAAAAAAAAAAGTGTCCTGTCTTTTTTTGCGAAAAAAAGTAGAGAAAGAAAAGATTGATATAGCTTTACTTTCAAGCTACTGTAGGAAATCTGAAAAACCCACTGTAACTATAAGAAACCTGCATTCCACTTTTTTTAAGATACCAAGTACCTGTTGATCCAGCACTCCAGGAGTCAATGGACACTTTCATTTCAGTGAGCACTGGGCCCAGGAAGGGCCGTCTCTTCTAATTATATAATTAAGACTGGTGCTTCAACTGATAGACTCCAATTTGCATATGCATTGCAAACTCTGCTTGATTAATTACAGTACAGTGTGGTTTATAAAACCTATAGGTTAGTATTGGACTAGTATTATGTATACATTCCACAGTTCCAATCACAAGGCTGTCAGATACAAACTTTTAAAGTGATTTAAAAATTATGGCTTGATTTCTCTGCAGACTAATAAAGACACTTAGTAGTACAACAACATTATGGTCTTGTTTATAAGCACTTCAAACCTTGCATGTCAATAAATCAAAAGCTGAATTCCTCCACTGATAAAAACCATAAAATTTTTATTGCTCTAACAACCATTTTAATGTATTTATTTCAAAATTTTTTTTTAATTAGATCTCAATTTTTCTTGTTTGCAACAGAAAGTAACAAAATGTCTGTCTAGGCCTTTGAGAAACCTGTCTTGCTTCTGCTTGTCTAACCAGTGCTAATATTTTTGCTATCTCTAAATATTTTATTACAGTCAATACAGACAAAGGCAGGATAATAAGCAAGAGCTGCAAGAACTACAGTCAAGAGAGACATGAACCTCAAACCACATTCCCATCAAGAGGAGAAGACAATTTCCATCCCAGCACAGGTATCATACCAAATTGAAAAGTAATAAATACCTTAGACCATCATGATTTGTACAAATTCCATCTCAGCTTCTATTCTGATCCAAGTAGTAGTAAAGACTTCAGAACAAACATTGAAACAAAAAATAATTAAAGATGTTGCAAAACATGAACAGGTGATAAATGTAGGGTTAGTTTCTCAGCATGAAGTTTTGCTCATCTAACCTGGGTTTGTTTTGGGTTTTTTTTGTTTAGGAAAAGGAAATGCAGTAGACCTAATTTGTCTGCATTTCAGAAAAGCACTGCCACAGAGGAAATTTATAATTGAAAAAGGAACTAGCAGAAGGAATGTGAGCTACCTAGGGACCTAGCTCATGGCCAAAAAAGATATCATATGTTAGGTGTATGTAGACATCTCAAACACAATCAGGGATCACATCTTGAAACTTTCACAGCTTGTGACCCTACCTGGTCTCAGAACCCCTGAGACAAAGCTGTATTTCCTCAAACATTTACCTCCCTCCTTTTCTCAGACATCTCTTTTGTAGCTCATCCTCTGGCTGCTCATGTAAAATGAACTGGTCCTGGCTCCACTGGGACTGTGCTGCTGGTTCAACCTCTTGTAAAGAGCCACAGATAAGGCAGCTCACATCTAAATGTTGCTGCTCCACAGCTGCACAGTGGCAATTGTGGAACCATATGTCTTCTATTGCTTGGTGCTAACAAGAGTGCAACAGTTACAGAGGAGTTTTTCTGAGCTTCTCTTTTTCACAGGGGGTCTACTTTTCAAGGCCCCTGGAGTGTTTACAGTGTCTGTTCAGGGTAATGACACATTACCTTTATTTGAATTTTATTTGTTCAAACTACTGTGTCAGAACTTTTTAACCAGGCTGAAAAACTGAATTGCAAAGAGAGGTAAAAGCAGCCAAAGATAGCGATGTACTATGTTGTGCTTTGGGCTTTTTTCCCCCTGACAATTCAGATGATAAATCATCATGGCTAGGCTTCGCGAACGAAGATTCGGGAGATGATAAAAAACCACAAAGAAAAAATATATTTGAAACAGAAACCAGCAAGATCCAGAGATGAACATGTGGCCACATACACCTTGAGTAAATATTTGTATTTAAAAGGGAAACATAAACATTAAAAATAAGCAAACTTCAGTATTTTTTGATAAATAAATCCCCAAAACTACTGTATCAAATAGTCTGGTTCTTTAAAAGCATTTTGAACTTCTATAGTTGCTTTTTCCTTATGAGAAGCAAAGCAGCAGGATCTCACAATAGCAGGAAATTTAAGCTGGCCTGTGCAACTGATATAGCTAATTTCATCCTTGTCTCTAATGCAATGAGGGACATGAAACTCATTCAATTTTTCTAATGATTTGATGGGGAAAAGACTTTATAAACTCACAAAATATAAGTATTTGTAACTAACTGCCAGCTGTTGCCTTTGTTCCTTTACTTTCACTACCTTTGCTGCCCCAGGCGAGTGCATCTGATACTGCCAAGAATGATCACATTCATATAAATAGTATCCATCTCCCAGAGTGTCCCACTAATTTATTGTTTATCTATTGGTCTTAATCTGGTGTACTGGTCATACACAAAACATAACTGAAAGGTAGTTGTCTGTCCAGTAACTTTTTCTCCATATGAGACCTGTTTGTGTACTCTTATTAGAATGGTATCTGTATTTTGAAGAACACCTGCCCATCCTGGCACTGAATGTTCTCAGATTTGA
Source organism: Manacus candei (assembly GCF_025592945.1). Classification (NCBI taxonomy): domain Eukaryota; kingdom Metazoa; phylum Chordata; class Aves; order Passeriformes; family Pipridae; genus Manacus; species Manacus candei. Next base: position 3,495,051 of record NW_026138067.1, on the reverse strand, counting down.
TGCTAAAAGTCTACCCATGTCAGACCTCTGTCTCTAATTGCATGCTTGCCCCTGCTCTCATGAAGGGACCTCAATGGGGAGCATTGGAGAAGGAAACAGTTTCAATATTACATGGAAAAGATGGAATCTGAAAAAAATAAATATAAACCCCTTCAAAAACCAGAAATATTTAGATACCTGGGCAAAGTTTATATTAAAACAGAAGCCTGTTAAAATTATTAGCAGGATGCACTTAAGTATTGTAATGGAACCCAGGTTCTGGGCTAAAAAACTGTGTGTGGCTCATCTCTGCCGTTGCTGGTCATGTTGACCTCAAAGAGCAAACAGAAGTACTCTGAAATGCCTGCAGAGAATCTGCTGTGCTGCAGCTCCCTCTCTCTGAGTAGCTTCACAGCGTCTCTGTCTCTGCTGGCTAGCAAACATCTCATGTAAGCCAGGTAGCCAGCCCTGCTGCAGCCCTGATTCATCTCCTTGATGTTTATTCAGCTTTATGAGTGACCCTGTGTCCTCCGCTCAAACCAATTAGTTAAGTCCAGCTCTGGCTACAAAGTACAAACATTTAATTACTTTCCAAAAACTCTCCTGCCTGAAAGGTTTGAATAATCTGCAAGAAAGAAAAAAAACTAATTTACTGCATTGAATTTCACAGAAGTGCTTCATTAAAATAAACTACTGTTGTAATTCATTGTCTAGGGTGTAGTCGTAGAACTGCTTTTTTGCTTTGAAATAACTTCGTATTTACTGGCTGGGTGACAATGAGGCTTTCACTCCCATTGCTAGAGTATCCTCTTCTGCTGTAGGTAGATGCAGGCTGCAGGCAGAAGGTCACAGATCTGTCTTCCACACCCTGCTGAGCTATTTAGTTGAAAAACTGGTGACGTTGCAAAACCATTCTGGGTCAAACCCATGGGTGTGGAGACATCATCTACAAATACCAGAGTCTTTCTCTGAAAGAATGCTAATCCTGAATTATCAGAGCCAAGCCTCCCTTTAGATAGCTATGGCTGCTGTTTTGGATTTCTCAGAGCTGGGAACTGAGATAGTGCTGGAACATCTCTGAAGCAACAGGTACTGAAATTTTGCAAGAAATGCTTTTTTGTGGTATCCGATTGCAGTTTCTGCAGCTAATAGAGGCAGATGAATGGGAAGGATATAACCTGGGTCCAGGGAAGCAGCATCTAAAGAGAGCAGCCTCTATGGAGACAACATCTATGAAGAGCAGTCTTTAAAGATGTAACTTAGCCCCAGAGGAGCAGCTTGGAGTCTTCTATCTAACTAGATAGTTTGGCAGGAATTTAACCAGTACTTCTTTTGGCTTAGAAATACAAATCTGTAGATGTCTTTGCCTTACAACAAGTAAGAACAAGGCATCATCCACTCCAGTGATAAACTGTGAAACAGAGCTGGTCTAACAGCTAATATAACAGGTTACAGGCACAATTATATTTCCTCCAGACCATAGCAGAGGAAAATGAAAGAGCACATAAGCCAACCAATATTGTAGCAGTGAACCCGTCAATGCAATGGCATCTCTGTGCTGCTTAAAGGACGTACACGAACGTTGCCCTCCTATGTTCTGTTCCTGTTGCTGCTCCTCTTTCCATTCTGTCCTTAGCAGTAGCCATATCTTCCATCTTGCACATTCCAAGCATCAGTGTGCAGCCTTGCTGATACTAGCAAAAATCTGTCAAAATTGTCCATGGTGTCCCTAGCTGCTACACTTTGGCCAACAGAGTAGCAGTGAGGAATGCCCTATTATGAAAGCACAGTATTTGGAATCTGTTTGGAATTTGTTGACCAGTTATCATTTCCTCTGCTTCCTTGCCAAGCTTTTCTCTGGCTGTAAATTGATCTGACATGGCCTTTGCTAACATATCAAGTCTGGATTGTTTTTACCAACCAGATGTTTTCCCAAAGTACAGACAGTCTTAACACCTAAAATAATGGTTGTTAATAATTGTTCTAGAAAATTTAATGTACTTACAAGCACGAGTGCCACACTGTTGGGTCACCACTACAAATTCCTCTTCGCTTTCTCCAATACGATGTATAGATGAGTGTACAATGAAGGGAAACCACATTGTTTAATCAGGAATAAAAGAATCAGGCACAGATGAGTGAAATGGCCTTTGTGTCTTAGCATGCGTAGGATTTGTGAAGCCTGCAACGTCTTGTAACAGATTTTTTTTAAAAAAAGAGGTTTCCACAAAAGACCTACTTATATTTCTGATACTATCAAAGTTTAGATTCCTGCTTGCTGGTTTTGGCCCCATATTTACGATGTTCCAACATTCTCTGAAAATATTTTCTTTCCAATCCTAAATTACTAAAAATTATTAATAAAACCGCTATATTAGAGTTTCAGACTTGAAAACAGGAGAGAACTCCAGTAAGCACATGCTCCTAATATCTGGGAGAAAGGAAAAAATGCAAGGAATATTGGAAAAAGCACAGTTAGGAGCAAGCAGTTCCCAAAGCACAGAAACTTAAGAAGCCAAGTTTTTAATGGGTTTCTGTGTCACAGATGACTATTAAAAATGAATTATAGAAAAGCTGTGGTGTGAGTTCCTCAGGATTAGACATGGAAGTGGAGAATGAATTCAACATCTGAGGATAAAAAACCTTCAGCTGGAGTTCGTGTCTCTTCACGTAACCCACAGAATCTCTTTTTTCTTTGGGAATGGGGGAATTCATCTCTCAAGGGAATCCTCTGATACATCACCAGAACTGAACTTATATTACATTATCTGTTACCTCCTACCCAGTTATTTACCGTGTCTGCAAGAATGCCATGGTTTGGATACCATAACCGTCCTGCCTTCTTTAACTCATATTGGACAAAATCCAAGAGGAGTCCTGGCAGGACACGTTGTACTTGCACTTATGCACGTATGGGGTGTGTGAAGAAGTCTTGATGCTTTATTAAGACAAGCTGAAGTCTAAAGCAAATTCATGTGAATTAGCACAACATTATCCCTATTATGATGTGGAGAAAAAGAAGTCTCAGCTTTCGGCATAGCTCAGTTTAGCCCTGTTCTGTATCACACGCAGATCTAGAAAACTGCCTGCAGTTCTGGACAATGAACTAACACCTTGAATTATCTCTTGGTCTTACTGTGCAATAAATTACGGAATTTACTGTCCTTTTCTTCATTTATACAATATAGAGGGAAAGCTGGTGAACGGACTGGTGAGTGGACTGAAAAACTGTTGCTTAGGTCCTCTACAGAGAAAATCCTGCCATGACAGATTGATTGGACAGGATTTTGTGTATGTTTGTGTTTGGAAGACCATCAAAAATTATTTCCATAGTCTTGAGGAAACACCCTTTTATTGTAGAGAAGTTTGTATACACAGATGCAATGTATTTACAACCAGCTTTTCTCAAACAGATGACTGTTTGAAATCCTTCACAAATCTGTCAAGAATGAAAGAAAATGAAGCTCAGAAGCCCAGCCAGCCAGCCCAACCCCCAAATTCAGATTAATTCCCAAAGATATCTGTAAAGAGAGTACATGGAGTTATTCAGAAGGAAAAAATAGGACTGTGATAAAGATCAGTGCATGGACTTCAGGACTGGTTCATTCAAATGCATTGCTTAGTTTGATCTCAGAGTAGATGAACCCTGAACTAAAATTCCAAGAAGGAGATGGGGACCTGCCTTTTCCCAGGGATGGGAAGAGACAGGCAGAAAGAGTCTGTCCTTTCCTTCCCTGGCTTCTGCAAAAACAGGTCATAGCTGCAATCTCTGTAAAAAGAAGTTGTCAGTCCTGTGTTCTCCTGGAAAATTCTTTTCCAGGAAAAGGCAGGAAAAGTTCTATATTTCTTCAGTCTGCAGAATGGAGTCCATGCACTGAGGGTTAAAATGGGTGTCCTCCTTAGGAAGGGCGTAGACTCATGTGCCAGCCCAGCCACAGGAGAGATGGCACCTCGGTGTCTTCTGGTGCCCCTCCAAATTGTGGCTCAGCTCTGCACTGCCCTTTACCTGGCGCGTTGTGCAATGGCATCATTTTAGCTTCAGCCTGTTCAATCACCCCAAATGCAGAGGAGACAACACAGCGGGAAACAATGAGAGGTAGAGACACACATTATACTCCCTTTTCCTTTTCAATTAAAAGTAGAACCTTCATCAGCAACAAAAAGTTACATGTGCAGGAGGCACTTCTCTGGAGAAGAAATAAATACCTCACAAAAGCACTCATGGATGGATGAGTCCCACGACAAAGATTCTCAGCACAAACCAGTTCAGTCATAAAAGAGATCTAAAATCCCCACACTGATGTATATGATAAACATGTAAAACGTATCTGCTAATGCTCCAGGAAGTTACATGCATAAGTTCCCCACACATTAGGAACATTTATCTTAGAATCTGCATAATTTAATTTACACTCAGCAGAACATTGCAATATTTACAGGCACATTCCAATGGGGAAAAATTTGCATATTGAGTGCAAAAGTCACAGCTTTGTCACCTAACCATGTGATTTTAAAGGCAGGGATTTTGTGACCTCAAAGTGCTCTTTGTGAAGTTAGTGGAGAGGAAAAAGGTGAGTAGGCAGGAAAAGAAAGTTATCAGAATTTGCTAAGAACTCTTTTTTTCTGAAAATCAGAATGGTTACAGGCTGGTACAAAGTGAGTCTATGTAGACCACAGGTTCTGGCTTGTTACACACCACAGAGCACTTTCTCTACCTCCATTTCCCATACTTATCCTTCCCAATTAAATTTGTTTCCCATTAGCCAGGTTGATGAGAATAGTGATTAAGACTCATCCTTCTTGCAATCATCATCCTTCACAGCATAGTAACTTCATAAATTCTTGTAAAACAGGAATGAACTGGAATGTTGCTTTTTTGGACTTGGTCTGTATTCTGAAGGTGAAAGTGGGCATCTGAGAAACACATTTGTAATGCTTTGGAAGTTTTTCAAATAAAAAAAATAAAGTTACACTCTGACTCTGATTGAGAATGCAAAGTTCTATGTTCTCTAGCACTGCATGTCAGACATGGTGGAAAAAGCTATTCAGTGACTACTGTAACCTTAGCGCTACCCAGAATTGTTCTGAAACCAGTTCACTAGTTTCTGAAACACTACTGTAGTTGCAGTAAGTTATTAAAACTATCTACAGAATAATAATCATACAATTTAGGTTTCAATATGTCAGCAAAACAGCAGTGTATAACCCACAGAGGTTATATCCTGGAAGTGAAATTATCAAACTATTGCTCCAATGTCTGAGAAGTAAAGCTATACTCCCTAGGGACACAGCACTCTCACTTATGCTGACACATAAGGTGGTGGTGGATCTTTAGCAGCTCCATTCACAGGATCATCATATGGTGGCAACAGGACCTGCAGGAAAGGAAAAAAAGTTTATATTTTTAAAACAGAAGTCAGATGACAAAATTTATAGAAAAGAAAACCCTTATGGCCTTGTTCCTACCCCTGCCACCAAACAAACAAACACCCCAAAAGAGTAAAATATTAAGTAGGAGCAGAATAGTTGGGAAACGAAACAATATTAGCTTGAAGTTCGTCCTTTTCAATTTGTATGCTTGTTTTTATCATGAAAACAGGATTTCTTCTCATTTCTTATTAACCCCAGTGACAGCTTGATTTCAGCCATTCACTGCTGGTACCTGAATTTGTTCAATCTGGCAATGATAGTAGCTGCTTGTGCTGCAGCTCTCCTCTGTCAAGAGCGCTAAACCTTGTATCCTGGAGGAGTGCTCAAACTGCTTAGCCAGAGAGAGAAAAGACCCAAAAACCTCTCTTTCTGAGCCCTCTCTGGAATAGCTAATAATTATTTTGGAGTGGGGAGAAAGAAAGTAAATGGAGAACAAATTACCCAATGTCTAGATAAATCTCCAGTTTTGTGCTTCTGGAGTACTCAGCCACGAGAAGGAAGATCTACACTCCCAAAAGTATTTCAGGGAATACTTAAACATCTGATAGCAATTAGGACAGCTTTAATCATAGATCATCCCCATTCACTGGAGTCCAGGCTGCTTCCTAGGACATGGGAGATGCAAGTTCAGGGCAGAGAATAGATTTGAACCAAGATTTATACTTGCTTAGGCAAGCATGTTTAGTTACTGTGCAATTTTTAATGGCACCGACACTGGCATTAATTAGCTTGCATGTGAAAAGGAAAGGAGCACTTGGTTTGTGAATCCCAGCAAGGACTGTAGATAAAACAGATGTCTGAAAGAAGAATGAGTGTACATTCCCTAAAGTATCTCAATACTGTACAAGAATATCACTGAAGTGCACTGTCAGAGATACTTTATGCAGCTGCAGATCAATTATTCATGATGGAATTTCCAAATTTATCAGCATCGCTTCTTGGTCATTAAAGAGCACATAAAGCTGATTGTCTAAATACACACAGGGAAAATCCTGATCTCAATAAAGCCAATGGAAGTTTTGCCATGACAGGATTTCACCAGTTCTTACAGATGTTGATAACCTGCCTTCTGCAAAGAAACATTCATAGTCATCCCGTTTAGACTTCAACCACAACATACAAAATCAGTAGGAATCTTTCTATAGGTTTAAATAGACTTTGGATCAGGCTTTTATGGAATAGTTCCAAGGATGATTCAGACTCTACTCATATGAGTTTACTCATGTGTTCGAGTACATCTGTGCACGTTTGTTAGATTACAGAATGGCTGCCTTGGCATCTTCAGCCTTTAATCAAAAAAGTTTCATTATTTAGAAAAGGAAATTGTAAGAGCCATCATTCCTCATTAATACCATATGTTTGAGCTTGTAAATGCAATATTTTATGCACTACATAATCTAAAAAGCCTCGTATTTGTAAAGCGTTTAATAAATTATGTCACCTTTAAAGGGTGCAGGCAGCTTATGGCAGACTACTTATCCAGTGAAATTAGGACAGCACACAGAATTTCAAATAAATATTGTGATAAAAATCATAAATGTATTTTGCAACCAACCTCAGTAAATCACAGTGCTAAAGCATATAAACTGTAAAAAGCACTACAACTGAAATCCTCTCCCTAGTACTGATCATAAGTTTAATAATAGGGTTTCTAATAAAATCCGCATGTTACTAAAAAAAGCACAATTTTCTCAAAAATACTGAAACATGTCCATTAGTTTGTTACAACACAATATAATTAGTAATTAAATATTACCTACAGATTACTCTGAAAATGAATCAAGTTCACTTTGTGAAGATTTAGCTGTTTCACTGCACTCTTTTGATGCTAAGCCCCAACCTGCGGTTCATTCCTTTTAGGTTCAGAGTCTGTTTCATCAGGTGTGATAAGAAATGACAGCAGATGCAATCCAAAGAGCTGTCCATCTTTCAGCTGATAAAGATGGGCTGACAAATAAAGGACAATACCTCTCTCCATACTCTGATCCTCTTTTAGATCAATGTGTCCTAAGACTGCTGTGGTTGCATCACTATTATTACTCGATCATTGAGCTTACTATCATTTGCAGTAGGTCTCCTGGCCCGGAGGATTACTGATATGAGTGATCTTCTCCATTCCTTTCACTCCTTATGAAACAAAATTTGTCCAAGAGAACAGACTCCTGGTGAGGCTTTTGCCTCTTGGGAGATGAGCACTCTTCTTCACTCTACAGACCCAAAACTCATACATGGGTCAATGGCCCCAAGGACTCTCAGAAGACAATTTCTCACTTACCAACAGTTCAAAAAGACGTGATGGAAGATAGGAATACCTGTAGAAGCCTGGACAGTAAGGAGTTAATGCACTGCTGTGCCTCAAACACTGATGACCAGTCAAGCGGGCAAATTCTAACAGGACTTGCGGGGAAAGGGGGGCTGTGTGAAAGGAGGGCAGCACCTTTCTGGAGACAATTTTTCTGTTCAGGTCCATGATGACCACACAACATACAGCGCAAGCACGAAAGCAGGGTCAAACAGTGGTCATATCCCTAGGGGGGGCACTGGACCACCAAGGATCCCAAAGCATCCCCCAAGTCTTTGGGAACTCTCATGAGAAAACTGCGTGTGCTCCTCAGTGTTGTATTAGACACGAAGAATCCCCTCCCCGGTGAGCGATTTAGGCATTTCCAGGCTAACTTGAATGTATGTAGTCTGAAGAACTTTTTGTTTTCCAGGCCCCCACCCCCAACAGATCAAGACTGTGACCATTACTCCAACCACAGACATACAAAGCACAACATTTAAGTCTCATTCCTGGATTCATGGATGGTTATATCTTTCCTTGCCACTATCTGCTCTTATCCTTTCCCTCTCTTTCTTTCTTTTCCTTATATATTTTCTTCGTGGTATTTTTATACTTTTATAGAGAAGAACCAAAAGGGACACATACCTCCTTTCTGCTGCAATTAAATTGTTTAAAAATAAATCTGCCTCTCATATACACTGGTCATTGAGTATCATCCCACTCTAATTCACCCCAAGGGATTTATCAAAAGGAACCTCAGTTACCCCTCATCAGAGACCAGTCATAACAATACCTACAGGAATCCTTTTGGAGAAATCACTGGCTAAATCCTAAGGCATATGGATTTCTATAAAAATATTCAAAGAATGTGGGGTACGAACCGGGGATACTGCTAAAAGGGTTCAGAAGTTTCACAAGAAAATATCTACACTAGAAGGGTAAAAAGTATTTGCCAAATGTCTGTAAAGTTTGGGGTCACTTACTGCTGGCAAAAGTTATTTGTCTGAACAGTTCTGTCAGTGACAACTTTACAAGGCTTACTCCCTACACATTTTTGTGCTTCAATATTTAAATATCATTCCCTAACATGAACAGAACAGTGATAAAAAATAATCAGTGTATAATGAGCAGAATTCAAAATTACTACCTTTGCCCAGCAGTATTTGAGCTAAACAAAGAAAATATGGACAGAATGTTAAACATAGCTTAAGATGAATAAATGTGACAGACAAGAAGTGGAAGAAAACACTTGGAGTCTGTGGAATACACGGCACCAGCTTGGACATCAAATATCTCACGTCATCAGTATAGTAAAAGCCCTTCAAACTAATTTAACTGCTTTACTTTCAGCCTGTGGTTTTGTTACTGTTACTTAATCATCTGTCAACTCTAAGTCTAAATAATCAACTTTCAGTTTCCATGACAGACTGAATAACTCTTCAAGCACTCTGTAATTATAAATCCCACAACTCTGCCTCTGTAAGACTACCTTTTAATTATTTTTTTAAAAAACCCAGAGTTTCAGGCCCTTACTTTCCCTTGATAATTTTTCCATCTTTTCTCAATTAAATCTATTTTGGCAAAAGAGAGGAATATAATAAAACCTGCATTATCTCAGCTTTTATCTGTTTACTGTTAAAATGCCCAACAGTTTACAAAAATCTCGAAGAAAAGATAATTTCATTAGAATTTTAATCACTGAATTTATACCAAAGTAGCTGAGATGAAAATCTGGATCAGAATAGTTTACCCTTCTCTTTTGTTAATTTTAAATTTCAGCATGGCTAATCGAAGCAGATAGGAGCCTTGGAAATAAAACAGCATAGTTATTCAGGCAGTACATTATGCTCTCCAGACACATAAAATGGAAGCCAGTCACTGAGCCAAAGAGTGAATTCAGAAATTAGAAAAATAGACAGAAACTCACTATTCAGTCTTATCTACAAATCTCATTATAATGCATGCAGTCTAAACTAATTCACAAAGTACAAAAAATATATGCATATTTTAGGTACATGGTATCCTCAAGGCAGAATATCCACTGGGACAACTGACACATTTTGCTTCCTAGGCATAACATTTGAGCATTTCCTTGTTTCTTTGTTGTGAATTGAGAAAAATGTATGTTAGTTCCCTGAATGCTCTGGGATTAATGTTTGCAGAGTGTTTGAGATTGTCACCCACAAGTTACTATAAAAAGTAAGTATGAAGGACCCACATTCTTTTGGAACTCAGTGATCCCCATGTGAAGACATTCTGGCTTTTTATCAGTAGACCAGCAAGCAAGTCTGGAAGATTAGATAGTTGCAGGCTTCAGTCCTATAGGATGCCTAAAATCCAAAGGACAGAAGCTCCTGACTTCTTTCACAAGCCCTATAATTGCATTAATTGTGTTTAAGAACCATGTACCATTTTAACAACATCCTTTAATATGACATTATGCACTCTATTTGTACAGTTGTCTGGTGACAAAAGCATTGCACAAAGACTGTGACCAGAGCTCTAGGGGATCCCAAACCAAGAGGGGTGAAACCCACAGCTCCAATCTGCCATGTGAATGCTCCAGACATAAAGTTTTAATTAGTTTCCAGGGACAATTTTTTATCCTCCTACTGCACAGTAAAGCCAAGCATACAAGAATCTGCAGGGAAAGAAAGAAAATAGGAGAAACTGTGGCTATGTAGCACCATGCTCAAGTGGAACAGGGAGTCCTGGGTGCTGGGCTTCGTTTCCAATACCATTTAAACATTTTGTGATGAGCAATCTTGTATAATATGCAGAAATAATCCATAATTGACCCATAAGAAATCCTGTTCCTGACTTAGCTAGTGTCATCTGAGTGGTTTGGATAATTGTATTACATAAACATGTCTCTATTACAAAGCACATGATACGGGATGACCTTCTCTGAATAAAATAATCACCAAACAAGTTTGCCAATGGCTGTAACATATTCACGTAACATAAGCATATGTCATTTCATATTTTTTACATCCTGGTTAATCTGGTTTTGGAGAATAAGTTTTTAAAGGCACTGTTTAGAAATATCTCTAAAAAGAAACATAGGCAAATATTTGTATATTAAACAGTTTGTAATTAAATCTTGTTTTAAACATGTTCTCTTGTTTGTTTTTTGGGGGAGGTATATTGCATAATTTCAATAATCACTTTGCTGATTTCACATTTACTTGAACTTATAGGAAAAAAAATTATTCAGCATATGTACAAGATTTCTCATATTGCTGCAGTGATTCTTGTTTGAACTCAAGCTCTTAGATGATCTCTTTCTAGAGGAGAAAATGTTCTTGGTTCTGTATGAGTAAATTTAAATATTCCATTACTTGATTATTTCTGCATTTTTAAGGGTCTCACCCAAAACTCAGAGAAATGAACTCAACAGAAATCTTTCTGTGTCTTCAAAAAGGTTTGGATCACTTTTTCCCATATTCATTTATATTCTTCACTGGGTGGAACGGTAGAGTTGCCACAAAACGGCTTTGAGTTTGAACATTTTGTTTGCTTGAGCATTTTGTTTGTCTGCTATATGAAACATCTGTGAGTTCCCATTACAAAAAACCTTGCTGATGTCTTATGAGAAACAAACATTGTCAGACACAGCTCTAACATACTTTTCTCCAACACCTTCTAGAGCTGAGATGCACCTGATAATGCCAAAAAGCTATAGATCAAAAATGTCTACGGAGAGAACTGATAGTTTTAGGAAGCATTCAGGATATTTTCTCAAAATGCAGCTTTTCAGTAAAAACTCCAGCCCTTTATGCTGAAGGACTCCACATTACATCACAGAGCTGACAGGGACAGGTGACAATAAGCAGTTGTGTGGAATTGGGGTCATTACTACTTCAGTTTAATCCTGGTCCTGTTGCTGCCCTTTGGAGTTCTGACAAATCATTTGACCTTGCCTTAGAAGGATTTCCCATTTGTAAAACAGGCCTATTATTTGAAGCATCTTAAAAGAGACTGGAAAACTTAAGACATAGTTAAAACTCTCTTTGATAACACTAGCATATGACTGTACGAGATGGGTGCTTAATAGTGGAAATACTTACAAAACAAATATATATTTACAGAAATTTCAGCCTATGCCTGGAAGTGTTTACCCCAAGCTCTTCACCACAGCCTGTATGCACTGCACATCATTCTGGAGAAGTGACCTTTACATTTTAGACACCCAAATGTTAGGGAAGGCCCATGCGAATATGTGGGGAGGAAAAGAGGAGAGGGCAAAAGACGCCTTTTCTTCCACACAGCTCACATATAAAGAGTCGGTGGGCTCAGGGCTCAGGCCTTACTCTTTGTTTACTTAAAACAGGAGGGAGAGTAACTACAAGGTGAACAGTGGTAGGCAGATGGGGAGTGTATGCTGGAGCCAGTGCTGAGCCATTTAAAAGGCCTGAACCACAAGTATTTCCTTTTCTGGCAGCCTCTGTCCAATGTGTGGCCCCTGGCTTGGTGATGGGACAAACACTGACACAGCTGCAGGCTGAAATACAGTCACCACATGCCTTTCCTAGTTCAGGATAAGTTTTCTCCTCTATGCAGAACAAGACCAATTCATCAGGTTCAGAGACAATTGAACTGAAAGATGAGGTTATAAGCTGCACATGCTTGGTTCCACCAGTTGTCTGCTCTGGGTTCATTTCATCTCTGTGATTCCAGCCATGACCAACCATCGACTTGTACCAATCTGATACCACTGTGCAGTTTGGAGAGGGTTAAACAGGGTATACCATCACATTGATTAATTTAGTGTTTAAGTCCCTGCTGTCCTGTCATTCACCCAGCCAAGAGGAGTGGAATTTCCTCCCACAGCTGCGGTGCTTTGAGGAGCCAGTAACCACAACCTAAACCACGTTCAGCTGCAGAGAAGGAAGCAGCCAGCCTACAAACAGCTCTGGAGAGAAGGCTGCCCACGACCACCTGTCTGGTTCACGACAGTCCCAACTGCTCTGGACCACGCAAATGTTATGAGGATCACCTGGGGAAAACAGAAGATGTCTGTGTGCATACATAGCTACAGCCAGCTGATTGCTTCACTCTGTATGCAGGGAAGGATGAGAATAATTCCCTCTTGGCAATGTTTTCTTGTCAAATTTGGCAATGTGGTTTCCTTCTGAGAAGTCTGAGATTACAAAGGAAAATGTAAAAATTAAGGTGTATTTTTTGCTTAAAAATTTCTGAACTACAGATCTTCTCAATTCAAGTTCCATTTTGGAGATTTGAGGCACCAAGTGGCAGCTATTTCCTTTAGTAATTTGTAGGACAGTTAGCTCTGGACTATATGTAAATATCACTGATTATATAAGCAATTTTGTATTTTATTTGAAAGGTCATTTCAAATAAATTTCAAATAAAATTTAAAAAAATTTAAGTATTAAGTCAAAATAAGCTTATTAATGTAGCACTTGTTTTATCTCCTGTACAAAATTTATTGGAAGTTACTATATATACTGATTTTATTGAGGCAGATCTTCAAAAGTTTCTAATATTTCTCTATGTAAGGAGAGAAGAAGTAGCATTTATGAAGAGTGTCTGAAGAAATGTGCTTTTTCTATAATGGGGTCTCAAGAGTTCATAAAATATAGAATATACTGAGTTGGAAGGAACCCACAAGTACCATCAAAGCCCAACTCCTGGCCTTGCACAGGACAGCCCCAAGAGTCACACCATGTGCCTGAGAGTGTTGTCCAAACTCTTCCTGAACTCTGGCAGCCTTGGTGCTATGACCACTTCCCTGGGGAGCCTGTTCCAGTGCCCAACCACCCTTTGGGTGAAGAACCTTTTCTTAATATCCAGCCTAAACCTTCCCTGACACAACTTCAGGCCATTCCCTCGGGTCCTGTCACTGGTCACCACAGAGAAGCCCCTCCTCTTCCCCTCCCAAGGAAGTTGTAACTGCAATGAGGTCTCCTCTCAGTCTCCTTTTCTACAGGCTGAACAGACCAAGTGACTTCAGCTTCTCCTTATACAGCTTTCCCTCTAGGCCCTTCACCATCTTCACAGCCCCACTTTGGATGCTCTCTAATAGCTTTATATCTCTTTTATATTGTGGTGCCCAAAACTGCACAGAGAACTCGAGGTGAGGCTGCCCCAGCGGGAGAAACGGGAAGTATCAAACCTAAATCCACGCAGACTTCAGTTTTCTCTTTAACCACTCAACATGAATCGACACTTTATACTGACTGTATGGAAAGACTGACAGGAGAACCGGGAGCTTTTTTCCAGCAGTGAGGAATAATAATAATTCTGTGGTAAGACGCAGTCAGATGTTACATACAAGACAAGCACTGGAGACAGAAGTAGGGATTAGCTTTCATCATGTTGCAGTTTAGCACTTGCATGTAGGGACAGCTCTCCTGGATCAGATAAAAGTTCCATCCAGGTCACAGTAATTAGTGATGGATGATAAAGAAACACAGGTGCAAGACAGAACGATGGAAGAAATTAAGAAAGAGCAGTGCAAGCACATATAGTTACAACTTGCCCAGAATATTCTCTAGACTGTTGGAAATTTGAACATCAAGGACTTGCTGAATTACTGTTCATTATAGGAATTTTTCTTCCACTGATTTTTCTAGCCTGTTTTTGAACCCATGCTGACTTCTAGCACCACAGTGTCCTGTGGCAAGCAGTTCTACAGCTCATCTAGATGTTAAATGAAGAAATACCTTCCTTGGTTTGCTATGAAACCTGCCAATAGATATTTCATTGAATATCCCCTAGTTCTTTTGTTAAGTCAGTGAGCAGTTGTTCCTCCTTTACATCCTCTGCCACTCATGACTTTAAAGACTTCTATCATGTTCTCTCTTGTTCTGCCCTCCTTCATCCCACTAAGGATCCTTGCTCCCCTGCAGTGCAGTCCACAGTTACTTTCTTCCTACCAAGAAACTCACTTGACAGTTTCCAGTGCAGGCTGAAGAGAGAGCTCCAAGATCAGGCATGTGGAGAAGCATTTCAGTCAGAAGGATGCCGGAGAAGGAGCTGACCTACATTTGCATGAATCTTCCTTCATGCTCAGGGGAGCAACAGGCACTTTCAGCCACCTGACCTGGGTTAGACACTCTTCCAGATGAGATCAACTGCCCTTTAGAAGCAATTCTTATAAATAACTGCTTATAAATATCTGCTTCAGAGGTGGCTGTTTACAATGTAAACGGATGCTCTGCTCAAATGAGTCCAGTCAAAGCAACTGTTTCTGATGAAGTCAGAGAGCAATTTTTTAAAAAATACAGTTCCCATCTTTCTTTCTTTTTCTCCTTTCCTTGTCCCAGATAAAAAAAGCCCTGGGTATAGGCCCAAAGCCAAAGCTTCATATCTGAGCCCAAAACATATTTAATTTGAAATGAAAAATGTTTGACTTTGCTTTATGCACAGATGCTGTTCTGGTTTCATTTGCATGTTTTTGCTTGAAAAATCTGTCCAAAGTGTGCTAGTTAATTACTATTTAAGGATTTCATTATATGTTATCTGTCAAATAAATCCCAAGAAATCTTCCTCTCAACATGTACAGGAAGTATTTTCATGTTTAGATGTATGCATTTCCTTTAGAAACCACACTAGAATGATTACAGACGGAGTAACTGTAAGCAGAATAGATCAGAGATAATTTATAACTCCATTCAGCAAAGAAGTAGGGCTCAATGCTGCAAAATCATCTGTGCAGTTAGAGCTGGTTTGTTTTTATTTGACAAAACTGCTTGTTTATTCCAAGCCACCAGCTCTCCAAGACACTATTTAAGAAACTTTACACAAGTTTATGAATTTCTGTAATGAAGCAGCACAATGTTTTCAGCACTCCAGATAGAAGAATAAATCTATATATAACTAGGACACAGCAACATTTAGGAACAGATTGTGATTACCCTTTCATGGGAAGAAAATTGGATTCAGGAAGCTATTGTCTTTTTCCATCATATACAACCTCATAATAGTCATCTAGAATAATGATGTAATTACTCTCTCCACTCAAAGGCATGGAGGGACAGTCCACCTCAGGCCACAGAAGTATTTCCTACATCTTGGTCAGCCTTGTACTGCTGCATCTTTAGTTGCACCTCATGATTTTGTATAGGCAAAACATATTTATTTTTTCCATTGTTCCTTAATTTTTTTAAAAATAAGCATTTTCTGGATGAGCACATGCTTTCTAGGGTATACTTGTCTGCAGGTCACCAGTACTGAAGACATTGAAGTATACTTTTATTCTGTGTAACAAATGGTTGGTGTGGTGTCTTGAGTGCAGAAACCGTGACAGAGCACTCCTCTTTTGATGGACTTTTTAATTGCTAAACTGCATCTCTTTTTAACCTTATCTCCTCTTATGATTACACTGTGTATCCCACTCAAGAGTTAACAAGACAGAAACCTGGGAATAGGTCACATGAAACAGCTAAATTGTTTAACAGGACTTGTCACCTCCTAAAAGTGTGGTTATCACAGCCACGCTTGCATTACAGACATTGCTGGAAAGGCTTCTGTCTGTATTTATTAAAAAAGCTATTAATGTGAATAGATCACATCTGTAAAGCACCTATCATCCAGAAACTCCCACAAACTTTTGCCTATCTCCTAAATTTGGTAGATGAATACCCACTCAACCTTGTTCTTTCTAAAGCCGAGTGTCTGTCACGGAGTTAATTCAAAGCAGACCTCGCTTTCTCCACTGCTATTAAGACAGAGGACCAAAACCACAAGTGCTGTGCAGTTTGGAACAGACCGCAGTGGACAGTCCTGTGTCCATAAAGAGTCCCAAGGGATTCTTGGGAAGAGCATAACTGCTCTAAGGGAGCCACTAAAGTGAATTGAAATCAGACTGAAAGTCCACAGGTCACCAAAAGCCATTAATAACTACAGAAAGATGGACCTCTCAATTATTGTCACACCCTCAGCCAAACGGGGGCAGCTGGGTGCTCCTCTGAGAGAACACAGCCACCCGCTGAGCCACCAGCTGCTGCTGCTCCTGCCTGTCCAGCTGATGGCTGATGGTCCTTTGGCATCTGCACGGTTTTGGGGCTGCAAAAGCTTCAGCAGAGAGGCTTGGGGTGGGAGGGACTCGGATGTGTGAGGAATTGCTCCTCTGCTTGGCAAAGGCCAGGGCTGTGCTGTGCAAGAGGATGCGATGAGGAGACACCAGATGAGGTAGTGCTGGAGCTGCAGCAGGACCACCCCTGGGGGAGCAGCTCTGCAGCAGGGCAGGGCTTCCAATGCAGGCCAACTCTGTGGCTATAAAGCCACGACACAGCTAACTGCTGCTGGGACTCTGCCTCTCACACCCTGCTGCCTTTCACTGTTTGAGCAACACCTGCCTGAGCGAATTCTCACCTCCCCCATCTGTTGTTGCACAGTGTAACTATGACTTGAGCTTGACCTGGAAAATTCACACACAGCTCAGCTTAACACCCATATATTCTTGGCAACTGGGATTTAAGTTGTCATTGACTTTTACCGCACTGATATGTATCCTTGGAATTACACTGAAGACTTTGACTTATGTTTTGATGCCCGAAAAACATCAGCTGTCAGATGGTAATGGATCAACCCTGTCAGGAAAAAAAGCACTAAAGAAAGAAATACTGTTAATTTATAACCACTGTTTTCTCCTGCATTGCAACACACACAATTAGTGAATCCAAAAATATCTAGAAGATTTAAAGTACATATCCCCATTTCATGTCTTCTTTTTAATCTAATTATGAACACTGAGAACAGATTTGCCTATTTCTATTGCAAATCTCTAACGAATTGTCATGTATTAGAAAAGTTCCAGTATGTGGGCTGCAAACAAATACAATTCTTGTATTTAAAATAAAAATGTAGTGGGGAAAATAGATAACCATGTATATTTTGATTTTGTGATTTAACTCGCAAGTAAATTTAATTACTGTAATGACATGTGAAAATGTTTTGGAAATTTTATTTTTAAACTTCAGAAGATATTTGATTGAAACTGACCCTGTTAATAGCCTGTTCCAAGCAGTAGAGCTGGCTTTTGACTAGTAGCTACCTAGTAATAGGTGAGACCTATAGCAAGAAATGTAATTAGCCAATAGCAATAAGGAACAGAGCAAACAGGCAGCATGAAGCAATTCAGACCACAGGGTAGGTTGAACTTAAAAAAAAAAAAAAATCTTCCATAGACAAGGAAACAGTGGAAGAAAGAGCTGAGTATAGATGATAAGATGGAAAGTTAAAAAAAGAAAAAGAAGAAATAAGAAGGAACAATCTCGTTGCTAAGATTAAAGGCCAGCTGACTAGGGATGTAACTTCTCTGCAAGTAGAAGTTGAAATGCTAGCTGAATAGCTGAATAGCTGTTTGTTGGCAGACACAGACTGCCATGATACTTTTTTGCAATTCAGAGTCAAACGAATGAGGAAGAAGTGCACATGTTGCACATGCACACTATCAAGATGTGAATGGTGGCCTCTACATGAAGCTTGAGCCCTCTGAAGATTCACTCACTGAAGTCATTACTCCAGGAATGTTTACAAGTGCAATTCTCCAGAAAAACAGATCCAGCATTTAAACCACAGTCCTGGGTCTCATGTAGACTATTGCATGTGGTTACTAACTAATCACTTCCTTTATTTAAAGCACTGCATAGTTCTACTTGCATCCCTTTTTTTTATTGCCCCCGATTCTTCTTCCTCTTCTCTGTCTCCTGTTTTACATGCTTTTCCTCTTGTGGGCTTTATCAGACAGTTTTCCACTAGGGAAGGTCAGGGGTCCTCTGCTTGGACTCACCTGGAGGCCCTGAGAAGGACTTGGAGGGTGAGCCAGGAGGGCTATTCAGTTGTGGTGGTGGCTGATTTTAAAGTACCTTCATGGTTACTATTCACTGCAAAAAGATGTTTGTGATCTAGTGGCCCAGTAACAATGTTATGCATACAGACTGCCACACAAAACCTGCTGCCTGGTGAACACTGACAAGTCTGTAGGATTTTTGTGGAAAATATCTTTAAAGTAAGATTTTCCTCCAAGTTGTCTTCTACTCAAACATGTATCCCCAAACTGGCTCTGTAGTTCGAAATCACAGGTCTCAAAGCACTTATGAAAAATAAGAGCTCCTGTGTTGGTCTCTGGGCTCCGTCTCATGCTTCAGTCTGTTTAAATGGCATGAGTCTAAGGGTCCTTCCCTCCGTCCATAGCCAAATAAATTACCTTCCACACATGTAGAATAACACAAAGAATGGCTCTTCCAACCTTACTGAAGAATATTCTTCCTCTGCTCAAAGGAATCATCCATCAGAAATGAAAGATATAACTCTGCACTTCTCAAATAAGTCTCCAATTGCTTTGAGAAAGGGAAAGTAAACAAAAGTGTTGACTGTTTAATTACAGGTTGCTTAGCTGAGGTCATGTCCACAGAGGGAATATATCTGCATTTTTTAAAAAAGCAACTTATTAACCATTGTGTATAAATGTATGTTAGGTAAGATCTATTGAAACGATTTTATAAAGCACATAAAGATCTAAATCCCACTTTGAAGAAAGATTTACGGCTTTACGTTTTATCCCCACTGGCAGCATGACTGGAGATGAAACTTCCATTGATTGGTTTCAGTGAGAGTTAAAAATAAACAGAATGAAATCCCCTGGCTGTCTAAGAGCACAACAGAACTGCTACTGCTCTGGAGAACAAATGTCTTACTTTGGGTTATCTTTTGCACCTGTACACTGGCAATTTTTCCACATTGGATGAACATTTCCATGGCACTGCTGTGACAGTTTAAATTGGTGTGGAAAATTAATCTTCATCCATGGTGCATTTGAGTAGCTAGCAGG